>NC_062544.1:10588827-11188827 GCF_016906955.1 Phacochoerus africanus | reverse complement strand
TGGGAACCTCCATATGCCTCGGGTGGGGCCCTAAAAATGAAAAAAAAAAAAAAAAAAAAAAGCTGACAGCATCCAGTGCTTATTTGCAGTCCATTGCTGTGCTGTGGGCTTCACACGCACAGCTGCATGGAGGCCTCGGCAGAAAAGCCACCAAGTAGGTAGAAACAGAGCTCCATCTAAGAGATGAAGAAACTTCTCTGAGGTCACATGGCTTGTACATAGGAGATCCAGAATTAAACCCAGTTTGAGCTGACTCGAGTCTGAGCTCTGGACACCTGGGAGAATTGCCAGGGGGTGTTGGGGCCTCAGTGGGAAAGACCGTGGGGATGGCTCTGTGGTGTTGCCTGCAGCTCCAAGAGGGGAGAAGGAGGCACTTAGGCTCTGTGCACTTGCTGACTCTGGCATTAGATTCTGGACTCTCCCCCTACCTAGATCTGCAAGCCTCTTGCTGGGTCCCTCTGAGCAGTCGCCTGCCTCCCTGCCCTGACTCCTCTGCAGGCTGGCTGGCTAAGCCAAGCACTGGGCACTGCTGCCCCAGGGCGGGAGCTGATGCTTCTCCTCGTGTCTCCCTCCACAGCCGCGTCACACAGATCTCCTGACTTGAAATGCAGGTCTGACACAGTTCAGGAGTTCTTATCAAGTGCAGTCAGCACCAAGGGGCCCAGTGCAAAGAGACCCCAGCTCCCTTGGCAGTCTTGGGTCCAGATCCTGACTCAGCCACTATCCAGCTTTGTGACTTGGCACCTAACTTCTCTGAGGCCCATCTGGGGCAGGCTTGGGATGAGATATTGCATGTAAGGTGCTTAAGCACAAGACCCAGCGCCTCGTCACGGCAGTCTTAGGGGATACAGTGATGCATGCATACATTTGACTAATGTTCATGGAGTGCCTGCTAAATGCCAAACACTGTGCTGGGCACCTACAGCGATGCGTCAGTTGGCTATGGGCTCTGCTCTCGTGGAGAGGAAGTGTGGTGGCCAGCCTGAAAGATGGTCCTTGCCTCCTGTTATTTGTGCCCTTAGGCAGTTCCCTCCCAAATGAGTCCCAGGAGGACCAGCCTGTGTGACCAACAGGATAATACAGAAATGGTGGCCATGAATGTGGCTCCCATCTTACTCCCTGGGGTCACTTGCTTGGGGGCAGCCAGCTGCCATGTTGTGAGGACACACAAACAGCCCCCTAGAAAGGGTCAGGAGGTGAGGAACTGGGGCCTCCTGCTAATAGTGCTAACGTGCCCACCACAGGAATGAGCCATCTCAGAACTGGATCCTCCAGCCTCAGTCAAGCCTTCAGATGACAGCAGCCCTGGCTGATGCCCTGACGACAACCTCAGGACAGATCCAGGCAGAACTATCCCAATAGGCTACTCCCACATCCCTGACCTACACAGACTTTGAGATGATAACTTTATGACTGCTTTAAGATTATTTTTTTCAGTGGCAGTAGAGGAGTTACATAAAGATCTGAGGTGGGAGAGATGAGCATGTGCAAAGGCCCTGGGGCAGGGAGCAGAGGGACGTCAGAGAAGTGAGCAGGGACGATCATAAGGGACAGCAATGCCAGACCTGAGTCCCTCTGTGAACTATACTACAGCTCACGGCAATGCTGGATCCTTAACCCACTGAGCAAGGCCAGGGATCAAACCCACATCCTCACGCATACTAGTCGGGTTCTTAACTCACTGAGCCACAACAGGAACTCTTCCACTGGTGTTTTAAAAACATGACTCTGTGGAGCGGAGGATGGCCTGGGGGGTACAGGGCCGGAGGGGGGAAGGCTCGGGGAAGAGGTATGAAGCAGTCGTGGCCTTGGGTGTGTGGGGCTGTGGCAACAGTGGGACGCAGCTGGATTTGGGACGTTTCTTATTAATCTTGATGCCATATTCCCTCATTTGTGGAGCGAGGAGGGGGAGTGGGAACATCTATAGCCCTGATTCTGTGCCAAAGAGCCCTTTCCAGCTTGAATTGCTTCCTGGGGCGGTGGGGATTCGGCTCCGAGTCTTAATTCAGGGGCTCTGGAAGGTTTGCTCGTCCGCCATGCACGCTTGTGGGTCCTCAGCCCCCCCACCGCCTCCCCTACCCCAGATGTGCACTATCCTGGGCTTCCCACGAGGGGATAGGCCTGCATGGGGCTGCAATTAATGGAAATGTTGCCTGGAGAAACGCAATTCTATTCTGATCTTGGGGGAGAAAAAAAAATCGAGTAAGTCAATAGAACAGAACATTGGTCTCCAGATAATGGGCTCCTGATGGTAGATTAATGTCAAGGCCAAGCCAAGAAGTTTATTTTCAAAGCAGGAGATATTGATCAGGCGCCAGCATCCGATAACAATAACTCTTCCTTTATACAAAGTGACTGATGTGGAAGCGGTGCTTTTGTCTGGCGGATATTGCCCAGGTTGCCGCTGGGCCGCCCCTGCCTTTTGGGAGGTGGAGTGTCCCCGAGCAGGTGGGGGACACCTTACCATGCTCTATTTTTGAATGTCTCCTGGGCGGCTGACCAGGCTGGTGTCCAGCTCTCTCAACTCCATATTAAACTCGCATTAGCTAACGAGGCTGTGTCTCTGGCTCTGCCTGGCAGGGAACCTGCCTTTATGCAGACGGATGGATGATCAATTTCCAAATCCTCCTGTGTGCCGTGACCTCAAGTTTCTTTGGCCCTGACCATGCTGGCCATCAGCCTAAACGTTCCCAAGGGACCAGGGTGACCTTGATCTACTGGGAAGTTTGAGGCATTCAGAATGCCCTCGGATTCCTGGGACGTCTGGAGCCCAGCAGGAGTCCTGGCTTTGGACGATGGGTTGACTCCATGGCTCCCCTGCCCTGGACATGATTCACTGATGGCCGAGGCAGAATGTGAGCTGCCTTCAGAGACATGCACACCTGTTCAGTGAGAGGTCTGAGAGGGGCTCAGTGTGTGGCATATTCAGCTCCTCAGAACTCCCTCTGGCTGCCCAGAACACATCATACACAGCAGGCACCAACCCCACAGTGTCTGCAGGTAATCTGGCAGGATCCCAAGACAGGAGGGGACTGTCTGTCCAGGGTTATGAGAGCTGGAGGCACTGAATCATGTCATGACTCGCTCTGAGCCGGGGAGCTGGTCCCAGACCTCAGGGTCAGCTCATGGCACAGGTCACCTCTCTGTGGACCTTCAGGCCCCCCACCTCCCTTCACAGCTGAGGCAGCAGCCACCTAAGCACACGGGTCATGAGCAGATGCTGCTGTCCATTCTTAACGCCACCCCTGCAGCCTTGTGACCCAGGGGTGATAGTTACTGCTACCTTGCAAGGCTGCCAAGATGGCATGAGACAACCTGTGAGGAGCACTTAGCCTGAAGCCCGGCCATAGCAAACCTGATGAGTGTTAGTCATTTCTATTTGCCAAAGGATAAGAAATACCACCACCTTGAAATGATATAGCTGCCCTTTTGCCCAACACCGTCGTGGTTTTTATCCTATGATCCAACTTCCCAACTGAAGGAAGTGAGGCTCAGAGAGATGATGCAGTTCTTCTAACTTGGTGGCAGAATCTACAAGTGACCAGGAGAATGACAGGCCAGGCAGGCGGGCCCAGTCATGGGACCTGGCTGCTCAGGGGTGTGCCCCTTTCCCCCAGGTAATATACCAGCATGAGAAGAGCCCAGCTGGTGGCAGAGAGAAGGGAGTTACAGAGCTGGTAGCAGCCAGAAGCACATTGGGCCAGGACCCCATCATATCTGGATGGAGACAAACACAGACCACGGAGACGATATCTTTGCAGCCTCTCTCTGCTGTCAGCTTTCTTCCCTTCCTCCCCCCTCCATGCCCTTTCCACGGGGGGGGGGGTGCGGAACGTCGGGGGGATGCACCTCTCCTACTCGGGGAGCCTTGTTCCATCATAAAGAGCTTCCCAACAGCCTGCCAGCTTGTTTCTTGGGGCCGTTTCCTCCTGTGGAACAGTCTTCTCTGGAAGCCCCTTGCCACTAGACAAGCACAAATCTAACTGCAAAAGCTTGCTCCCCATTCATTTTCACTGCTGCTTTGATTTACCTTATTAGCAAACTTCTTTTGTGTGATGACAGGCCTCATTACAGTGTCTATAAAAGACAATCACTTGCTCTCATCTCCTAAACTAAGGAGGAAAGAACGAGTGGTGATGAGCACCGCCAGGAGGACACCACCGGACCCGGGGAGAGAGCACGGCAGAGGGGCCCGTCTTGCTGAGGGGACCGTGAGCAAGCAGGGGCTGGGGCAAAACCTCCCTCTCCAGGAAACAGCTGCCCGGGAACCAGTCAGGAATGGGTGGGCACTCTCCTGGTGGAGAGGAGCCGCCAGCCAGCCCTGACTTTTGCTGCTGGCTGCTCGGCCGAGGAGCCCAGTGAAGTCCAGACCCTATTCAGTGGTGCTTGGGAGCTGTAGCATCAACATGCAATTAACAGAAAAACCATCACCCGCTATTCCGCCTCGCCTGTATTCTTAGGAAGAACACAGGGTAGCCATGGTGAGCTCGGCTCTGGCTCTTCCGTGAGCTTTGGGAATCTGAAAAAGCCTTGGTTTCCTCATCTGCAGAACAGGATGAATTATTTGTGCCTACCTCCCAGGGTTGTGATGAGGCTGGCAAGTCTGAAGCACAGAGGACTCTGAGAATCCGGATGCTGTGACCTGGACACACGGTGGTGGGCATCACATGTATATTTGCCCCACAGTTCCCAGAAAGGAAGGAATGCCTGGGCCCCTGTCTTCCAGAAGTTCAGATTATTTAGATATATTTGTTCTGAACAACAAGATACTGTTTCAGGATACCTGCCAGCCTCAGAGGACCCCACTCATGTTAGTTTTAGACGCTTACTGTGGTTACTGGGTAAGGCTGGTAAAAGAGGAGACAAAAAAATCCCAATTTTATTTTTGTTTAAAAAGTCGCTTAAACTTACTTCTGGTATATTATTATTTAATACAATATGGCTTTACGGACATGTGTATCTAAATTAATACATTAAATACCTGACTGTTTCAGCAATATCCTGAAGTGTTTATGGTCAACTTGGAAAAAAATGGGGGGTGGCTGCCTTACATTAGGGTTTCTTCCTGGATTAAATGAATTTAGTAAAGTTGCAGGATATGTTAGGTTTTAGCTCATATGTGAAACAAGCAATCTTACAACCACCCAGTGTGGGGGGGTAACCAGCATGCCTCTTCCACGTGAGGAAAGCAAGGCCTAATGAGAGCCAGTGCCTTGCGCAGGGCTCCTCAGCTTGCAGGTGGCAGAGCCGAGTGGAATCTGGGTTGGGGCCCCCAGATGTCGGCAGTTCTGCAATGACACTTTCCTGGTTTCATCTTTCTAAAGCCTGGTCCTGACCCTATCATGGTTTTCCACAAAGTCCTCCCGGCACTCGTACTGTCTGCAGAACAAAGGGTCATCTTGGGCTTACAGTCAAGGCTCCAGTCAGCCCAGACCCCCTCCACACCCCCTGGGTGCCCTGTGTGGGTGCTGCTGAGGGCCAGCCGCAGTGCACCTAGGCTTCTGCTCTGCTGGGCACATGTGCTTTTCCTTCCATAAAAAATGCAGCCCAGGACAAGCATTCATTCATTCACTCACATGTGGCCTGGTCGTGCCAGCCTTGCTCTAAAACCCTGTTGGAAGAGATGGAATAGAAGCTGACAGCCATGGGTGGATCCAATGATACAGAACCTCGAAAGTGGGGTGAAGGTGCTGGGGCCTTTGGGCCAACCTGCCAACCAACCTCCCCATTACTCTGTCTTTCCACCCCTGGGCCCAGGCACCCATCTGTACAAGACCTCACCTACCTCGGTTTTCCATCTCGAGTGCTCAGGATCACCCAGAGAGCTTGTGAACCAGACTGCTGGGCCCCACCCAGAGGATGTCTGACTCAGCTGGTCTGGGGTGGGGGTCTGAGAACGTGCATTTCTAACAAGTTCCCAGGTGATGCTGCTGGGCAGGGGACCATGCTGGGAGAGGAGAACCAGTTCATCCTGGATTAGTGACTAGATAATGGTGCCTGGCAGTTCACACTGTGTCTCTAGACAGTCCTGTGAGTATGGGGTTATTAGTGTCCTTTCAATGAAGAAATAAAGGTTCAGCAGAAAGGGCAAGTGAGCTGTCCAAGGCCGCACTGCAAGTTCATTCCAGAGCTGGGCCCGGAGCCAAGGTCTCTGGCCTCTGTCTTTTGAGCCTCAAAGCTCCTTCACTCCTGTCTTCCTGCAGTCGTAGCCTAAACACATGGACCACGATGCCAACATTAACAGCTACTGTAATTGATTATTTATAGTGTGCCAGGCGCTGAGCTAAGCTTTTAACACATTTTGATTAGCACCATGCTCATACTCACACTATGAAGTAGGGATCATTCTATTGCTGTTTTACAGATGCACAAGTCCAGAGAGGTTAAGTCACTTTCCCAAAGTTACACAGTGATTAGCTGATAAAGCTTGCACCTGAACCCAGGTGGTTTGATTCCAAAGCCAATGTATTCTACCCTATGCTGTTCTGCCCTTCCCCCCTCCTTTTTTTGCTTTTTAGGTCTGCACTTGAGGCCTATGGAGGTTCCCAGGCTATGGGTCAAATACGGAGCTATAGCTGCCGGCCTACGCCTCAGCCACAGCAACGCAGGATCTAAGCCACGTCTGTACCTTGCACCACAGCTCATGGCAATGCCGGATCCTTAACCCACTGAGCGAGGCCAGGGATCGAACCCGCATCCTCATGGATACTAGTCAGGTTTGTTAACCACTGAGCCATGACGGGAACTCTGAGTTCTGCCTTCTTTTTTAACACGAAGGTTCTGATCTAAACAGCTACCACTTACTGACTGCCTTCTTTTTGCCTGTCTCCAAGGCAAACACTTCATCCCATTCAGGTTTTACCACAAGCCTGTGAAGAAATTATTATCGCCGTTTTTAGTGATGAAGGACTGAGGCAGGAAGAGATGGATATGTGGCTGGCTAGTGAGCCACATACCACAGGCAACCCTTGGGCCTCGGAGTCGACTTCCCGGAGGAATGGTGGGAGGGGCAGGTGCCCACAGAGACACTCACAGAATTTCAAATGGCTGCTCAAAGTCAGGAGCAGAATGCCTCCCCTGTTCCTGGCAGACAGCTCTTGGAAAGTCTGGGTACATGTGGCTGGGAGGAAAATGCTGCATGCAGCAGAGCAAGTTCTCAGCATCCTCGGATAACCCAGCAAAGGAAGGAGCTAGCCCGGTTCCCGGCAACGAGCTGCAGCTGGTCTGAGTCAGAGGGGGCCGTGGAAGGGATGGGGAGAGGCGATCCCAGGCTGGCACTTGCAAGGGGGACCCAACAGCCCCGCTGGGTGGCAACTTAACCCCTCAGGGCTGGTCCTGACCTCTTGGGCCCTCCTGGAGCAGTGGCCTCTCTCTGCCCCCTTCTTCCACGTGCAACAAGATAAGCACTAGGCTTAGAGTTGGGACATCTGGGATTTAGCCCCGGCTCTGCAACCTTCCGGCTGCGGGACCCTGGCCCTGCCACCTAAGCACTCAGGCCTTGGGTCACAACATGACCCCTCATTAGTTTCTGGGGCATTGTCCTACCTTCTTTTCATACAGCCTATGAGTTTCAAGGAAGAGAAATTTGAGTTTTTTCTCTTTTTTTTTCAACCTGCTCAAGGCTGTCTGGGACTGCACTGTCCTTGGTATCGCGGTCAGTGTCAAACAAAACAAACCCACTCACCCCCAAAGCTCCTGCCTCTACTCAGATGTGCTGGGTTTCCCTCTGGGATCAAGGCTATCCCTCGTCCCCTCGTGTGACTTCCTGTCACTTCCTTGCTCATGCGCGCCTGCCACATGGCTCCATCTCTCTCTCTGAGGGGGTCAGGCTGCTGCTTCTGCCTCCTGGAGTAGACCCCATAGTTAGGGGGCTCTGTCCCCCACCCCCCAGGGGACACCTCACCATGACTCCCCTTTCTGTACGCCCTCACTTATGGGGACTCTCATTCCTGAAAATGCAACTGGCCCAAACAAAGCATTGGGGGTGTATGTGGGAGGGGCTGGCTGGGAGGCCTGAAAAAATGAGTTTCTCCTTATTCTTAAAGAAAATCTTAATTTTTCTCCTGACTGGAGACGTTCTAGATATTGATGATGAATGCATTCTATGTTACAGAAACACATCAGTAGAAAGAGCCACAATGTCATCCTCCCACCCCCGATGCCCCAAAGGATGAGACGGTTTCATGGCACCATGGGTCAGAGGACATCAGGGCAAAGCTCAGTCTGAAGTCAGAAAGCAAGGCTGAAATCCCTATTCCAACGATGTGACATTGGGAAGTGATCTGACCCAAGCCTCAGATTGCTCATCTGTAAAATGGGGGGCAAAGGCACCCACACGTTACTGCACTCGAATGCTCAGTAAATGACAGCTGGTAGGGGATGGGATTAAGATGGCAGAATAGAAGGATTGGAGCTCAACTTCTCTCCTAAAAACAACAAAATTCACAACTAAATGCTGAGTAATCTTCAACCAAATCAACCAGAAAGTTTCAAAAAGATATCCTACTCCAGAAGACAAAGAGGAGGCCACATGAAGAGGTAAGAGGGGTGATTATGTGATATAAGCAACCCCATACCTCCTGGGTGGGAAGCCCCACAGACTGGAAACTAACTGGTTCATAGAAACTCATCTACAGGAGTGAGAGTTCTGAGCCTCACATCAAATCCCCACACCTGGGGATCTGGCACTGGGAGAAAGAGCCCCTGGAGCATCTGGCATTGAAGGCCAGGGGGCTTGCACACAGGAGCTCCACGGGACTGGGGGAAACAGAGACCCCATTCTTAAAAGGTGCACACAGACTTTTATGTGCACTGGGTCCCGGGGCAAAGCAAAGTCTTCATTGGAATCTGGGTCAAACCTGACTGCAGTTCTTGGAGGACATCCTGGAAAAACAGGGGTGAATGTGGCTTGTTGTGGGGGAAGGACATTGGAAGCAAAGCTCTTGGGAATATTCATCAGCATGCCTTTCTCTGGAGGTGGCCATTTTGGGAAAATCTGGCCCCACCCTTCAATCAGCACTAAGAAGCCCCAGGCCAAACAACAATCCAAGTGGGATCACAGCCCCGTCTATCAGTAAACAGGCTACCTAAAGAACCCCCAGGCACACAGCCACCTCTAATCTCATCTGGAAACAAAGACCCACCCACCAGAGGGATAGGAATCAGCTTCACCTACCAGTGGGCAGGCATCAGTCCCTCCCATTAGGAAGCCTACGGCAAGCCCCCATACCAACTTCAGCCACAAGGGGGGCAGGCACCAGAAGTAAGAGAGGCTACAACTCCATTGTCTGTAAAAACGTCACCACACCAAAAACCTATACAAATGAAAAGACAGAGAACTCTCATGAGGGAGAAAGAAAATACCCCAGAAAATCAGCTAAGTGATCGGGAGATTCTCAGCCTCCAGGAAAAAGACTTTAGACTGTTGATGTTGAAGATGATGCAAGACATTGGAGATAAACTGGAGGCAAAGATGGGTAACTTACAGGAAACACTGAGCAAAGAGATACAAGATATAAAACAAACAAGAAGAGATGCAAAATACAATAACTGAAATAAAAAATTCATTAGAAGCAGCCAACAGCAGAATACAGGAGGCAGAAGAACGAATAAGTGAGGTGGAGGACAGATTAGTGGAAATTACGAATGCAGAACAGAAAAGAGAAAAAAGATTGAAAAGAAATGAACAGAGTCTCAGAGAACTCTGGGACAATGTTAAATGCACCAACATCCGTATTATAGGGGTGCCAGAAGGAGAAAAGAGAGAGAGAAGGGGACAGAAAAAATATTCCAAGAAATAATAACCGAAAACTTCCCTAACATGGGGAAGGAACCACTCACTCAAATCCAGGAAGCACAATGACTACCATATAAAATAAACCCCAGGAGGAATACACCAGGACACATATTAATCAAACTGACCAAAATTAAAGACAAAGAGAAAATCTTGAAAGTAGCTAGGGAAAAGAAACAAGTAACATACAAGGGAACCCCGATAAGGTTATCGGCAGATTTTTCAGCAGAAACTCTGCAGGCCAGAAGGGAGTGACATGATATACTTCATGTGATGAAAGGAAAAAACCTCCAACCAAGATTATTTTGCCCAGCAAGGCTCTCATTCAGATTTGAAGGAGAAATCAAAAGCTTCACAGATAAGCAAAAGCTGAGAGAATTCAGCAACACTAAACCAGCTTTACAACCAACACTAAAGGAACTTCTATAGGCAGAAAAGAAAAGGCTGCAACAGGAAACAAAAATACCACAAATGACAGGGCTCACCAGTAAAGATATATATACAGTAAAGATACAAAATCATCCACACACAATTATGCCACCAAAATTAGAAATCATGAGAAGAGGTGGGTACAAATGCAGGACACTGGAGATGCACTTGCAACTAAGAGAACAACAACTTAAAACAATATCATATATATATGATACAAAATCTACAAAAATCTACAATTGACACACAAACAAGCAAGAAAAATCAACTGAAATACAACACTAACAATAGTCATCAAACCACAACAGGAGAGAACAAGAGAAGAAGGAAATAAAAAAGAGCAACAAAAACAAATCCAAAGCAATTAATAAAATGGCAATAAGAACATACATATCAATAATTACCTTAAGTGTTAATGGACTAAACATCCCAATCAAAAGACACAGACTGGCTGAATGGATACAAAAACAAGACCCATATATATGCTGTCTTCAAGAAACCCACTTCACTTCTAGGGACAAATACAAATTCAAAGTGAGAGGATGGAAGAAAATATTCCATGCGAACAGGAATCAAAAGAAAGCTGGAGTAGCAATACTCATATAGACAAAACAGACTTTAAGATGAAGAATATTTTAAGGGACAAGGAAGGTCACTACATAATGATCAAAGGATCAATCCAAGAAGAATATAACAATTTTCAATATCTACACACCAAACACAGGTTTACCACAATATATAAGGCAACTGCTAACAACCTTAAAAGGAGAAATTGAGAGTAACACAATCATAGTGGGGGACTTTAACACCCCACTTACAGCAATGGACAGATCATCCAAACAGAAAATCAGTAAAGAAACACAGGCCCTGAATGAAGCATCAGACCAGATGGACTTAATAGATATTTATAGGACATTCCATCCAAAAGCATCAGAATTCACATTCTTCTCAAGTGTACATGGAACATTCTCTAAGAATGATCACATCCTGGGCTACAAATCTAACCTCGGTAACTTTAAGAAAATTGAAATCATATCAAACGTCTTTTCCGACCACAATGCTATACAACTGGAAATCAACAACAAGAAAAAAACTGCAAAAAAACACGAACACGTGGAGACTAAACAACATGCTACTAAACAACCAATGGATAACTGAAGAAATCAAAGAGGAAATTAAAAAATACCTAGAAGCAAATGACAACAAAGATGTGACACTCCAAAACCCATGGGATGCAGCAAAAGTCAGTCAGACAGTGAGACACCAACATCAAATGCTTTCACTAACATATGGAATCTGAAAAAAGGACAAATGAATTTCTTTGCAGAACAGATACTGACTCCCAGACTTTGAAAAACTTATGGTTTCCAAAGGAGACAGTTCGGGGGGTGGGGGGATGCGCTGGGGTTGTGGGATGGAAATCCTCTAAAATTGGATTGTGATGATCATTGTACAACTATAAATGTAATAAATTCATTGAGTAATTAAAAAAAAATGACAGCTGGTATAAGGATATTCTTCTCTGCATTTGTCACTTTTTTTTTTTTTTTTGGTAGTGCCTCACCCTCGGCACATGGAGGTTCCCAGGCTAGGGGTCGAATCAGAGCTACAGCTGCCAGCCTACACCACAGCCACAGCAACACCGGATCCTTAACCCACTGAGCGAGGTCAGGGATTGAACCTGCAACCTCGTGGTTCCTAGTCAGATTCATTTCCGCTGCGCCCTGACGGGAACTCCACATTTGTCATATTTTTAAACACTAAAAACACACACACACACACACACACCCATATATTTATATATATATATACACACACTATTTTTCACATCTTTCAAAACTTAATTTTGGAGGCATCTAACCTCTTTATATAGTATTTCATTGTTGGGATGTGATCTAACTTATTCATCCCCTAAGGACATAC
Source organism: Phacochoerus africanus (assembly GCF_016906955.1). Lineage (NCBI taxonomy): Eukaryota > Metazoa > Chordata > Mammalia > Artiodactyla > Suidae > Phacochoerus > Phacochoerus africanus. The sequence continues at coordinate 11,176,682 of NC_062544.1, read as the reverse complement.
ATTTGGGTCATTTTCAGTTCCCCTATCATAAGTAACGCTTCATCAAATAGCTCCTACCTAAATCTTTGCTCATCTCTGAAGCTGTCTCTCTTAGCTAAACTCTAGAGCAGGGAATTTTGGGTCAAAGAATGTGCTTGCTTTGAAATGTAACAAATTTTGCCAAATTGCTTAACAAGAGATATATCCACAATCATTTCCCCAAAGTCCACGTCTTTCTCACGCCACCTCTGCCATGTTGTCCTGTAGCTACTTCTCCTCTCCTGGATCTCATGAAAGATCTCTTTACCTCCTGGGCACACTGTGCAGACCCTTTTCTGCTCATCCTGCACCACCACATCTAATCCAAACCACCCTCACACTCATGTAAGTCCAGGGACTTTTTCCACAGCATCTTATTTGAGCTAATCTCAGGATGGAAAACTCTATCAGCACCATCTGAGATGCGAGGGGTGAGAGGTCAGGTGACTGATCCAGGGTTCCAAATGGACAGAGAGCAGAGATGAGAAGCCAGAGCCTTGCCTTCTCAGCGAGTACCTTTCCTACAACATCCCCATCACCCAAAGATGGAGATGTAAGTCTGGGAAGGGCAGGATGACAGAAGATGTATCAGGAATGGATGCCACTAACAGTTATTTAAAACACTTATTGTGGGGATGGAGTTCCCATTGTGGCACAGCGGTAACAAATCTGACTAGTATCCATGAGGACATGGGTTCGATCCCTGGCCTTGCCATGGATCTGGCATTGCCGTGAGCTGTGGTGTAGGTCACAGATGTTGCTTGGATCCTGTGTTGCTGTGGCTGTAATGTAGGTTGGCAGCTACTGCTCTGATATGACCTCTAGCCTGGGAACCTCCACATGCTGTGGCTTTGGCCCTAAAAAAACAAAACAAAGCAAAACAAAACAAAACAAAACCACTTATCGTGGGGAGTCCCTCTTGTGGCTCGGTGGGAGTTCCTCTTATGGCTCAGTGGGTTAAGAACACGACATGGTGTCTGTGAGGATGTGGGTTCGATCCCCGACCTCGCTTGGTGGGTTAAGAATCCAGCATCACCACAAGCTGTGGCATATGTCACAGATGTGGCTTGAAGCCAGCATTGCTGTGGCTGTGGCACAGGCCAGCAACTGTAGCTCCAACTGGACCCCTGGCCAAGGAACTTCCATATGCCGCAGGTGCAGCCATAAAAGGAAAATAAAAATTAAAAAAACACTTATTGTGGGCCAGAAAGTGGGGTACAGAGGTGGACAAGACCCACTCTCTGACTCCAGAAAGCTCAGAGTCCAGTGTCTCTCCCTGTGACAGGCCAGCTTTTGCAAAGATTATGTCAACAGGAGGTATTCAGAGCCATGCTGGGAGTGATGCTGGGGTGGTCCCTTGTAATCCTAGGGAGCTTGGGCAAGGCTAAGAGGAGGTCAGTTATATTAGTTGAGCCCAGAGGATAAGTGTGGGTTGGCCAGACCAAGGAAGGGCATTTCAGGAAGAATGAACTTCGCATGCCTCCAGAGAGGACCAGGGGCTTGTCAGCAGTTATGTATGGCTGGGTGAGGTGGACATCTTTGGTGTGTCCTGCCTCACCTCCATCTCCCCTTCTGGGCATAGTGCCCACCTGGACCTTCCTTTGGGGAACCAGCCAGTCCCACTTTCCTGACTCCAGGATGGACATGTGATTGCAGCTGACCAATCAGAACACTGCTTGGGGATGCGAGGGACCAGAAGGCCAATGAGATTCAGCTTGGAGATTTCTACAGGATTATAGGAAACAGAAACTCTTTTTCCGTTGGGTGGCTAGGTATTTCCATGAGAGAAGGCTTGCTAGAGAGGGAAACCAACCCAGATGGAAGCAGAGCTGAGGGACTAAGGGAGACAGAGCTTAGATGAGATGGGTTAGTCTTTTTATCCAGCCAGGCCTGGAGGTCTACCCTGGAATTTCAGTTGTGTGGAACAAACAATTCTGATTTTGGGGGGCTTTAATCATATTGTCTAGGGTTTTGGTCACCTGTAAGCAGGAGTCCAGACTAATGCAATGGGCTGGAGGGTGGAGAGGACGCAAGGGACGGTTAAGTAGCTCCTGGAGGTGGGTATGGGTCAGGCTACAGAGTTCAAGATTCATCCGACCACTGGAACTGGGAAGAACCTAACTGCCAAGCAGGAGAACTCTCATAATATGACTCTGCCTTTTGGAAACAAAAACTTTGTAGGCTACGACAGTGAGAGAGAGAAAGAAAGTCAAGTCAATGACTCAGACATTTCAGAGCCTTTGGAACATCTTTTCTGGACTTTCCCATCAGGATAGATGGCCTGGTCTGAAATTGGAGCCAAGTTATTAATCCATCAGCCCTGATGGCATGTATCCATTTATCTTAATTTCTGAAAATACACTCAGGCCTTTCAGACCAGTGTCTCTTCTCTGTCACCAAGAAGAAAAGGGATCTCAGTGGAGATTAATCAGAGGGAATCTGGCCCTTCTGTGAATTGCCCTGCTCTGGCTGAAACAGAACACCCGACATTTCAGGGAGGTGATGCTGGCAGACGAATGGGCTCTCCTGTGTGCTCAGCGCTGTGGGCAGGCCTTCCACTGGGGCCTGGGAGATAGGGCACTGGCAGAGGGGCTGCCGCTGGCTCCAGGAACTCGAGCTCTCAAAGCCTGGAGAGAGAAAGCCGAGGGAGAAACGTCTCCCTTCCAGACTTGGGGGATCCCTCATTACGCTGTCTCATTTCCTCTCCAGAGTGAAGGAGATAATTGGATCAAATGGAAACAGGAGCCAGCCTCCCTCCCCCTCCAGATGAGACACTTCCAATGCGGCTTCATTACCAAGTCTTTTGTAAATAAGCTGTGGGGGGGAAATGCCATTTGTTCTGCCATAATTGCCTGATGAGCATCATCAGATGGGTCCTTGAAACACACGGAATGAAATCATTTTGGGTTTAGAAATTCCTTTGTGCACATTGTTCTCCAATCACTACTCTCCATGGAGGGAGTTTATGAAGGGAGACTTTTTGACCAAGGAGCCTGATCAAGGAGGCTGGTTCTGGCCAATGATACACCTGCTCCAAGAATTCAACCAACAATTCTTTTTTTGGCTGTGGCACATAGTGGCCTGATGTGGGATCTCAGTTCCCAGACTAGGGATTGAATCTGGACTGTAGTGATGAAAGTGCCAAATCCTAACTACCAGACAACCAGGGAACTCCTCAACCAACAATTATTTGTTAGCTGCCCTCTCCCTGTCAGGCAATCCTTTATGTACTTGGGATACAGCAGTGAGAAAACAGACAAAGAGTATTACCCTACTGAAGTTTATATTCTGGTGAGAACTCTGAACTGTAAAGTTAAAACCCTTCTGATTCCTTAGGTGTGATTTCACTGTACCTATAAGGATATGACATTTGGAAAACTAGATTGCTAGAGATACTAAATAAATGATATATCACTCATCACACCTGCACCCATGGCAGACATCACTAATCAATCACCATTCCTTTTCTGATAAGCTTGGACACAGCCTTAGGATACATATTAACACAGAACTGGAGCAGCCCCTAAAAATCAGTTTGTGGGAAGAGGAAACCTGTTTGCTATTTTTAACTTAGACTAATTCACTTCACCGAGAGGCTGTAGAATATACTAGTAAATTAAGAATAACCCCAGGAGAAGGCAAAAACTGAGAAGAAAGACTAAGATACTGCAACCAACTTCTCAGCCTTCTTTTCTTCTCAAGTGCTCTGTAGAGGCCTCCACCTTGGCAGGTCAGAGGGGAGGCTTTGTAGTTGGGCAGACCTGGGTTCACGTCCTGGTTCTATCAGTTCCAACTATGTGGGGGACCTTTTTCTGAGCCCCACTTACTTTATTGCAGAGTGTGTGTAATAATGATACCACCCTCCTAGGGTCATTGTGAGGATTAAAAAAGCCAACATGGGTGAAGGGCTCGGCATAGGGTCCTGCCAGCTCTGGTCATGGCTGAAATTGAGTTGCTGCACACAAGAGTGGATGTTGATTGATTGACTGATTGATTGTCTTTTTAGGATAGAACTCATGGCACATGGAAATTCCCAGGCTAGGGGTTGAATTGGCACTACAGCTGCCAGCCTACACCACAGCCACAGTCACAGCCACAGCAATACCAGATCTGAGCCACATCTGTGACCTACACCACAGCTCATGGCAATGCCGTATCTATAACCCACTGAGCAAGGCCAGGGATCGAACCTGCATCCTCATGGATACTAGTTGGGTTCGTTACCACTGAGTCATGACAGAAACTCCAACACATAGTTCTTTACATCTGGTTGGTGCTTGTGCCATTTTATCACTATTAAATATTTTTAGTATCGCTGCTGGCCTTTAATATTAATTGTATTCAGGAGGCTGATCCCCTTATGAGAGACAACTTCAGAACTGTGCAGGTAAAATGAACACAGGCTGCTTTTCCAACCAAAATAATGTTTCAGTAGAATTCTGTTATTTTCTTGCTAATCAAGAATTTACAGGGGGGAAAAAAAAAGGAGTTCAGTTCTCCTATGGTGCAGTGGGTTAAGGATCTAGCATTGTCACTGTAGCAGATTGGGTGCCATGGTGCAGGTTCAATCCTTGGCCCAGGAACTTCCACATGCTGTGGTGTGGCAAAAAAAAAAAAAATTTATGTTCCCCAGTTTGGAACTGCTCATCCAGGGGCATACATAATGACAATGACAATAATGAAAATAATTTTTAAGATATTTATTAAGAAGCACCTAACAAGAATGGTCTTACTTAATCCTCTCAACAACCCTGTGAGGATTAAAATATCATTAAGCCCACTTTATGGAAGCAGAAACTGAGGCTCAGTGAGGTGAGAATTCTTTGTCCAAGATCACACAACTGGCACGAAGTAGCAGAGCTAGATCTGATCTAGGCAATCTACTCAGACCTGGGGCCTTAAATGCTCTGAGTGACAATCATCCTTTGCATGAAAAGTGGATGCCCGACTCAGTGGGCATCAAGGTTGTGTATTAACAGGGTTTGACCAGTAATGGAGCTGCATCCTCATGGGCTGGGGCTATGAATTATCTGACTTCTTATGTCAGAAGCAGACCCTAGTTGAACACAAGGACACAGGACAAATGAACCTTCCCCTCCTCAGGGGCACCAAACCTCTGTTTTTCACCTGATATCAACACAGAAATCCCACAAAAATGAGGAAAATAGAGACTCAGAAGTTTGGGTGATAAACTATTAACACTATCTCTGTTACTGCCATTGTCAGAAGCTTCTATAGCACATGCGCTGGTCTTCAGGTTACAGCAAGTATTTATTCACTGGCTCTTTAATAATTTCTACCAATTATTAATTGTTGGTTGTGTCCCCTGGTGGGGTGCTAACCATTTTCTAGATATTATCTCATTTAATCTTCACAAAAACTCTGTAAGGTAGGTAGTATTATTATTCTCTTAGATGAGGAAAGAAAGTTCAGAAAGGTGATTTAATCTGCCCAAAGTCACGCAGCTACTGAGTGGTAGAGTTGGGATTAGAACTGCAGCTCTTAGCTCCTGGTGTCTCTATATCAAACTCCAGCAGTTACAGATACAAATGGAAAACCTGGGAGGGGTGGCCTGGAACCACTAGGGACAGGGAGGCCTCTGTGAGGCCAGGGGACCCTCTCACCCAGGACTTCCTCAGGCCTCCGTGTCTTGTTCGGCCTTCCTGGTTTCTCTTGCCCTCTGCTGGCTTGCTGGGTGTCTCAGTGGAAGACACATCATCTTTATTGGAAGAGAGGCCTGTCTCTTCCAACACTGTCATCTTAGAAGGGACAAACTAAGGCACACACCAGCCAGAGCCGTGGCTGAGGCCTGCTTTTGGCAGCCTGAGGACACCACTCCACCCACAACACACCATAAGCAGTGGCCAGCGGCTCCTGACTTGTTCGCCTGAGGAGCAGAAGGGCTGCAGAACCTGAAGCCTCCAGGGTCTCTCCAGGCCCAGACACACACCAAGCAGGCAGCCTGCTGGGCAGGGGCCAAGGACAAGGGGGCTTCCCGAGAGCAGTCTCACCTTGAATGAGATTTCATACTGCTCCCCGCCCCAGATCTCCAAGCCTGGGTCGTACCCGCCCAGCTCCCAGAACCACTTCCGGTCCACAGCAAACAGTCCACCGGCCATCACGGGAGACCTGCAGGAAGAAGAACGTAGTGAGAAGACGGGGTTTCCTGGGCCTGTGATCCTTCTGCTCGCGGATACTGCTACTTCCCCAGAGCTGATGACCCCGCTGCTCTGGGAACACAGCCCATGTGTCCAGCAGGGAATCCAAAGCCCGTCTTGGTGGGGGCCCTGGCCTTCTTCTTTCTTACCTATGTTTTAACCAAAGGACCCCAAATTCCTCCACATGGTTAACACCTAAGAATACTTGTGAAATGACTTTGCTGTATACTTGACACTAACACAGCATTGTAAGTCAACTATGCTCCAATAAAATGTATAAAGAAAACACTCGTGAAATGAAATCATGGTGCTTTTTCCCTGTGGGCCATGTAGCAGCACCATATATTATATATATTATATATATATATCTTCAGTCCTCACATTTGGTTAAATGGTCTGCATCAGGTCTTTCTAAGCCTGTTTAGGCTGTAGAATGTCTTAGAGAGATGAAAACACGTATAGCTTCCTGGCCTGACCCCAGACCTATAAAGCAATCTCCAGGGATGGAGTTTGGGATACTGTTTTCAGATAAGATCCTTTGATGATTCTTACTCTGTCAGCCCATCATGGACATTTTATCTGCTGCAAGTTCATAGAAGCCACAGTCACTGTTCTTCCTTATTTTTTTTTTTTCAGTCTTTTTGCCTTTTCTAGGGCTGCTCCCGAGGCATAGGGAGGTTCCCAGGCTAGGGGTCCAATAGGAGTTGTAGCCGCTGGCCTACACCACAGCCACAGCAATGCAGGATCCAAGCCGAGTCCACAACCTATACCACAGCTCACGGCAAAACCAGATTCTTAACCCACTTAGCAAGGCCAGGAATGGAAACTACAACCTCATGGCTCCTAGTCGGATTTGCTAACCACTGAGCCACGATGGGAACTCCTGTTCTTCTCTTTTTTTTTGGCTTTTTGTTTTTTTCAGAGCCTCACCCAAGGCATGTAGAAGTTCCCAGGTTAGGGGTCAAATCCAGAGCTACAGCTGCTGGCCTACACCACAGCCACAGCCACAAGGGATCCAAGCTATGTCTGCAACCTGTACCATAGCTCATGGCAACACCAGATCCTTAACCCACTGATCGAGGCCAGGGATCGAACCCGAGTCCTCATGGATCCCAGTTGGGTTCATTAACCGCTGAGCCACGAAGGGAACTCCCACAGTCACCATTCTTTCAGTTAAATTGGAATAAGATTAGCTCCACGTATTCATTCTCTCATTAGCTTGTTCATCGAGTGCCAACTGAGAAGCAGATGCTGGAAGAACCTGGAGGTAAGTCAGGGTCAGACCAAATCTTTAGGGAATGCCAATGTCGTGAGGCAGCCACCTCAGGACAGAAGGATCTAGAAAACAGGTGGGGCATAATGAGGCCTCTAGGAAGTGCAGCCTGCACTACAGGAAAGGAGGGAGCGTCTGCCTCTAGGTTTGGGGGTGAGGAGGAAGGCTGGGGCAAGAGTCAAGGAAGGATGCTCAGAGGTGTGGCATTCAAGGTGGGTGTGGGCAAAGTGGGAGCTGGGGGTGGGGGTAGGCACCTGGGAGGAGAAAGCATGAGCACAGGCGCATAGATGATAAATCAAGGGGTGTGACTGCCCAAGTTCCCCAAGATGCCTCCCACGGGGCCAGCACCTGGGAGGGGCCAGCAGCATTTGCTGTGTGAAAATCTCTCGGAGTGGCTGTGGCCTTGTCCGGCTCTACTGGGAAACTCCAAACCCTCAAAGAAAAACCACTCCAGCAGCAGCCTCCACAGCCCCTCTGGCCTCAGGAACCGCACACACTTGTGGGAAGTGGACTGATTTGGAAAGAACTCTGTTAACCTGAGAGGCTTCCTGCAGCAGATAAGCCTGGGGTGCCTTTAGCAAGAGAGTCCCTTGATCACCCTTGAGTGAGGGCTTCAATGGCCAGGAGCTGTACTGAACTAATTGATTACTAAAATAAATTTACTCCTCACACTGACCTCATGATTCTTTTTTTGTCTCTTTAGGGCCACACCTACAGCATATGGAGGTTCCCAGGCCAGGGGTTGAACTGGAGCTGTAGCTGCTGGCCTATGTCACAGCCACACAACTTGGGGTCCAATTCGAGTCTGTAACCTACACCACCAGCTCACGGCAACACAGATCCTTAACTCACTGAGTGAGGCCAGGGATCGAACTTGTGTCCTCATGGATCCTAGTCGGGTTCATTAACCACTGAGCCACAACAGGAACTCCTCGTGATTATCTTTACCCCGTTTTATGCACATAGAAACACCAGAGTATATATGGGTGCCCCGTTCAAGGCTTCACAGCTACTGAGCAGCACCACTGAGATGTGAATCTCTATTCTACGCCGAGCCACACCCCACTCGGCCACAGTATACTATCCCTCCTCCCGCCCCCCCATCAGGAAGGAACAATCTGGAAGCAGGTGATGAGTGAAAAGGACAAGGGATCAGAAACAGGGAAACCCGCACTCTAACCCATGACCTGGGATGAAGAGTTTAACCCAGAACCTGGTGCTGTCCAGTATTGAGCCACTGGCCACACGTGGCTACTGACATTAGACACATAGCCGGTCTGAATGGAAGATGCCGGCAGTGTGAGATCCACACCGGATTTCTCAGACTTAATAAGAAGAGGATAGAAAAGCTCTCATTAATACTTTCAAAGTGTTGGCTACATGTTAAAATGAGATTATTTTAGATATACTAGGCTAAACAAAATATATTACTAAAATGAATTTTATCTGCTTCTCTTTACTTTTTTTTTTAGTGTGGCCATAAATAATTTTTTTTGGGGGGGAAGAGGGGGCTGCATCTGTGGCATGCAGAAGTTCCTAGGCCAGGGAATGAATCCAAGCCACGGTAGTGATAACACTGGAACCTAAACTGCGAGACCACCAGGGAACTTGAGGAAATTTAAAAGTACATATACGTGTGTGGCATTACATTTCTACAGGCCAGCACTGGTTTACCCTCCCTGAGCATGTTTCCCCACAGCTTGACGTGTGGCTACACTTCCTAGCTCACAATGCTAGTATAGTTTTGAAAGTATCCAGTACTAAAGGAAAATCAGGTGTTATTAGCACCAACTTTCCTCTGTCTTATGAAGGTTGTGGGCTCTGGGGTTTTTCCGGCTGGATGGAACGCGTGGAGGAGCAGAAAGCGGTTCTGACTCGCTGCTTCAGGGGAAATCAAACCTGAGACTCTGCACGAGAAGATCAGCCTAAGCCGTGGATACCAGCCGTCAGGCATCCTGGATATTCCAGGCTTCGCCTCCAGAGGGCGGCCTCTCCGCCAGCCTGGACTGTTTCCTGCTGTGATCAACTGTAATAGTAACAATTCTGAGCCTCTAGTGTGTGCCACTCGTCTTGCCAACACTCTCTCTGGCTCTCACAAAGCCCTGTTAGTAGCCTCCTTTTCACATGGAGAAGTTTGAAATTCAGAAATGCTAGGTTCTCCACTTAAGGGCATGTAGTCAGTAAGTGGATGAGTGCGATTCAGTCTGGCCACCAAAGCCCGTGTCTCTCACCTATCATGACACAGCGCTGTGCCTGCAGTGTGCCCACTCGCTGGGCACAAAACAACCAGGACCTCTTGGTGGCCTCTTCCTGGGGTTTTGTCTTGGGTGCAATGCAGAAGAGAGATTCATGGAAGGAATCCGAGGGCACAACAAAGGGTGGAGCGTCCCTTGGGAAGCATCTGGGTCAGTGGCTCTTCACCTGGTTGCACATCGGCTTCATCTGGGAGCTGATGCCTGGATCCCCACCCTGAGACACTGGTGTAACTGGACTTGGGGGCAGCCTGGGTTGTTGTTCTTCCCCTTTTTAAATTAAATTAATGAATTGTCTTTTTGCGCCTGTGGCATATGGAGGTTCCCAGGCTAGGGGCTGAATCAGAGCTATAGCTGATAGCCATACCACAGCCACAGCAATGCTACAACTGATAGCCTACACCACAGCCACAGCAACACTGGATACCCAACCCATCGAGTGAGGCCACAGAACAAAGCCATATCCTCATTGATACTAGTCAGATTTGTGACCTCTGAGCCACGAGAGGAACCCCCATTCTTCCTTTTCTTTTTTTTTAAAATCAACTCCTCAGGTGATGCTTACATGAGGCCAGGGTTGAGAGCCTCTGCTCTTGGGCTGGGCCAACCCCTTTAAAAATCCAGATGAGACGATGGAGGCTCCAGACGAAACGAGCTGGGCTTCTGCTCTGACCTGCACCCACCTTTCCATCCTGCAATGAGGAGGATGAAGAGGCCAAGACCCATCCCCAGGTACCTTTCAAATCAAGGGCCTATGAGTCAGTTTAGGGCAAAGATACAAACCAGAAAAGGGTGTCCTGGTTACCCTGAAAATTCCATTTTCTGGTGCAGCCCACTTGACCTCAGCCTCTGTTATATGTCACCTTGGGCCAGGGTCCTTTCCTCTCTGAACCAGAGTCCCCATCGGTCAAGTGGAGAGAATTCCACTTACCCCCCAGGGCACATTGTGAGGATTATGGCACAAAAATGTCAGCTGGAATTGCTCTGCCAAGTCAAGCTGAAGGTCAGTTACTCCTGTTATTAGTCTTCCCCAAGAATTTGGGGTAACTGGGGGCTGCCTCAGAGGGACCTGGCTGCATGATGTGGTCCAACGGTAGTGTCTGACCATGTTTAGGATACAGGAGGTCAGGACAAGAACACAAGCCTGATGAGGAAGCAGAGGGACTCCACTCACACCCTCCACTCTCAGCTCGTGCTGCCCTATTTCCTCAAACAAGCTCACCTCTTCCTACCTCTGAGCCTTCCCTGGGGCCCACAGTGTTAGGGGCTCCCCCCAGGAACTCCAGGGGGCACCATGCTCATGAAGATGGCTGAGCTGCCATCAGCCCCCTTCCTCAGACAGGGAGAGTGAGGCAGGAGCAGCTGGGCTTCACTGGGGCTAAGCCGTGGAAAGGCAGGTGTGGTGGACAGAACGATGGCTTCCCAAGGAAGCAAAAGTCTGAATTCCTGAGACCTGTGAATATGCTGCCTTACACAGCAAAGGGCCTTTGCTAATGTGATCAAGTTAAGGATCTTGAGATGGGGAGACTATCCTGGGGTAATCACAGGGCTGCTAACAAGTGAAGGAGGAGGAGGAGACGTGATGACGAAACCAAGAGACAGGGAGAAAGACGGGGGAGGGAGGTGCAGGGGGATGGGGGGGGGGGAGGGAGCAGGAGAGGGAGGAGGGGAAGACGGGACCACGTTGTGTTGCTGGCTTTGAAAATGGAGGGAGCCGAGAGCCAAAGAACATGAGCACTGAAAGAGGCAAGGAAATAGATTTCCTTCCTAGAACATCCAGAGGAAGCACAACCCAGCCGACACTGGGTGACTGCGATTTAGCCCAGTAAGACTTTTGCAGACTTCTGTACTCCAGTACTTTAAGAGAATAAGTGTGTGTGTGTGTGTGTGTGTGTGTGTGTGAGTGAGTGTGTGTTTTGGCTATGCCTGCGGCATGTGCAAGTTCCCAGGCCAGGGATCGAATCCGTGCCGTAGCAGTGACCTGGGCTACAGTAGTGACATCGCCAGATCCTTAACCTGCTGCACCACAAAGGAACCCCAAATTTGTGTTGTTTTAATAAGTCAGTCAAGCTTGTGGTAATTTATTACTGCCAGCAATAGCTAGGAAATGGATCAGGAACCTAATACAGCAGGAGAGGCTGGACTTTGTACTTTGGATCTTTGTGCATCTCTCTGGCAGGAGAGCTGGACTGGCTTATTCAATGGCTGTAGGAGAAAAGCTCCTTCTGGAGCTTGGGGTATCAGAGAGGGACCGGCTCTACTTCTGGCTTAGCCCTATGCCCCCAGGAAAGCCCCTCCCCGTCCTGAGGCCTCAGTCTCCTCATCTGCAAGGGTTGGAGTCCATTACCTGCAGGTTCCAACCAGCTCTCACATTCTAGGACGCTATGGGCCCAGTCCACACGGCCCCACACTTCGACTGTGGGACTAGCTGTTATTTCCCTAATACTTCCAAGAAGGTATGACTACAGGATGGCCAAAGTTGGCTCCAGAGGCAGACAGACCTATGTGGCATCGAGCCTTTGCCATTCAGAGCTGTGTGACCTGGACAGGCTGCTTAACCTCCTGGAGCCTTGGTGTCTGCACTAGGAAACCATGGATAGTGATTGAGGGTAAAACAGGGTCAGTGTGTAGTGTGCTCAGCACTGTGCCTGGCACTTAGGAAATACACAATAAATGGTGGGGACGCTGACAAAGACGATGAGGATGATGAAGAGGATTACAACTGGTACAAGGCTGGCCCCGCGGCTGGCAGGCCTCGGTGCACAAGGAAGAGGAGATCAGCTGGGTGGTCCAGGAGCCAAGGCTCCGTGCCAAGCTGGGAGGGGCTGTGCTTCTGGTTGGGGACAACTGCCCCGGCCCCTCTGCAATGGACTTTTGGGGGAGGTGGCAATCCTGAGCTGTGTGTGTGTTGGGGAGGGGTCACTGGCTCAGCCACGGGGACCGGCCTGGGTCACTCCTTGTACTTACTCAAACGGGTCGCTGGGGTCAGCTTTCTGCAGTTCCGGGGGGATCGGGATCCGCTTGTAGTACATTTCCCAGTCAAAGGCGCCCCGCATGGCATCCCCGGCCTGTGTCTCGTATCGAAAGTCATCGTGGTCAATCACATCAATCATCGGGCACACGATGGTCTTGCGGTTCCGAGCAATGCGGTCTGCAGAAGCCAAGAGATGCCCATTAGGGAGGCCAGACGGGGCAGCAGCTCCGTGCTTGACACTGCTCTGCAAGTTACTCACATTTTTAACATGTTCCCTGGGTGATTTCTCTCAACACTCAAGTTTGAGAGTCCAGAAGGAAGAAAGAGCACAAGTTTCAACCGAGATGGACCAGGACTGCCAGGAACAACCTGCCATCCATGGGGAGTGAGGATGTCCCGCAGCCCCAGCGTTTTCCTCTGTGAAATGGGGAGAAGCAGCTCTGGCTGCAGGAGTACTGGGTACAGTCATTTCCAAAGGTGCTGAGCACAGGGGCCTGGCGTGCTCAGCACTGCTGTGGAAGGAGATTCATCTCCTTCCTGGCCGGGTTCTGCCAGGCTCCCTGTTCTGACTCCTGAACTTGATTTGTGGTCCAGAAGCCAGATCCCTCAGCACTTGTCCCTTAAGGCAGACCACCTGTCCCTGAAGCTCCCCAACACTCCTGGCTGCTGTCAGAGGACAAATGGTCCTTGCAAGAGAGACCATCTCACTTTTATCAACTGTCAGAACTGCTAAGGAGCCCATGGACGACTCCATGAGCTCGTCAGGGCTGGAGGTGTGGAAGATGGGTCTGGTGGACCTCTGCCCTGCAAAGATGCTACAGGTAAGGTGATTCAAGATGGCAAACACTGGAGTTCCCATCGTGGCGCAGTGGTTAACGAATCCGACTAGGAACCATGAGGTTGCGGGTTCGGTCCCTGCCCTTGCTCAGTGGGTTAACGATCCGGCGTTGCCGTGAGCTGTGGTGTAGGTTGCAGACGCGGCTTGGATCCTGCGTTGCTGTGGCTCTGGCGTAGGCTGGCAGCTACAGCTCTGATTAGACTCCTAGCCTGGGAATCTCCATATGCCGTGGGAGCGGCCCAAGAAATAGCAAAAAAAAAAAAAAAAAAAGATGGCAAACATGTGCCTTAACCTACATGGCTCTGCGTTCCTTTCAAGCCAGGGAGAGACTGACTCTATAAAATAAAATTCACTCTCCGCCCTTCAGTGTGCCTCCTGCCGGAGAGCCCTGACTATAGCCAGTTAGCACCAGTGACTGGGGGCAGATGATCTGCCACGAGGGGCAGGTAGGCTCTGCTGGGTGCCTGGCTGCTTGGACCGGGAGTCAGGTTCAAGGCTTGGAAGGGAAGCCTGGTAGTGCCACTATAGGCTGGCAAATACCTAGGGCCCAGGCTTCATCAAGCTACAGCAGACTTTTCTTCTAGGAGAGAAAGCAGCACTTTGGCCTTTTTCTAAACTGTAAGACAGAATCCATAGGTGGGCCACGCGATTGTGTTTGCGATGAAGCACAAAAGAATACAGAACGTCAGGGTGCGTTCTAGGTGCTGAGGGACAAGTACTGTCTTGGGAATGAAACATGCTCTAGTCACACTGCAGTAGTGTGTGCATTTGTGCACAGGACTGACACGTCCAGCATATTTCTGACTGTGGCACATGGTCCAAAAAGTTTGAGAAATGCTGCCTTAGTCCCCAAGTGTCAACAGGGCCAACCAATGCCGGAAGCACCCAGGGTGCGTTAAAATCCCCCTAGGGCCACCCCGCCCCAGGCCCACTGAATTAGCATCTCTGGTGTAGAGCCTGGAACTGCTGTGTGGAAAGGCTCCCTAGGGATTCTTGAGGAAGCTGAAGAATCTCTCCAGGGAAAGATCTAGAGAAGGGCCTCCCTTCCTAATTATTCATGGGCACAAGGGGGACTTCACCAGGGACATGGTGCTGTGTTGGACGCTGGCCGAATGTGGGAGGCAGTACTCCACAGTGCTGTGCTGCCTTGGAGACAAAACGCCCGGGTTCCCACCCTGGTTTTGTCACCTACTACTAGTATAACCTTGGGAAAGATTATCTGATGCCTCTGAACCTTGGCTTCCCGGCCGACAAAATGGAGGAGATGGCATCTATTGCGTGGGTCTCTGTGAAGACAGACTGGGATAGTGAACCGAGACGCTTAGCCCAGCCCTGAGCATGCAGCCATCCCTCGGCCGACATTCTCGCTGCCCAGGACTGCTGGAAGCAGCTCAGAAGCAGGGGCTGTAAGGCTGAGAGTTGCCCTTACTCTCTCTGCCCTGCAGTTACCTTATCTGCAATATGTGGATAGTGACGCCTGGCCTGTCTGCTTAACCACGGAACTGTCACATTCAAATGAGGCTGTGGCCTAAAAAGCTAAGGCACTGGAAGAGCTGTGATGATGATGAGGACGCGGTGAGAGAAATGATGAAAATGACGATCAACAGTGGCTTCCTTTGTGGGGGCTGTACCCCTCTCAGGCTCAGAAACGCCTAGTCTCCGAAGAAGGCAGAGTGAGCCATGTGTGGAGGTGTTTGTGGCTTCAGAGACATAAGCCATGATGGGCTTGGTCAGCTGCTCACATTAGTGGGCACGAGCTCTTCAATCGACACCACTGGTTCATATGACTATTGGCAAAAGGCGAAAAGAAAAAAAAAGAGGAAGAATGTTTCTTCCATGTACGCCTGCAGATTATGAAAATTACCCTCATATATTTCCATAGAAACAGAGTTAAGGCTATTAGACGACAAGCTCAGCTTCGTGCTCCACCACTTCATCCTCTTTATGAGTCACTCAATGACCCACCGAATGGGATGTTCCTTCAGGACTATAAATTAGGCGATTTAGAGTGAGTTTTTCCCCTTTTTTCTTTCAGTGATGAGAGGCAGATGCAGATCTCTTGGTTTAATCAAATAAAGAGTTTACCAGGAAATCTAGGTTATGGATTTTACCAGAAAATCTATATTTTCCCAACCCAGTGGGATCCCAGACCCTTGGGATCAGAAGGCATATAATTCTGACATTCCATGCTGATCTGTGTTAGGAGGCACATTTGCTAGGTTATCCCATTCAACTGTGTGGGTTTTGCTTTCGGTCCTCACTTCCGGTGAGGCAGCCCAATCGGTGCCCCCCAAAGTGGAGTCCCTGCACCAGCGGCACCGACATCACCTGGGTGCTATTGGGAAGGCAGCTCCTCAAGCGCCACCCTGAGAATCGCAAACTCTGGAGTGGGCCCAGCACTCTGTGTCTTAACACCTCTTCTGATACAGGCTTAAGCCTGCCCTAAACCTGAGTCCTCTCTGTTCCCTAAGCTTTCTGTCGCGGAGAGCGTACCCATCCATCTCTGAGGCGTTCACTGTTCTCTCTGCACTGACAGATCTTTCCTAGACTGCCTCCTTCCGTGCCCCTCACCTGACTCCCGGGCCTGACAGGACATTTCCTCTTTTTTTTTTTTTAGGACATTTCCTCTTTGATGTCCACCTGTCGGCAGCCGCTCACTGCCTTCCTCAAAGCTGAAGACCTCAGGATGCAGACCTGGTTTTCATCCAGCCACGAGACCCTCACTGCCTGGCATCCAGTCCTCATGTCTCCTTTCTGTGCACAGGGCCACGTGCATGACTCCTGCCAAGTCCAAAGCCCTTCCCTAACAGCACTGAGAAACTCTCTGAAGAGAAAATGAATTCAGGGAGGCAGCGTGGAGTCCTGGAAGCGGATAGACTTTGGAGCCAGACAGGTGGTGTTTGACACTTACGGCCCAAGGGAACAAGCGAGTCACTCAATCTCTCTGAACTTCAGTTTCTTCTACTATGAAAGGGGACACTTCAGCCTGGCACGGTTTTGTGAGGATTAGAGATAAAGCTTACAACCTTCCTGGTTCACGTAGCAGTGTAGTGAATGATAACTGTGCTAAGCTGATATGATGATGTCGCCTACAATTTGGCTCTCAGCAGTAGGCAGCCTTGGCTTGCGTTCCAGTAACACTGAAGTAACCTGGGGGAAGCAATCATGTCACTAGACACCAGTGTGCCTTATGACATTGAACAAGTCACTTCCCCTCTCTGTGTCTCAGCTTCCTTTTCTGTGATGAAGGGACAGGACTGAATGGATTTTTTAAGGTCGCTTTGATCACTCTCGAAGACCTGACCCCCTCGTGGCGCCTGACATTGTGCTGCGTGCATCTCAAGCAGGCCAGGGAAGCCTTGTGGATGCCTTCCTGCAAAAGGCTGGGGCCAGTGGCCGCCTCCCTCCAGGCCGCTGGCCTCACCTTGGGAGCCTCCCTTACCGAGCAAGGGGGGGAGCCAGTTGACATTGGCTTCACAGTGTGAGTCCAAGAATGTGATGACATCCCCAGTTGCTGCTGAGGCCCCCAGCATCCTGGTCCTTATCAGCCCTTCCCGTTTCTTGGTTCGGAGAATCCTCACGTTGGGGAACAGGGCCATGTAGTCTTCGAGTGGCTTCTTCAGGTGCTCTGCGAGGGAGAGAGAAGGGGACAGATGGACAGAGGGGTAAGAACAGCTGCTGGGCCATCATTCTTGCACCGCTGCCCCCCCTCCTTACACGCACACTTCACAGTGGAGACAGGGCTTTCTGGTACCCTGCCTCACTGGACCTTTCAGATATGGCCAAGAAGGGCAGGTGTCACCACCTGCATACTGCACATGAGGAAACTAAAATTTAAAGAGGTCCAGTGTTAGTACACAGGGAGAGGGCTTCTATATGAAGGAGGTGGCAGCTGTGGTTTATGCCTGGTTGAGACCCATTCCCTAATTTTCTAGCAAAAATATTTTGATTTTTCTTTGGAAAATTCCCCCTCCCCTTCTCAGTCCATCAGACTTGGTGGGCCTGACCCCATCTCTTGGTTCCAAGAGGGAGGGGCATGTGGCTTGGGCTTGACCAGTCAGGTCACTCCATTCCTTGGCTATGGTGATTGGCTCAGGGATGGCCACATGACCCGAGTTGGTCCAAACAATGAATCCGGAGAACTTTTTCTCAAAACTATTGAAAAATGAGGCCCTTTCTTCTTTAGAGGTGATAGGCTGGCTGGCCATAAGTTTGGAGCTACTCGTGACATCTTTAGCAAAATGAGATGATGAAAGGTAGAGGAGGATCTGCTGAGACTGAAGTGGAGGTGTAAAAAGAGAAGGAAAAGGTGTTACACTGAAGAGATTTTGATTCCCCAGACCCTGCTGTGCCCGCAGCAGACAGACTCCAAGATGTTCTTATTGCACACGACAACCAATTCCTCCTTTAATTTATTCTATTGCAGGCTGGCCTCTGTTCCATGCCTGGAAAAGCTGTGGTAAGTAAATCTCAAAGACAGTCTCTTTCTACTAAAAGTGCCAGCCTTAACATTGGTGTCTCTTGATTTTAAACAGGGTTAGGACCCTTTATGAAAGATCTAGTATGGCTACCAAAAACTCCTACAGTTTATATCATACTTAATGGTAAAAAATTGAATGCTTTTCTCCTATGATCAGGAGAAAGCCTATACATTTTTTTCACCATGTCACTATTGTTCTAAAATTCCTAGCCAGTGCATCTGGTAAGACAAAAATAAATACATAAATAAATAAATAAAAGGCATAAAGATTGAAAAGAGAAAGGCAGCAGTGTTTTTTAATTGTAGATGACATGTTTTTTTTTACACAGAATATCTTAAGAAATCTACAAAGAAACTAGAACTAACAGGTAAACTTAGCAAGATTTCAGGATACAGGTCAGCATTTAAAAATCAACTGTAGGAGTTCCCGTCGTGGCGCAGTGGTTAACAAATCCGACTAGGAACCATGAGGTTGCGGGTTCGGTCCCTGCCCTTGCTCAGTGGGTTAACGATCTGTCGTTGCTGTGAGCTGTGGTGTAGGTTGCAGACGCGGCTTGGATCCTGCGTTGCTGTGGCTCTGGCGTAGGCTGGCGGCTACAGCTCCGATTCAACCCCTAGCCTGGTAACCTCCATATGCCGAGGGAGCGGCCCAAGAAATGGCAAAAAAAAAAAAAAAAAAAAATCAACTGTAAGGCTACACACTAGCAAATAAGAAAGCAATTGGAAAATGCAATTAAAAATGGTAAAAATACCATCTACAATTTAATAAAGGAAGTATAAAATGTATAAAAGTATAAAATGTAAAACACCCTTGAAAGAAATACACAAAATAAATGGAAAAATAGTCTATGTTCGTGAATTGGATGATTTAATGGTGTTAAGATGGCAATACCTCCTATGTTGATCTACATATTCGATGTGATTAAAATCAAAACTGGCTTCTTTGCAGAAATTGACAATTGACAAGCAGATTCTAAAATTTATGGAAATGCAAGGGATCAAGGGATCCAGAATAGCTAAAAAAAACTTTTGATTACTTATACATGAAAGCTCATAGCAACACTATTCACAATAGCTAAATGGTGAAAATAACCCAAATTTCCATCACCTCATAAACAGATAAATGAATATGGACTATATCCCTACAATGGAATATTAGTTGGCCAAAAAAGAAATGAAATACTGACACATGCCACAATGTGGATGAACCTAGAAAGCATGATATTAAGCAGAAGATAGAAGACACAAAAGGTCGCATGCACTATCATTCCATTTGTGTGAAATTCTAGAATAGATGAATCCACAGGGACAGAAAGCATATCAGTGATTATTATGAACTGGGGGGAGAGGAATGGGGAGTGACTGCTTAATAATTATGAGGCTAACTTTTGGGGTGGTAAAAATATTTTGAAACTAGATAAAGGTGATTTTTGCATAATATTATGAATGTACGAAATACCAATGAATCCTATACTTTAAGAGAGTATTATATATTTTAACATGATTAACTTTATGTTATGTAAATTTTACCTCAATTTTTTACAAAGGCTAAAGGATATGAATAGGCACTTCTCCAAAGAAGATATACTCATGGCCAACAAACACATGAAAAGATGCTCAACATCATTCGTCACCAGGGATATAAAATCAAAACCAGTGAGATACTATTTCACATCCCCTAGGATGGCTATACTGAAAAAGTCAGGTAATAACAAGTGCTGACAAGGATATGGAAAATCAAGAATTCTCATATACTGTTGGTGAGAATGTAAAATGGTGCAGCCACTTTGGAAAATAGTCTGGCGGTTTCTCAAACAGCGGAATGCAGTTATTACCATATAACCCTGCAATTCTACTCCTAGGTTTATATTCAAGAGAAATGAAAATATGTGTCCACACAAAAACTTGCATACTACGGTTCCTAGCAGCAGTGTTCATAGTATCCCCAAATTGAAAATCACATCATCCACATGTCCATCAACTGACAAATGGATAAAAATGTAATATACCCATAAAGTGGAAATACTCTTCAGTAATAAAAAAGAATGATAGACTGCAATAATATGGATGAGCCTTAAAAATAGTATGCTGGGTGAAAGAAATCAGACACATAAGACTAGACATTATATGATTATATTTACATGAAATTTTGAGAAAGGCAAAACTAGAGGCAGAAAGGAAATCAGTGGTTTCCTCGAGCTGGGATGGGCATGGGGATTGACTGCAAACATGCAGAAGGGAACTTTTCAGAGTGATGGAAATGTTCTAAAACTGGATTATGGTGACAGTTTTATAACTATATAATTCAGTTAAAAACACAGGCTTAAAATGGGTGATTTTTATGATATATAAATTACACCTCAATAAGTTGTTAAATTCTTTAAAAAAAAAAAAAGAAAAAGAAAAAATCAATTGTGTTTCAATATCCTGGCAAAGAACAATTGGAAAGTGCAATAAAAACAGCATTTACAATAGCCTCATTGGGGTAAAGACCCAAATAAATGGAGAGAGAAATCATATGTACAGATTGGAAGACTCAATATTATTAAGAGTCAATCTTCCTCAAATTGAACTACTGATTTAATATAATTCTAATAAAATCATAGCTAACCTTTTAAAACCAAAAACTTGACTCTAAGATTTATATGGAAATGAAAGTACTTAGAATAGTCAAAACAACCTTGAAAAAGAAGGACAAAGTTGGAGGACTTACACTGATTTCAAAACTTATTATAAAGCTAAAATAATCAAAACAGTGTGGTATTGGCAAAGAACAAACATAAGGGAGTAAAGAACAGAAAAGAGCAGTCAGAAGTGAACCCGCATAGATATTGCCGACTGATTTTTGACAAAGGTACCAAGGCAATTCAATGAGGAACTAAAAGAATTTTCAACACGTGTGCTAGGATAACTGGATAAACATATGAAAAAACATGAACTCAATCCCTACCTCATATCATACAGCCCAAATAAATTCAGATAGATCACAGACAGACTTAAACATAAAGGCCAGAGCTATAAAGCTTCTTGAAAGCATAGGACAGCTTTGTGAACTTGGGGGAGAAACAGATTTCTAACCCCTGAAAGTGCTAATCCATATTTAAAAATGAGACATTAGGCTTGATTAAAATGAAGAATGCTCATTATAAATAAAGAGCAAATAAAGACTGCTCTTTAAGAACTTGCTCATGAAAAGACACCAGTAAGAAAACGACAAAGCATGCAGTATTCTGGGAGAAAATATTCACAATACACATATCTGACAAAGAATGTGTATCTAGAACTTACAAAGAATTCTGATGAAGTCAATAATTAAAAGAGAACCAATTAAAAATGGGCACAAAACTTGAAAACACATTTCACAAGAGGATTGATATACAAATGGCCAATAAGCACATGAAAAGGTGTTGTGCAAATTCAAAGCAAGAGATACCAGTCACTACACATCCCTCAGAAAGGCAAAAATTAAAAACAGGGACAGGGAGCTCCGGTCCTGGCTCAGCGGTTAATGAACCTGGCTAGCATCTATGAGGACGCGAGTTTGATCACTAGACTCACTGAATGGGTTAAGGACCAGCGTTGCCATGAGCTGTGGCGTGGGTCGCAGACATGGCTTGGATTCCGCATTGCTGTGGCTGTGGTGTACGCTGGCAGCTGTAGCTCTGACTCAACCTCTAGCCTGGGAACCTCCACATGCCGTAGGTGGGGCTCTAAGAAGACAAAAGGGAAAATAAATAAATAAATAAACGAACGAACGAACAGGGGCAATTCACGTAGTGGGGAAGAAATGAGTGCGAGGCGAAATCCTCACTCATTGCTGGAAAGAGTACACAGTGGAACAGACACTTTGGAAAGCTGTTTGATTTCTTCTTATAAAGATAAACACACAACAATCCTATGCTCGGCAATTCCACTACTAGGTTTGCACCCAAGAGAAATAAAAGCATACACCCACATATTTAGCCAAAGAATGAAGACATGAATTAAAAAGATATCTGTACCCCTAGGTTCATCAAAGAATGATTTATAATATCCACGATATGGAAATAACCAAAGTGCCCACTGACAAATGAATAGATAAAGAATATGTCTCACACACACACACACACACACACACACACACACACAATCCCTGGAAAACACAAAAGGAATAAAAAAGAAAGAAGTCCTACCATTTGCAACAACATGGATGGACCTTGAAGGTATTACGCTAAACAATATAAGTCAGACAAAGACAAACGCAGCACGAGTTCACTCATATGCGCAATCCGAAGGAAAAAAAAAAACCCAAATAAATGAACATAAAGAAAACAAGCACATGTGGATTACAGCCGAATGGTGACCAGAGGGGAAGGAGAGTGGGGCGAAGGCGAAATGAGGAAAGGAAATCAACCGTATGGTGACGGACGGTAACTAAAGTTTGGTGGTGAGCACATTTTAGTGTATACCGAAGCTGAAATACAAGGTACACAAGAGGAGTTCCCGCTATGGCACAATGGGATCAGCAACATCTTGGGAGCACTGGGTCATGGGCTTAATACCTGGCCTGGCACAGTGGGTTAAAGATCTGGCATTGATGCTGTTCCAGCTTAGGTTGTGACTGCGGCTCAGATCTGATCCCTGGCTCGGGAACTCTATAAGCTGCGTGGCAGCCAAAGACGACAAAAAAAAAAAAAAAGGCAATATACACACGAAACTTGTATAATGTTATAAATTAGTGTTACCTCAATTAAAAAAATACAAGCACAAAAAGACTAACACTGTTTCATACTAGTTTATTCATAATAGCCCCAGACTAGAAACAACCTAACTGTCCACCAGCAGGGGAAGAGGTAAACAGATTGTGGTAGCCACACCACAGACTCCTACGCAGCAATAAAAAAAAACATTTTGGTACATCCAACCACATGGATGAATTTCAAAACTATTTCGTTGGACCAAAGAAGCCAGACACACAAAAAATTTAGTGTATTGTTTCATCTGAAGTTCATCAACAGCCAGAATATTCTATGATGACAGAATTAGGAACAGTGTTTGCCCTTGGGTGTGGGGACTAATTAGAGAGAGCACCAGGGAACTTTCCAGGGAGAGGCAATTCCTTAATCTTGATTGGGGTGATGGCTTCCCAGGTACATACATTTGTTAAACCTTATGGAATTTTATACTTATATTTTTCACTGTTTGTAACTTCAACGTCCATTAAAAAAAAATACTTGTCAAAGCACACTCTTCCTCTCTCTCAGCTGGTAAAGGAGAAGTGTAGTAAAGTGTCACTGACCAGGAATCAGGAAAAAACTGGGCCGTACTCGCACCTCTGGCACAGTGAGCCCATCAGTGAATTCCTCTGGGCCACAGTGCTTCTCTGAATCAGGGTCTGGATCAGAAGGTCTTCAGGGGCCCTGGGCCAGGTCTCTCAGAAGCCCAGGTAAGACATGACCGGAGCTGCTGGGCTCTCTGTCCTTGCCAGCCCCTGGGGTGATGGATCACCTTCCCTAACCCAATTCCTGAATCCTGCTCTGAATTCACTCCATCAGGGGTTAGAGCTGGAAGGGCCCTCCTAATCAGGGGGCATGGCCGAATCACTCAGTGAGCTAGCATCCTCCCGGGTGGCTGTGGTTCACTAGACTGACGGCAGCATTAGCATCTTTGGTTTTACTTGACCCACAGCTAATTTTAATGCACAGGAGCAGGCCTGGAAACCACAGGAGCAGTTCAGTCTCTTCATTTTACAGATAGAAAGCTGAGGTCCAGAGAAGGGAAGGGCACACCTCTGGTGCACAGCTAACAGAGTCGGGGTCCCCTGCTTGATCCAGAGCCCAATAAACTGTTTATGTTTCTAACCCTGTATAGAAATGAACCATTTTCATTGGTGAAGCAGACTATGACTCACAAAAGGAGCTTCACCTATTTTATCTCCCTTAATTCATATAATCATATTCTGCATTATGGTTCTCCCCATTTTTTTTGTTTGCTTTTTAGGGCCACACCTGCAGCATATGGAAGTTCCCAGGCTAGGGGTCTAATCAGAGCTGCATCTGCCCACACCACAGCCACAGCAAAACCAGATCTGAGCCGAGTCTCTGACCTACACTATAGCTCACAGCAACATCGGATCCTTAACCCACTGATCAAGGCCAGGGATCAAACCTGCATCCTCATGGATACTAGTCGGGTCCATTACCACTGAGCCACAACAGAGACTCTCCTCATTTGACAGATAATAAAACTGATGCGAGAGTTCCCATGTGGCACAGCAGTAACGAACCTGACTAGCATCCATGACGATGAGGGTTCAATCCCTGGCCTCATTCAGTGGGCTGAGGATCCAGTGTTGCCTTGAGCTGTGGTGTAGGTCATCCATGGCTTGGATTCTGAGTTGCTGTGGTATAGGTCGGCAGGTGCAGCTCCAATTGGACCCCTAGCCTGGGAATTTCCGTATGCCACAGGTGCAGCCCTAAAAAGGCAGAAAGAAAGCAAGAAAGCAAGAAAGAAAGAAAGCAAGAAAGAAAGAAAGGAAAGAAAGAAAAAGAAAGAAAGAAAACTGATGCTCAGAGAAGCTAAGAAACTTGCCTGAGGCGTACAGCCAGTAAATTGCCAGGTTCTCTGCAGAAACCCGAGGCGTTCCCCTCTCTCGTGGTGTTTTCCCAACCTCTCATAATCATATACCACAGGCACAATTTTTGCCACATCCACCTACCTTAGTACAATTAACTTAAGGATTTTTTTAAATCAACTCAATTTTTTTAAATTAAAATTTTTATTTAGCCAATTTATTTAAAAGGAAATGTTAAACATCATAAACGGAAAATCAGTACCACTTGTGAAAAAGAACCCAAGCAAATACAAGACTTGAGCAGATCCTCCTGCCTCTGTGACTGGGAGCTTAAGGTCTGCCTCTCCCTTTGTCAGAAGGGAAATAGGGGAAACCAGCCGAGACTTCCCGTCTGAGCTCATCAGGAGAAACAAGAGAGCAGGAGAGAGAAAGCCTTCTCTCCCCATGAGTCCACATTACTTCATGCAATCTTTGAGCCACATGGGATCACGTCAGGTACCACTTAGAATCGCTTCCATGCTGTCACACCGAAGGAAACACTGCTCCAGACACGAGTGTCCAGGAACTTCTGAGAGGGGAGGTGTGTTTTGTGTCGGGTTGTCTGGCCTTGGCAAGTCAGTACGATTAAAAGATATACAGAGCAAGGGTCACCTCCCTATACAGCCCGAGGCTGGAAGGCTGAAAAATACCCCAGGTGGCTGCCTCGCTTGCTCTCAAAGATGAATTCGGCCTCCTCTGCCCTTGCCCTTGCCTCTTTGGAACACTGGCTCTGTAGAGAGCAGAAATCAATTTGCCCTAATTGAGGGACGAACTCTTTCCAAAAGAGACTTTCTTGGGCAGTGAGACAAGATAGCAAGAGGTATGATCACGCCCCGGATAGGCTGCTGTTGAGGCAGGAATACTATTTCAAAAATACAAAAAGGAACACTCAAGAGTCATCGTCTGTGACCAGCGCATCTTCCTGGCTGGATTCAACTGGTAGGTCATTAACACGAGGATGAGATAATCTCCTTTACCACAGACCACTACGCCCATCAGAGGGAGAAATACCGCCTCGTCCGGCTCTAATCATCGAGGGTCCAGCTCAGGCAGAGCCCCGTCGCTAAATCACCCCGAACGCAGATGGCCGCCGTCATTACAGATGGGCCAATTACGGCCTTTTGACAGCTTGTGGGCAAGTCGGCACAATTATTTAGGGGCAATTATGCTCCTCCTGTCCTCATTGGAAAGAACACTCACACAAAAATCAGGACTGTTGCCTTATTTCACGACACCGTCTTCTTGGATGAGGGCATTCCATAAAGTCACAGAATTTCAGAGCTGGAAGGGACTTTAGAGAAAGATGAGGATGGTTATGATGATGGCAACCACAGGGAGCAATTTCTGAGCCCTGCTCACACACGAGCTCCCTACTTTATCTGCATAATCTCTGTCGTCTACGACACCACTGCTAATGGGGTGTTAAAGCCCTGTTTTATTGAAAAAGACACCAAGAGGCTCAGAGCAGATGCCCAAGGAACACAGTTTACAAATGATGCGGCCAACATCTAAAACTCATCTCTGCTCGCCTGTACAAGGGCAAGCTCTTCCAACTGCACCAAACCCTGGCCTCACTTCTGTCAGTTCCTCCATTCTTCCACCCAAAGAGGAAGGGTGAGGGCCAGAAGCCCCTGGATTTGCCCACAATCATACAGTGAGTCTGTGACACAGCTTTTTCCATGCTGGGATTTCCCCCAGCTTCCTAAGCCCTAAGACAGGGATGGCAAACACAAAGTCACGAAAGTGCCTGCAAGTGCGATGGGTTTGTATTGGATACCCTAAGCAGGGTTAAGAAAGACTCTGAGGCTATACCCTGGCTCTAAGTGCCAGGGCTGAGATGTCTGCCCTGAAGACCAGCAAGGGCCACAGAGGCATCATTCCCATTCCAGGGGCTGCTCTGATTGTACAGCAATGCAGAACTGCTTTTGCCCCCCCACCCCCCCAATTCCATGATGAGGCAGAGTCTTCCAACAAGGGGTGGGGTGGATTCTGAAGGTGAGCCCCCATCAGTGTAAGGCTTTTAAAGCAGGTGTTGGAAGGGCTCCTATCAGATCGCTCACAGCTGGATGCCATGCCCCGCCCACACCACTTCAGCCTTTTGTTCTGTCTGCCCAACTCCCAGCTGCCAGCACCTGCTGCTGCCTGGGGTTCTGTGTCCACGTGGTGGGCCTCAAGTCAGGACCGCAGTGTGTGTGGATAACCACCCCAGCTTCCTCACCCCTCAGGTGGAAAAGCCCTGAGCGTGTGCCCTGTGCTGGCTCCCAGGACTCCCCACAAGATCACCACGGTGTCCACCATGGTGTCCACTACAGTGTCCATCACAGGCACCCTTCCTGGCTGCCTCTTCTTACTTCCCTACTCTCTTGCTGGTCTTTCCTGAAATCTCCTTTCAAAGGAACTACCTGTACCCAAATCCTGTCTTAGGATCAGGAAACGTAACCAAGACAGATTCCAAGCAGCAGGTATGAGTTAGAGGATCTGCAAGGCTGAGTGTAGGATCCCTGGAAGCTGATGGTGACGACATGGGATCAGCAACATCATGATCTTTGGGACCGTTATTTCTGTAAGTAATGGTCACTACATGTTTAATACGCACCCTCCAGGCATTTACTCATCGAATTTCCACAAACACTCCAAGAGGCAGGCTGTGGTTACTGTCCCTGTTTTACTGACGAGGAAACCGGGGCACCAAGAGGCTTGGTAACTTCGCCAAGGTCGCAGCGTAAGTGGCAGGTATCAGATTTAAACCCAGGCAGCCTGACTCCAGAGTCTGTAACCTTCTTTGTTAACTCTTCTTCTTCTTCTTTTTTAATAATTTAAAATCATTCAAACAGATTTAGGAGTTCTCTTGTGGTGCAGTGGGTTAAGGATTCAGTGCTATCACTGCAGAGGCTGTGGTTGCTGCTGTGGTTTGATACTTGGTCCTGGAACTTCCACAGGCCTTGGGTGTGGTTTTAAAAAAAAAAGTTTAAAAAAGCAGAATAATGAAGCTCCGAGGACCCATAAATCAGCTTCAGAAACTGTCACCCCCTGGCCTCTCTTGTTTCATCCTTGCCCCTGCCCCTGGATGACACTGGCGCTGATGGTGTCTGTTCTTTTTTCTTTTAAGGGCCACACCTTATGGACGTTCACATGGAAGTTCCCAGGCTACAGGTCTAATTGGAGCTACAGCTGCCCGCCTACAACACAGTACATGGCAAAGCCAAACCCAAGCCACATCTGTGATCTACACCACAGCTTGTGGCAGCACCAGATCCTTAACTCACTGAGCGAGGCCAGGGATCGAACGCACATTCTCATGGATACTAGTCGGATTCTTAACCCACTGAGCCATGGTGGAAACTCCTGGAGTCTGTTCTAGTATCCACGCTGCTATTAGAGGGGAAAAGCCAAGGGATCATTGGAAGGATGTTACAGCTTCCGCTGGACTAGCTGTCTCTCTCCCAAGAACACTCCCAATGAATTACCCCAATGCTGGGCACACAGTATCTTCTCAAGAACTACTTAATTATCTCACTAGACTTCCCTCAAAGCCACTGCAAGGAGGGCAGGCAGGTATCATCAGTTCTGGTGTGACGGGAGAGGAAATCGAGGCTCAGAAAAGGGAAGGCCTTGCCCCAAACCTCCCAGCCGCTGAGGTCTGAGTGAGGACCAGAACGCAGGGCCTGCGCATCCTAGGTCCTCCCTGTATCTCCCACCTGAGATACACACCCTTCCCTGGGAAGCGCAGCCCTCCCAGGGCCTGTGGTGGAGGGAGTCTCTCCCTCCTTCTGGTCTGAAGGGGCCCAGGACTCTGAGGGTGGTTCTCTCTGGTGGGCTGTGGCATGAGGAGCCGCACTTGGAGGAGCTGCTGAGAGCTCAACTGTGTCTCCCGGCAAAAAGATATGCTGAAGCCCTGACTCCTAGTACCTGGGAGTGTGACTTTACTTGGCAGGTGTGTCTTTGTGACCTTACTTGGGAAGAGCGGCTTTACAGGTATAATCAAGTTGAGATGAGGTCATAGTGGTTTGGGGTGGGCCCTAATCCGATGGCTGGTAACCTTCATAGGAAGAAGGACATCCGGACACACAAGGAGAAGGCCATGTGATCCCAGAGGCAGAGACTGGAACACCAAGCATTGCTGGCAATGCCAGAAGCTAGGGAGAGGTGAGGAAGGACCCTTTCCCAGAGCCTGCAGGGAGAGCACGGCCCCGTCCACAGCTCAATCTCGGACTTCTAGCCTCCACGACTGTGACAGATTTAAGTTCTCGTGTTTTAAGCCACCCTTTGTGGTGCCTTGTTATGGCAGCCTGAGGACACCGGGACAGAAGGGTGAGGTTCTCACACACTGGCATCGAAAGAGTGACACAGCAAGAACATGGCCCAGGACCAGGCCACTGCTGTCCCTTGTCTGGACCACTACAGTCTGCGGAAAAGCCAAAGTAGCCAGGACTGCTGTCCCCGCACCCACTCTGTCTCTCCTTAGTCCAGTCCAGGTGGTCTCTAAAAAGTGAAGTGGATTGTACCTTGGCACATTTCCACTCTTTTGCTTAAAACACTTCCAGGGCTTCTGCTGGCTCTTGGAAGCTTTGCTCAGTGGCAGAACTGTAGCCAGTGAGGTTTCTCTGGGGCAAGAGTATTGCTGATTGGCAACTTTTTCCAGTGGCTCTCGGAAGAAGGTCCAAAATCCTTCCCAAGAATGACAGGCAGGGTATGGCTGGTCCCACCCCCTCTCAGCCTCATCTGCCCCTTCCTTTCTTACTGTCCGCACCAGGTCATCCTCTTTCTGGTGTCCAAGGCCCCATGATGACCTCGTCTGCCTCAGAGTCTAGGTCCACCTTGTCTTCCTGCCTAGACTGCCGAGGGCACGTATCTCCCTGGTTAACTCCTGCTCATCCTTCAGACCTTGGTTCATACTTGAACTCCTCACTAAAGCCTTTCCTGCCCTCCCAGACCAGAGCAGGTCCTAGGACGGATGGTCACAGAGCCCCAGAGCCCTGCAACTCATCTTTCATGCCGCTCAGCTTAGGTCATGGATCCATATCGGTGGGATTACTTACACTGTCTCTCTCCACTCTAAGCTGCAGGAGAGAGAACTCTTTGACTGCTCTGCTCGCCAGAGCATCCTTTGAGCCCAGCGCAGGGCCAGAGGCTTCTGCAAATCCCTCCTGAATCCCCATGCTTTCCTCCTCCATTGTTTCATTTGATTTGATTTGATTTGATTTCCCTGTGAAGAAAGCAGGTCACGGTTCGTCATCCTCATTTCAAAATGAGGGAAGTCAAGTTCAGAAGACGTTTCTGGTCCAAGGTTACACGGTCAGCCAGGTAAGTGGTAAAGACGGGACTCAAATCTAATTCAGTTTGTTCAGAAATCTTGGCTCTATTGCTGTGTGCAATCAAATTAATTCCCAGAGAATTCCAGAGTTTCAATCTCTAGCGGCATCGAGACTCACAGAAACACCTGCTGAGGAGTACCAAAAATAAAGGTGCTCTGTGTGTCCTGAGCGCTGGCAGGACACACATGTGGGAGAGGGCTCCACGGATGGGACTGTGAGGGGGAGGAGGAGAGGGAGGAGAAAAGGAAGGAGGAATTACGCTAGAAGGCCTTTTTCATTCTCCCTTGACGGAGGTCCTCTTATAACTCATTCTAAGGCATAACAGATACTTCTGATGTGTGTTTTTGAAAAAATAACCATTTCTTCCTCTCTTCCCTCCTCTTCCTCTCCCGTTTCTTGACAATAGCCTTATTGAGATATAATCCACATACCACACAATCCACTCATTTAAACAGCATACAATTCCATGTCAATGGGCCATTTCTTCCACTGTTCAAAGTAACGAACCAGCCATCCCTTAGTGAAGCCCTTTCTGCCAGGAAGAATTCCGTTCAGTTTAATCAAGAAAGCGTTTACCTCATTCCTGCTGTGTGTCAAGAATTCTGCTCAGCACATTCTTCTCTGCTGATCTAGCACGGTAGCTTTCAAAGTGTGATCCCTGACCAGCTTCAGCAGTGTCATCTGGGAACGTATTAGAGATGCCAATTCTTAAGCCTCAGTGCAGACTTACTGAGTCAGATGACTGGGGTCTGTGGATCTGGAATTTAACAAGCCGCCCAAGTGACTGTGCTGCGTGTCAACGTTTGAGAGACACTGATCTAACGGAATGTAGACCGTGCACTCCGAAATAAACTTAGGCG
This sequence comes from Phacochoerus africanus, assembly GCF_016906955.1. Taxonomy (NCBI): domain Eukaryota; kingdom Metazoa; phylum Chordata; class Mammalia; order Artiodactyla; family Suidae; genus Phacochoerus; species Phacochoerus africanus. The sequence continues at coordinate 11,145,922 of NC_062544.1, read as the reverse complement.
ATTATCATCATACAGTCACCCTCTGTGTCTGTGGGTTAAGCATCTGCGGATGCAACCAAACATGGATTGAAGATATTCAGAAAAAAGGAGTTCCTGTGTGGCTCCACGGATAAAGGACTCGACACAGTGTCTAAGAGGATGCAGGTTTGAGCCCTGAACTCATTCAGTGGATTAAGGACCTGGTGTTGCTACAAGCTATGGCATAGGTCACAGCTAATGTTGCCGTGGCTGTTGTGTAGGCCTTAGTTGCAGCTCCAGTCTGACCCCTGGCCCAGGAACTTCCATATGCCATAAGTGTAGCCATAAAAATAAAATAAAATAATAATAATAAAAAGAAATAAAATATACCAGGGAAAAATCCAGGAAGTTCCAAAAAGTAAAATTTGAATTTGCTGTGTGCTGGCAACTATTTACACAGCATTACATTGTGTTAGGTATCATAAGCGATCTTGAGATTTAAAGTATTTGGATGTGTGTAGGTTACATGCGAACACTACACCATGTTATTTGAGGGACTTGAGCAGCCACGGATTTTGGTATCTGCGAGGGCGGTGGTGGAGCTGGTCCTCAAACCAGAATCCAAGGATACTGAGGGATGACTATACCACGGTCTGTAAAAGATCAGGAATACAATCCTATGTTTCCTGCTAGAATAACAGAAAACTAAAGCTCTCCAAGGAATCCAAAACTATTTCCTGGCCGGAGCAAAACCGTGAAGGGGGTGGCGCTGGCCAAGGGCCATCCGTCCATCCCTCCTCCTCACACTGAGCGGTCCCGGCCTGGCCTGGCTTCCCCTCCCCTCCCTCCCCCACCCCTCCTCTCACCTTCCAGTGAGAAAGGAATCTGACAAATGAATGCACCTCCTGAGAGGCTCACAGCAAGGCTTCTCAAACCACCTAAGAACCCCCAGGGAAAGTGGTTTTCACACACATGCCGGGCAGATTCTGACTCCCCATGTCAGGGAACATTGGCTTCTAAACCTTGTGAAGAAAAGGACCCAAAAAGAGGAATACATTTTATACCACGACCTGGTACACATGCACACAACTGAAATACAGGGTGTGATGCACTTGGTGGTGGGTTTTTGTTGTTGATGTTGTTTTCCTATTCTATCCTCTTGTATTTCATTTCTGTTAAAAAGCTGGTCACGACCCCAGGATTTCATGACTCTCCAATAAGCCTACCATGGTCTGAAAAACCATGGCCCAGGGCAGAGGCTGGAACCTACAGTGTTTAAAAAAAGACGCTCCACTTGGCCCTGAGGCCCTCGGCCAGGGCCCCCAGCCCCAGGCTAGTGCTCTACAAGACCTCGTGGTTGTTGTTGGTTTTATTACTGGACTTCTGAGAATGTGTATAAATGTACTCAGAGTCCAGGTCTATAAGCAGGACTGTTACTGTACCGATTACCTTGACACGTCATTACTAGAATTCCTGTGTGTTGATCTGAGATATTACAGCACAGAGGTGGAGAAAGTCATTAATCCCAAATGGCCAATTTCCTTCTGCCAAAAACTTCAGAGAGCATGTTTTAGGTATCTTTCTTTCACCAGAAGAACTTCCAGGAAGATGTGTGTATCAGGGTTTTTACATCTAAGGGTGTACTGTCTCCAGCTGGAAAAGATCAAGGACATACCACATTTGAGGGAACTGGGCCTAAATCCTGTAGCAAAAGCCAACATAACTCTAACATCTGGCTCTTCTTTTTTTTTTTTTTTTTTTTTTTTGGCTGCACTCATGGCATAAAGAAGTTCCTGGGCCAGGGATCAAATCTGAGTTAAGGCTGCGACCTACTCCACAGCTGCAACAATGTCAGATCCTTAACCCACTGTGCCATAGGGGTAGCTCCTGGCTGACTCACCTTCTGATTCAGGGGTTTCAACCCTCTCCTACTCAGTGTCCCTTTATGTGACAGTTGTTTCGTATGGTCCCCTCTAATATCCTAAAATAAACGCACTGGGGGAAATTCTACATAATGCCCCAACTGTGATATAAAGAATAATAAAATAACATGTTTTTCAATACAGAAATGCTTGGAATGGCTACAAGGAGACAGAGAAGTAGTCAAATGCATATAATTACAAGTATCTTATCCTGAGCACAGAGTTCACCTTACAGAGCAGCACAGGTACGTGGGTCGGCAACGCAGGTACCATTGCAGCACTGGGGCTGATGTAATTTCCCAGAACGCTGAACAACTTGTGGTGGAGTTCCAGCCCCCACAAGGACAACCTTCCCTTGACATACATGTACCACTGGAAAGTTAGCACTGAGGCACTCCTGGGGAGGGGAGGGAACTCACTCTCGGGAGGATACCGCATGTGTCCTGAGTGGTAGCTGGCACAAGGGGAGGAGAAGCTGGGTGAGATGTGTCTGCGTGTGTTCCAGTAACAAAATTTATTTCTTTGGGGGGGACCTTTGGGAGGAATTGAGGGGAGCCAGTAAGGCTGGGCATTGCCTGGAGGGAAGAGTGAGAGCGAAGAGCCCCAGGTGTGTGATCCAGAGGCCATAGGAGAAAAGGGATGTCTGGGGAGAGTTGTAAGCGGGTTGCTCTGGAGTCCGTAATGAAAACTCCTCCTTTGCCTCTTCCTTCAAGTGTTCGGTGAAGTCTAAGGCCCTCCCTGATACTTCTGTACACACAGACTCTTCTCTATTCAGGCTGCAAACAGAGTGAGTCCCTGAGCAGAAGCCAGGAGCTAACAAGGAAGCAGCAGACTCGGGCTTACACCTTCCAGGCGCCAGGCATTGTCCCAGGCACATGGCTGGCTCCGTTCCACACACATCCTTCATCACCACCCTACAACAGATGCTAAGACTCAGGAAGGGTCTGCCACTGCCCATGGTCGCACACTCTGAATGCAAGTCCTAATCTGTCTCTTTTCACCATCCATTGCAACTGGTGGCTTCCTGGTCTCATGGCTTAAAGTAACATGTGAGGTTTACAGGCAGACCTCGTTTTATCACACTTTGCTCTATTGAGCTTTACAGATAGTGTGTCTTTTACAAACTGAATGTTTGTGGCGACCTAACACTGAGCAAGGCTATTGGTACCATTTTTCAACAGCATTTGCTCACTTCATGTCTCTGGTAACTCTTGCAGTATCTCAAGATTTTTCATTGTATTTGTTACAGTGACCTGTAATCTTTGATGTTACTACTGTGACTCACTGAAGGCCCAGGTGATGGTTAGCATTTTTTGGCAATAAAGTTTTTAAAAATAAGGTATATACATTGTTTTCTTTAGATATAATGCTACCGCACACTTAAGAGACTACAGTAAACATAACTTTTACATGCACTGGGAAATAAAAAAAAATTGGTGACTTGCTTTATGGCTACATATGCTATATTGCAGGTGTCTGGAACTGAACCTGCAATAACTCCAAGATCTGCCCATATTTCTCTGGTATTTTTGTGAGAATGAATAGTAAGTAATTTGACCTCCAACCTAAAGACAAATTGTAAACCTTCCCCAAACATTTGCTTTGAAACCTCAAGCCCCTCTGTTCCTTGGCATCACATTACAAATTACCCTACTCTTCAGGGCACAGGTATTCGGCCTGAACATGCTTTTGGTGATTTTAAGAATGAATTACGCTCCTACCTCAAGCAATCACCTCCACCAGCCAGCTCCCAGAAATAGAAAGCACTTCATCACACAAATTAACTCCTCTCCCTATTTCACAGAAGATGAGTAATCTATTAAAAAAAGAGATGCTATTATCTAAACAGGCAGCCTTATCTGCACTTTTAATTTCAACTAAATGCGTTGGTCCCTTTTCAGTGGGTGGGTAGGGCCATAAATCTGTTTAATAATCAGATGACAAATAAAAATGCACCAGAAACTACCACTATCAAGTTAATTACAGTGTCCCCGGTTTTTTGAAAGCAACTCCCCACCAATCAGCTACAAACGAGAAGAGAAGGCTGGGCTCCTTGGACTTGGCCGTCTCCACTTTTCACCCAGTTGGAGCGCATCCAGAGGAACAGATTCATGGGCAGTTTCAGCTGTGGGTTCTTGGTAGCTGCTCTTAAATTATGTCAGGTTGTCGGGTGCTGGAGAGCAACATGTGTTTCATTTAGGATGCTGGCTTCCACGACTATCGTTTAAGGTGTTATTAAAAAAGAAAAAAAAATTCTTCCACTTTAGCAACAGTGTCAGCCTGTCAGTTTCATATTTGTTAAAGGGCAAAAGTATTCCCCTGGGGAGATTTTCCCGCTCGCTGCGCAGGAAGAGAAAGCTGAACATATGTCAGAGCTTCCTTACCAGCCCCTCTAACTACTGCCACCCCATTCCCCCAGATCCCAACCCCGCCTCTGGAAACTGCTCTGCGTGCGGGGTCCTGAGACTTCTCTTGCGGGCCTCCTCCCTCTCTACTTCCTCCCAGGTCAGCACAGACAGAGGAGTGGCGGGATCTTTGGCTGTTCATAGAAACTTCCACATCAGGGATGAACCTGAGCACACAGGTCACCCTGGCCTCCAACCCCTCATCTCTCATTCCACCCACACGGCTGCTACAGCACAGGTCTACTGCTATCACCTGGTCACACGGCAGGCCTCCCAGCCAGGCCCAGAGCCCACCTATCCAGATTCATCTCAACCCTCTCTCTGCAGACACCAGCTCAGAGCATCCTTCTCTGCCTCTCTGTCCCAGGGAATCCTATTCTTCCCTCCAGCCTCAGCTCTAAATGCTCGTGAAGCAGAATCCGTGTGAATGATACTCTCCCAGTGCCACCAAGTGCAGCACATGCTCTACTTTCCAAGCACATTTGCATTCCGGACTCCCGTCTCTCTGCCTGGCAGCACGCTTCTTGAGGGCAGGACTGAGAGTGATTTATTTTCCCGTCCCTCACAGCACCTGCCATGTGGTAGCACCATGTGGCAGGTGCTAACAGATGTCTGGTGAAGGATCCTGGCTTGATGTATTTTCCTTGTCATTTGCTGCTTTTATTTTTAAAAATCCATGTCACCATGACATGACTCGACATGTCACCCCTGGGAGGACATCAAGCTTGTTCATGGGCCTCAGCCATCCAGATATTCACTTGTGAGTCTCTAAACATAGGGGGTAGCATCGGGAAGCAAAAGTCATCTGTCTTCACAGCTAACGTTTATTAGTGAACTTAGCACTCATGAAAGCCCCACTGAAGCTTCACTCCCCACTTGAGGAAAGGGTTTATCTCTGCTCATCACATCCAACTCTGTTTGTGAGAATGGCTGTTTCAGATGTGAACATGCATCAGGATGACACAAGCTGATTACAAAGTGCTGCAGAGGGAGCAGCAAATGCAAAGGCCCTGAGGCAGGTGGAGGCAGGACATAAAGCAGCCACTGATTATTTGGTTAATGTTTAAGGCCATTTCCTGCAGGTGGACACACTTGCATGGAATCCTGTTAGGGCATGCCTCAGTGACTCAGCCCACAGGGAAAAAAACACAAATGATCCAGGTAGACTTTTTTTTTTTTTTTTTGGCTTTTTAGGGCTGCACTCGTGGCACATGGAAGTTCCCAGAGTAGGGGTTGAATCAGAGCTACAGCTGCCAGCCTATGCCACAGTCACAGCAACGCAGGATCCAAACCGGGTCTGAGAACTACACCACAGCTTAAGGCAACGCCAGATCCTTAACCCACTGAGAGAGGCCAGAGATTAAACCCACAACCTTATGGTTACTAGTTGGATTCATTTATGCTGAGCCATTACGGGAACTCCTGACTTCATTCTTTTGATGTAACATGTTCTGAATGTTTTATCTTTTTCTTTCTAAAAAGGAAAAGTACTTACTATTTTTTGTGATTCTAAATATGATGTCAGAGTCCCATGGTGGTTTAGTTGGTTAAGGATCTGGCTCTGTCACTGCCGTGGCAGAGGTTCAATCCCTGGCCTGAGAATATCTATATGCTGTGGGTATGGCCAAAGAAATAGAATTAAAAAAAAAATTTTTTTTTAAAGATGCATCTATTGTAAAAAAAAATTTTTTAAACCATCATGGAGGAAGGTAACACCTGAGTGTCAAGCCACTCTGGTCTCATCACTAGAAAGGGCCACTCTAAATACTTTGGTGTACTTCTCAGCCAATTTTCCAGTGTTTTTATGCTTCTTTCCTCTGAAACTTGTTTTTTTCCTCACTGAACAATACATCACAGTCATCTTTTCTTTTGGTCATTTTAGGGCTGCAGCTGAGGTATATGGAGGTTCCCAGACTAGAGGCAGAATTGGAGCTATAGCTGCTGGCCTACACCACAGCCATAGCAATGCCAGATCCAAGCCATGTCTGTGACTTACACCACAGCTCACGGCAACACTGGATCCTTAACCCACTGAGCAAGGCCAGGGATCGAACCTGTGTCCTCATGGATACTAGTCATATTTGTTTCCACTGAGCCACGATGGAAACTCCCCAGAGTCATCTTTCCACATCAGTACGTGTTGATCTAGTATGACCTTTTCCCCACTGTTTTGATCCTTCCACCACTTAACCCACCTCGTGAAGAGAACAGCCCCATTTCACCTAGCACAGAGACTGAGGTTGGAAGAGGTGGAGTACTTTGCCCAAAGCCAACAACTGGTAGATTAGAAGACCAGGCTCTCTGATTCCGTAGCTTATGTCTTGTCTCTGACACCATGCTGTTTGCCTCCACAAGAAAGGACCAGAACCAGAAGACAAGATTTGCAGAGAGCCAGTTCAGTGCAAAGTAAGGAAAGAACTTTGTAACAACAGCTATCCAATAAAGGAATGAGATGGCTTGTAAGACAGTGAGCTGTCCATCACTGGGAGAATTCAGAGGCTGAACTATACAAACCACAGAAAAGACTCAAATGCTGGAGAAAGCTGATGTGGCCTTGAAGGCTCCCTCCTGCCCTGGGATTGTGGGATTCCACGGCTCTAAGATGATAGGTCTGTTAATACAACTGGCCTTTCCATATAACTGGCTCCAAGACTGGGGAAGGTCCAGCTCTAAGGACCTAATCCTTTAGCCCAGTGGCTCCTTCCAAGATGCATTTGGTAATCAGCATGGACAGAACGTGGTCTTTGTTTCATAAGCTCTAGCCTTTTTTAATCTTCCACTGTAATTTTCTCCCTGCCCCAGCTGGGAGCAAATTTTACTTTTCAATGTTGTATTAGATTCATTTGTCAAGGTCCAGAAAACACATGGAATGCTGCCTCCAAGGGAACTCCACAGCATAGGTGTGTGCGAGGCGACGTGGGCTGGGGGTTTGTGCATCCTGAACCCAGGGCAGCACCGGACAGATTTTTCCAGTCCTCTGATTGTGTGTGAATTGCTAGATGCATGTAATCTGTCATGTTAACCCAGACTCAAATATGAACACACACACACACACACCCTAATGCCTGCTGCCAGGCAGCCTGTGAGAACAGAATAAGCTGCTCATCACTGGGGTATCATGAGCTAAAAACCAAACACAAAGTACTGGCCTAGGCCCGCTGTGGCCAGGGGCTCTCAGCAGCCCTGGTGAGGGATCCTGTCCCCACACAGAGATCAGGATGGCCGTCTGGGTTGTGGAGCCATAGATGCCTGGCATCACCCAGAAGCCGGGTAGCATGGTCTGAGGCATGTCTGCAACGACTCCTGGCTCCTCAGTGTCTTTTCTGTCTGAATCTGTCACGGGGCCTGCCTCTCCGCCATTGGTGGCCCCATTCCCGTGGGTCACCACTGCCTCCCTCTAGGTAGGAGGAGCATTTAAAAAGGTACACAATGCATACTCGTTCTGAAAACTGTTGAAAGTCAGATATGTAAAAATAAGTGAAAGATCACCAGTTAACCCATTGCTTGGGTGGCCCCTTTTAAAATTTTATGGTCAAAGGGCTTCCATGTCCTCTTAGAGAAAATCCCCAAGCTCTGGAACACTAGTCCCCCATATTCCTTACTGCACAATTCAGCACAAAATAACATTTAAGTGAGCCTCCATTATCTGCCAGGAGGGCATGAGCAGATCAGAAACCAAGTCAACCAAGCGCAGGCCCCAGGTCTACTGAGGTCGACAGATCTACAAGGATAACACCAACAGCTGACAACGGTGAGAGTGATTCTGCAACAGACACTGTGGCAAGCATCCTACTACTCTTATCTCACTGAACGTCCACAACAACCGACAAGGTGGGACTATCATCTCCATTTTACAGATGAGAAAACTGAGGCTTGGAGATTGGAAGATCTTTTATATATTGCTGGTAAGTGGCAGAGTGGGGCCTTGAATCCAGGCCTCTGTGACTTCAGGGCATGTGCGCTACCTGAACAGTGGTCGCACGTGCAAAGATTGGCAGCAGCACCCTAAGAACAGATACATGTTGGGGAGGGGACCAAAGGGAGCAGAGGTCTCTGAGGCGGAGCTCCAACGGAATCATCAGGGTGGTAAAGCGGAAGGACATTCTAGGCAGAAAGAACCCATGCAGAGGAAACAGAGCCTTAAACAGGTAGGCATCCGGATAACTCGACAGAGGGCAATGTCTTCTCACCAACAATAAATGGATAAATCTTGTTAGCCAACAATGAACAAGTAATGTGCAACTTCTTTCAATCGAAAAGAGTATGTTAAGTATGTATGAGAAGCAAACAGAGGCTTTGTAAGAAACAAAAATTCAGCCTATAAAGGATTGAGACATAATCCTTTCTCCCCAGGAGTTCCTCTTGTGGCTCAGCAGGTTAAGAACCTATCCGCAAGGATGTGGGTTCAATCCCTGGCCTCACTCAGTGGGTTAAGAATCTGGCATTGCCACAAGCTGCGGTGTAGGTCAAAGATGCAGCTCAGATCCAATGTTGCCATGGCTATGGTGTAGGCCAGCAGCTGCAGCTGCGATTTGATCCCTAGCTTAGGAACTTCCATATGCCACAGGAATGGCCATAAAAAGGAAAAAACAACACAAATCAATCAAACAAACAAACAAAAAATCCCCTCTCCCCTAAGCCCAGAAAGGAACATGTTAAAATCTCTAGAACCTTGCAGGAAATAAATTGCTAGGTTAACCACTTTCCTTTTTTTCAAGACAGTATTATTTTTTAATTAAGTGATAAATAATATACGTATTCTCGTTTTTTAAAAAACCTATAAATACAAGAGGGTAAAGTTTCCTTAGTTTCGGTAGCTATGATCCTTGATCCTGGTTAACTCCCCTGCCTCACAGGTAATCAGTGTCAGCAGTTTGGAGTATATCCATCCTGCCTTTTTCTATATGTTTACTTAAACATGTGCATACACATTGAAAACATACAATACTGCTTTTGTTTTGTGCGTGTGTTCCTGAATAAACTGTTTTTCATGTTAGAGTTCTGTTCATGTCAGCTGGATTCCATGCCTTGTCTGTAACACCTGCATCAGAGTCCACATTGGGGATACATCACAGTTTATGCCCTTCCCCTACTGATGGGTGCTTGGTTGTTTCTGATTTGGTGCTATAACAAACAGTGCTGCAATGAGCACCCTTATATGTTCCTCAAGGTATGTATAGGGGACCATTTCTCTAGGACAGACACGGAGACATGGAATTCCTGGATTACAGAATATGCACCTTAAAATCTGGGGGTACTTCCCAACTGCCCTCCAAGGCAAAATTCTCAATTTTTAGTCCCCCTCAGCATTTTCTGTTTAGAATGCTAAGGCTCTTGGAAAGGAAAGTGGGGTGGAGGGAGGAGAGAGGGTATACTTTATTTACTCTTAAAATGTTTTTATTTTTTTTGCTTTTCTTTTAGGGCAGCACCCGCGGCACATGGAAGTTCCCAGGCTAGGGGTCAAACTGGAGCTGCAGCTGCTGGCCTGCGATACAGCCACAGCAACCTGGGATCTGAGCTGCATCTGTGACCTACTCCACAGCTCATAGCAATGCCAGATCCTTAACCCACTGAGCGAGGCCAGGGATCAAACCCACATCTTCATGGATCCTAGTCTGGTTCATTAACTGCTGAGCCATGAAGGGAACTCTGAGGGGATATATTTTAAATGGCATATTTGAAATAATAAAATAATTATTTAGAAAAATAGCTACTGCTTTCATAATACAAACTAGATAAAGTGGAGCTCGACAAAAATCTTGCCTTGGGCTGATAGATACATAAAGGGGAGGCTCTCAAAGATTCCTCTGTCCTCCAGGAATCCCTGGTGAGGGCTGGGGAAGGAGAGGACCTGCGTGGTTTTTTAAAGGGAAGTAAATGTTCAGAAAAAGAGAGAAAGGGAAAAACCAGAGTCCTGTTAGGATCTGGGTGTGTGGGGGTATCACTGATAAGGGCTGGGGAGGGTGGGCAGGGGCAGGGGACTCAGCTCTCCTTCCCCAGGCTCCTCCCGGCTCCCGGGACCACCTGTGTCTTAGGAGGGCACTCTGGTCACCATCCAAACCAAGGCGTTGGGCCTGAATTCCCAGGGTGAGGCTGCCCCACCGACCTCACACATCTCTCCCGGGGCCAGATGCCCCCGCCCAGCTGGTCTGACTGAAGAAGCCTGTCTAACTGGGACGGCCCAGAATTTCAGGGGTGAAACGCGGTTCCTCGGGGAAAGCTGCCTCTGTGGACAGCGGTGGTTAGGGAGGCACGTTTGCGTGGCTTTTGACGTGTTAATGGTATGCGAAGGAGGAGACAAGCCTTCAAACAGAGCTGGGCTCTGCTCCGAAGTGAGCACCAATTAAGATGATTACTGGTTTCTTTACAACACAAATACTAATGGCCTGTCACGCTCTGGCATATTTTTCTTGGTAACCTTCAACTCCGAAAGATTAATAAGGCTCTTGTGGCAACGCTCATACACACGGGCGGAAAGCGGGGAGGGGGGAACCCAACTCTGACGACTACACGTCTAACGAGGCAGAGGCGTGTGGAAACGGGTTCTGAAGGACCGTGACCGTGTGGGAGAGCCTGGCCACGGTCAACTGGGGACACTCTGAAGAACTGGGATTAGGACTAACTAGGTGACCCCAGCCCTCTCTGGGCCTCAATTATCACCTTTGTTAAATGGGGTAGTAATCCCTTGCCTGCTTGCCAGGTGGGATGTTTATATAAGAGGGTGCTTTGAGATGCCAGGGACGCAAATATCATTATGAGCAATACAGAAAATGAAAGGGGGCACACAGATGGGGGCACACAGCACAACAGCTAAGAGCCAGGCTGTCAATCAGGCAGAATTAGGTCGAGTGTCTAGCTTTTCTATAGACCAGCACTGCCAAGATGACTTAAGTTTCCCTAAGCCTCTGTTTTCTCATCTGAGAAGTGGGACAATATAGAACAACCTGTCTTCGGGTGCTGGATGAAGTGAGATCACGGATGCCTGTGCTCAGCAAGCCCCTGATCTGAGACAGGCTGAGCATCAACACCATTAGCCATCCTTCTTATTCCTGGTGTTACAAGCCAGGAAAAAGGCTCCAGCCTTGGAGCCCCCAAAGAAAGCTCACCTCCCCAGTTTACATTTCCTCAAAACATTCCCCCCACACCCAACACTTCAAATTCCATTTCTCCTACTTCATCAAGGCCAGGCGGCACCTGATTGTCCTAAACCCAACCCCTTCCATGAGTTTTGTCTCTGGAGAAAAATGGTAAAGACTGTTTTCCATTAGGCCTTTTCAGAAATATAAACTGCTAGGTAGTGGTACCAACACCTTGCTGATGCTTTTGATCTAATATTCAGTACTTACTGAGGACTTAGAGGCTCTCCCAAACACTCTGTTTTTTTTTTTCCCCCATTTATCTTATGTAAAGCACTGTATAAGAGGGTCTCAAAACCTTCTCTTCCAACCCAGTCACTGCCCCTAAATCCTAAATTTGGGAGCACCCTGGGCCTCATGTAAGTCCCCACCTGGGCTCACAGGGGGAGCAGACCCTACAGGATGCTAAGAAAGCCCCAGGATGGAGAACAGAGGGGGGTCCACAAGCTTCCAGGGCCAGGCAGCGAAGGGATATGTGTGAAATGGGCCAAATAGAAACCCGCAAACCTAGCTGGGGTCACAGAGATGGTATCAGGAGAACCAAAGGACCAGGTTTTTATTCTCTCAACATTTTTTTTTTTCTTTTTATGGCTGCACCCACGGCAGATAGAAGTTCCCTGGCTAGGGATCAAATCAGAGCAGCTGCCAGCCTATGCCACAGCCACAGCAATGCCAGATGTGAGCCGTATCTTTGATCTACACCACAGCTCATGGCAATGTCAGATCCTTAACCCACTGAGCAAGGCCAAGGATCGAACCCACATCCTCAATGATACTAGTTGGGTTCGTTATTGCTGTGCCACAATGGGAACTCCCTCTCCCAACATTTAAATACTGGAAATTCAGTCAGACTTGTAAAATTATTTAAGGCCAAATAAGAAGGTCTATGGGGCTGTATCCAGCACCTTGAAAGGACTATAAACTCTTCGAGGCCAGAGTTTATTACCTAGAGCAAAGGAGCAATAATTTACCAAATAGAGTTCTCTAAGACCAAAGGAGTTTAACGAATCAGAAAGAAAGAGGACAATAAAAACCACGTGTAATTCCATCACCCAAACCACTACTAACATTTTGATCTATATACTTGCAAGCACTGGAAGAATGAAAAATAAAACAAAACATAACATGGTTACAGATGTTTTGCTTGGTTTTAGGATTTGACAGAGATAGCCTCCAGGTGTGCATATCAGTTAGTAGCCCTTTCTCTTCTGCAAGGTCCCCTATATTTCAATCACTTCTGCATTGTGTCCTCCTTGGCCGAACCCTCTTACACCAAACCCTCTTCCTTGTTAAAATGTGCTCACTCGGCAGTTTTTCTGGCATGAACTGAGCCAACGTTTCTCAGACTTAAGTAATGAAGAGAATATCTCGCTCTCTCTTTTGGCACCACTCACGGCATGTGAATGTTTCCAGGCCAGGGATCGAACCCGAACCACAGCAGCAACCAGAGTTGCTGCAGTAACAATGATGGATCCTTAACCCACTGTGCCACAAGGGAACTCCAGACAGTAACTTTTTTTTTAAGCAACAAAATAATCTTTATTAAAAGATATTCAGAATTTTCAATGAATAGACAATATTTTCTAAATCAGTATGTATCAATAATTACATCCACTCCCTTTTAAGCCTACAGGTTAACCCATAACTCTATGGTTCAGAACAGTAACTCTTAAAAAAAAACTACAGAGGCCTCTTCCATAAACACACCCAGAGATTTATCTGAGAATACTAATCAAAGAAACCAAGGTTTCTGACTTTGACATCTGAATTTTCATGGCAAAGAGAAGTGTCTAGAGTTGCTAAAGTATTTTAAAAGATTAAAAATCAAAATGAAAAAGGGGTGAGGGGATTGGAGATTCTCAGTGAAAAGGCTGGGGGACCAAAAAATCGACTCTCTGATGCACAGTAGGAATTGTTGCCTCAGACACATCACTTTTTAACCGATGCTCAAGTAGCTGACAGGCTTTTAGGGCACACCCACCTCCACTGTGCCCTGGCCCTTTGACTGCTTACTCCCCAGCTGGAGGGGTAGGTGCCAAGTCGGGAACAGGAGGGACCAGACACTGAGGGTCCACCCTGCAGGCTCAGCTTTCAAGCCTCAGGACCCGAGGGAGGGGAGACCAGCCTGGGCTGGGGCATCAGAGAAGCCTTCTCAGAGGCGGGAGGACCTGACTGCCTTGGACTTGGAGGATGAGGAGGAAAGGAAGGAGGCAGAAAGGAAGTGATGACAAGGAGAGAGGCAGGTACTGGGGGGTGTGAGGTCAGAGATGCAAGTTGGGCTCTGAGCCTCGATCTCCTGGCCACGTCAGTCTTCCCCTGTGAGGGAAGACCCGGGACCCTGAGCTGCAGCCCCCGGCCCTCTGTCCCAGCCCTGCCCCACACAGTGCCAGACGGACAGCATGTGCTCATACGTCTCAGGGGAGCCTCCTAATCTATCACACATGCTTCAGAATTCAGCACGATCCTCTGAAAGCACCACCACAACTTGACAAACTGGGGAGAGGAGGAGACAAGCAAAAACAAAGCCCAATTTATCGGATGGACTAGGAGTTGAGATGATAGCACACGTGACTGACAAATTTCAGGACCGCAAGGATGCTCCCTGGGGTCATGCACAACGCCCATGCCCAGAGCACTCAGGGCTGTGATGCACCCCTTGTTCTCCAACCCAGGAGAGCACAGGACCAGCAGAGGTTTGAGTGCCACCATCATGAGGATATGCCGGATGCAAAACTGTGTTTTCTCAGAGGTCCCTCGCTGACCCCCCTCCATTCCCACCTCTTCCTCACCCTCTCAATCCCTGCACCCCATCCCCATCAGGGCACATGGGGACTTAGATAAAACATCACACATCACAGCAGGGAGTGGAATCTGGGTTCCTGAACAGCTGCCAAGGTCTGGAAGTTAGTTTGAACTTTGACAGATAGGAGATGAGAAAGGCAGAAAAATCTCCCCTCCTCTTGCTCGTCCCCTGTGACAGCAGATCCCAGATGTTGTTACTCCCTGCAGCCCTCGGGAGAGGCCCTCCCACCCCCTCGGGAAGAGCATGCCTGCCAATGCTGGAGGTCACTGTGCAGTGGAAGCCACTGCTGTAACCACCTCTCCTTTCTTGCCTCTTCTCCCCCTTTTATCCTCACCCTCACTGCCACGGGCTTGTAATGCCTTAATCATAACTTAGGTTCTGTTTTCTAGAGGACAGTGGGCTAATAAGTAAGGCAAAGAGTAACCACACATCTGCTCTGATATATGAAATAAAAGTAAGTCATTCACAAACATCGATGCTTTAAGAGTTGTCAGGAACAAAATGGACTGCGTGCGACACACCTTATCATACATCCCAGCCCAGGGTGTCCCAAAGCTAGAGAGGAGAATGTTCTTGACTCAAGGACTCAAAGGCGCTCTTGTATTATTTAATAAAATTCCTTAGACATTTCATGTCGCCATAAGCCTGGCACTGTGTGGGGGTACCAGGGACGCAGAGGTAACTAAAACATGGTCTGTGTCCTCAGGGAACTTACAGTGGAGTAGGGGAATTAACATGCAAACACTGGGGTCAGCGCTATATGCCAGCCAGGTAATTCAGGAGCAGGGCCCCGAGGAGGTAAGGACCCTCCCTGTCTTGTCCAAGGACAAGTGAGGGGGATGAGATCAGCTGTGCAGAGCTTAGTCTACAAGAGTGAACGGTTTGCCAGGAGGACAAGGTGAGTGGGAAGAAGTCATTTCTGAATCCCCACTACCCGTTGCCCATTCTCATCTGGCAGTACAGACATCCCTCGCCTGTACAACCCCAGCCCCTCAGGGCAGGGACCACGTTGTACGGTTCATCAGGATACCTCTAAGGTCCCAGTAGAAACCTGGCTTGCAGTAGGGGCCCAGTGGAGATTCTGGAGCCCGGGAAAGGCACAGGTGGCCTGGCTCATTGACTCCGACTCCAGCCTAGGGCTGCCATGATTCCCACAGTCAGGTTCCCTCTGGGGAGCAGCAGAGGGGTGAGGATTGAGAAAAGGCCCCTCAGCGGCTTTGTTCCACAGCACTGGGTGGGATGGAGAGTGCTTCTCTGTGACATTGGTGACATTAAGTCAGAGTCATGACTATCACGCTTTACTAAGTGCTGCTGCAATCTCTCCATCAAAAACAACCCCCTCCCCACCTGCTGAACATGTACAAACAGAACAAAACCCAAACCACCATGGCCTCCAAGCGCCCCAGGAAAGGGGAGCCAATAACGAACATCAGAAAACAAAAACAAACAAAAATTCTTAGCAAAGCCAAGGTCCTGGTACAAACACCATATTTGAAAGAACACCTGCTGGATGGGCTTCCAGCCCCCATAGCCCTCACTACTCCCCAGATCTAAAACCAGGCCTGAGCTCAGGGCAGTTACCAGAGAGGAGATGGGAAGGTCAAAGCTGTGAGGGCCTCTGGATCCAAGTATCACTTTCATATGACATAGCGCTTATGACAAAAGAAAATGCCATTTTTTTTTTTTAAGTGGGTTTCTTTTTGCCTGCCTGAGCTGGGGACTCTGCAAAATTTCTTCCCTGCTAAACAACATCTTGATATAAAACGCCGGTGCGATTAAAGGCTTCCTCAAGCCAAAAATGTAAACAAAATTTCCTGAGCAGCTGCTGTGGAAGTTTGGCCTCTTGAAATGTCCAGAAAATAATGAGAGTGCAGCTGTGGCTTGGGGGAATGAAGTGACGTGTCCAGGCACCTGGCAGGGCTCAGAGCTCCCCATCATTGTACTTGGTAGCCAACCCATCATTCACACACCCGTCAGTGTCTCTGTCATTCAACTTGGGCTTTATCAATTAACGCTAGCCACTGACAAGGCTTCTTGGCATTAAGTGTCACTAAACAGATGTCTGCAAGAACCCAGACATGTAATTGGCATAACTCCAAAAAAATGGCACATGTCAGTGACAGGTCCAAGGCTAATACTATTCTGCTGCCTGAATGACAGGTAAGGCCTCTGGGAGCAGGCAGCGACATAGCAGAAAGCAGCGATAAGGACCTGGAGCCTGCCCAGCCCAGGAAAGCACCCAGCTCTATACTTAGCAGCTGTGCGATCTTGGGCAAGTCAATTTGCCCCTCACAGCCTCAGGGTTTGCACAGAGGAATTAGGATTCAACTACCTCCATCTCCCAAGCTTGCTGTGAAAAATTATTAGGAATTAAGGGCAAACCACTTAATACTGTGCTTGGCACAGAGTACAGCACTCTACTGAAGGCCAGGCTCCTCAGGTGAAAACCCTGCAGAGTAGAATTTTGTGTCCATCTGGGAGGGGGTTCCCACCAGAGCTGCCGCACTGAGTTCAGGATTCTTAACAGTGGTCTGAGCCCAGGGCTGGCAGAGCAAGCCCTCCCACTGTAAGCCCCACCAGGTCGGGTACTGGGTGCAGAGACAGGCCAGGAATGGCCCACGTCAGAAATTCAGGTATCTGGTGAACAGATACAAAGCGTCTTATAAATGTTCTCCAAATGAGTCAAAGGGCTTTGGACTCATAAAACTGCCTGTGCATCCTTACGCGTGGCACTTAGCCTGCGTCTCCTTTACATCCCTAAAAACGTGCCAATAATATCTTACTTCCAGGGTTGTTGGGAAGTTAGAGCCAATCTGTAAGTAAAAGGCCTAACATGAAGTAAGTGTTCAGTAAGTGGAAGCTACTGAGGGACACTGTGAACCAGGAGTAGGAGCCAGAAAACATGAGTCGTGACTCAAGGACTGTGGACTCCGGATCCTGCACTGGCTATAGCCATGCTGAATTACAGGGCAAGTCCTGATGTTGTGGACAAGCTCTGCCTCCTGCCCTCCTCTCCTCCCAGCTCCCGCTCTGTGGGGGATGAGTGTTGACTGCTCGTTCACACTTGGTTGTCTAGAGGAGCGCTAGTAGATGAAATTTTCTGTGATGTCTGGGTCTGTGCTGCCACACATGGCAGCCGCTGGTCATGTGAGGATACTGAACACCTGAAAGGTGTCTTACAAGACCGAGGAACTGAATTTGTACTTTTATTGAACCTAAATTAATTTAAATTTAAATAGCCACAAGTGGCTAGTGGCTACTCTACTGGCACAGCTCTGGGGATTCAGGAGGGACTGTGGCTTATGGTTCTTCTATAATTGATAATCATGGTGACCTGAGATCCTATATTATTTGCCCCAGCTCTGATTTCAAATTTTCTGTTCTCATTGGCCCATAAACATTGACGTACTGGAATTTCTTAAATGTCTGGAAAATCTCTCTCTCTCCTTTTTTTAATGATTTTTATTTTCTCCATTATAGCTGGTTTACAGTGTTCTGTCAATTTTCTACTGTACAGCAAAGTGACCCAGTCGCAGATATGTATGTGTGTGTGTGTGTATATATATATATATATTCTTTTTCTCACATTATCCTCCATCATGCTCCATCATAAGTGACTAGATATAGTTCCCAGCACTCTATAGCAGGATCTCCAAAGGCAATAGTTTGCATCTATTAACACCAGACTCCCAGTCTATCCCATTCCCTCTCCCTCCCCCTTGGCAATGTCTGGAAATTGATGTTTCAGAATTTAAATTACATTCTCCAAGACTGCATTCCCTGCATGGAATCCTTCCTCAGATTATGTCCCTGAAGGGACTGGGCAGTGGAGAAGCCCAGAGGTCATTCACTCAAGGGGCATCTCCTCACAATCACTACTATAAATCTCACTGACAGACCACCCTGCCTCTCTGCTTTTGCTTCTTCTGTTCTCTTGGCCGAGGGAACCGCCTTCATTAGGAATGACACCTCCTCTAGGAAGCCCCCCTCCATTACTCCTCTTTAGAATTAAATGTCAATATAAGTGGTCCTCTGTGAGGCCACTAAACATGGCTCATGGATCATGACTTAGGCAAGAGCCTTGAGTTACCCACTTAGGACCTATTTAACCCCCGCGTATAATAAAATTCTAATAACGTTCACAACTGGATTCTTAATCCAAAACTGTTTTGAAACAGCAAATTAGAGAGGGAAAGAGTCCTAGGGACAGACACACTGGAGGTGACAAGAAGTAAAAGATCTAAGAGTCATGAAACAAGGGAGAAGTTTGTTTTTTTTTTTTTTAAAGATAGCAAACATGGGCTTCTGAAAACAAAGACACTGGGTCATTTTGTGCAAAGGCAAATACTTCTCCAGACCGCAGCTGTTCTTGAGGGTAGTGTGGTATATAATAACTGATACTCATTAAGACAACCCTAAGGCATCAAATTTTAACTCTCAACTCTAAAGAAGAGGTGAGGAAAGGCATCCTAAAGTTCTCAGATTTAAAGCTTGACAGGATGTGAGAAGTCATCCATACTTTATAGATGCAGACGCTGAAGTCCAAAGAGATGATGTAATTGCTCAAGGTCACTGGCAGGGCTGGAACCAAAGCTGGTCTATTTGTTCCCTATCAATACCTGAAAAAGTCACTTGATGAACTTTTTAACTCCCTAATTCCACTGAATTGATGAGACGTTTATGGAGGAAAAAAATGATGTATCTTCCACCCCCACCCCCACATGAATATATTTTCTCTTGTCACTGATTATTAACACTAGGAAAGGCTACCTCTCTCTATGGAAACAGGTGTCAAAAGAAAAAAAAAAGGTAAGAGATGGCATTTTTATCTTTATGATGAAATATGGTGTGAACAGCACGACTTGGGGGTGAAATAATTTTTGAAAGTGCATTCCCTAATTGGGGTGGTTAATATCCAAATTGGTATTACACATGAGCTAAGTGATCAGAGTCCATAATGAAAATGAAATCCCTCAAATGCATGGCTGTCCATCAAGATGCAAATGACAGAAGAGAAATAACCCACTGATGAAACACAAATGATTTCAATGCTTTGTGCATCACCAGACATTTATTTGGGGCTTGGGCTGTGGAGGAAGAATAATAGGACTGATCTAAGGCAGTTATAAACCACACAGATAGATAAATATACATCTTCTCGCTCTATGCAGGGGCAGGTATTCAGAACAAGGTGGTTCATGCAGACAGACAGCTCTTTAAATGATACCTTGCAATTACATTACAGCCTTCCAGCAGATAATAAACCCTCAATGTCTTGAATAATTTAAAATTTTCCAGCAGCATGAAGGTTGAAGGGAGAGAAAAATCACACTTTGCTTTGGAAGGGGAAAATTCCTCAGCAAATCAAATGTGGAATTCGGGCAGAAAAATGTCCAGTTTTTCACTCCTTTTCCTGATAGGTGAGTATTCTGTACCAGGTCAACCTGCCCCCTGATTTTCAAAGTCAAGGAGTCAAGGGAGTTCCTGTTGTGGCTCAGTGGAAACAAATCTGACTAGGATCCACGAGGATGAAGGTTTGATCCCTGGCCTTCCTCAGTGGTTAAGGATTCAGCATTGCCATGAGCTGTGGTGTAGGTTGCAGATGGGGCTTGGATCTGGCATTGCTATGGCTGTGGCATAGGCTGGCCACTACGGCTCTGATTAGACCCCTAGCCTGGGAACTTGCTTATGCTGAGGGTGCGGCAAAGAAAGAAAAAAAAAAAAAACAGCGAAAGTCAAGGAGTCAAGAGTAAGTAACGCTATAAGAAATAAAATAGGAAAATATAAAGTATGAAATCCTTTCATGTTATTCCTACTGTCACAGTAGAGGCAACACATAACAGTGTACTACTGTGGCTCCAAATGAACTTGAGTTTGGACCCTGTTTGCCACTTGCTGCATGAACTGAATCTTTCTAATACTTGGTTTTGTCATCTGCAATATCAGGACGATAATGCCAATCTCCTAGGACTCAGTAAGATCATGAATTAGCACTTCCTGGTACATATTAAGTGTTAATAAGTAGTGGCACTTATGACTCTTTTCATACATCATTATTACTAATGATGAGTTTAAATTTGGGGACCCATAGGATGCAGCTACAAAGGTGGACAGATAAAGAAGAAACAGATGAACACAGAGGAGTCCATAATCATGGCATCCAGGTCCATGCTTATGATATGGTTAACCCATGGTTGCTCTGAGTCAGCCACTGTTTGAAGCCCTCTATGAGCAGTACCTCAATTAATATGCACAATTCTTTAAGAATGGAGCTAAGTTTTACTCATTGAGGCACACAGAGGTTAAATACTAGTTTAATATTACCCTACTATCTGACTTTAAAGCTAGGGTGCTTATAACCCAAGGATTCAAAGCCCAAATAAGTTATTAAGGTCTTGCATTTAGTTGTTGTTGTTTTTGTCTTTGTCTTTTTAGAGCTGCACCTGCGGCATATGGAAGTTTCCATGCTAGGGTCGAATGGAGCTGCAGCTGCCAGCCTACACCACAGCCACAGCAACACCAGATCTGAGCCATGTCTGCAACCTACACCACAGCTCACAGCAATGCCAGATCCTTAACCCACCGAATGAGGCCATGGATTGAACCCAACTCCTCACAGATACTAGTCAGATTTGTTACCGCTGAGCCACAATAGGAACTCCCTCGTCTAGTTTTTTTTTAAAAAACAATTTGTACATGAATAGTCTTATGCTGTTAAAAAAAAAAAAAGCAGCATCTAAAGGGAGTTGGTGGTCATAAAAATTTGATTCTTGGTATTGCCAAGGTAGGCTTATGTAATTAAGTTGGTTATAGACACTGGCGAACATCCAAAAAAAATTGTCAAAAAAAAAAAAGCTGTCGCAAGAGATGCCGCCTACTGCCTTTGTTAGATGACTACGAGGGTTGTTTAGTTCTGTCGAAAGGGTGTTCTGTACGTGCTGTGTTAGCAATTAGCTAACACGTTACAATGGGGCTAACACTCACTCGACTGTACTAGTTGGGTCTGAAATGCATTCAAAGATGAGCTTTGGTTCATATATTAAGACAGTAAGAGGGGAAAGAAAAAAGAAACCGGTGTCTATACCTGCTGCTGCAGCCTCGCCCTCTGAACACAATGGATGGTCCTGCCAGCCATGGCATAATGACTGGAAACAGTCTGGACCGTGGGCTGTGACGCGTGCCTGACTCCTGGAGGTGCCAGACAGCTCTGGGGGCTGCGCTCAGACAGCAACAGGTGCTCCCTGACTGGGAGCAGGACTTTGTCGTTAACCAGCCACCTGACTAAAGAGCCAGTGTGACTGCCTTTCTCAGCTCTAAAATGCAGAGGGTTGGGTAAAGATCCCTGAGAACAGAGCAGAAATTCCTTGAACTCTTAAGTCGTGCTGCCTGCTACCCTCAGTGGAAAGCCTTGATTTCTTCCAGATTTAAAAATAGACTGTGTGTGGGGGTAACTTGCAAAGCCTGAACTCGAGGTTTTACATGTGGAGAGCTTGCTGAGAGCTGGGATCCGTGGGAGTATGGAAGAAATATTTAAAAATACAGGTTGAAATGTGAATAGAACTGGAGTGTCTGTTCCTGAACTTACTCCACATTTTTTAGGAATTTATTTTGCCGTGGAAGGAACTTGGGGGTGGGGATACAAACAGGGTCCTCAGAAACCTGGAGGGAGTTGTGGGAAGATCAGGGCAGCAGCAGACCCATCGATGGCAGTGACAGGAGGATGGGGGTAATTCAATATGAGAAAACACTTCCTAAGAGCTGTCTAGTTAATCGTGGCCTTCCGAACTGCCTACCTGGTCTTACAGGTCACTGCAGCAAACATCAACAGATGAGTACCCTGAGATGAAAGAACCAAAACCCAGGTTTTTGTTTTTTTTTCCCTTCTTCCTTTTTACGACTGCACCTGAGGCACATGGAGGTTCCCAGGCTAGGGGTCCAATCAGAGCTGTACCTGCTGGCCTACACCACAGCCACAGCAACACCAGATCCGAGCCACATCTGTGTTTCATGCCACAGGTTGCAGCAATGCCAGATCCTTGACCTACCGAATGGGGCCAGGGATCGAACCCGCATCCTCATGGACATTATGTCAGGTTCTTAACCTGCTGAGCCACATCAGGAACTCCAACCTGGGTGTTTTGATTCAAGCTCTTCTATTTCTGAAGCCATGAAAATGGTTAGAACTGAACTCATACGGAGGAAGCACTTTTAGGAGCAAAAATGTTCACTGTTAAGTATTAAATGTTCCAGGAAAGACCAAAAATCCATGTGCTGAAAAGCAGGGCTTTTAAGGCAGCTACCCCCAAACTGGAGGAGATGGTGGTCCACCCCAGAATAGACAGGATAGCAACAGAAAATGAAAGAAGTGTCTGACTGAGGACCCAAGCACATTCTCATATCAAAAAAACCATTTTATTGGACATTTCAGGAGGAATTTACTCCATGCCTGGTGAATTTAGAGTTATGGGCTTGGTTGGGGCCTCAAACAGGTGATTATGGTAATTTAGAGAGAAAGTACCAAGCCATTTCTGTCACAAGGCCATTCCAGCTTGAAAATAACAGTGCCTCTTTGCATTTATAGTGTGCTGAATACTTTCCAAACTGCCTTCTAATCTATTATCCCATTTGATCCTCACAACAGCCCACAGATGTGAGTTGTGGCTCTGCTGTGTGGCTTTGAATGAGATCTTCCCCTCTCTGGGTTTCACTTTCCTTATGGAGGTCCCAGGACTGCCTGGATCAGAAACCCCAGGAAGCTGGTTATGATGCAGATTCCCAGGCTCCACCCAGACTGAAAACCTGGACTCTCGCCCCAGTGAGGGGAGTGCTGGGACTCTGCCTGTTAAACCTACTTCCCAGGTGATTCTTACATGCACCAAAATTTGAGAACCTTTGCTCTAATATTTCAGAACTCCTCAGCAATGAAATCCTGTCATATGAAACACACATACTCAGCAACTAACAAAATCCTGAAAAAGTGTAAAATTCTGATGAGTGGGGAGAAAACAGCCTGGTGTCGTCTGAGTGTATGTGATCATCCAGATAATAACAGCCTCTCAAGGATATAATTAGTGCCCTCTAAATTGGAATATGCCTGTTTAATAATTTAAGTGAGATCATCAGGATTAATGAATAGCGGTTGAAATTAAATGTGGGACCATAAATCCACAGAGGCCTGTTACAGTGAGGCAATTATTTATGATAAGGCATCCTGAAAAACAAGGGTCTGACTGAGACTGAAGGCATCTTAGCTCTCCCGTCAGGGCCATGCGTTTCTGCATTTAAGGTAATCCAGGGTCGATATTCAAAGAAATCACCATCTAACTGTATCACAAAGTATCTATTTGTGATATACGCTCTGCTGCTCCTATAATCCAGTGTTTTCCAAGTCTGAGCAGAATTTCAACTCTATCAGAATAATCTGAGATGCCTGTCAGAATGCAGATTACCGGGGCCCACCCCAGAACCCCGGAGTCAGAATCTCTGTGAGTGGCCCTGGTAAGCAGCATTTTTTTAACAAGCTCCACAGTTGGTGCTGCTGTGGATGAGAGTTGAGAAGCCCTGCTTGGACCTGGATGGAACTGGAGACTCTGGGGGACACATTCCAGGTGTGGGGTGCCTGCCTTTGAGGTCACTTCTCTTTGGCCACCAGACTGGAAGGTTCTCCTCAAGGTTCGTTCCTTCTGTGGAAATCAGCATCCTCTTCTATGTCTTCATGGCTCTTTTTAGTTCCTTGGGCTCGTCCACATTTCTCACTTCATCTAATCCCTACAAGGAGACTCTGAGGCAGATGGGGTAGCTCCGTGCTCATCCTCTTGTGCTTCAGTGAACAGTAGTCTTAACTCCCACGACCATAAAGGCATCACTCACGAGGGCCATTTACTGAACTGCAACTGTTATCTCACTGAATCCTCACCCGACTCGTGAGCCCACGGCTTTTGGGTTGGGAGTGATGGAAACCCAACCCCAGCTAGTTTACATGATAAGACAACACATTGGTTTGTCCAGGGAAAGGACAGGGGTGTTACTGGCCTGGAGTTAGGTCGGGCTCAGCTGGCATCACAGCCACCTGATGAATCACCATGACCACGGGGATGGGTCGGCACTGGCCCACTGGGCTGGAGCTGCCCTCATGGCCCGGTGGTGTAACCTCCAGGATTACAAGGAATGAGCGGCAGGTGAGGCGCGGTTCACTACATC
Organism: Phacochoerus africanus; assembly: GCF_016906955.1. Taxonomy (NCBI): domain Eukaryota; kingdom Metazoa; phylum Chordata; class Mammalia; order Artiodactyla; family Suidae; genus Phacochoerus; species Phacochoerus africanus. Next base: position 11,121,498 of record NC_062544.1, on the reverse strand, counting down.
CTGCATCTTCCTTCAGACAAAAGCGGGGTTAGGAGACGGGGCTCAGTGTCCACAACAAAGAATACTGAGTCAACTCTGCTCAGGAGGAAGGTCTATTTATAGTTCATCTTCATTTACTCGTAAGTTAAAGTACTGCTTCTTCTGTCATATGGCAATAGAAACACGTTTTCTGGGAAAGGTCAGAGCTGGTCTTTCCTCCCGCCTGGTTAAAACAAACCTGAGGGCTGTTGTGGAGGTTTCTGGGAAGGTAACTGTTAGAGCCTTCCATTAACAGAGACTAGAGTGCAGCTATTGTTTAGAATATTCTAAACCAAATATTCTGACAGCACACAGAAAAAAATTTAAAAGTTTCTGAGAAGACTGGGCAGAAAACTGCCTTATGATTCCGCCTGTTTTCACCCTCACTACAGATTATTAGCAATGCCCAATAAATCTCACCCATTAAAAGGCACAGGGATGGAGGACACACAGTAGATGGTGGGAGTTACTGTTTATCTGGAGATTCCTAGTTGCTCATAAATAATGTGGGCATCCCTGAAGAGGTCTGCACTTACAAAGAAAACAAAGTTGAAAAAAAAATTTTTTTAATCATTCTGGGAGGAATGAGTAGTTTTTCTTTCAGGAGAAGGAGGTGAGCATACACAAGGATCCCAAAGGTTGAAAAAGGAAGTATGGGAGTTCCCATTACGGCACAGCGGAGAGAATCTGACTGGTATCCATGAGGATGCAGGTTCGATCCCTGGCCTCGCTCAGTGGGTTAAGGATCCAGTGTTGCCATGAGCTGTGGTGTAGGTCGCAGATGTAGCCTCGATCTGGCATTGCTGTTGCTGTGGCTGTGGTGTGGCCACCGGCTGCAGCTCTGATTCAACTCCTAGCCTGGGAACCTCCATATGCTGTAGGTTCGACCCTAAAAAAAAAAAAAGAAAGAAAGAAAGAAAGAAGCAAAGGAAAAGAGGATGTCTGCAGGTGTTAATACTTGATAGGAACCAACATCCCTAAATAGCACAAGAGGAAAGAATGTCACTACGATCTTCACATGCCTGTTTCTTTGTTCTATATAATGATGCAAAAATTACATTTTCATGAGATTTTCCTATTTGAGAGAGTTAAGCAGGAGAATGAAAAGAAAAGAGAAATCCAACTTTTAAAACCCACAAATTCTATATTGATTGACAGGGTTGCAATTTTCTCCTTTTAATTTTTGGAATAAATAAGAGATGTATAAATGTGTGTCTGTGGCTTTCCCGATCGTGAGAACTGTCAGGCATTGCCTATTTGTGGCTGTGAACGTTTGTAACAGGTTAGCCAGGTGCCTCTGGGTTCAAATCAAACCAAAACTGGCTCTGGAGCTGTGGCTGCCTGATAGACATGACTGAGCCTTTGGGGGCGGTGGGGGTGGGGGTGGAAGTTTTGCAGTGAAGTTGAGAAGAATCCCCAAAGTATCTGTGGGCAATGAGTCCATATCACAGCTGCACATGGGTCTGATGTTGGGCAGTAGGTTAGAGCTAATGCCAACTTTTTGGCCAATGTGCTTCATTAACCCGATAAAACCAATATTACTTAGAAGAGCTGGCTCCCCTGCATCTCAAAAGGCTGGTTCAGGAGTTAATGATCAGGAAATAGAAGATGCAGAAGGTAAGTGTTATTTGTGGGCTGAGAAACTGGTAACAACTATAAACCAGCCACAGAGCAGAGTCACCAAACTCCCAATTGCATGAAAGATATAAAGGTCTGACACACATTCCTAAGATGACAGAATCCAGACCAAATGCAACCAGAAGATGAGGAATGCTTGAAACCTCATCCTGATGCCAACCCATCCCAGAATGGTGCACAAGGTGGTCCTGCACCCTGCAGCCCCCTTGCTCATATCACCTTTAACACTTTTATCTGCTAACCCACAGCTTGGAGATGCTCTTTGGACACTAGTCTGCCATCTTCCCAGGCTGCTGGCCTCCTGAATAAAGCAACTGTTCCTTTTCCATTAACACTTACCTCACGAGTACTGGCCTTTTGAGTGGTGAGGTGAACCCAAGTGGGTACCATCCCTGTTTGGCTGCATTTATGGTGAAGGAAAAACAGCAGAATATACTTCTCAGACACGTGGATGTGTATCAAATGTCATGACTAAGTATTTCACAGCTTTACACGGCAGCTTTGTCACCGTTTTTACCTAACAGTTGTTTTATTTAGGAGGTGGGTTATAGAGAGGTGAATTCATAGTCTTTGGGTTGAATTTTCTACTAAATGTGAATTTTCCCATTAGGCAAATGTTGGCTCCTAAGAGGCTCCAAATAAAATTAGGTATGGTAATTTTAAATGGCTCACGACAGTGCCTGGCACATGGCAAGTGCCGTCTAGGTGTTATGCAGCATCATCATTATTGCTGAGATTGCTTCTTCCCCTCTGTGAGGCAGACAAAACCAGCCCTTTCAGCTCCCTACCTGCTGAGAGAAACGGGAAGGAAAAGGGCTTGGCTGGTCTGCACCCGATCGAGTTAGCTACTATGGAACCTCCGGCTTTCATTTCAGACTCAAATCTCATCTCCCTCTAGACTCTGAGTAAATAACAATTCATGTCAGACCTGAGCTGGCAGAAAAACCCAGGAGCTTTCTGAAGACAGGCTATGATAGAGGGGGGCAGCTCTGTGGCTCTCTCCCTGGGGACCTTATTCCAAGCTCCTCCAATCACCTGTTTCACTGGGTTCTGCTCCCCCCCATTATGTTTTTAAGGGAATACTAAAACAGTGGAGAAGGTTAGACTTTAATCCTCACATGAAAATGAGGAGAATATCAGCACTTTAGCACAGTTTCGCTGTGCCAAGTTTTTAAAATGTTGAAGGCTCACCTGCCTCAATAGAAGCGTCACCTTTTTGAATAAAATGCATCTATTTTCCACTACGGAAATGAATCTTTCCCAAACATCACAGCTTTTGATGCTTCAGATGTAATCTGAGCGATTTATTTGATTTTTTTCCCCTCTCCCACTATATCATTTATACAGTGCTGGATTCACAAAACGCTGTTTTTTTAAAAGATGCACAAAATATCCCATAAACATATTGACTCTTGCATCCTGTGCTCCTACCAGGTAACCACCAAAAGGTGTATAGATTTCTCTCATTATAAACTAATTGATATTCTGTAACAGCTTTAATCTTCTTAGCAGTTCTCTCCTTTGGAGTCTGAGAGAGGTGCATTCCCGATGTTATATTAAAGGAGAAGAGAATCAAGAAACCTGTGGACTTTCTCAGTGGTAAGAAAACCAAGAGACTAATGCTTAAGAAGCGGGATTCTAGAGGTTACAGAATCCACAATGGGGAAGAGGGATCCCTCCCGTCAAAAGGGATGTGCAAAAATAGAATGTGCACATGTATGTGTAACTGGGTCACCATGCTGTACAGTAGAAAAAAAAAATGTATTGGGGAAATAATTATTAAAAAAATTAAAAAAAAAAAAAAGGGATTACCAACCAGGAGGAAACTGCACCAAGGGCAGGAAAGCATGTTAGGACACTACCTGCTGATCTCTCTGAGCCTCAGTGTTGTCATCTGTAAGACAGAACTGCTTCTCCTGCCTTCACATTTCCAAAAAGGGAACAATGTCTTCTTTCGGGGTGGCCAGGAGACGGGACACTGGGCGGGCCAGAGTACAAACTCTCATCCTGCCTGCATGGCCTGCTTTATGCATTCCCCGCTGTGGTGTGCTCACCTGCACAGGCTCTGTCCTGCTTGGGAGGCCCAGAGCTGCCGGTCAGTTCAGGAGGAAGGCGGCAGGAACAGATCCACGCTGTGCTCTCCCAGTCAGCCTCTCCAACAAGGCATCTGATATTCTGGGGTCACTGATAAAGTGAATCCTGTCTATTTCACAACGGACTCAGAGGAGGAGAGCCACGACAGTCATTTTATAATGACAGGGGAAAATGACTGTAGAAAACTGAGGAGTTCCTGTCGTGGCTCAGGGGTTAACAAACCCAACTAGTATCCATAAGGACAGAGGTTCAATCCCTGGCCTCACTCAGTGGGTTAAGGATCTGGTATTGCCATGAGCTGTGGTGTAGGTCACAGATGTAGCTTGGATCTGGTGTTGCTGTGGCTCTGGTGTAGTCCGGCAGCTATAGCTCCAATTTGACCCCTAGCCTGGGAACCTCCATATGCCACGGGTGTGGCCCTTAAAAGACAAAAAAATAGAAGAAAAGAAAAAGAAAACTGAGTGAAAGAAACCTGGATACAAAGTTAAAATGACTGGATGTCCTCGACACAAATTGTAACGTAAAGGGACTGAATGCAGATTCACACGATGGAATGTGACCTGCTAGTAAAATCCAGATGAGCTAGCACTACACCTACTGACCTGATGGAGGTCTGTGACACATTAATGGGGAAAAACAAGAGCAAGGTGTACAGTATGATCCCATTAAAAGGGGAGGGAAGAGCATTAAAGATCAGGGCAAAGGTTCTAAAAATCAGAATGCCTGGATTTAAACCAAGCTCTGCCTCTTTAAGCTAAGTAGACCTTGGCCATTTACTTAACCTCTCTGTATCTCCGTTTTCTCATCTGTAAAATGAGCATTAAAACATTACCATTTTTAAACAGAAAAAGGAAGTTTGAGACCACTGAGTCCAGGGGGTTTCACACTGGGAATGACAGAAACCACAATAGTGCCATGGTGACGAATGGGCGAACGTGCTTAGGACAAACGCGAAACGAGGAGTAGCTCTTGTTATTACACTTTAGTATTATGATGCGGAATTGTCTAGAAGGATAAACCTCAGACTGCTGACATGAGTTACTTCAGGTGGGGTGCTAGAGGGGGGTTGGGAGGGTACGGAAGGAAAACGGAAATGAACAGCCACTGGGAACCAAAGATCTTCAGATGGCAGACTGGATGCTCAATGGCAAATGTCATAGGCCTATAGATTCAAACAGAAATGAGAAACCACTACATACCTATGAGAAAGTAAAAAATCCAAAACACTGACAATACCAAATGTTGGCCAGGCTGTGGAGCAACAGGAACTCTGCGTAATTGCTGGTGGGAACACACAATGGTGTAGCTACCTTGGAACACAGCCTGGCAGCTTCTTACACAACTAAACATACTCACACCATATAATTTGGCAATTGTGTTCTTTGGAATTTACCTGAGTGAGCTGAAAGTCCACACAAAAACCCATACATTGATGTTTACAGCAGCTTTATTCATAGTTGCCAAAACTTTGAAGCAACCAAGATGTCCTTCAGTAGGTGAATATCTAAATAGACTCTGTGATACCTTCAGACAATGGACTATTATTCAGCACTGAAAAGAAAGGAGCTACAAGCCATAAAAAGACATGGGGGGGGACCTTAAATGCCTATTACTAAGTGAAAGAAGCTGATCTGAAAATACTGCATGCCCTAGAATTCCAATTTTATTACTTTCTGGAAAAGGCCAAACTATGGAGACAGTGAAAAGGTTAGTGGTGGCCAGGGGTTAGGAGGGGGAGGGATGAAGAGACAGAGCACAGGGGGTCTCAGGGCACTGAACTACTCTGCATGACATGGTCATGGTAGACACACATCATTCTACATTTGTCCAAACCCTCGGCATATGTAACATCAAGGGTGCACCTTCATGTGACGTATGGATGCTGGGTGATAATGACCTATTAATGTAGGTTCATCCGTTGTAACAAATGTACCCTCTGGTGCAGGCTGGGGGTGGGGTGGGTGTGTGTAGAGGGGGTGCAGGGGTGGATGGGAACTCTCTGTGCTTTCAGCTTCGTTTTGCTGTGAACCTAAAAATGCCCTAACCCTAACCCTAAAATGCTCTAAAAAATAAAGTCTATTACATACAAAAAAATAGGGAAAGTGAGGAAGCCTAAATAGTAATAGTAACTGCCTCCAGAGGATGAGGTTATGGATGGTTCTTTCTGTACTTTCCACGTTTCCTCCTTGACTCCCAGCCTGTGCTCATGCTGTCCCCTCTGCCTGGAATATTTTTCCCCCTCCCCTACCCCAAGGGGCAATATCTACTTATCCCTTAGGATTGAGTGTAGCTGGAATTTTCTTTGTAAACTCTTCCTTGATTTTCTCCATGCTCCATAGCACCTGGACCTCCACCAAGTGGCACATATTCCCTGATCTTAAGATTGCCCCTCAGAGTTCCTGTTGTGGCTCAGCAACAGGAATCTGACTAGGATCCGTGAGGACACACGTTGATCCCTGGCCTCGCTCAGTGGGTTATGGATCCGGTGCTGCCATGAGCTGTGGTGCAGCTTGCAGATGTGGCTTTGATCCTGTGTTGCTGTGGCTGTGGTGTAGGCCGGCAGTTATAGCTCCAATTAGACCCCTAGCCTGGGAACCTCCATATGCCTCAAATGCGACACTACAAAAGGCGAAAAAAAAAAAAAAAGATTGCTCCTGACCTTGTCTGCCTGCCCTTGCTGGATGTAATCCTTAGAAGAGAAGTCTATTTTATTCCCACTGTAGCCCTGCACCTACTGTAGCAACTGGCACAGAGTCATTTCATGAGTTTTACTGAATATATGAATATGAATTAAATCAGGACAAATGTGGAGAAAAACAAAAAAAGCAGCACAAGATTCAAGGTGAAAAGAAATCAAACAATACAGTGAAAGTGGGGAATGGCCACCCTGATGGCTGTGGCGGTCCTGGGAGCACACTAAGGCTGCCAGAGTGACAATAAGAAATGAGGAAGAGATGCTCATGGCCCACGTCAAGACTGGTATGTTGAAATGCAAATCGCGTTAGGGCAAGCAGACCCTCTTGACGTGCCCCCAGGACTGGCATGGTGTGACGGGGCAGGTCAGAGTTACTAAGCCCATCATGGAAGGAAGACCTTGGACCCTGGTCTCCATGGTGAGCGTGTCTACCATGTGCACCAACGGGCCCTGCAAAGGCCGCATTCTCGCCAGCACCACTCCCTGCCAACAACCCATCGACAGCCCCGCAAATGCTTGCTTAAGAATCTCCTGGAGTTCCCATGGTGGTTCAGTGGTTAATGAACCAATTAGTATCCATGATGACTCGGGTTCGATCCCTGGCCATGCTCAGTGGGTTAAGGATCCAGTGTTGCCTTGACCTGTGGTGTAGGTCACAGACATGGCTCAGATCTGGCATTACTGTAGCTATGGCTGTGGCCAGCAGCTGTAGCTCCAGTTTGACCTCTAGACTGGTTCAGACCTCCAGATGTCGAGGGTGTGGCCCTAAAAAGGCAATTAAAAAAAAAAAAAAAAGAATCTCCTTTCAGGGAACTCTTCCCTGTACATTTTTGTTTGTTGCTAATAGGGAGCTGAGTTGGGGGAAGGATGTCATTGAGACCTTACCATGGCCTTTCATTTCTCATCACTGCTGGTGGCCCAGTGTGCAGCCAAAGAAAATAAGCCCTACCATTAGTACACATCTTTTTTTTTTTTTTTTTTTTAAGGGAGGCACCCTCAGCATATGAAGTTCCCAGGCTAGGGATCAAATCAGAGCTGTAGCCACTGGCCTACACCATAGCCACAGCAACACAGGATCCTTAACCCACTGAGCAAGGCCAGGGACAGAACCCATGTCCTCATGGATACTAGTACGGTTTGTTACTGCTGAGCTGTGACGGAACTCCCTGTCTTAATTTTTTTGAAAATCAATACTGTTTGGAAGTGGGGAGGGGAAGGAGAAAAACAGAAAGAAACAAATGAACAAAGACCCCTCTTGTTTTCCCTAATAAAGATTTTCTCTCTGGATAGTGCGATCCAGAGGCAGGTCTGCCACCCTCCGCCCTCACCTCTCCCTCCCACTGGTGCAAAAACACCTCCGTGTCCACCTAAGCCTCAAGCCAAGCCCCCACATTTGAAGAGCTTTTGGAGCCCCTGGAAAACTGCAGCGCGCTGTCTGCGAGCAGGGCTGGGATTATTCTGGTGTCAGTGTCTGCCTTCACTCTAAGTCCCCGGTGCTGCCTGCACAAAGCTCTGGGTCTTATTTCAAGAATTCATCTGCTCCAATTTTGTCTCCTACCCGAGGTCTCGACCCTTAGCTGAATTACAATTAGTTGCCCTGAGGATCCTGGAAGAGGCTCATTTCAGAGGAAAATGCCTTCTGCCAGGCGGCGCCAATCTAGCCCATAGTTAGCATCTGTGAATTTCAACTCTGGGAACTGCCTCTGCTCACATGGCCTGGAGAAATCCGTCTTTCACCATGGCCCACATTTGCTGCGCTTTAGACAGGCCTCTCTATAATTCTGAAATTGTTTCTCCCAAATCTCATTTTTAAAACAATCACTGCTGAGTAAGTTTTCTTCTAAAGCTGGCTTGAGAATTTCTTCTTGAAACAAGAATAATGATTGCTTTTCTGAAGAATGTAGATTGTAAAATCTGACAGCTAATGTGCAGGACAGGGGGGCATATGAGGTAAGAACTCTCCTCTGGGTTCTATGCTCGACCCCCTGAGAAAAAAGGGCAACAGTCAGGGGCCTCAGTTCTCATTCTCATCTATGAAATGGGATAGTATTCATTTTCTTCTCTTTCTCTTTTTTTTAGGGCTGTACCCATGCCATATGGAAGTTCCCAGGCTAGAGATTGAATTGGAGCTGCAGCCGCTGGCCTACGCCACAGCCACAAAATGTTAGATCTGAGCCACATCTGCAACCTACGCTGCAGCTTGCAACAATGCCAGATCCTTAACCCACTGAGCAAGGCCAGGGATCGAATCTGCATCCTTATGAACACTATATCAGAGTTCTTAACCCACTGAGCCACAGTGGGAACTCTTTTCTTCTCTAATCAGGGTTTGGGAACAGTACTACATTGGATTAATATATTTGCTTTCTGCAGAAACAGATGCACTTGGAGAATGTCATTCTTATGACATTTACCTTTTCTTTCTCAAGACTTTTACAGTCCTTTTTATGAGGGGTGGCAGGAATCGTGTTGTTTTCATCACTGAGTACAACACTGGCAAATTGGGATATTAGATGTGCAAACCACTATAATCCAGGATTGGTTGTGTTTGATAACAGGTTTTTTTTTTTTTGGTCTTTTTTTTAGGGCCGCACCCGTGGCATATGGAGGTTCCCAGACTAGGGGTCAAATTGGAGCTGTAGCTGCTGGCCTACACCAGAGCCACAGCAACTGGAGATTTGAGTGGAGTCTGTAACCTACACCACAGCTCATGGCAATGCCGGATCCTTAACCCACTGAGTGAGGACAGAGATTGAACTCGAGTCCTCATGGAGACTAGTTGGGTTCCTTAACCATTGAGCCACGACAGGAACTCCAATAATGAGCTCTTTTGAGTAAGAAGTTTGCTGTTTAATGGGAAGTGATATACTGAAAAGCATCCTGGGGTGGCCGGGGGTCAGAGGGGGAGGCGGAAAGGAATAAAGGCTTCTGTAGAAGTTTCACACAACAGCTGAGGCGAGGGGGCAAGGCTGTCCTGGGAGCCCAGGGTGGGGATTCTTGTCCCTCCTCTGCAACCAGCCAGGTGTGTGCTCTCAGTCAAGCCTGTCTACTGCTCCAGGCCTCAGGTTTCCTAACTGTAAAATGAGCAAGCTGAGTGACAGCTGCGATTTTCACATAGTTTTAAGCAGTGGAGCTCCTCTCAGTGAATAATTTTATGGCAACAAAGTATAGACCATGCCAGGAGAGGGACCTGAACCCTGCATGCTGCCTGAGGCACCCCTGGGCCCTTGACTGCTCTGAGGCACATGCTGAAAGCCAGTAGCCTTGAGGACCTTGGAACTCTTCTCTAACCCAACAAGGAGAGTGGCTCCTCCTAATCTGGCTGATGCTTGGTTACTTCCCCTCTGAAGGACTAATGCCCTGTGATGCTCAGAGATGGATCCTGCCACTGCCAAGTGTTATGGCTCTCCCCCCAGGGCAGCTGATGCTTCAGAAAACAGGCGACAGGGACCTGAGCCTGAAACAAAGACACAAGCTAGCATCAAAGGAACAGCTATGTCTCCCATATCTACCCCTCTGACTGAGGACAATTCTGCAGCTGGCAATGGTTTTCTGTGTGTGGCTACAGCTGGAGCTGCCATATATTTCCCTTCTTTCCTGCTCCCCTCATTCATCCATTCACTAATTCACAACCATTTATTAACCACGAATGATCTAGAGAGGAAGACTGATAAGGAACAATCCAGCACACAGTCCTGTGACCCACATGGAGAGGAAAGCACGGGGGGTCGGTGACGGGGGACCAAAGTGGAGGTGGAGGGAGAGGAGCCAGCCAGGGAAGGCACTGGGAAGAGGATATCCAGACAGAGGGAACAGCACGGGAAGATCCTGAGGCAGGGTGGAGACTGGCGTGCTCCAGAGCGGAGGGCCCTGCTGTGGCTGGCATGTGAAGAGGGGACACAGCACTCAGGAACCTGAGGGCAGGCCCAGGTGCTGGCTCCGAGGAGCGGGGAATGCATCTACTTTAGCACAGTCAGTGGACATCAATTTATCACTTGAGCGATGTGCTCAATTATTTTCATTTTTACCACTCAGCCAAGAGCCTGTGGCCTGTGGGTGGCAGGCCCAAACTGGGGAAAGGATGAGGTTGGGAGATGAGATGGGAAAGAAATAAAGGGAGGAAAGGCAGGGGCAAAGCCCAGGTCCAGGGATCAGAGTCCATGGCCTGGGTGTTCTGCCCACTAGCTGTGTGAGTCTGGGCAAGTCACCTGACCCCAGCTCCTTCCTCATAAGTGACCCAGAAACTCCAGGCCCTCTCTGAGAGGTTGTCGTCAACATTAAATTATATAATGTAGAGGTCCGGCACATAGAAATGGTCCCCAAAATAGTAAATGGACATGGAGACAATTTAGACAGAAGAAGGGGCAACAGAACATTTGTTTACTATTTCACAATTTGCAAAGCTCTTTCACCCACAAAAAGGGGAGGGGGCAATATCTCGAATCTATACATTTATTCCTGACTCCCCCTCTGACAAAGCAAATGTCAACAACAATAATGATAATACCATGCTTAATTTTTTTTTTTTTTTAACAGTCACACCTGTGGCATTTGGAAGTCCCCAGGCCAGGGATCAAATCAGAGCTGCAGGTGCCGGCCTACACCACAGCCACAACAACACTGGATCTGAGCTGCATCTGCTACCCACGCTGCAGCTTGCAGCAATGCCAGATCCTTAATCCACTCCGCCAAGCCCAGGATCGAACTCACATCCTCACAGACACGGTGTGGGGCTCTTAGTTTGCTGAGCCACAATGGGTACTCTGCAAATGCTTATTTCTAATGTTCACTTTGTGCCAGGCATGTCCTAAGCACTTTACACGTATTATCCCACTTAACAGTCACAGCCACCTAGGAGGTAGATCCCATTTTACAGATGAGGGATCCAAAACACAGAGAGGTCAAGTGACTGGGTCAAGGTCACAGAGCTAGTTAGTGACAAGGCCACGATCAAATCTGTAACTATTGCTAAAGAATGGTGCTACAGAGACAAGGAGGCATTACCAGCAGGTGACCTCACAGACCTTGCTTTGTGGACACAAATACGTCTCATACATAAGGCACCAGACGCTATGGTAACCCATGGCAGAAATGCTAAGGGAACAGAGGAAAACAAGCTCTGATCATTCAGGTGCCAGACATGTATTAGGCACCTACTGTATGCCAAAGGAGCTGGGGACGTGTGGTAAATAAGACCAGTGTAGAACGTGGAGTCTAGGAAGGGAAACACGCAACAAGTCAATATTTCTACACACAATGCTGACACGTTATGCTTATTTTTAAATACGCGTGTGGTGAGTGCTAAGAAGGAAAATTAGTGGGTCCCATGAGAATGAGAGCATGTCAAGAATTAGGGGGGACATACCAACGTCATATGCTATCCACTTACATGTGGGATCTAAAAAAAGGACACAATGAACTTCTCTGCGTAACAGATACTGACTCAGACTTTGAAAAACTTACGGTTTTCAAAGGAGACAGTTTGGGGGTGGGGGGCTGTGCTGGGGATTTGGGATGGAAATGCTATAAAATTAGATTGTGATGATTGTTGTACAACTATAAATGTAATAAAATTCACTGAGGAAAAATAAAGAAAAAAGAGGGGAGACATTTAGAGGTGGTAAGAAGTGAGTTCCAGGTGTGTGAGTATGTATGAGTATGCGTACACACACACCACGTAATTGGGGGTGCAGTACTAAAATGGGGTGACAGGCAGCTCAGCTTTGATTATTCTAGAGTGTACTTAGATGCCCTCTCTTCACTACTGACTGGTGCCTCTGTAAGAAGGCAGGCAAATTAAAGGGCTTCTCTTGATTTTGCTGCAAGTGATGAAAGCTTTGATGCAAAGAATAAGCTTAAGACCACTGGCTGGAAGTAAAATTCTTCTCAGATTTCATTTCTGGCTCCACCTCTGTGTCTCTCAAACCCACGGGCAAGACAGCTAAGAAGCTCTGCTGTGTGGTATAGTGGTTAAGATCACATGCATGGGGCCAAACAGACACGACTAGGTTACCACATTACCATCCAAGAGCTCTGTGACTAAGGGCAACACTTAACCTCTCTGAGCTTCAGTTTTCACATCTGTAAAAAACCTCTCTGAGCTTCAGTTTTCACATCTGTAAAACAGTGCGGTGGCTACTGTAGGTGGGCTAACCCGATGCAGTCTCTAACACACTCCTCCCTTTCTTATCTCTACTAAAGAGATCAAAAATAAAAACACGCATATTCCCAGCCACCCTTGCAGATAGGGGTACCCAGATACCAGAGTTCTGGCCAAAAATTTCTGGAGTGACTTTCCTGCGTAAGAAGGCAGTCGTCGAAGGAATAGGCTTTGTACCCTTTGCTCTTCCATCTTCCTCCCTGAAAAGCTGACTTCCCAGAGGTAACAGCAGCCATTCTGTGACCATGAGGATGAGGAAGCAGGAAGAGATATGAAACTTGGTTCTTCAGTGAGAGACTCAAGCAGCTGCAGCAATCCTGGATCTCATTATGAAAGGAATGAATGCTTTACTTGTTTATGTTATTACTTAAAGCTCTCTGTTACTTGCAGTTTAATACATTTCTACAATGACACAAATGGAATAAAAACAGAATCTACTCCATGGGTTGTTGTGAGGATTCATTCAATGAGTTAATGTATGGTCAGTGCCAGGTTCGTGGCCAGGCACGGTGCCAGCATCAGTACACAGTGGCCCATACGCTGGTGCTGATGAAGAAGGGAAAACCTGCCACCCCTTTGGCAAGTCACTGGACGGAATGTGGGAGGTAGGAAACTGGGTGGGATGGGCCCTACCTCGGTCACTGAAGTCATCGACGAGCACGATCTCAGCGATCAGCTCCGGGGGCGAGCGGTTCAGCACGCTGTGCACGGTGCGGAGGAGGGAGGACCAGCCCTCATTGTGGAAGGGGATGATGATGCTGGTGTTGGGGAGCGTCTCCAAGTAACGTTTGCTGTTGCAGCTAGAGGGAGACACAGGGGACAGGGAGAAGACAGGTTCAGCTCTCACCTTGCCAAGGGAACTAGAGCACATGGTTCGGCCAACTGTTCCTACTTCCCCTCCAGTCTTTAGGGAATGAGTGGGAGCCGAGGACGCCACAGAACTTCACTTCAGAACTTTCTTCCGCTTGGCATCCTGAAGTCCTGCCTGCAATCCCTGTACAGTGCACAGGGATACACACACACACACATACACACACACACAATCTTCCCACCCCCCAAGAGCTCTGTTTGTGAACAGTTACAAAACAATGACCCCCAATGGTGATGACACAGCACTGGGGTTTGGTGTTTTACACCCACTAACTTGTTTAAACCTCAACAGTGGTAAAAACACATTGTCTATCCTCATGATCCATGTGGAGGTCAGCCCTTCAGTAACACTCCTGCCTCTCTCACCACCCCTTGCACATTCCTCCCCATGAAGGAGAAACCATGTATCCATCTACTTGGAGGATTACACTGGGCTTCACTAGCTGGGCCCCTCCTCCCACCCTCCCTGGGCATGTTTTTCTCCTTTGCTCTCTGCCAGCCCAGTGGGGAAGCTTGAGGGTGGAAGGCCCTGTTCCTGCGGGCCTTCAATAGCATAATAACACCCCAAAGAATTAATGGAGTTCCTTCCGATCATCAAATATCTAGTTGGTGTTCAAACTTCCCTGATGTTCTAGTTTGTTTCAGTCAGGATCAAGACAAAGCCACATGCTGCCTTTGGCTGATGCTTCTCCTAGGTCTCTCCTCCCCTTACCATTTATTTAAGAAACTGGGTCATTTGTCCTACAGTATTTCCCATAGTCTACATTTTTGCTTCATGCATTGCTGTGGTGTCTCTGAACATGTCTGCTCTGTCCGCTCTGGCTCCTGTAAACTATAGAGGCTTGGCCTAATTTGATGAGATATTCCGGCAGCCTTTTCCTGGGTGCTGGTGTGAACATTCTTTTTTTTTTTTTTTTTTTTTTTTTTCCCTTTTTAAGGCTACACCTGGCATATAGAAGTTCCCAGGCTAGGAGATGAATTGGAGCTGCACTGCAGCTTGGAGCAATGGCAGATCCTTAACCCACTGAGTGAGGCCACGGATTGAACCTCTATCCTCACAGATACTATGTCAGGTTCCTAACCTGCTGAGCCACAACAGGAACTTGGTGTGAACATTCTTTGGGAAACATAATGCCCAGGTGTCTTTCCTTTTGTGATGTTGGCGGCCCTTGCTGATTCCTATCTAAATTCTCTATTACACCAAGGGTTTGAAAACTGGTCATTTTCCAATTCTATCATTCTTTCTGTACTAGCTGGAATATATCTATGGAGAAACTCTCTCTACCACATCAGCTATCTGGCTACCTTGAAGTATAGGAAAGACAGGTTAAGTTCTTGATTCTTAATTAACTGGTTTTTAGAAGGACTTGGTTCCTTAGCATCATCCAAAGATAGCCAATTATTTGTTTTCATTATGAACTCATAAATTTCAACATAATTGGTATGTTTCAATTCAGTGCAAGTATTATTCTTCTTGGTTCCCAAATAAGCCCATCTTTAGTCCAAGGCAGTCTTCTCAAGTTGGTTCCCAGTCCTTTGCACATGACCACAGAGCACTGAGAGCTTCCTTGCTTTCTGGTAAAATATATCCAAAGATTCTCCAGGCTGAACGTGTATGTTTCCTGCTCTAACATGGAACCAACCATTCTGCCAAGGAACCCTCGGCATATTAAGCATCCTTAATATTATCATTATAACCACTAGATACTGCAACAAATTCACTCAGTATTACTGTGTTGGTTTTGGTTTCTATGATTTTGCAGTGGTCAGCACTAGAAATACATTTGAATAAATTTCATATTAAATACATAAAATTACAGCTTTACTGAACTTTAATTTTATATTTTTCACAGAGATATAATTCACTCACCATAAAATTCAACATAAAACTCACCCTTTTAAAGTGTGTAACTCAGTAGTTTTTAATATATTCACGAAGTTGTAAAACAACCACCGCTATCTAATTCCAGAAGATTTTCATCTCCAAAAGAAATTTCCTATCTATTAGCAGTCACTATGAATTATCCACTCCCTCTACCTTCTGGAAAACACTAAATTGCTTTGTTTCCATAAATTTTACTACCCTAGACATTTTATATAAATGGAATTATATAACATGTGGCTTTTTGTGCCTGGGTTCTTTCACTTCTAATATTTTCAAGGTTCATCCATGTTGTAGAATGCATTAGTACCTCAGTCTTTTTCATGGTCAAATAATATTCCACTCTATGAATACAGCACGTTTTACTTAGGCATTCATCAAGTGATGGACCTTTGGGTTGTTTCTATCTTTCGGCTATTATGAATAATGCTGCTGCAAACATTCACATACAAGTTTTTGTGTAGACATAAGTTTTTAATTCCCTTGGGTATATAACAAGGGGCAGAATTGCTGGGTCATAAGGTAACTTCATGTTTAACTTTAAGAAACTGCCAAACTGCTTCCAAAGTAGCTGCACCATTTTACATTGCTGCCAATAATGGATAAGGGCTCCAATTTCTCCACATGCTCACAGACTCTTGCTGTCCATCTTTGTGGCTTTTTGTTTTTGGTATTTTAGCTGCCCCATAGCATATGAAGTTCCCAGGCCAGGGATCAGATCCAAGCCACAGCTGCAAGCAATGCTGCAGCTGCAGCAATGCTGTATCCTTTTTAATCCACTATGCCAGGCCAGGGATTGAACCTGGCCCTGGTGCTGCAGAGACACTGCCGATCCTGTTGAACTACAGTAGGAACTTCTGATTTGCATTTTCCTAATGATTAATGATGTTGAGTTTATTTTCATGTGCTCATAGGCAATTACTATTTTTTCTTTTTTTGGAGAAATGACTAGTAAATATATATTTCATTTTTGATTGTTCCTTGCTAGTGTACAGAAATATAACAGATTTTTTTTTTTTACACTGAGACTGTATCTTATAGCCTTGCTGAAATAATTTATTGATTCTTTTTTTTTTGGTGTGGATTCCTTACGATTTTCTATATACAAGACAATGTCATCTGCAAAAAGAGATAGTTTTACTTCTTTCTTTCTGATCTAGATGTCTTTTATTTCTTCTTCTTGCCTGATTGTCTAGAAATTCCAGTACAATGTTGAATAGAAGTGGCAAAAGCAGACACTCTTCTACCTTTCGGTCTTTCACCATTAAATACAATGTTAATGAGGGTTTTTCATCAATGCTCTTTATCTGGTTAAGTTCCCTTCTATTTCCAGTTGGTTAAATTTTTTTTTATCATGAAAAAGTGTTGGCTTTTGTCAAATGCTTTTTCTGAATCTACTAATATAATCAATCATATGGTTTTTGTTCTTTATTCTGTTCATACGACTGATGCATTACATTGATGCTTTTCATATGTTGAACCAACTTTGCATTCCTGGTGTAAATTCTACTTGGTCATGGTATATAATCCTTCTTCTATGTTGCTGACTTCGGTTTGCTCATATTTTGTTGAGGATTTTCCCATCTATATTCATAAGGGATATTGGTCTGTAGTTTTGTTATGTTTTTGTCTGGTTTTACATATTATAACTGTTTTGCTAAAATTTTGATTCCTTTTTTTTTTTTTGTCTTTTCTAGGGCCGCATCCGTGGCATATGGAGGTTCCTAGGCTAGGGGTCCAATCAGAGCTGTGCTGCTGACCACAGCCACAGCCACAGCAACATGGGATCTGAGCCATGTCTGCAACCTACACCACAGCTCACGGCAATGCCAGATCCTTACCCCACTGAGTGAGGCCAGGGATCGAACCCACAACCTCATGGTTCCTAGTCGGATTCATAAACCACGGAGCCACGACGGGAACTCCTGATTCTTAACATTAACAGTTACTTATTTGTTTTTTTCCTAAGATATATAACGACTTCAGAAAAACAATATCAATATTATTGCTAATAATACGATTATAGAAAATTGAAGATTCCTTTTGTCCTTCATTTCTTTTCATCTCTGAGGTATACTTCAACAGAGGTACTAGAGATTTTCCCAAGGCCCAGAAAAGGGGAGCTGAGGACCAAGCAGTCTCAGAAGGAATGACAATGACCAATTTGTGCTTCCAGCCAGAAGCCAGGTATGATAGGCAGAGCAGTGGCCCCCAGAGATGTCCAAGCCTCAATCCCTAGAAACTCTGAACATGTTACCTCACATGGCAAAGGGGACTTTATAGATGTGATTACAGTTAAGAACCTTGACACTAGTTTGAGGATCTTGGATTATTCAGGCGGCTCCAATGTAATCACACATGTCCTTAAGAACAGAGAATTTTTCTGGTTAGGTCAGAGAGATGAGAAGGAAGGAGTTAAGATTTGAGATAACAGAATGGCTCAACTCCCCACTGCTATGCCAGCTTTTAAGACAGAAGATGGGAGTCATGAGCTAAAGAAGGTAGATGGCCTTTAGAAGCTGCAAATGGTCCTCAGCTGACAGCCAGCAAGGAAACAGGAGTCTTACTGCTGCTTATACCTGAATTCTGCCAACAACTCAGATGAGCAAGATTCCCACAGAGCCCCCATAAAGCAATGAACCCTGGCCAACACCTTGATTTTAGCCCAATAAAACCCACGTTGGGCTTCATATTACAGAACTGTAAGAATAAACGTATGGTAATTTGTTATGGCAGCTACAGAAAACTCATAAATAGGAGTCCTCCTTGATACCCTTTGCCCATATATAATCACTATCTGCAAACATTGAAAAAGTAAAGGATTTCATATAAAAACCTTCCTGAGCATCACACAGCTGCAATGAGCTGAAGCTGACGGTGGATGCCTCTCTCTATGGGGCAGGTGCTCCCTGGTCCCTTCAGCTCTGCTCCACAGTCTTATTCCAGAGCTGCTTCACTCCTTTACACTAACTACCAGACCCTGGAGACGTGGAAAAGTGAAAAATTCATGATATCTGGGGCACGGAATATAAAAACAAAACCTCTCTTTCTTTTTTGGGGGTGGGGGAGGGAGGCAGGTGGGCTGAGGCACGTGGAAGTTCCTGGCCCAGGGATCAAAACCTGAGCCACAGCAGTTATGGACAACGCCGAGTCCAGAACCACTAGGCCACCAGGGAGATCCCCAAAAGCCATCCTTTCACATGCTACTGCAATCCACTGTTCAACTGTCCGAACGGGCCAGGATCTCTTTGTAACTTACTGTGACACGGATCAGAAAGTAAAAGGGGTTTGACGGGTAGAGGTGATGGATGTACCTGTGATAAAATCAGAGGAATGTTAACTGCAGACTCTGGATGGTGGGAACATAAGTGTTCTTTGCATAATTCTTTTAGGTTTTCTGTATGTTTTATAATTTTTAGAAAGAAATGCTGGGAGGAAAACAGGTCAAGGGCCAACGTCTCCTTAGCTTTAAATTCTACCTCTGCTACAGGCACTGAGAGAAGCTGAGGGGCGGGATGGGGCAGGAATGAACCCATGGTGTTTGGCTGTGAGCCCAGTTCCAGCTGTATGGACAGAATGGCCCTAATTCGGGCAGTACAGTTCTGATGGACAGCTCAGTCTCTCTCTTTCCCCTTGAAACCTCTGCACTTCTTTCACGTCCCCTCTTGCTCCTCCATCTGGCTGGACTGCTTTTATCCAGACCCCACATAGCCCTCCTCCACCCCTTCCTCCACCCCCAAACTCCTCTGATCATTTCAGCCAGCTTTCTGGGGGAGCCTTCTCCAACTTCATTTTGTTGGCCTTCACAAATAACAAAAGCACCTCTTAAAAAATCCCTTTCTCTTAATTTGGCTGAGTCCTCTGTGGCCAAGAAAGACAGGTGCTATCTAATTTTCTACACAAGCTTCTGCCTTCCATCCAATTTTACAGGAGGCTCACTTGACTGAAGCAGGGTTGGAGTGGGGGTCAGCTATAATAAGTTGCCTGGAGTCTACGAGGTGAAATACAATAGAGCAGGGAGCCCTGGCTCTCTGGAACCCCCGAGCTGGGCCCTGCAGCCTGCCAGTAGATACACAGACACCACCACTGCCATGACTAAGTTCACTTATAATTTATTCCAATCATGGAATTAAAGATTATTCAGAACTCCAATAAAAGGCTCAGCTTGGATCACAGCCTTGACACCATGTGCTTTTTGTGGGAGAGGGTATACACTTTTTCTCTCTCCTCGATCCATCCACTCATTTATTTAGTGAGTAAATACCTAATAGCACTTTGACTTTAGCTGGGAGCAGGAGTCATTAGCTTGGTCCCAGCTTAGGAGAGTCTCTTTGTTTAAATAAAAAAACAATGACAACTGTGTGACATGCTGAAATGAATCTCTCCAGTATCCAGCAGGAGACTTGGTTCCACACACTTGCCCACAGGCTACCTTCCTGTTGGGAGCACATGAGAAAAGTCCCACATCCCCTCCTCTTCTTAGACCTCAAATTGCAGCAGACAGAGGCCTGGGGATGGCAGGGAGGAAGAGAGAAGGCCATCACGCACCCCAGTGATACGCTATCTCAGCCACCCCCCTTAAGACCTGTCCGTGTGTTGTGCCTTAAGATCAACACAGGACGGTAGAGTGTGCCCAGTGTGTGATAAACGAGAAGCGTTCCCTTGCCCGATGCCTTCATAAAGTGGTCTCCGGGAAGGGGAAGCTAGGGTACCGCTCCCAATGCAAAGAGGCTGGGTTTAGCTAAGACCAGACAGTAACAGCCTCCGTGCTCCCCACTATCTCCCCTGCCCCCCAGTGCCAGTTCATTGTGCCCAATCCTTTACAGAACATGCTCCCTTCTCTAAGCTGTACCAACCTCCTGCTAGGGAGGCAAACCAGGGAGTAATCACTCCATTTTCCACACAGGGAAAGTAGAGCCCAGAGAGGAAAGTGACTTGGGTCCAAGATGCAAATCTAGATAGTATATACTTAAAGTAACACTTATAATGTGTGTGTGTGTGTGTGTGTGTGTGTGTGTGTGTATTTGTCTTTTTAGGGCCACATCTAGGGGTTCCCAGGCTAGGGGTCTAATTGGAGTTATACAGGATCCAAGCTGCATCTGTAACCTACACCACAACTCACAGCAAAGCCAGATCCTTAATCCACTGAGCAAGGCCAGGGGTCGAACCCACACCCTCATGGATACCAGTTGGGTCTGTTACCGGTGAGCCACGACAGGAACTCCCTACAATATATATATATATTTTTTGGCGACAAAATGATAATTGCTCAGAATGAAAGTCTGGGAAACACGGAAAGGCTAAAAGACAACTGATAACAACAGCAACATCCTGCCACTGGAGGCTGACCTCTGTTAAATATCTAGGGTATGTCTTCTTCTGTGCTCTTCTCTGAACATACATTTGTTCCTACCACACGGCATGAGGCACCCTGACTGATGGCCTCCCAGTCTCTGTGGGCTCCCGGATACAGTGTGGCCTCGAGATCCTTGGAAGAGCCCCTCTGGGGGCAGGAACTGGTGATGCCCTCAGAGAGGGTCAATGCAGGGACACTGACACTTCCATCACACAACATCAATCTTGATGCCCTCGTGGCTCAGCATTTCTGTCCCCAGAAGACGCCTGTGGCATTTCCAACCTTTGACTAAGAGCGGAGTGAAAGACACCGCACTCCTTGCCCAAGCATGTCCCTTACCATCTGGTTCACAGTCCGACTAGGTCCCAGCCCCTCAGTGCAATGTTCAGTTAGACATGCACAGTGTGAGAACTAAGGCATGGTTGGGGGGTGTTCCCTGACACACTCTGAAATGGAGCAAAGAGTAGAAACAAAGCGAATGTCCATCAAGGGGGAAAGTTTAAATAAATGATGAAAAATTCAAACTATAGAAAACTCATAAGCAGTTAAAAAATAAGGTAGACAATGACAATGATGGTAACAGAATATATCTGTTAAGGATTTCTATTATGTCAGGTGGTGATCTAAGCACTTTATATGCATTAAGTCACTTAATGGTCACAAGGCTCTTACCAGGTAGGGGCTATCATTACTCCCACTACAGCGAAGAGGAAACAAAGCAGAAAAGTAACTTGCCTAAGGTCAAACAGCTGGTGTGAGGGCTGGAGCCTGGATTTAAACCCATCCTTCCTGTATACATAAATATTTTTATAAAGATAATGCACCAATGCTATTAATTATACAAG
Organism: Phacochoerus africanus; assembly: GCF_016906955.1. Taxonomy (NCBI): domain Eukaryota; kingdom Metazoa; phylum Chordata; class Mammalia; order Artiodactyla; family Suidae; genus Phacochoerus; species Phacochoerus africanus. Next base: position 11,099,940 of record NC_062544.1, on the reverse strand, counting down.
CAAAAAGAAGAATGAATAGATAAAAAGCAAAAATTGAGGGAACTAAGTAGGGGTCTGAAGCTGCTGGTCTGCCAGGCAACATTCCAAGTCCCATCATCTCACTGGATCCCAGGTTCCTCTTATATTGATAAGGGGGCTGGACAACGGGCAAGTCTTGTGTGTCTGCTCCATACTCCTTCTTCTTTTGGTAACAGCTCCTGATTTTCCTTGGGGACTCTCCCATCCCTCAGTTCCACAAGGTTTGGGGGAGGTCCTCGCCTTGCCTTGAGAATGGGCAAGGGAGTCAGGCTCAGCCAATCAGAGCACTGCAGCTCCCCGGCCCCAGTGGTTGGTTCTGGGATGGGTATCTGTAAATCAGAGTAAATCTTGGCTGAGACAGTTGGGAGATGGGTAAGCTCTCTTCTGCTGAAATTGAACAAGATAGAAGTCTGATCTGCCTGGGACCACCAGATGGACAGTTCCCTATCTTAAAATTAGTTAGCAGGATAAAAAACAGCCAAGAGTTAGAGAGAGAGGTTCCTGCTGGCATCATTTGGGATCTGGATCCACCTACGGCTGAAGCAAGGTCTACCCCCTACCCTGTTCAGGTACGCGACTCAATACATTGTCTTCAGTTAGTTTTTTCCTCACTTAGCATGACTTAGGTTTCTGTCACTTGTAACTATAAGAATCCTTGCTGATACTGGATAATCTCTAAGCCCTGTCAGTCACATGAATGAATCTATTTTGGGCCTAAGGATGGCTTTTGCAGGACAGAGGTAGAAACTGTTGCCCAGCTGCTCCCTCTGACCTGAAGCAGGCAGCCTCGCTCCTGTTGCATGAAGAGAACTTGGCTCACTCACTGAGTGGGAGAAAGAGGCCTGGCTGAGGGCTAGGTGGGAGGCAGTGGGAGGACTCATCCGTGATTAAGTAGCCTTCAATTTAATATTCCCTAAAGGATTTTGAGCTTTGGGGCACAAAGTCGAAACTAATATATGAGCCCTTAAGATGCACCATCAGGGCTTAATGCTGGAGCACCAGAAAAAAACAGAAAGGAAGTCAAAATCAAAGGGAAGCATTTCAAAAATCTTCTCTCCAAGTCAACTTTGAGAGAGAACGGTCCAATCATTTTGAAGGGAACTATTTTTTAAAAAAATCTAATTCCCTAGCATGGGACACTATCCACAGACCAAACTGAAAAGCAAGGCCATGAACAAACCTGATATTGTAGGTACCTAAGGGAGCAAGAGTGCTCTGGACCTGGGTTCACATTCCAACTCTGCCTGATTGCAGCTGCAAGTCCAGGAGAAGGTTTCACTCCTTGCTGAGCCTCAGTTTCCTGATCTGTGGAGTGGGGATGGTGACACCTCAAGGATGATAGAAGAACTAGGTGAGACACTTAAAACAGCCTTGAGGAGGGAGAAGTAGCCAGCTCTGGCCTTGGAGATGGGTAAACGTGGAGAATACTCTTGTTTAATTCTCTCGGAATCAGGGATGGCTCTCGCAGGAAAGAGCATGGAGCTTCACTGAGACCTAAATAAGGGTTTTGCTCTCATAGACATGAATCCCAGGCTTCAGCCAGCTCATGGATCAAAACATTCTCATTTACTCACCCCCATAATCATTCACAGATTCAAGAAATGTTTACTGAGCACCCACTATGAGACAGATGCTACGCTAAGCCTTGGGATTACAACAGTGAGGAACAAGCTGCTGTCCCTGTCCCAGATACAGAGTCAAATGGGAGGCAGACAAGTAATAGGAGCAGTCATCAATTACAATTTTTCCTGCCTTGGTGCAAATGGCTATGAGGTGAGAACAGAAGAAAACAGCCTAGAAAGACAGAGTAAAGGTATCCTAGGAAGTGCATCGTCACACACAGCCCTGGGCCAGCCAGCAAGCAGCCAACGGATGGTTGCTGGGTTGAAGTGGAGCTGGAAGGGCCTAGTCCAAACTGTTTGCTTTCCAAGTAACGGAGTGCAGCTTAGAGAGGTTAAGTGGAGTGCCCAGACCATATGGCCAGCTGGTGTTGGACCAGGAGGTGGAGATGGCTCTTCAGTTTATTTGCAACACAGAAAGTCCTTTGGAGATACTGGACGTAAGTAAAAAAATATGTCTTCCATAGTTTCAAGGAACTGGTGTCAGCATCTGCCATTATGTTCCAAGTGCTACCTCTCGGCTTGGCAGGTCCACAGGGGGCTGGACTACCCAGTCTAGAGAAACTGAATCTTTGGGGGGTTTCAATGAACCTCAGTATAGAACTCTCACTAGTAGGGATGTGGTAGCTTTAATCATGCTTGCTGACATCCATTCACTGTTTGTTCTTATTTACCAAAAGTAGTTTGGTATGAAATTGAAGCAGAAAAGACCACTTTCTAACTGTGTAAGTGGGCAGGTTATCAAACCTCTGCAAGTCTCAGTTCCTCCCTTTTTCAAATGGGCCTGTTTTACATAAAGAAGGGCCTTCCTTCTTTGTAAAATGGATTTGCAGGTTGAAGTTGAGAAGTCAATAAAAAAGAACAGGTTGGTGCTCTGTAAACACAAGGGTTCAACAAGTGCCATCTTAGTCCAAAAAGAAACATTGGGGCTGGTCAGGTCAGTCAGGTGCCTACCTTGTCCACACTCTCTCGCTAAGCAGAAATGACCATGCCTAAGCAGGCCGAGGAAGGAGTCCAGGATGGGCCCGTGACTGTCCCTTTTCTGAACATGATAGTTACCTGGGGCAGAAGCAGAGCCCTGGCCCAAGGGCAGACAATCCACTGACTTGCCAACGTGCATGGCTTAGCAAGAAGCCTGTGTCCAAGTGGGGTTCACCAGGTAAATCAAATTCTTCTTGGGGACAAAACCTTAACATGTAGAAAAGCAGTTCCAGAAATAATAGAGGAGTAGATACAGAACCACACAGAAAAAAGCTAAGACCTCTTAATGACAGGATCCAGAAGTTTCTGCTGTTGAGGCAGTCATAAGAGAATCTGGTGGCTAGACTAGGAAGGATCTTCCCATTTTAGGCCTGAGAAACTTGGCTGTGCCATGCCCTCCCCTGCTCCTCAGGGGAGCCTAGATGGCTGTCTCCACATTCCTGCTTCCTTTTATTACTCCACCTCCTTCCTTTTAAGACTCCCCTTAACTGAAAGTCTATCCTATTCCTCAGTCTATCTCCTGGGGGAAAACACAAGCATCTAGAAGTTGGACTAGAGCTGGATGAAGTGTTTTTAATTTTTCTTTGTAACTTTGAAAAAAACAGACTCATAGAATTGAGATTTCTAAACTCCAGAAATATCACTAACACAGAAATCTGGGCTTCCAGGTCACAGACACTGAGACTGCTGCGTCACACTGCTGCTGTCTCACAACAATGCTATTGTAGTTCCTAAGCAATGCCCTATCAATACGGCACCAACTGGACCACCAGGACATCAAGAGAAATCACCTGTAACCCATAGCATTTCACCACCACTATGCTCTACACACTATAGCAAATTGTTCCTCCATGGTTACAAGGGTGAATTTTTGCTTGTTTGTTTTTTTAAGGGAATGATCATTAACAAAAAAATTCTTGTGGATTAACTCTGTTGTTTGAAAGTTCCCCCGTGCTTGTACTCTTGGATAAACAGTCTTCTTCTAGAAATGGGCACCATTTTAGTGCCTTCTCAAGGAACCAAACTCAACATGCTCTCCTCCACCAAAGAGATAACAATTTTGGCCAGATGGGGCTTGTTGGCAGCTGGTTTACTGGGGGTCGAAGAAGGCAGGGTCTTTTTGGGTTGAGGGACAAGGCAAAAGACCAACTATTGCTCCCAGGCTGTACGCACAGCTTCAAATGAAAAGCCAGTGAGAATCACGGAATATGAAGATCAGGAAGGGCCTTGTCTGCACTCCCTAGTTTTACAAATGAGGAAACTGAGGTATGTGATGGGAAGGGACCTTGCCAGGGTCACAGAGTAAGACAGCATCCCATATATCAAAGAGCAGGTACTTTCCAAAGTTGAAACTGCAAGAGTGGTAAGGGAAGGGGCATGGACTGAAGAGACCCTCAGACCTGGGTTCAAATCTCACCTCTGTCACTTAGCAGAGGGTCACTTTGGGGAGGTCACAACCTCTTTAAGCCTCGGTTTCCATGTAAAACAGAGATAAAACTCTTTCCTATTAAGGCTGTCCCATGGAATCAAAGACATACCATATGTGAATTCACCTGGTATAGCATCTGGCTTAGGAATATGAGCTTCCACTTCCCCTGGGGTCACAGTATAGGCCATTTTCCAGCAAATGGCTTACATTCAAAATCCTGAAATTACCCCCTCTCTATGCTGCATAATGGAAGCCCCTTATAATACAACATTCTCAGAAAGACTGTGTTGTATGGGCTCTGGAGCCACCAAGAAAGAAGCTAAGTGTAAGTTATAAATAGCTCCAGGCTCTGGAACAAAAGGAAGAAACTGGGTCTTAGCGGGTAGAATGTGAAAAGCTCCTGTCCCCTCCTCTTCATCCCTCCAGATAAAGGTTTGGGGCATCTCCTGATATATGCCACAGCAAGCCTTCCCTCCACAGGTGTGATTCAGCTCCCAAGCCCTTCTTTACTGCTCCAGGGGGATGAGACAGGTGTGGGCTTCTTTTTAACACAGTCTGACCAGAACTAGAAGAGCAAGAAGATTTGTGTGATAACATACGCCAAGGCTGACATCCTTATGAAGGTCCTTTTCCATTTAGGGGAGATTTTGCTGAGAACCAGCCACACTCACCTGCTTCCTCCTCTCAACAGTCAGTTACGAGAACCACAAAGGTTATTAGTATTAATGATGCACCTCTAATCACCAGTTCATCACAAGTTTTGTGCCCCCTAATCTGCACCAGAGACTTCAGATACAAGCAGCATTTAAGGATCTTGGTCTGTGCAGTCTTTGCCTTTCCCTTTGAACTCACATTTTGGAAAGCCCTTTGTTCAGATCAAATCTAGGTTTAAGACAGGTGTGAAAACAACAATAAAAATTTTAAAGCACACCAGCAAAATCCAACAGTTTCTTCACACAGCTGCTCCACAGGATAAAACTGGTCCTTCTGCAGATATAACAGGCAATGTGTTCCATGAGCTTGAAGTTTAAACACAGGCTGACAGCAGAAAGGAGGAACTCTGGTTAATCAGTACAGTGTGTGAGGTCAAGATGGCTGGAATTATCAGCATGAAACAACAATCATAAGAATCACATCTCCTATCCCAATTAGATGCCAGATGCCAGGCCAACATGGTAAGGAGGGAATGGGCTTTAATATAAAGATTCTTTATGATGGGAGCTCCCGTTGTGGCTCAGCAGTTAGTGAGCCAACTAGCACCCATAAGGATGCAGCTTCGATTCCCGGCCTTGCTCAGTGGGTTAAGGATCCAGCATTGCCATGAGCTGTGATGTAGGTTGCAGATGCGGCTCAGATCCCATGCTGCTGTGGCTGTGGCATGCACAGGCAGCTTCAGGTCCACTGGATCCCTAGTCTGGGAACCTCCATAGGCTGCAGGTGTGGCCCTAAAAAGACAAGAGACAAAAAAAAAAAAATTCTTTATGATATATGAAAGAGGAGAAAGAAACCAAAATGTAAAGAAACACGTTCCAGAATGGAAACATGTATCAAGAGAGGAATGGCTGAACTGATTAGATTCCTGTGTAATATTGCACAACTATTAGAAATGTGTTAGAAACACAACCAATTTGACCCCTAGCCTGGGAACCCCCATGTGCTAGAGGTACTGTCCTAATAAGCAAAAAAAAAAAAAAAAAAAAAAAAGTGACCATAATATAAGTGAAAAAGCCACCTGTGGAATAAAATACATATATACAACCACAGTTTTTGGGGAAAAAAAACAAAAACAAAACCCCCGAAACCCCTTGCTATCTATGTATGCTGCACAAGCAAAGGAAAAATCTACAGAATGCTAAACTGTTACCATTCACTACCTGGGCAGATTTAGGGTTGGGGGTCGGCGGGGTTACTAACTGATTTCATCCCCCTAAAAAGGCATGGAGAAGGAGGCTTACCGTCAGAGCGAGTTATGTTCTATTCCATGTAACAGAGCTTGTCTCATCATCATGCCGCCCTTGATACCATCTTAATGAAGGGAGAGAACTGATAATTGCCTTTATCTTCCAGTCATTATTCTCTTTTTCCTTAAATCCTTTCAAGGCCAATACCACTTAGAAATTAAACTCATCTCTGTAACCAATTTCACTGAGTGCAATTTATCTGCTCCAGGACAAGCATGTGTTACCTTCAGCAGGGTAAGTGAAAGGCAACCTGAGCAGTGCCTGGGCTGCTTCCATTTCTCTAGCCAACCTTGCTCACTCCGCATGGCCCAAGCACCTTCCAGCACAAGGGATTCAATTTAAAAGCGTCTCCCTCCTTCCCTGTGAGGAATGAGCCTTAGTCTTGTGTGATGCAATAGAAGGAGCACAGGCTAGACTCTGGGTTTGAGTTTTCTTTGCGTTCTACTGGCTATGTGAACTGAAGCAAAGGACTTAGATTTCCTGAGGTTCAGTCTGTGCACCTGCAAAATGGAGTCAGTAATCCCTGTTAGACACAAACAATTTCAGAGAGGCTGGAATCACAACAGAGTTGTGGTGGTGTTTTTGTAAATGAGAAGATAATGTTGAAACATAAAGAAAAGAGAAATATCATCAAACCAAACCTCAAAGTGGGAACAAGTGAGCCGAGGCTGGCAGAGTGCTCAGCACAGTGCCTGGCACATAAGCACTGGGTAAGTCACCACTCACAGTGTCCATTTCAAGAAGACTCAGAAAATGAGTCTGTTTGCAGAAATGATAAAAGTATACAAACTACACAAAAGCTCATGTGGATGTCGAGTGGTTTTCACCCCTCATAAATCATAGGGAATAGATGCCCATTTCATTTTCAGTTGTTTTCAGTGGACAGGCAGCTCCCCCCTCCTTTTTTTTTTCATTTTAGGGCTGCACCCAGGGCATATGGAGGTTCCCAGGCTAGGGGTCGAATCAGAGCTGTAGCCACTGGCCTACGCCACAGTCACAGCAATGCCAGATCTGAGGCACATTTGCAACCTCCACCGTAGCTCACTGCAACACTAGAACCTTAACCCACTGACTGAGGCCAGGGATTGAACCCGCATCCTCATGGATACTAGCTGGGTTTGTTATTGCTGAACCATAATGGAAACTCCAACAGGCAGTCATTTTTGTGTATAAGCCATCTATTTCTGTAATTTCAGACCAAGGGCTGAATTCATTGAAAGCTGTTCTAAAAATTACAGAAAAGAAGTCAATTTGAGAATTTTTATTGCCTGTCATTTCATTTTAAGGCTTATGAGCACCTTTAAATCCCCAAATTAGGTCTGATGGATCAATAACTGTTGTCTTAAAAGAAACACTATTGTTCAGGAAAGAGAAATTTAATTTCAGAGAAGAGTCGACTGAAGTTTCCTGAAGAATTATGGATGTTCCAAGGAAACCTGGACTCTCCCCTTTCCTAGCTCACAAATTATTCAGGCTACAGCCCCTTTCCACCACCCACCCCTTGCCCCTCCTTACACAACTGCCTTGCCAACAACCTGCCAAACGAGGAAGTCGCCATCACTCACATGCTGAGCATCTCCAGGCACTAATCTCACACTCAAGTACTCTATTACAAAAGTGTCAAGTGAGCTTACCCCACACACAAGTCAAGGTAAAAAAGGTAAAAACTGAAATACGTACTAAATACGCCTTCCAAGCCTGTCACTGTTGTGCAGAGGGTCTGACCTACCTCTGGGCACTGCTGGGGTGGGGTGGGGTGCAGACTCCAGCCTTTCACTCCCACTGTAGGTGGTGGGAGGTGTGCATGGCCCTCAGCTGAACCTGAAGGTCCTATATGCCACACCACAGACCACAGCTGATCTTGGGTCATTTTTAGAAGTACTATCTGTTATGACTCTTGCTATGTGAGGAAAGTGAGTTAATTAAAACCACAATATAAAAACACAGCAACTCAGAAAAGGACCCTATCACCATTTTCACAATACAAATCCAGTCATTTATTCAACTGCCTCTTTGATACCGTCATCTGGATGTTTTAAGAACATCTTAACCTTGACTGTAACATACTCCTAACTAGCCCCCCTGTCTCCACCCTAGGCTGCCTACAGTTTAATCTAACACGGAAACCAAAGAGACCCTTTGCAAATGCAAACCAGATGATGCTGCTCTCTGCTCACAACCCTCCAGGGCTTCCCATTTTTCATATTTTGGGAAAAGGTAAAGCCCCACCATGACCTGGCATCTCTCCAGCCTTGCTTCTCATCCCTCTCCTCCTGGCTCACTGGGCACCACAGCCAAGGGTGATAATTTCAGGGCCTTTGCACTTTTCTCCTCTGCCTGCAGGGCTCTTCTTCCAGTTAACTGCCCTACTAGGTCCCTCCTGTCTTCATTTCTCCATCCTTCGATCATCTTACCAGTGAGGCCTTCCCTGATCACTGAAACAAATACGTCTCATTCCTATCACTTTTCCTACCTCTTACCCTGCTTTTTTCCTCTTCATCATTGGTAAATTAATATGTTCATTTGTTGTTTGTGATCTTTCCCATCCAGCAGAATGTAAGCTCCAGGAGGGAGGAGGTTTTGCCTATTTTGTTCTCCGCTGTTTCCCCAGGGATCAGCTTTTGCAATAAGCACACACAGTGGACACACAATAAATACTTGCTGAATTAATGAATGAATGACTTGCATGGACAGTTGCAAATGAATATTAGGCTTGAGATCTCAAGGCAGGGAATGATACTTGATCATTTTAGTATAAATGAGTAGGGGCAGGATGCATTTTAGGTGCGCTACAGATTTGGGATGGAGGGTAAGAAAGGGTTCCCTAACACATCACGGTTACCTTAAATTCCTGATTTAATTAGTTCTGGGTACATGCATGAGGTGTCCACAGGAGGAGCCCAAGAACACAGGCAGTCATTCTGCCAACATCTCCCCTTGGTCTCCTAGAGTCCCGTGAATGCACAACCGGTGATGCTTTCTGCCAGGAAAACTCAACTCTCTTCTACCCCTGGCCTTTCTCATGCAGGTAAGCCACTCCAGAAGATTCCCCTTCTGTTTCTGTGAATATTTATAAACACTAGGCTTTCCTGGTTCTCAGGCTGCCAGCGTCACCGAGGCCACATTATCATGGGAGAAAAGTGGTGGTCTCTGAATAGGACCTTAGCCACTGGCTATCCTGGGCCCAGGGAGCCATCTCCCCTCAGGGTTCTCCCTCTTCCTGATCCCCTACACTTTTATCTGGATGTTTTGGATACTGCAATGGTTGGCAAATGGACCAAATCCTTTGCCAACTGGATTTGACTGTTTCTAATAGTTTTTTGGCAGAGTCTTTAGGATTTTGTATACATACAGTCATGTTATCTGCAAAAAGTAACAGTTTTACTTCTTCCACTTTGGATGCCTATTCTTTTCTTTGCCTAACTGCTCTGGCTAAGATGCCCAATACAATGCTGAGTGAGAATGGTGAGAGGGGGCATCCTTTTATTGATCCTGATTTTAGAGACCTTTTTCCATTATTGAGTCTGATGTTATGCATTTGTCATATATGACCCTTCTTATGTTGAAATAGGTCCCTGCTATACCCACTCTGTTGAGAGTTTTTTCTAATCATAAATGGGTGTTGGATCTGGTCAAATGCTTTCTCTGCATTTATTGAGATGATCATATGGTTTTTAGCCTTCATTGTGTTAAGATGGTGTATCACATTGATTTGTGGGTAATGAACCATCCCTGCATCCCTAGAATAAATCCTACCTGATTGTTGTGTGATCCTTTTGATGTATTGTTGAATTTGGTTTGCTAATATTTGGTTGAAGATTTTTCCATCTATGTTCAGAAATATTGGCCTGCCTTTTTTGTGTGTGTGTTGTCCTTGTCTGGTTTTGGTAACAGGGTGATGTTGGCCTCATAAAATAAGTTAGGTAGTGTTCCCTCCTCTTTTCTGGAATAGTTTGAGGAGGGTAGGTATTAAATCTTCTTTCAAAGTTTGGTAGAATTCATCTGTGAAGTCATCTGGTCTAATGGATGTACCAGCACTGCCTAGGATGTACCTGTGTGACTTTGGCCAAAGACCACTCTTTATCCCTTTGATTCTTCTATTTTGCTTATCTGAAAAAAGTGAATAATTACAATGATGAAATAATAGCATCTGCCCATCCCATTCATGTGTTTGTAATATTCTTTTCTTGTAACATCTTTATCTGGTTTTGGTATCAGGGTAATGCTGGCTTCACCATCCTCTCTAAGAAAATATTCCATCCTCTCTAATTTTTCACAAGAGTTGTATATTTCACAAGAATTTGTATTATTACTTAAATTTTTCTGAGAATTCACCAAGGAACCTATCTGGGCCTGGTGTTTTCTTTGTGGGAAGGTTCTTAATACAATTTCATTTTTTAAAAGCTAGATATAGGGATATTTACATGAATAATTTCTTCTTGAGTAAGCTTTGGTAGTTTGTGTTTTTCAAAGAATTTGTCATTTCACTTAAGTTGTTGAATTTATAGGCATAAAGTTGTTCAGAATATTACTTTATTATTCTCTTAATAGTTGTAGAGTCTGTAATTATGCTACCTTTCTCATTCTCGATACTGGTAATTTGTGTCTTCTCTCTTTCTTTTCCTCATCAATCTAGTTTGATATCATCAATTTAATTGACCATCTTCAAAAATCAGTTTTGGGTTGAATGAATTTTCTCTATTGGTTTTCTATTCTCTATTTCATTGATCTCTGCTTTGCCCTTTTAAAAATTTCCTTCTTTTTCTAGTTTTTTTAAGAAGAAGCTGATATCATCAATTTGAGACCATTCTTCTTATATTTTCTTTCTTTCTTTTTCTTTTCAGGATCATACCTGTGGCATATGGAAGCTCCCAGGCTAGGGGTTCAATTAAAGCTGCAGCTGCCAGTCTACACCACAGCCACAGCAATGAAGGATTTGCATCACATCTGTGACCTACACCGCAGCTTGTGGCAACACTGGATCCTTAACCCACTGAGCAAAGTCAGGGATCGAACCCTCATCCTTCTGGGTAATAGTTGGGTTCTTAACCTGCTGAGCCACAATGGGAACTCCCATTCTTCTTTTCAATATAGGCATTTAATGCTACAAATTCCCCCTTATATACTGCTCTAGTGATATTCCATAAATTCTTTTTTCTTTATTTCTTTTTCTTTTTTGCTTTTTAGGGCTGCACCTGTGACATATGGAAGTTCCCAGGCTAGGGACTGAAATGGAACTACAGCCGCTGGCCTGCACCAAAGCCACAGCAACAGCAATGCAGGATCTGAGCCGCATCTGCGACCTACAGCACAGATCATGGCAATGCTGGATCCTTAACCCACTGAGCGAGGCCAGGGATTGAACTTGCATCCTCATATATCCTAGTAGGGTTCATTAACTGCTGAGCCACAAAGGGAACTCCCCCATAAGCTCTGATATATTCTGTGTTCATTATTATTCAGTTCAAAATACTTTCTGATCTTTTGATTTCTTCTTTGACCCATATTTTATTCCTAAGTGAGTTACACAGTTAACAAACATTTGGAAATTTTAAGAGATTTTCTGTTATTGGTTTTTAAATTTAATTACAGTGTGGTAAGACCACATAACTTCTACCACTTGAATCTTTAAAAATTTTTGGAGACTTGTTTTCTGGCTCAGAATACGGTCTATCCCAGTAAACATTCTATATACATGTGAAAAAATTATATATTCTGCTGTTATTGAGTGGAGTATTCCATAAAAGGTAACTGGGTCACACTGGTTGACAGTGCTGTTCAAATCTATTATATTCTTGCTGGTTTCCTGTCTACCTGTTGTATCAATTATTGAGAGAGAAGTGTTGAAACTTCATAATTGTGGCTATGTCTATTTTTCTTTGCAGTTCTATGAGTTTTTCCTTCATGTATTTTGCAACTTTCTTATTAGGTACTTAAACATTTAGGATTGCTATGTCCTCTTGATGAATGATCCCTTTACTATTATGAAATGACCCTCTTTATCCCTGGTAATTGTCTTTATTCTGAAATCTGTTTTAACCGATATATAGCTACTATGGCTTTCTGTTGGTTAGTGTTATTTAGCCCACATCTTTTCTATTCTTTCACCTTTAATGTATTTGTATTTTTATCTTTAAAGTGTGTTTCTCGAAGGCAGTGTGTAGTTGGATCTTTCTTTTTTTCTTTTTTTTTTTTTAGGGCTGCACCTGTGGCATATGGAGGTTCCTAGACTAGGGGTCTAATCAGAGCTGTAGCTGCCAGCCTACACCACAGCCACAGCAATGCCAGATCTGAGCCGTGTCTACGATCTACACCACAGCTCATAGCAATGCTGGATCCTTAACCCACTGATCAAGGCCAGGGATCGAACCCGCAACCTCATGGCTCCTAGCTGGATTCGTGTCTGCTGTACCATGACAGGAAGTCCTCGCTTTCTTATCTAATCTGGCCATCTGCTCTGTGATTATTTAATGTGATTATCGATATGGTTAGGTTAAAGTCATCATTGTGGTACCTGCTTTCGACTTTTCCTTCCTGATCTTTGTCCCTTTTCCCCTCTTTTTCTGCCTTCTTTTAGATTAACTGGATATTTTCACGATTCCATCTTATCTCCTTTGTGGGCCTGTTGGCCATAATTCTGTTTTGCTATTTTAGTGCTTATTTTAAAGTTTATAACATGCATTTTTATAAAGTCTACTTTCAAATGCTATTACACCACTTCATAAATAACATGGAGAACCTTACAACACAACATTATCATTTCTCCCTCTAACCTTTATGAGGGAGCATATTTTACTTTTATCTATGTTTTAAACCCAACACTATGTTATTACTTTTGGTTACACAGTCAGATACCTTTTTGAAAGAGTTAAACAGCAAGAAAAAAATTAGTTTACATTTGCTCACACAGTTACTATCTCCAGTGATCTGCATTCTTTGAGAATGAACGTCCCGATGTCTGTCTGATACCTCTTTTCCCCCAAAGGACTTCCTTTAACAGAGCTTAGAGTACATGACTGTTGTGATTAATTCTTTGAGCTTTTTTTGGTGTGTCTGAATTCTTTATTTTCCCTTTATTTTAATATTTTCATTGAGTAGGGAATTTTAGGTTGCCAGAGTTTTCACTTTCAGTGCTTTAAAAAATGCTGCTATGCCGTGCTTTTGCATGGATTGTTTCTGATGAAGACTCTGTTGTCTTTATCTTTGGACCTCTGTCTAGATAACATGTTTTACTTCTCTAGCTGTTTTAAAATTTTTTGTCTTTATGGCTGGTTTTCAGTAATTTTATTATGATATGTCTCAGTGCTGTTTTATTCATGTTTCTTGAGACTGGGTTTCACTGAGCTTCTTAGATCTGGGGTTTCATGGCTGTCATTCAATTTGGAAAACACTTGGCCATTATTTCCCTCCTCTCCTTCATGGACTCCAATTACACAATATTCAAATACTTAATTTAATGTTGTCAATGTTCATTAATGTTCTCTTCATTTTTAAAAATGCTTTTCCTTCCTTTGTTCTGAGTAATTCTCTCCCTCAAGATCACTAATTTTTCTTCTGTATTATCTGCTCTGTCATTCATCCCATTTACTGTATTTTTCACCTTGGACCCTGCTAGTTTCATTTCTAGAATTTGAGTTTCTATATCTTCCCCGTCTCTAACTTTTTAAACACATGGAACAGAGTTATAACTGTTTTAGTATCCTCTGCTAATTCAAAAACCTGTGTCAACTTTGGGTTGGTTTTGCTTGGGAACTTTCCTCATTATGGGCCATCTTTCTCTACTTGTCTGCATGTCTGATAATCTTTGACTGGATTTTACATTGGTTGGGGCTGAATTTTTTTTTTTTTTTTTGTCTTTTTGCCTTTTTCTAGGGCTGCTTCCTGCAGCATATGGAGGTTCCCAGGCTAGGGATCTAATCAGAGCTGCAGCTGCTGGCCCACGCCACAGCCACAGCAATGCGGGATCCGAGCCGCGTCTGCAACCTACACCACAGCTCATGGCAATGCTGGATCCTTAACCCACTGAGCAAGGCCAGGGATCGAACCCGCAACCTCATGGTTCCTAATTGGATTCGTTAACCACTGCGCCACGACGGGAACTCCGGGGCTGAATATTTTAAGTATTCTTGAGCTTTGTCCCGGGATATCGTTATGTTGCTTAACAGTTTGATCCTTTGGGGTCATAATTCATGCTTTTATAGAGTGCTGCAGGGCACTGTTCAGTCCAGGGCTAATTAGTCCCCAGACTGAGGGAAAATCCTTCTAAAGTGCACCACCCAATTCCTCCTGAGTTACAAAGTACGGGATTGCCAGTCTGAGCGGTGGGAAGAGGCGCAACTGTTGGCCCTGAGAGAGTGCTGGGCACCCTTCCCTCTAATCCCACAGCCTTCCCCACACTCATCAGTACTGTACTCAACACTCAAGGGGACCCTCTGGAGCTCTCTCCTCTCGACATCTTTTCCTGGGAACTGTGGCTTCTTTGGTCTCCCTGGACTCTCAGCTCCATCCTTTGAAGCTCAGGAAGTCCTCCGGGCTCTACCTGGGGACCTCCCTGCATCGTGTCCTGGCAACTCTTTCAAGGGAATAAGCTGGGGGCACTTGTAGGGCTCAATTGCTTCCCATCTCTTAGGGATGACTGTCCTTCAATGCCTGGCATTCACTGTTTTAAAACCGTTACTTCACATATTTTGCTTTTTGTTTTCTTCTGGTCATTCCAGGGAGCAGGTAAATCTGGTCTCTATTATATCTTGGCCCTAAATAGAATCTTTTATATTCATGTGTACATCCATAGTAGAACAGTGTTATTACTACAATTACTACAATTACTACTACCACCATTACTATTACTACTGTTACGACGACTACTACTACTAGCACAGATATGGTTGACTTAGACTTCCTGTATTGGCAAGTTATTTTTTCAGAGTATATACTTCATAAATATTTGTCAAAGGTAATAGGCTACAACCCCTTCCTTGCTGGCTTTGTAACCTGGGGATGGAAAGGCACTCAACAGAATACAGGTCTATTATAATATGAGCTTATAAATTCTTTTGAAGAAATTGAGCATATACCATAAATGAACCACATTAATTTAGTAAAAAGGAAAAGGCAAAAAGGAGCATGGAACCAGGAACCTGGTAGACTTGGGCCTTTTATTGCAACAAAGATGCCATTCAGGTTTACTCATTACTGGAAACAATACTCGTGGACTGGAGAAAGCAGGTCAGGATTATAGGCTGCTTCCATCCCTACCATGGATTTTCTCTGCATGGAAGAAGCTACTCGCCCAACAGAGGGGTTTGCCCAGGAACCTTTAGACCTGGGACACTTCCAGCAGTTGGCACTCCATTGTCATCAGCTCTGTGCCCTGGAGGGGTCTCCACATGCAGTTGCCAAGCATCCCAGGAAGAAAAATGTGGGTCAGCCTACCACTCATTCTCTGCTCCCGCCCCCTTGGCAGGAGGTGCATAGGGCAGGCCCACCCAGAGCCAGCTGGCCACCTCCCGCAGGCAAACCCAGCAAGTCAAGCCAGACCGGCTAGTCTCCATTCTCTGCGCACCTTCCTTGGTGCAGCTTTGGTGGAAGCAAACGCAGCTAGCACAAACAAAGAGCCCTTCAATCCTGTCCTTGACATGCTGTTGCCAAAATTCAGTTTGAAGGAATATAAGGCAAACAGAAACCTCAGCTCCTGCTGGAGAAGTTGTTTAAGCTAAAAGAAGCTGGAAGGAGTGAGCATCTCAACTGCTCATATCCTCACACATTTCTGCTGTCAAACTGCAGGAAAAAGTCCCCCTGCTCCTCCTGGAAAAAAAGAAAAGCTCTTAAAGACATCTGTCAACTCATTTATGAAAAGTCAGCTTCCACAATGAGATTCTACAAAAAGGAAGGTGGTATCAGGAGTGCTAGATTTAGCAACATCTTTCACCATAACTTGGATACTGGCTGGGAGGGTAGGCTGGTCATAGAGGAGCCTCAGGCTCAGCTCACATCCACCCAAACCAGGGTTTCCTCCCCTTAAACCAAGACCCTGAACCCCTTTGCTGGGCTGGTGAAGCCTATGGTCCCTTCTCAGGGCAAGGTTTACAGTAAGGAAAACAAAATGTATGAGCTTGTGAAGGAAACTCATTAGACTAAAATACAGTTATCAAAATAATAAAAAAGTTGAAATACAGCCATACATGTGCTTCTTCATTCGTACATTAAACAAGGTCTGGAGGTGGTTCTAAAACCACCTCCATTCCAAAGCAGTGGTGAGTATCTGCGACATTTCAAGATAATCTTAAAGTGATGGGAAAGTAAATGATTTCTTTTGGTGACAATATCACAGGTGCTTCGTTGCCTACATTCATAACTACAGGGAATACCAGATTGCATTCAGAGGTATTAATGAGAAGAAAAACGCAATGTTCTTCTCAGCCAAGTTTACAGACTCCTGAATTCTATCCAGAGACCTACGATTAAAAAGACTTTTCTCTTTCTGTCTGCGCTGGGAGACAAAGGGGCGGGTCCCCATCTGGCTCCTAATAGCTGGCAGACTCATCCCTTTAGTTGTTAAGCTGAAGAAGGCACAGGGTCTTACCTGGTTCTCTATCTGTAATGTCCTCCTGCAAAGGCTGGAGCAGGGGATGGGGGGTCCTCTGCCCAACACCCGGCGCCAACCCCACCACTGGTTCTCCTCTGTGTCCAATGACCTGCTTCTGCCATCTGCCCCCACTTTTCGCCCTCTCGCCCAAGGCAGCAATAATGGCTTATTATTCACTGTGTTCCTGGTATGAGGCACAAGGCATGGCCCATGGGGACCATTAATACACGTGTATTGGATGAAGAGAGGGACAAATGGATGAAAGCTTCTCTCACGGTAAAAATACTCCTTACTTCACACCAGCAGCTCTCAATCCTGGATACATGTGAGAATTGCTTTCTGAGGTTTTAGAAAATCCTGAGACCCAGGCTGTCTCTCCAGAAACTCTGAATCCTCTGGTTTGGGGTGGGGCCCTGGCTTCCACATATATATATATATTTTTTTTTAACCACCCCAGGTATCACCAGAGCTGGGAGCTCACCGAATCACAGAACAGCAGCTGAGGTAAGAGTATAATGATCCCAGAGGAACTTCTTTCCGAGGCTTAGAAAGATGAAATTAGTGTAGAATTCTGAACTCTGCAAGGGGCTAAACATATAAATTGAGTTTCTGACCCTCAGAGTCAGGTCACAGTTCTGAATCCAGCAACATCAGTAATATCTGAACTACATTCTCAAACTGAGATGAAAAAATCTTGGGCTTGACAGGGAAGACCATGAAACAAACTGCAACCCTCTCGGGCAAGCCCTGCAAGGCCCCTCGCTCCCTCCCTTCACTGTAAAAAACTCTTAGGAACAGGACCCAGTCCTGGGCAAGCAGCACACTTTTGGTTCCTAGCTGTGTGATTTCCCCAACTACGAAGTGTAGATAACAGTAATAACGCCAACCTCAAAGGATTCTTGCAGGCACTGAAAGATGTAAGGGGGCAGAAAGCATTTTTAAGTAGCCAAACCTGCTACCACGCTTTTTTATTATGACCTGCTACCGACCAAGTTCTTAGAGGTGGAAAGACCTCATGACTTACAGATTCTAGGTCAGACTCCCTGTATTCAAATTCTGGTGCCACCTTTTACTAGCTGTGTCATATAATGCAAATGGTCTCAGCTTTTTTTACCTCAATTCCTCATCTGTAAAATGGTAATAATAAAAGTATTTACCTCATGGAGTTTTTACAAGGTTTGGCTGAACAAATGCATTTAAGTACCCAGAACACTGGTCCTAAAACTTAAGCTATGCATCAGAATCACCTGGAAGGCTTGTTAAAATACTGATTGCTGGGCCCCTCCCCAGAGCTTCTGATTCAGTAGACTTGGGCTGGGGTCTAGGAATCTGCATGTCTAATGAGCTGCTGCTGCTGGCCTGGGAACCACCGTTTGAGAACCACTGGCTTAAAACAATGCCTGGCACAGATTAAGTATCTAACAAATGTCACTATCTTTTCCTGGGCTCTACTGTCTTAGTCCTCAAGCAAAACACTTTATGCTCCACTGCTACTCGGTATTGCCTTCATGTAGAAGCAATTCTGAACTCCGCTTGTAGTGGTTCCCAAAGTGTGGGCCCAAGATAAGCCCCACAAACTCACGTGGGAGCTTACTTATAATGCGAGTTCTTGGGCCCCAGCCCAGATCTACTGACTCAGGAATTATGAGGATGAGGCTCCTTATCCTGTGTTTCTAACAGCACCCCTAGAATCTGTGATTCTAATGCAGAGCAACTTTAAGATGTACTGCTCTACTAGAAAACCCCCATGGCCAGCACAGTATCCCAACTGAAAATGGGGGCGGGGTGCAGGATGGCTTAAGACCCAGAGTAGTTTGCAGATGAATTGGAGCACAGGAACTGGCTCGGCTATGTCACAGTGTGGTCTTGTGTGCATTTAAGCGTATACAGGGGTGTTTGTGTGTGTGTGTGTGTATATAAATATATATATAAATATATATATATATATTTAAAGGGGTATAACGCCCCTTTAAGCCTCAGATTCTGCATCTGTAAAAATGGGCATCATTACAGGGCCCACCTCATGGGAAACTAAGCTGGTGTAAACCAAGTGCTTGGCACATGCTACCTGTTCAAAGAATGTCAGCTGCCACTACTACCTGTATAATCATTGTGATATGTTCTCTCTCAAAATGATCTGAGATAGCTTATAACAAAGACATAGATACATAGGTACACAGGACAGCTAAAATAAAGATTAAAAAGAAAAAGAAATAAAGAAGTCACATTCAGGGAGTGGAGAGAGGGAAGACTGAACTGTCACTGCAATTGTCTTGCCAACTGAGATCCGGACCTCTCTGGGGGCCAGAGCCAAAAGGGGATATATAGAGGTCACGGTTCCCACTGGGAGACAGTCCTGTCCCTCCGCC
Source organism: Phacochoerus africanus (assembly GCF_016906955.1). Taxonomy (NCBI): domain Eukaryota; kingdom Metazoa; phylum Chordata; class Mammalia; order Artiodactyla; family Suidae; genus Phacochoerus; species Phacochoerus africanus. The sequence continues at coordinate 11,080,978 of NC_062544.1, read as the reverse complement.
ATGCCAGCTCTAAATTCTAGAAGAATCTGCTCACATGAACCTGTGCACCAAGGCCCTTGGTAACAGAAAGCAATCTCCACCACAAGTGTTTTATGTACCTGTTTCTTTAATTAATCCTCAACAAGAGCCAAGGGCAGAATTCTTAGATCCCAGAAGATGAGAGACATACTCACTTTGGATGCCGGATATCAGGGAGAGAGCGATTCAGGGAGATTTTATCACTGACATAAATGTTAAATCCATTTTCTCGGTATGCCTGATCCACTCTCTCAGCATCTGTCATGGGGTAGGGCTTCCCTTGTTCTCCATTACCTAGGAGCAAAGAGCAAGGTCAGAGTTGCCAATTAATCGAAGTGGGAGTAGTTCCCGTTGTGGCTCAGCAGAAAAGAATCTGACTAGTATCCATGAGGACACGGGTTCAATCCTGGCCTTGCTCAGTGGATTAAGGATCATTGTAGCCATGAACTGCGGAGCAGGTCGCAGATGCGGCTCCAATCCCACATTGCTGAGGCTGTGGCATAGGTCAGCAGCTACAGCTCTGATTTGATCCCTAGCCTGAGAACCTCCACATGCCATGGGTGGGGTCCTAGAAAGATAATAAATAAATGAAGTCGGGAAGGGAAGATGACAAGTACGGTTAAAACACCAAGATAAACTTTACACGTGATACAGAGGGTTCCTCCAGATTTGGAGGGGCTGAAGAGGGGAGGGGAATGAGCATTTGTTCAGCCATGGCCGTGTCATGCACTTCAGCCCTGTTTTTATGCAATGTCCATGGTGAGGTGTCAGGGTAGACACGTGGGCCCTAATTCCACAGACAGATAAGCGAGGACTCAGCAAGGTTATCACACCAAGTCTCTGAGCTCCAAAGCCCATGTCTTCCCTCCTCTGCAAGGAGCCCCAACATCCCTGCTCCTTAAGTCTCATCACCTGGCTGGGAGGCCCGGTCACTTGCATATGACCTGATCAACCTTGAACAAGCCGCACTACCTTGCTGAGCTGTAGTTTGCTCCCATCTGGTACCCTCACCATGCAGAGAAAACCAAATGAGAGGGTGCACACATGCAAGCTTTTTGTAAACGATCAACCCTATTAACCATGGGGGGAAACACTGTGATTAATCTCCAGGCAAGGCAAACTTCATATGTCAATCAAATTTGCCACAAACGATAAAAGACGCTTTGATTTTTTTCTAAGCCAGCAAACAAGTTAAGATCTGCCTGAAAAGTGTCACTCTGAGTTGTAGATTTGGGTGGATCCAGTGCTAGCTTTCCTCTGTACAATCCACCTGAGGAAAGAGTCCCTTGCACTCCAGGAAATTTGTCCCCTGGGTTCCCAGGGTGTAGAGGGTGAGTGGGGATGTCCACCCCAACCCCTGCAATAATAGCTCAAGCATCTGCCATTGGTGTGGGTCTGGAAGAAACGAGTTTTTTAAACTCGGCTGCTTAAAAAAAACACCTCATCAGACTTCCCATTGTGGCTCAGTGGAAATGAGCCCAACTAGTATCCATGAGGACGTGGGTTCGATCCCTGGCCTCGCTCAGTGGGTTGAGGATCCGGCATTGCCGTGAGCTGTGGTATATATAGGTCACAAATGCAGCTCAGATGCTGAGTTGCTATGGTTGTGCTGTAGGCTGGCAGCTGTAGCTCTGATTCGACCCCTAGCCTGCGACCTTCCATATGCCCCAGGTGCGGCCCTAAAAAGCAAAAAAAACAAAAAACAAAAAACAAAAAAAAAACCACAAACCAAAAATCCACCCCCCCCACACACACACAGAAAAGTGCCTCATCTTCTGGGGCTCATAGCCTGAGCAACGTCCCATTTACTTTGCAGAATAACTGTTGACATCAGCTTGATGGGAAGGTGCAAGCTGAGAGGTGGAGCCCAGGGACTGCACCTACACCAAGCCAGTGAGACCAAGAAGAGGATTCAGTGGCCTGTATCTTGCATTGCTCTGCGATAAGACACTGCCGGCCAGTGCCCAGCACAGGTTCCATAAGGGACACAAATGCAAAAAGCAGAAAACGAAGAGTAGAAGCATCTGTTTGGGCAGAGAGGGAAGCTTTGGGAAGGCAATGCAGTGGCATGATTCTGAGTTCAGGCCAGGGAGCTAGGCAGAGTGGAGTCTGAAGCCCAGCCCTGGTGCTCCCAGCAGGGTCATCTTGGGCAAGCCTTTAGCCTTTTTCTATCTTGGATATTGCCCTTTGAATTCACTGGGATGAGAAAGTTCAATGTGATGATTAAGGAGAGGATGGAGGGCAAGATGCCTGGCACACAGTGAGTGCTCAACACATGCTGGTCATTATATTAAGAATGTCTCCACTTTGGAATGGCTAAGCAATGAGATCTTGCTGTATAGCACTGGGAACTGTATCTAGTCATTTGTGATGGAGCATGATGGAGGATAATGTGAGAAAAAGAATGTACATACGTATGTATGACTGGGTCACTTCGCTGTACAGTAGAAAATTAACAGAATGCTGTAAACCAACTATAACGGAAAAAATAAAAATCATTTAAAATGCAAAAAAAAAAAAAGGAATGTCTCCACTGCTTACTCTTTTCTTGCTAGTTAAACCCAATGTTCTAATAATTCTTAACTGCCTAGAAATCAGCTCTTTTCAAATGTTTCCTTTCTTAATTTAAGCAGCACCCCCACACTTTCATTTTAAAGTGCTAGCATACATGTCTTTAAATTTCCCTGAGTATCAGTTAGGTTGTTATATCAGCTCCACTCAAAGCCTTATTATAATCTGGTTTTGTCACAGTGTAATTAAAAAAAAATATCATTAGTGGTGGGTGCCTCTAACTGAGAGGGAAAAATGAGTAAAATCACAATCCCTTATATTTTACAGTGCTTCCCAGTGCTGTAAAGCTACACTCTACCTGTCACCTTCACAACAACCCCCTGAGGCTGTCAAAGAAGGAAGCATGAGCCCCGCAGACAGATGGGGAAACCAAGGCTCCAGGAGTATGGACGTTATCTGATGGACCCATGGCTGGTAGGTGGTGTCAGAGCTGCTCTCCTGGCTCTTAGCCTGGGCTCTAGAGATGATGCCACATAATTTCTGTACCACCCTGTCCCACCCCTCCCCCCCCACAGTGTAACAGGATCTGTTCCAAAAGTTACGTCTGGGTTCAAGTCCCAAGGCTGCCTCTTTCTCACTGTGTGACTGTAGGCAAATTACTCCACCTCTCTGAGCACCAGGTCATTCTCATCAAATAGGCCACAAAGACTGGTTAGGAGTTTCACCAAGAAAATGTGCAAAGTGTGGACCACGGGTCTTGTTGACCATAGGTGTTCAGTAAGTATTGACTCTTTCTATGAGTGGAAAATTATTTTCTAGGAGGGAGACATTTTTCTATTACCATGGAGGGAGCAGGGAAAATTCCTGAAGGCAGTGGATCTGGTAATGTGAGTGAAGAAAGGGGTCAGTTAACAGGTGAAGAGGGGGATCTTGGGAATCCCGGGAAGGGATGATGGCAAAGGGAGATGGAGTCAACAGAGGATCAGAGGCCCCACTAAACACACACACACACCCCTGTGCATGCAAACACTCTCCAGAGGACCCGACTGTGGACAGCCCAGCTCTCCGTACCTACTCGCTGAGCATCCCTCCTGATGGCTTCTTTGTCGTGCCAGTCCTTCAGCTTCTGCCCATCTCCCAAGAAAAAGGAGTTCTTTTGTTGAATGTGTGAGCCCTTTAAAAAAAAAAAAAAAGACATAAAAATACGAAAAAGCAGAAAAGGTGAAATAAGTTTAATTACAGAGATCCAGAAATCACACTATTTAAGGGAGCTTTGATATTGACTGAATGTCTGCCATCATTGGTTCATTTATTAATTCCCTCGGTATGGCTCTGTTTGTCCTGCCTGTGCCAGCTAGGTGTGCAAAAGTCATAAAGATGACAGGCACACAGTGTCCACCCTCCTGGAACTCACAAACCTTCAGGAGATAAAATAGATGAGAGAAAGTGGTAGGTATGACACTGTCCAACAGAAACATAATGCAAGCCACAAAGATAAGATTTTTTAAAACAGATAAAGTGAGATTTTTGGTGGTTTTTTTGTTTGTTTGTTTGTGTTTCGTCTTTTTAGGGCACACCCGTGGTATATGGATTTTTTAAAACAGATTTTTTAAAAAGATTTTTAAAAACAGATAAGTGAGATTTTTGGTGGGTTTTTTTGTTTGTTTGTTTTTTGTCTTTTTAGGACACACCTGTGGCATATGGAAGTTTCCAGGCTAGGGGCTGAATCAGAGCTGTAGCTGCAGGCCTACACCACAACCACAGCAACGCCAGATCCTTAACCCACTGGGTGAGGCCAGGAATCGAATCTGCGTCTTCATGGATACTAGTTGGGTTCCTTACCACTGAGCCATAGTGGGAACTCCTGAAGTGAGTTTTGATCGTATATTTCATTTAGCTCTATATAATCCATCTAAAGTATTATCATCTCAATACACAGTAGAAAAAATGTTGAGGTATTCTATATTTTTTTTTTGGAGGGGTACCAACCCTTTGAAATCAGGTGTGTTATTTTACTCTTGTGTTCATCTCAATTCAGCCTCATTCCAAATGCTCGACAGCCCCAGGTGGCTCATGGCCACGTCCTGGACAGGGCAGAGGAAGAGAACCTTGGGTGAGAAGCCCAGAGAACGTGCTACAGCTTCTACCTGGGAGAACTGGAGGAGGTTTCATAGACATGGGGGCCTTTGGGCTGGGCTTCATTTTTAGTTTTGTCTTTTTAGGGCCATACCTATGGCATATGGAGGTTCCCAGGCTAGGGGTCAAATCAGAGCTGTAGCCACTGGCCTATACCACAGCCACAGCAATGTAGCATCTGAGCCGTGTCTGCAACCTACTCCACAGCTCATGGCAATGCCAGATCCTTAACCCACTGAGCAAGGCCAAGAATCAAACCTTCGTCCTCATGGATGCTAGTCAGATTCGTTTCCGCTGAGCCACAATGGGAACTCTTTATTTATTTATTTATTTATTTATTGTGGGATAGGCTTCAGATACACTGCAAGGAAATGCAGGCTAAGTACACAGTCTGGGCATAGACTTCTGGGGGCGGGTGGAATGCAGCAGGGCTGGGATAGGCCCAAGGAGCATGGAGCACTAGAGGAGAAGTTGGGTCCTGGGAAAGCCCAGTCCCAGAGAGGGGGCACAGATGGCGAATGTGTGTGGAGGGTCTGAGGAAGAACCTACAAGGCTGAAAGAAAACAGAAATATATAGCAGCTGCAGGAGAGCAGCCCCCAGGGGCTGGGTGCTGAAGGCATTTATTATGTATTGTGGGAGGTGAGTCTATCCTGGAAGCAGATTTTCCACAACAGCTCCCTAATTAAGGAGGATGCATTTCTGTGTCGGGGGTCATCAGAAGGTGCCAGATGCTTTTCCATGCCAAGAGTCAAGCTGAAAGACTTGGCCCCACAGCTCAGTAAGACCCTTCCCAAGGTAACACTGTTCCACATGGCTGTTTAAATATTTTCTGTGTTCACCTAAATAACAACAGCTTTCCACATCACCTTCCCCATTAAAAACCCCACAGACCTGTTCTTGCCACAGTGACATGCAGAATCCACCAGTCCTACTTCCCAAATAATTAACTACAAAGGCCCTGAATGTGTGGCACGCTGGAACATTAGCACTAACAAGAAGCCACTGGAATAAAACCATCCCCACAGCTGTTTATTCAGTCTCTGGCTATCCTCGTGTTAGCAGATTTTCCACAACAGCTCAATATCCTTACAACAGCTCTAATGATAACAACAATCCTTGGAATTTCCTCTCCCACAGACCTCCCTGAGTTGCAAGAAGAAAATTCTGAAAGTGGGCATGCCAGATGTTGTGATCAGAGGGGAAAGGAAAACTGCAAAAAAAATGAAGGCCACCTGCCTACAAACAGTTCTCGGGGTCTTAGAAATCACAACAGCTGAGCCGGAATTCTCTTCAATAGGTTTCAACTGTGTTGAGCTGCATTTCTACAGGAGACCCCTCAGTGCAGCTGTGGGAAGGTGGAGGCTGAGAGTAAGGGCTGACCCCACATCCCTTCAATGAGACCAGGCACGCCTCTGTTTTCTATACCAGGGTTCCACATGAGAACTGATTTTTAAAAAGTCCTCTGCTAAAAACAAATTGACAATCAAACTGAACATGTGAACACGGACTTGGAAACTGAGCTGGGGCCACTACCCTGTTGCACTGACAGGGACAGAGTCTTAGAATGGGTCAGGGATGTTACCAAGGTAAATATGCTACCTCGAGATGTCAGGTCAAGGGTTGTTTAGCAATCCTTCCTCCAGCCCTCCCTCCTAATTCCTTTTCTGTCTTCTGCTAACAAAGACTGGAAACTTCCATCGACTACTTTAGGTCACTGATGGAACTAAAGAGGTTTTGCAAACGAAGGCTGCCTTAATGGAAGGCACCAGTCTAAAGTGGTTCTCAAAATGTAAACCAGCAGAATCTATAGCAGCTGGAAATGTGTTAGAAATGCTGAGCCCTGGGTCTTGCCCAGGAAGTGGCAGCAGCAGCTCTGGGGGTGGGGTCTGGCAATGTGGACGAGGCCTCTGAGAGATTCTGCTGCACACTCCAGTTTGAAAACCATTAGTCTAGAGTGAAGGAGGCCGTAATCCTGCCCACGCTCTGCTGCTCAGACCACACCTGGGCTACTGTATCCAAGGTGAGTAGACACTTATACCATCAAAGGTCATAAAAAACCTTAGATGTGGTCCACTGGCAAACACAATTTGTTGGCTTTTGAGGGTTGCTGTTTTTTGTTTTTGTTTTTGTTTTTAATTGCCAGTGTGAAAAAAACATAGCAAGACTTCTTATTGTCTTATCAAGATTCATTGGCTTTTCTTGAAAACCCAAAAAGCACAATGATGCTCAGACTGTGCTGGGCCAGCACCATCAGCTGCCATGCTAGGCAGGGCATGGCTCTCCAGTTTGCCACAGTCCTCACCATTCCTTAGTGCATTTCACCTGGTGTTCATCTCTCACTGTGTTACCTGGCCCCAAAGAGTCTGCAATGTGCTGCCACATACAGGTGTGTATCTTGGATAAGGAAGGTTAGAAAGTATGTTGTATGAGGATTAAAGGCACAGAGAAGGATTTATCTTGTTCTGTGAGGTCCTGAGGCTAGAATGAGTGCAAAGGTGGAAGTTACTAAATGAATGAGGGGTTAGCTTAAGAGAGAGAAGAAACTCCAAAACTGGACTGGTGTTAGGATGAAACAGGACCACTTGGAAGAAGATGTTAGAAGAGGCCAGAAATGGGACACTAGCTTGTCCAATAGGGTGTGAAGAAGGGGAGTCAAGTGCTGGGCCAGGGCTAGTGCTGCTCAAAATTTATTGTACAGAACAATTATGTGGGGGAGCTTGTTAAACATGGATTCTGATAGAGGAGATCTGGGGCTGGGCCTGAGATTCTGCATTTCTAACAAGCTCCCAGGTGATGCTCATGCCGCTGGTCCCTGAAGGGCACTGAGCAGCAAGGGTTAGGCGACCTTCACAAGGACATTTCGAGAGTCTAAGATTCCAGAAAAGACAGTGTTTCCTCCATATGTTTGTGAAAGTCTTCCCACACGGCTGGGGATGACGCATAGCGTGGGATCTCACAGTTGCGACCCTAGAGATGTAAACTCCCTTGAGTCTCATCCTCAGAATGAACAGTGAGATACTGAGAACCAAGGTGCCAAAATTCTGGAAATTTCTTTTCTTATGGCTTCTACAACCTCACTGCCTTTGCCTCAGTGATGTACATCTGGAATGATCCGCAGAGACGGCCTGTTTTAGGTGGTATCATTAGTCCTTACTCTCTTCTTCCCTAAACTAAGAGGACTTCAGAGCTTGCCCACACAGGGACTACTGCATGTCTAAGCATGCAGTTAGAGGGAGGAACCTCAAATATCCAGGCCACACAGCTGCTCAGAAACAATTAGTCCATCCTTCTCCCATCTTACAGGTGGAGCAACTGAGGACCAAAGAGGCCGACCTACCCAACCGAGGCCACATAAGCAGGGCAGAGGATAAGGGCCATATTCTTTGATGGACACGCTGGTTTTTAGTGGAGTGGCCTTGGACAAGCTACGAGCGTCACAGGCACCTTGATTTTCCTACTTGGAGAATAGAGACAGCGCCACCAGCCCCAAAGGTACTTTCAGATGAAGGAAGAAAAGCATAAACTGTGTACTGGGAGCACTAGAATTTACACATACACTGTGGGTACCAACTCCTATAGGATTTCAAGAATCCACTGTAGGAATTCCCGTCGTGGTGCAGAGGAAACGAATCTGACTAGTACCCATGAGGGTGCGGGTCTCCATCCCTGGTTCGCTCCGTGGGTCAGGGATCCAGCGTTGCTGTGAGCTGTGGTGTAGGCTGGTAAGTGTAGCTCTGATTCGAGCCCTAGCCTGGGAACCTCCATGTGCTGTGGGTTCCGCCCTAAAAAGCAAAAAAAAAAAAAAAAAGAATCTAGTGTAAATTGACATCTCATCAGGTCACCTTGATACAGGCCTCAAATTTTACTACACAGGTTAAATAAAAAGATTTCCAATAATAGGTCTGAGCTTTTGGTAGGAGAAGGAGTTGGTTTCAATCATAAAACCATCCAGCGTTCAAGAGCCCAAAGGGCCCTTAGAATCTGATTCAAAAACCTTTACAAAAACTGTGGTCAGCAGCCTCTGAGGTCCATCCATGGAAACCCCACAGAAAGGTCACTCCAACTGTCACCAAACGTTTATTGAGACCTACTCTGTGCTCTGTGGTGGGATGTAGGTGACAACACACATCCCGCGTAGGTGCTAATGCGGTTTACAGCCAGATCAGTCTCTCTCACAGGCTGGTTCTTCGGAGACCTGAGCCTTCATTACAGAAACAAGTTCCTGGACCCCACCCTGAACCTCTTAAATCAAAGTACCTGGGTGTAGAAGGCCAGGAAGATGTGTCTTTTCTCCGGCCTACACCACAGCCACAGCAACGCCAGATCCGAGCTTCGTCTGTGGCCTACACCACAGCTCATAGCAACCCCAGATTCTTAACCCACTGAGCGAGGCTAAGGATCCAAACTCAAGGATCCTAGTCAGGTTCATTAACCACTGAGCCACGGAGGGAACTCCAAGGAAGATGTGTCTTTAAACACATTCCTCATGTTATTCTGATTCACAATAATGATGGAAAACCACTGGTCAAAATCCAGCTGCCTCATTTACGGATGTGGAATCTAAGGCTACAGAATAGAACAGACTTGCACTAAATCTCATAGTCTCTCAGCCCCAAAGACCAAACCAGATCTGGCCGTTCCCTCTCTGGGTTAGACTGCGAGCTCCTTGAAGGTAGGGAGGAGTATGTCTGTTTTGCTTTGTCACTGTGTGTTCCTAGGCCAGTGTTTTAGGCCTTAGTAAGTATCAGCTGAATGATTCAACGAATAACTGCTTATCAATGGGGCAGGAAGTCTAGTTTGGGGACTCACAGCATTCTGATTCCAAAGTTGCAAAAACTTAGGTTTTACTTTCTGGGCAGGTGAACCCAGTTTCCTGGACTGCTAAATAGAGAAAACTATCAGAATAACCCGCAGGTCGTGGAGGGAATGAACTGAGCTCATCTATACAATACATCAAGCTCAGCGTCTGGCTCAAAGTCAGGCCTTCTCCATAAGGGAATGCAACTAAGAATATGTTATTTTTAGAGAAAATTTATGATCCAGTTTTTGTGATGGCCGTGTTTGTGGGAAATGGAGAGGGATGGGAATCTAATAATAAGACCTGAGCCCTGCAGAGGGAACCTATTTCACACCTGAACCAATTCAACTGGCGACAGCAGATAACGGGATTTAGAGAGCTTCCTCATTAACAGGAGGTCATGTGCCCGTGTGGAAATTCACTGTTCGTCAGGAAAGAAGAAAGTTCTTAGTTAACAGTGGCATTCTACAATAGAAACAAATGCCAGAGACCTTTCACAACAAGGAAATCATGAACAATGCTTCTCAAAAGACAGCGATTCTTATGCAACAGCCATCACAATGTTGTGCAAAAAGGCATGTCTGGATTTCAATTCAGAGGTAATTTTAAGTTTCTTCAATTCTACAGACTCACAGATTTGTCTATAAAAGCTGTGATTATTTTCCTTCAGCAACCGTCTAAGGTTACTTTCCTGCCCCTCTGTTTGCAGGTGTCCTTTTGCTACAGGAAGCAAAGGGGTTGGGAGGCAGCACAGGGCAGGGAGGTGAGGGATCGCTGTGGAGGAGGCTGGCAGAATTATGTGGAAATCACATTAAACTAAGTTGGAAACGGATTTTGATTGGCTGCTCTTAATAACTCCTTCTGGTATCTGTGTGCTTTTACTTAACATTCCACTGAAAGAATCGATGAGTGTTCAAACAGCCACACACACACACACACACACGCACACACACACGCACACACACACACAGATGGAATTTTAATCTTTTGTTTAATCATTGTTTAGTGTGCCTGGCATCCTTTGGAAGGAGGGAAGAAAGGTGGTAAAGTGAACCAACTGTATCCTGCCCAAGGAGAAAGCTCTGTTGAAGAACATACTCTAATCTTGATCGTGGCTCAGCAGAAATGAATTTGACTAGCATCCATGAGGACACAGGTTTGATCCCTGGCCTCGCTCAGTGGGTTATGGATCCAGTGTTGCCATGAACTGTGGTGTAGGTCGCAGATGCGGCTCAGATCTGACGTTGCTGTGGCTGTGGTGTAGGCCAGCGGCTGCAGCTCCAATTTGATCCCTAGCCTGGGAACCTCCATATGCCATAGTGCAGGCCTAAAAAGACAAAGGGAGGAATTCCCGTCGTGGCGCAGTGGTTAACGAATCCGACTAGGAACCATGAGGTGTGGGTTCGGTCCCTGGCCTCGCTCAGTGGGTTAATGATCCGGCGTTGCCGTGAGCTGTGGTGTAGGTTGCAGACGCGGCTCGGATCCCGCGTTGCTGTGGCTCTGGCGTAGGCCAGCGGCTATAGCTCCGATTTGACCCCTAGCCTGGCAACCTCCATATGCCACGGGAGTGGCCCAAAGAAATGGCAAAATGACAAAAAAAAAAAAAAAGACAAAGGGAAAAAAAAAAAGAACACACTCTAATCCCAACACTGCAGACTCTATAACTCCTCCTCAGAGGGCACCTGTATGTCTGGCCCAGTGGCTAGTGTCTTCAAAACAATGGAAAATGGCCATGCTGAAAGGAAAACTGAGCAGGGCATCTGCTTCATCCAGGGTCTGAGGACGTATAATGGATTAGATTCTGCCACAAATTTTAGGAGAGCTTCCCCACCTCCAACCCTCCTCTCAGATAACCCTACAAAGGCGCTGGAATGATTTTGCTTTAAGGCTTAAGTGACTCTATATAATTCCAAACATTTGTTTATCTGCTAAGTAGATTATTCTAATAACCTTCATACACACACAAAGACATGCAGCAAAGCATTCTCGTCAAGGTTGCCTTCAAGGTTATACTTCAAAGAGGGCCAGGTAGGAATTCATTTAGTCAGAAGCACAGTTACTTTAAGCAAGGGGGTTCAGGATGACTGGATGAATGTACTTTCTTCATGAGTTTTGAGGGCATAAGCTGATTTGTTTTTATCTTTTCATTTACCACACAAAAGAGGATGACTCCAAAGATGAACTGAGGACCTATGATGTCTAAAGAACCATGGGGGAAATAAGGGTAAATAAGATAATTCTTAGTCTTAACAAACAGCATGAATATAAGCAAGAAAACACACAGGACACAGGAGTTCCCGCCATGGTGCAGTGGGTTAAGAATCAGACTGCAGTGGCTCTGCTCACTGCGGAGCTGCAGGTTTGATCCCCAGCCTGGTGCAGTGGGTTAAAGACGTGGGTCACAGCTGTGGCTCAGATTCATTCCCTGGTCCATGAGTTTCCATATGCTGCACGTGCAGCCATAAATTAAAAAAAAAAAAAATCGTTGAGTGCCTTGAAAGTTGTACAGATAAATTCTATAGGTACTTACAAGAGCCAAAGGTTAAATTCTAAGACCATCAGGGGAAATTTCATTCCTTTAGAAGCAAGGTCTTTGAGAGTTGCCTGAAAGGATTGATAGGACTTTCACTGGCAGCAGTGGGGAAATGGAGTCTAGCTGGAGGGAAGCATGTGCAAAGAGATGGTGGTTAGGAAGGAGGAGACTCGTTCACTTCACGGCCAGGAGCCTCACTTGCTGGAGTGAGTGCGATGCAGAAGTGAGTCAGGAGCAAGGAGGCCAGGGAGTCTGGACCAGAATCTGAGGGCCTTACATTTGAGCTGTTTGGCAGGTAGGAGCCATAAAAGGTCTCTGAGCAAGAACAGGCTGAGTAGAGGTCCAAGAATAAAATGTAACTACCTATCCACCTGAACTAACTCTCAGAATCCCCCTCCTCCTGGAAGATATCCAGGGAGAAAGACAATCTGGCTTTCATTCAGAGGAAATGTTCCCTCCTTGTCGGCTAGGGACCACTCTCCAGCATGCTACATCAGGCTTAAATAAGCTGACCTAACACCAGCGCTCACCCAGGAGGCTGCTGTTCTGACAAAACCTACCTATCACTGCAACCAGGACTAGGCAGTATGAGAGGACAATCACTCCTAAAGGGCACTGTTTATGAATGGACAGAGACACTATAGCCCAGCAACCACAAGGCTGACGAAGTCAGCCGGGCTCAGTCAGGCAAGCCCTGCTGTTCTACCTAGTAATCGGGCAGGTCAATTTTTCTCGCTCCAATAACTCTGTGGTCTCAATACCAGGATGTTGGAATCTGAAATCTGGATAGGGCCCCATTCCCCAAAAGGGCAAGGTCATTCATAAACAGAAACATTGTTTAAAAAGGCTGATCCTATGCTTCCAAAGGCAGAACCATCCTACCCATCCAATTCACCCTTTTGTTTCGTACAGATGGCTTTAGAAAAGGTCATGTGCTACTTACGGTGCGAAAGCTCATTAAAAGACTTTTTACACAGCAGAGAGAAAAAGAGCCAAGATATTTCGTCATATCTATTATCTAAAGGGCAAATGGAGCCTTCAGTAACTCTCCTCTTTCATTCTCCAAGAATGATTGCAACTGGTACAATTTTCTTCAGAGGATGTTTCCAAAGGTTTTATCACAGGAAAAAACAAACAACAACAACAATCTGATGATTTGAACACATGTTATTTTCAAGTTTTGATCCTGTTCAGAGACAGCAAGTCAGGAAATCAGACCTAATGGAACTGTATCATATACATATCTAAGCTTCAGAAATCCAGACACATGGTCAAAAAGAAAAAGAACGGCAGGGTGAGGAGGGAGAATGAGGCAGGAGGATGAGGGCCCTCCTGGCACGGTGCTCAGTGAGCCTACACCCTGCCTTGTGTCCCCAGGGGCCTAGCTCCCTCTGGCCTCTGAGACTCTGGGCACTTTGGTGCCAAGCGAGCCTACTCTTGGAAGATAAGTATTTTCATTACCTCAGAAGGCACTGTGATGACTTCAACCAAAGAAAGAGCCATCGGTTTTCATGCTGCAGGAGAAACTGCCTAAATCGGGCTTTTGAGAGGTAGTTTGTTTTTCTATTCCATAGGCGATTGTCAAGGGTGATTCTGCTTTTATGTTATTTTCACCTTAAGTGATGAGTTTATTATAACCTAACCTTTTCCAACGATGAGACTTTCCTATATTATTATTGTCATTAGAGCCACTTTGTAGATGACAAAACTGAGGCTTGGAGAGAAAATCAACATGAACGTGTTCTGCAAACTGCCAACCACCCCACGAGTGTAATTATCACAGCCAGTAGCTCCCACTGCACACATCGGCCCGCTGTTCCCCGCATCTCAGTGCCCGGAAAGATACCAGGAGCCTGACAGGCTCTCAGGAAAGGACCACTTGCGGAAATGAATCATCCTTCCATGCCTTGTTCACAAGAGGTCTTGACCATCTCAGTCTAGCTGACGTGTGAACAACCACAGGAAGCCTTTTAAAAAGTGCTCTTTGCAGAGGCTCAGCAAATGAAACATAACAGGTCATTATATTGCCCTGCGGAGGATGTGGATGGGCAAAGAGAAAGGCAGGTGAAATTGGTAAGCTGAACAGAAAGCAAGTTCCAACCCTTCCAAGGGCCAAAAATGGCTGCAAACACATCCCATTAGCAGGGGAATTGGGGCTGAGCCACCAGGTAACAGAATAGTTACCCTATTAATAGTAACAATTACAATCATAATCCCCTACATTCTGAAGACAGCAAAACAAAGTCTCTAAAAGCACTTGCTCTGGATCCAGAAACACCTAGGCTTGTGCCATGCTTCTACTGCTTACTGGCTCTGCAACCTTAGGCAAATTGCACTGCTTTTCCAAGCTGTGGTTCCTCAACTGTAAAAGGAGAAGTCTTAACAGTATCTAATGTAAAGGTTATTGTGAGAAGTAAAACTCAGCAGTGTTTGGTATTTAGGAAGCACTAAAGATCATAGCTATCACTACTAGTTATTATTTGGGTGGCACTTGGCAATTCACAAAGCATTTTTACATATATCAAACTATTTCTTCCCCATAATCAAACTAGGATGAAGTCAGGCATCACCAACCTGTTGTAATACTCTTCCTATGGGTCCTAGACTCCAAGAACCCTTCTCAACACAGTGCTCCAAGCCACCCTTACCAGTCAACCAGCGTTGGCCAGAGGACAGGACGCATTTGCCATGCCACCAGATGGGTAAGCGAACTCCCCCAAGCTGAAAGAGTGAATTCCCAAGTACACCTGTAGGTTGCTGTCCACTGGTTGAGTCTTCAGGCTCGCTTGCTGCTCGCTGCTTGCGAAGGTTCCCCCAAGGCAGGGGAAAATGAAGTAGAAGGTGACGAAAGGCCATCCCTTCGTCTGGTGCTGCCCTCCTCTCACCCACAACTGCTAGTTCCTTGCCTTGTGCCATGTTTCAGAGTCACAGAGTCTAAATGCAGAGCAGGAAGTGAGATGCTACCTTTTCTGATGGTCCACCGGGCCCAGGAACCCTTTCTCTGTTACAGCCCATGGATGGTTCCTAGGATTGTCTTGAGTGCTTAGGGGATGGGAAGCTCTCTTCCTCCACATAGATGATTAATTATTAAAAATTCCTCTGGGCCCCCCAAATTCTCTGGGCTCCTTCAAAGTCTCTGACTGGACTATGATCCTGGCCTCCTGCCATCTGCAGTGTGGAAACTTCTGAACTCTCTTCCTCTTCCCCATTTCATTTGGGGTGAAACTCCCTGAGCAGTATGCCCACTCCCCCCCTCCCTCCCCGCATCATTCACTCCAGCATCCTGGTTCTTAAATGATGACCTCCTGGACCAGCAGTGCCTGGGCAGGATACCGAAAGTACAATCACAAAGGCACAAAGGATGGTTTTCTCGGAACAAAACACTTTGCTATAAAAGCAGATGCGCCTGCAGAGATGAATCCAAACCCGAGGTACACCTTCCCTGACCTCCCTGACCAGATCCTAGGCCCCGAGTAGGCCCCTGTAGCAGTCTTAGCATTCTTCCGTGATCTTGTGTTCATTTGGGTGCTTATTTCATTACTGTGTCTCTCCTCAAACTGTGAGCTCCAAAACAAAATAAAATAAAGTATTTTTAAAAAGGAAAAAAAAGAAGAGTTCCCATTGTGGCGCAGCGGAAATGAACAGGACTAGTATCCATGAGGATGCAGGTTTGATCCTTGGCCTTGCTCAGTGGGTTAAGGACCCAGTGTTGCTGTGGCTGTGGTATAGGCTGACAGCTGTAGCTGTGATTCAACACCTAACCTGGGAATTTCCACATGTCGAGGAACAACAAACAAACAAACAAAAAACCTGTGAGCTCCATGAAGACAGGAACAGCAATTCTTGTTGATTAAATGAATGAGGGGGCATCTTGTGTTTTATCTTCTCCAGATGAAGGAAGGTCATCCATGATTAGATGTGTCTAATATAGTCACAAGGATTTAATACCATAAGGGGTTCTGAGGATTAATTTTATCCTCTAAGTGGCCTCAGGTCAACTTAATAGGCTGCGAAACTAAAGAGAGCTGATCCTAAAATGATCTGTCAAGATGCAAGAGACATTGGACTCTTCAATCTTTTTCCGCCTTTCATTTTCAAACTGTTTTCTTTCTAGATTCCTAACCTTTAGGTTGTGGCAGAAACTGCTGTTCTCTTTTTCTTCCACAGTAACAGAAAGTGCAATGGGGGATATGACTGCCCAGAATAAAGATGGTATTTCCCAGGCATCCTTGCAGCTAGATGTGGCCCGGCTGGGTTCTATCCAATGAGATGAGAGTGCAGGTGCTGTGTGGCAGGCCACAGAGTCTACCTGAGGAAAGCCCTGTGTGCACCTTTTCCCTCTTCTTTCTCCTTCGATCTTGCTGTCTACAATGCAAATGCCACCATATTGGATCGTGAGATGGAGGTGCACCACCTAGGAACGATGAAGCTATTTGTGGAGAAAAGCTTAGTTTCCTGAGGATTTTACAGAGCAGAACTGTCATACCAGCCCTGGAATGCAAACTTCTAGACTTTTAAGAGGGAGAAAATGAAACTTCTTTTTTGTTTAAGCTATTCAAATCTAATCTAAACTGATAGGAGCTTCTTTTCTTGGCATCTGAAATCCTGAGAAGCAACTTGGTGTGTTGGAGAGGACCCTGAAGGAGGATCCAGAGACCCAGGTTTCAGATTCCTGGCTCTGCCTGGTGAACAGTGAGACAGCAGGCAGGTCCCCTGTCTTTCTAGGTCTCCATTCTTTGACTGTAGAGGTTGAAACAATATCTGCCTAAAATGCCATATGATATCATTTACATGTGGAATCTAAAACATGGCACAAATGAGCCTATCAACAAAACAGAAACAGAATCACAGACATGGAGAACGGACTCGTGGTTGCCGAGGGGGAGGTGGAGGGAGTGGGATGGACTGGCAGTTTGGGGTTAGTAGATACAAACTATTACATTTAGAATGGAGAAGCAATGACGTCCTACTGCATAGCACAGGGAACTTTATCCAATCTGGTGGGATAGAACATGATGGAAGATAATATAAGAAAAGGAATATATGTGTATATATATAGGTATATATATATGTGTATGTGTGTGTGTGTGTGTGTGTGTATATATATGTATGAATGACTGGGTCACTTTGCTGTACAACAGAAATTGGCACAACACTGTAAATCAACTGTAATTTTTAAAATGTAAAAGAAAAAACAATATCTGTCTATAACAATTATCTATATTAAAAAAACCCTAAGGAATCTATAAAAACACTAGCAGAACTAGTAGGTTCAGCAATGACACAGGATATAAAGTTCTTATACGAAAATCAATTGTATTTCTAAATATCAGCAATGAAACACTGGAAATGGAAATAAATATCATTTATAATGGCATCGAAGATATTAAATACTTAAGGGATAAATTTAAGGAAACTATGCAAGACCTTCATTGAAAACTACAAAATACTGCTTGAGAGAAATCAAAAATCTAAATAAACAGAGAGATACAGCATGTTTATGGATCAGAAGACTTGATACTGTTAAGATGTTAATCTTTTCAATCTAGAGACTCCGTGCAAACTCTGTAGAGAATCACATGCAAGGAGGTCTCTTTCAACGCAGTGGGTTAAGGATCCAGTGCTGTCATTGCAGCAGGTTGGAACTTCCACATGCCGTGGGCGTGGCCAAAAACAAATGGAAAAAGAAAATAACATGCAAGAGATCTAGAATAGCCAAACCAATTTAGAAAAAGAGGAACAGGAGTTCCCGTTGTAGTGCAGAGGAAACAAATCCAACTAGTATCCATGAGGACCCGGGTTGGATCGCTAGCCTTGCTCAGTGAGTTAAAGGATCTGGTGTTGCCATGAGCTGTGGTGTGGGTTGTGGTCGTGGCTTGGATCCCATGTTGCTGTGGCTGTGGTGTAGGCTGGCAGCTACAGCTCCTGATTTGACCCCTAGCCTGGGAACTTCCATATGCTGTAGATGCGGCCCTAAAAAGCTAAAAAAAAAAAAAAAAAGCAAAGAAAAAAAGACACAGAGGAACAAAGTTGGAGAATTTAATATGTCCTAATTTCAAGGCCTGCTCTAAGGCTACAGTGATCAAGAGTGTGGTACTAGAATAAGAAAAGAGATGTGATCAATGGGAATGGAGTGCGGAGTCCAAATATATAATCAGCTGATTATGAACAAAGACATTAAGGAAATTCAATGGGGAAAGGATAATTTTATCAAAAGAGTTGTCAAAAAATTAGGTATCCATATGCCCCCAAATAAACCTCAATCCTTAGCTCATAGCATACACAAAAATTAACTCAAAATGGGTAAGAGACCTAAATATAAAAGCCGAACTATAAAATTTGTAGAAGAAAAATACACGAGAAAATTTTAGTGGTCTAGGTTTAGGCAAAGGTTTTACACCGTTTCATACATAAACAATATAAGACATGGATAAACTGGAGTTCATTACAACTAAAAAGTCTTTGTTCTTCAAAGGACAAAAGTGGACTTGGAGACACATTTGCAAAACAGGTATTTGATAAAGGACTTATATTCAGAATGCATAAAGGTCTCTTACAGTTCAACATCACTAATTATTAGAGAAATGCAAACCAAAACCACAAGGAGATATCACTTTACACCCACCAGAAGAGCTATAAAGCAAAATATGGAAAGTTAACAAGTGCTGGCGAAGAAGCTGGAACCCTCACGCACGGCTAGTGGGGATATAAAATGGTGCAGCCTCTGTGGAAAAGTTCGGTGGTTTCTCAAAAGTTCAATCATAGAAATATCATATGACTAAGCAATTCCACTCTTAGGTATGTATCCAAAAGAACGGAAAGCAGGAATAGCAAAGAGATATGTGTTATGCCAGTGTTCACAGCAGCATGTTCACAACAATCAAAAGGCAGAAATAACCAGTGTCCATCAACAAATAAAGGAATAAATGCAGCCCATACACACAATGGAATAGCGATAATTCAGCCACAAAAAGAGTAACATTCTGAATTATGCTACAACAAGGATGGACATCAAAAATATTACGCTTAGTGAAATAAGCCAGACATGGAAGGACACATATCACATGATTCCACTTGTGTGAGGTGCCAACTAAAAATTGTCACTTGCCATCTGCCTCCCTAAGGATTAACTCACTAGCCTCTGCAGCCACTGACCTTCAACACAAGCAGAAAAGAGTTTAGGGTGGAGATCAGGAATGAGGTATTCTGTGCTCTGGGAAAAACTGGCAGAACAGGTTTTCAGATAGTTAGCTATCTTCAGAAGATTTGATGAACCCAATTCTTGCATTGCCTCCTATCTAGAAAAGCACTAAAATCATTAACGGAGACATCTGCTCCTCGTGACTAGACTAGCCCTAACATTCTCGAGATGAGCAGCAACCTTCTGCAAAAATGTGTGCTTGACTGCATGTACCCACCCCCCTCACCAAAATCACACATATACTGATGTTCCCCTCTACCTCTTCGGGGCACTTTCTCAGAGCTCTCTGAAATGCTGTCTCCTGGGCTAGACTCCTCATTTTGCCTCAAATAAAACTTCACTCATTAACTCTCACGTTGTGCATTTTTCAGTCAACAGTGGCACCAAGAATAGGCAAACTCCTAGAGATGGAAAGCAGAACAGAGGTAATCAGGGGGAAAGGGGGAGTTATTGTTTAAAGCGAGTTGTTGTTGGGGATGATGAAAAAGTTTGGGGTTGAGTGGTAATGGCTACACAGCACCGTGAATGTATTTAATGCCACTGAACTGTACCCTTATGAATGGTTAAAATGGTAAATACTGTCATGTATCACCACAATTTAAAAAATTATACTGCCTTCCTCCTCACACCCCTGTCCCCCTCCCCCTACAAAGAGCTAATGCTTCCAGTTTTCAACCTTGGCATACTCTAATGCTCTCTTGGAGATATATTAGATGTACATTAGCACATTAAAGGCTCTGTGAAGTCTCATAAAAAAAGAAAGCTGCCTAACTGTTTAATCCCACATTCCACAATTGCTTTTTGTTTTGTTTTGTTTTGCTTTTTAGGGCTGCCCCGCAGACACAGGGAAGTTCCCAGGTGACAGCTGCCAGCCTACGCCACAGCCACAGCCACGCGGGATACGAGCTGCAACCTGCACCACAGCTCACGGCAATGCTGGATCCTTAATCCACTGAGCAAGGCCAGGGATCAAACCCCCATTCTCATGGATCCTAGTCGGGTTCGTTAACCACTGAGCCACAAAGGGAATTCCTGCACAAATGTATCTGATGAAAAGTCCTCCCTCACCCACCCACCCCTTCCAGCTAGAGAACGATTAATGTCCTCGGGAACTCACGGACCTTGGTTTGAAATGCTATGCTAATAATGACGGGGTTTATGAGGGAGAACACAACAGGGTTCCTCCCCTCTGCAATCTGTTCTCTGGGTTTTTCTTTAAAGCACACAGACATGGAACAACTACAAAAGACTTCAAGTTGGCATACTGATTTAGAAGGAAGGAAATAAAATTTATGATAATATCAGATTCTTCTAAAAGAAAGCTTCAGTCAACTGCTGAAGCATCTGCCATCCATCTGTTTACTCACCCACCCATTCATTCCTCTCTTCCTCTGACAACCGTTTATTGTGCAGTTACTATTTGTTGGCCTTGGGTGAGGTGCTTCAGGGAATATTGTAAAAGACATTTTTTTTGTTTACGTCAAAGGTCAGATTTGAAATTATTTCATTTCAACCTGGGAAAAGAAGTATTCTCCCAAGATAAACATTCTGGAAGCAGTTCTGCAGAGAGCACTGGGGCTGGGCATTGAAGGAGGAGTATAACAGGGTCTGGTAAAGACACCACATGAGTCACCACATGAGGGAAGGTGTCAGGGTTGCCCTGAATGTTCCTCTCTTGTCTTCTACTCACACAGAAGACTTCAGACTGTTTTAGAAGCCTGGCTTCTTATAACTCTGGTTAATGAATCACTTTATATTTTCCCAATGGTTTCTCATAGGTAAATTTTCCCAAAAACCTTTGCTTAGCTTGAGAAGCAATGGATTTGAAGGTGGGGAGGGGATCTCTGTTCTTATCATCTAGAGAATTTAGTAATGATGAGAATTCAGGATGACTGTGCTGGATAGACTGAGAAGAGTGGCCCCATTCCTCCACCCCTGCCTGTGTCCACCCCCTTTGCAATGGGATGCTCTGGCTCCTCCCATCAAGAGATGGAGTCAATTTCCCACCTTCTGAACCTGGGCAGGCTTGGTGACTTGCTTTGAACAAAAGAAGGAGGCAGTAGTGACAGTGTGATAGTTTTTCAGCTTAAGCCTCCAAGACTTGCACTCTTTCACCCTCTTTTTTGTTCTTCTGCCTCCTCTCAGGGAATAAGCCCAGGCTGATATGCTAGAAGGATGTGAGGAGCAGGTGGGACTGCAAACGTGGAGAAGAACTGAGGTGACCCTAGACTAGCTGACAGCCATCAACGCCCAGATAGGAGAGCCCAGGGAGTTCCTGTTGTGGCTCAGCAGGTTAAGAACCTGACATAGTCTCCCTGAGGATGCGGTTTAGATCCCTGGCCTCATTCAGTGGGTTAAGAATCCAGCGTTGCCGCAAGCTGGGGTGTAGGTCACGGATGCTGCTCTGATCTGGCGTTGCTGTGGCTGTGGCGTAGGCCAGCAGCTGCAGCTCTGATTCAACCCCTAGCTCCCTGCAGGTGTGGCCAGGGCCAGCAGAGTCACCTAGTCCACCCATGGCTGATCAGAGATGTAGGAGAAAGCCCAGCCAAGACCAGAGAAACCACTCAACTGACCTGTAGACCCGTAAGCAGTAACGTGTGACTGCTATCTGAAGCCACTGAGCTCTGGGGAAGTTTATGTCACATTGTTTGTGGTCATAGAGAAGCAATAAAATGACTTTGGAGAGGATTCAGAGGATTCAGTTCAGTTCTGTGTTTGCATCCAAAGGTGCTGAAAAGAAATATAACTGCTGGAATCCTGCCTTATTTTTTAAAGATCCCAGCCGCATCTGTCTTAAAATGCTCAGTTCAAACACCACATCCTCAAGAAACCCTAAGTCTGTCCCCCCTCCACTTACACAATAACCTTCCTTCCCACTGACCTCTCGCTGTACTCTGTCTACCCTTCTCTTTTTGGAAGTTAGCGCTTTAAGGTCTCAGATTATAGCCTTTTGTATACATGTCATTCCTCTCTACTGGGTTCCAAACCACTGCTTTCAAACTCTCTGTGACGAAGAACCTCTTTGTTTGAATTTCTAATTCGCTGTGAACCAAGCCATCTGCGGCAGGAGAATTCTAAGAGTACCTTCCAAGGACCTCGTCCTCTTACACCTCCCTCCCCTTTGAGTGTCGGTGGAACCTGGGAACATGATGAGATAGTGCTCCTCTACGACATTATGTTACCTGGCGAAAGGAGACTGTCCAGCTCGGCATAAGCTAGTCACAAGAAAAAGAAGAGTTTTCTCCATCTGGCAGTATCAGAAGTCAGAGTCACTCAGAGTGAAAAGAATTTGACAAGGCATTGCTGGCTTTGAAGATTCAGAAGCCAGGTGTGGGTGGCCTCCAGGAGCAGAGAGCAACCTCTGGCTGACAGCCAGCAAGGAAACAGGGACCCCAATCCTACAGCCACCAAACCTTAAATCTGACAACAACCTGAATGAGCCCTGAAGTGGCTTCTTCCTCAGATGCTCCAGACAAGAGTCTGGGCTGGCAACACCCTAATTTCAGGCCTGTAAAGACCCTAAGCAAAGAACCCAGTTTTGTCAACTTGGACTCATGACCTATAAGACTTTGAGCTGAAGAACACGTATTGTTTTAAGCCACTAAGTTTGTGTTCATTGCTACACAGCAAAAAGTAAAAAAAATAAATAAAGTAAAATAAAACAACCTAATACATCTCCCTGTAGTGTGGCCGATTATATTTTCCAAAGGTGGCAGCAACAAAATCTTATGTCCTACATGTTCTTCTAGAACTTTGCCATGAGTGCATTAAGAGGTGGGATCTAGGCCCTCTCCCTTTGAAGTTGAGCAGAACTTTGTGAATTCTGCAGAGTCTGGTGGAAGACATGCAGAGTGACTTCTGAGACTAGACCATAACAAGGCCATGCACTTCCGCCTTGCTCTCTTAGGACCTGGGCATTCAAGATGCTCTGAAGAAGCATCCTGGTGGAAAGGCGAAGGCCAGCACCAACTTGCCAGTCATGTGACTGAACCACCTTGGCAGGTGAGAACTCTACCACTGAACCACCAATGTGCTGAGTGAGCCACTTTGGAAGTGGACCCACTGGCCCTGGGGGAGCCACCCTGCAGGCAGTCAGTATGTGGAGCAGAGGTGAACTGTGCTGCCCAGCCCCACTCAAACTGTAGATTTGGGAGCAAATAAATGACTGCCGTTGTTTTAATCCACTAAGGGTTGGGGCAGCTTGTTAAACAGTGGAACTTGGAATGAGTACACAGCTTGCGCCTCCTGTAACTCCTCACAAGTTCAATAACATGTGAACTGATCTGTCTGTTCAACAAAACAAGTCCACGGAGCACCTATTGGCTGTCATGGCAAAGTCCAACTGCCATAAAAGTTTCTAAATGCTTATCTTCCATTTCTGTGCTGTGCACCAGTGCCATTCTGTGGTCTACACCTCGGGTGACCTAGCTATAAAAGATCTCTGGGCTACACCCATTTTTATTGCTTTCTGCATCCTCCCAAATGCTTGGTAAAGTTCCTGGAGGGATTTTTAAATGCTCTTACTTGGCAAGGAGGGTTTTAGTAAATGTTTATGGACTGACCAGAACATTCAAAGAAAGCTGAGGCTGGAAGTTCAACTCACTCATTTTACAGAGGGTGAGATGAGAGAGATGAAGGAATACACCCAGGGTCATGGGATAAGCAAGTGATGTGGCCACGATAAAGGCACAGAATTTCCCAAACCTGCTAACTTTGCCAACTCGAATGTCTGCAGGTGAAGAGGGCTAGCTAGGTGTGAGATAACACAGAGGAAGGAGGCTGGCGAAAGGCCTTGTTATATGCTTTCCCACGTAAGGCAGGGCAGTGGCCAGCCCAACCTCAGGTGACTGCTGCCAAGTGAGAGCCAGTTAAAACATATGTCCAGTTTTTAAAAGAGAGTCTGGGAGTTTCTGTTGTGGCTCAGCAATAACAAACCTGACTGGGCGCTGATTCGACCCTAGCCTGGGAACCTCCATGTGCTGTGGGTACCGCTCTAGGCCAATTAATAAATAAAAAGGAGTCTGGAAAATTCAGATTTCTAGAAACTATTTCTTGATTTTTTTAACATATTACCTGAATAAACAAATATGTCTGCATATTAGATTTAGTCCAGTGGGCCACCAATTTGCAATTCCTGAATACCTCTAATTCACAGGTAAGGAAACTGAGGTCTACAGTTTTAACTCAGAATATATGGGAGGTGGAGTTCCAGTTATGGCTCAGCGGTAACGAGCCCAACTAGTATCCATGAGAATGTGGGTTCGATCCCTGGTCTCACTCAATGGGTTAAGGATCTGGCGTTGCTGTGGCTGTGGGGTAGGTCAGCAGCTGTAGCTCTGATTTGACCCCTAGCCTGGGAACTTCCACATGCTGTTGGTGCGGCCACACACATATAGATACATATACACGAGAAGAGACAGCAAGGCATTTTCCGACCTGCTAGGAACAGGGTGATGATAAGGACTACCATTACCAACATTTACTGAACACCTGCTATGTGCATGGCACTACACTGGGCACTTAGACTTATAATCTCCTTTAATCCTTTCAACAGTCCTAGAAAGTCGGCTCAAGTGTTTCCCCAGAGACTCAGAGAAGCTAAGTAACTCACCAAGACCACAGTGTAAATAAGCACTAGGCCTACATTCCTGACCATGCTTTTTTCAGGCGGATGAGCCTTCTCCGGCCTCAAACCATTTCATTGTCCTCTTAGCATCCTGCCTATCAAAGCCCCAGGTTCAGCTTTCCATGGAAGAGCTGCAAAATCCACTTGTTAACATTCCTCTATCATTTCAACCCATCTCAGGGGGACCTGTTTCTTGTCCCCTAGAGTCTATATGACGTTCAGCCAGTGCACAGCTCAGCCTCCCCAGGTGCTGACTCCCAGAGGGGCCGGATGCATCTGCAGCTATGCATGGAAGCAGCAGCTTGAGCCTCAGGGCTAGGATGCCCCAACTTCTTTGCTAAATAGAAGGGAAGCATTGGACTGGGGAGGTGGGAGGGGCCCGAGAGAAATCATTTAGACTTGTTATTTCCAAAGCACACCCAATGGATCTCTTGGAGAAGCTGCAACTAGGAGCTGGGGGGAGGGAAGTCTTGGCAAGAAGGGCCCCAGTTTCTTCCTTGTCCTACACTCATTAGGTTTCCAAGTAAGATTATATGACAAGTGTTCCACCGCCAAAAAACAAGTTTGAAAACCAGCGGTCTAAGCCAACACTTTGCTGCATTTTTTTAAAGACAAACCCTACAGTTTGATTTGCAATTATAAAAATAATAAAGGCACATGGTGAAAGATTCAAAAAGTCAAAAGGGTATACAATGAAAAATAAAAATCTCTTCCCACTCCCAACCCCTATACCCGCTCCCTAGAGATAAGCACTATTAACAATTTATTGAGCATTCCTTCCAGCACTTTTTTTTTTTTTGCCACTTCTTGGGCCTTTCCCGCGGCATATGGAGGTTCTCAGGCTAGGGGTCGAATCAGAGCTGTAGCCGTCGGCCTACACCAGAGCCTCAGCAACGCGGGATCCGAGCCAGGTCTGCGACCTACACCACAGTGGGATCCTTAACCCACTGAGGAAGGCCAGGGATTGAAGCCGCAACCTCATGGTTCCTAGTCGGATTCGTTAACCACTGAGCCACGACAGGAACTCCCCTTCCAGCATTTTTAATAAGGAAACTGGGCCCCTGAGGTTGGCTTTTCTGAGATTACTCAGCCAGGGCTGTCCTGGACATTAAGCTCCTGGCATTCCTCTCTTCCTTTACAACTTGCAAAAGTCTTAAATGTTTCCCCAGATTGCAAACCCTCTCCCTAATCCACCTGCAGCTTTGGAAACCATACATTATGCATCCTCTGGTCTCACTCACTGAAGAGGGAAAATGTCATGTCTTTTTCATGGGACTGTATTTCCCTGTGCTCTTCGTTTCATAGGATGAAGAAATAACCAGAATCATATTTTCAGCTGGCCAGTGTTCAGGCCAGGAACAGCATCTGTAAAAAGTGCGTGTTCAGCAAGCCACCTAGAAGGAGCAACCTCTCCTTATCTTTGGCCTCAAGAGACCCTCCAACAGCTTCATTTCCATTCTGGGTGCACGGCCGACCTCTCCCCTGGTCTCCTGGCCCTCAGGCAGCTGCCCCAGTTCTCAGCCTTCCCGTCTGCGTCCTGTGCCACAGTGGTGCTCCTGGCAATTCCCATTTGTGGCCCCCTTTCCTATCTGCCTCCCATCCTGGACCTGCCTCCTGGCCGAGCCCATTTTCTTCCCAGAAGTAAAGAGCACCTTAGAAGACACAGCACCCAGAGCCTCTTTCTCTCCTCGAGAAGAACCAGAGGGCCAATACTTATTGGGCTTCCTATGTTCTAGGCTATGCCAGACACTCCACAGGTCTGATTCTCACACCGAGCCTGGAAGGTGGCACTATGTTTGTCGTCCTATTTTACTGGTAAGGAAACTGATTAAGACGTGGCAGCTGGCATAGGAACACAGAACTCACTAACTCAAGGCTTGGGAGGACTTCGAGTTCCTAAAGCTGGAAGTTGCCCCTGACTCTATGGCCTCTGACATCATGTCTGTCCATTACACTGCCCACATAATGTTCCTGAAGGCGACAAAACACCTACAGTAACCACAACAGACTATCAGCAATTCCCCTCCTCCTGTTACCCAACAGCCCAACTCCTTTTCAAGGCTCCTGAAGTGGACTCTGAGCACAAGAGAAGGTCACAGATCTGTGAAGAAACTGATTCCACGTCACTAGTCAATGCAAGTGTAGACACCCAGCTGTTGCCTAGGTTACCCATCTGGAGCTTAAGCCCCTGCCGATCACACCCCTATTTACCTTATTAATCAGTTCCTGGTGTGGCTCCCTCTGGGGTGGGCTCAGCCCTCCCCAAATCCCTGCGAGAAGGAGGTTGGGGGGGCCCCTCTTGGTGAAGTGACTGAAGAACTATGGGCAGGCAGTCCTGGAGGCCAGAGTGGGTAGGAATATGGCCACAGAGGGGCCACCAGGAACCACGGTGGGAAAACAGAGGCTCTCTGATGACGGTGTTTGCTTGCCAAGGAATTTCAGCCGTCACTCAGAAGGCAGAAATACGCTGCCAGGCAAGGCATAATTGTAAGTTGTATTATTCGGGCTATTCAAAAGGAAGGCGTGAGACCTGAGAAAACAGCTGTCTCAGATGTGAAGGGCCCTGTTTCATTTCTCATGCTTTTAAAAATTAACACAAGAGGGAGGCAGAGCAGGTGGGGCAGACTTCACTCTGCAGGGGGCATGACTGCTAAGAACATGCTCTGTCTGCTGACCTGAAGTGTACCATGGACTCCACCTGCATTTCTGACTTTCAACTCTTCCCTCTCTTGGTGTGCCTCCTGGTTTCCTGAAGGAGTCACAGATAACTGGACATGTGACATTGACTGGATCACGGTGCAAAATACACCAGGGCTCAAAGAATGCTAAGTTTATAGACATATCCACTTGAGCTTCCCCACCAGACAGACATGGACACAAGACAGACAGGTGCACCCACACTTGCCCTTGGACTTGGAAAGCCTGAATGCAGCAAAATCATCCAAAGAAGCCCTTGACTCTACTGTTGAACCCCACCCTAAGCACTACCTATCTACATACAGCCCTGCCCTGGGGTACAGGATTTAAATATTTGTTCAGGCTATCTAATCAAGTCTCTAGTCCAAGTTCACTTCCTCTCTCTCTCCCTCTCCATTGCTCTCTCTTTTAACATGTACAGCAAGCAACACAGGCTGCTCTGAGCAGCTTAACCCCAAATGGCCACCTGATGTTCCAGGAGCTGTGACTTCATATGTGATCCTTAATGACCAGGCCTCAGTTTCTTCATCTGAAGAAGGGAGAGAATAACAGCTGCCCAGAAGGGAGAGAATAACAGCTACTTCCACCAGCAGATGGAGGCTCAAAGGAGGTGGTGAACACAAAAGCATTCTGTGACCACGAAGGGCCCGACCTATGGAAGCAGTCCTTACCATCCTCTGAACTGGGTCACCCATGAAACCAGCGGTCTCAGACCATCCAGCTGAGGAGGCAGACATTGCTCCGCCCACCTGCTTGTCTATAAAAAGCCTGCTGAGTCTGTGGGTCCAGGCCGCCTCCAGCCTAGCCCTGCCCTTGTTCTTGGGCAGAGCCACGCTGAGTTTGGTTAATTCTCTGACTGGTTTTCTAGTCCCACACTAGACTGGAGCTGGATAAAAGCCTGCCGTAAGGAATGCATACCGTCCTGTTTCAACTTCAGGATGCTCCACAGGAAAAGGATGAGATGAGTGGATAAAGGCCAAAAGACATGGAACTCAAGTTTTGACAGGCTGCAGAGTTTCCGGGAGCTCTGGTTTTGAACCAAGCAGGTAATAAGAGCACCCAATAAGGGCCATCGCATACAGATGTGTCAAATACGTTCTGAAAGCTGGGATCACTTGATCCCCACCAGCAGCCTCAGCCAAGCCCCCTGGATTGGGGGCTCAATCTGGCCTCTGGCAGGAGGAGGAGGATCACTGGGCCTAAGATCTGGGGACTCAGCATCCTCATGTTGGTCAGACACGCAGACTTCGTGTCCTAGCTTCAGTGCCCTGACTCTTCTTCCTTCAGACAAGGGCCCACCTTCACCTGGGCCTCCTCCTTGGTGTCTGACCCACAGCCCAGTTCCCTCTACCTTCTGCGAGTCCAGCCCAGAGCTCCCTCCCCACGGATCCCGGACTCTCTTATGCAGATGTCCTGCTTGCTTTGACCTTATCAGGCTCCCTCCCTGGCACCATTCTCATCCCCCTAGCCTGCATCCACCACTGTCAGAGGCCTGGGGATGGCCTGGCACATGCTGTGGAAGTTTATCTGGTTCAGCTGGTTCCGGCCATGTCCAACTTGGCCCTGCCCCAGTTCTCAGGATGTCACCTTTCTGTCCTGGATACAGGTTCCTTTTAGTCCCCTTCTAATCCCACCTAGAGGAGGAAGCACATCCTAATGGTGCAAGTGGCTCCGGCATATTACAGATCCTGCCCTCAGACCACCAGAAGGATCAAAAG
Source organism: Phacochoerus africanus (assembly GCF_016906955.1). NCBI lineage: Eukaryota > Metazoa > Chordata > Mammalia > Artiodactyla > Suidae > Phacochoerus > Phacochoerus africanus. The sequence goes on along the minus strand of NC_062544.1, from coordinate 11,051,739 downwards.
GTTTGCTGTTTTTTTTTTTTAAATTATATATTTGCAGAATCCAGTAAAAGAGCTAACATTGTTGGGATGTAGGATAAAGGTTCCTGGAAAAGAACAATAATAGCTAACATTTATTGAGCTTAATAATTTTTGAGCCCCTGCTTAAAAACCTGCAATGGCATCTACTGCCTCTTATGATGAAATCCTTAACAGCCTTACAAAGTTCTACACAGCCTGGCCTCTGCCCACCTTTCTAGCACATACCACACATGTTCCCCTGGGTCTCAGAGCTCTAGTCACTTTCCCATGTTCCTCAAAGGCACCTCCTTTTTTCCTACCATGAGACCTTTCACACGCTGCTTCCTTAAGGATGCTTATCACACTCCATTCCTGCTCCACCAAATTAACTTCACATTTCAGCTCAGATGCCATTTCCTCTAGGAAGTCCTCCCTGAGCTCTCAGTTGAGGCTTCTAGCAAATACAGCATGGTTCTATGCTTCAGAGCACTTAGTTAGTAAGGAGACTTTCATTTATTTAATTAATTTATATAATCAATGCATCTCTGTGCCTGGGTTATAAGCTCCGAAGGGTGGAAGCTCACCGTAACACCTGGCTTGCTAACACCTAGCATAGCACCTGACAATATATGTTGGGGGGTTAAACGGAATGGGTGGACAGATAATGGGTAAATACTATGTGCCAGTCTCTGCAAAGATTCTCTCTTGATGCAATACCTCATTTTATCCTCAAAACAGCCCTGTGAGGTGGGTACAGTGATTATCTCCAAGCTGCAGAGAGTAGCCAGGATTTTACAAGGGTTTAGTAACTTGCCCAAGGCCAAAGATGTAGCAAGCGGTAAACCTAGGTGTGCCTGTCTCCAAGGCTTGTCCTCTGCTTTGTAGTCTGATCCCCAGGCAGGCAGTAGAAGACATCTCAAACTTCCTCCCTTTGTTTCAGAGTACAAACTCTGCCAGTGGGGTGAACACAGAGGAAAAGAGAGTTCCCTTCTCTCCATATGCTGGATCTGAGCCATAAGAAGAGGAGAACATCTCAGATTTTTATATTTTCCCAAATGGATTTTAACCAAGTTCCCTGGGAACCTCTCAATAATTCCCTTTCCCTTCTGGATGCTCTTGAGACCTGGGCCAGAGTGTAACTCATGGGTGAGAAATAAATTTCTGTGGGGTTATGACATTGATGTTTCCGAGTCGATCTGTCATATCAATGAACATTACCAGTAAGAATGTGTGTCCAAAATCATACACCAACATGCTTTGTTGAGAAGATTTTCCTGAATGGAACTTCATATTCTCTTGCCACCTTTTTTGAACTTAAGGCTGTCCTGTATTGCTGCTGTAATGTGCAAGCTGTTGGCCTAACTCAACTGCTCTATTGTCTCTTCCTCTGAGATGCTGTCATCTGTTACTCCCTAATTCTTCTCTTTCCTTGGCCATACCATGGCAATGTGGAAGTTTCTGGGCTAGGGATCAACCCAAGCCACAGCAGTGACAGTGCCGAGTCCTTAACCACCAGGCAACCAGGGAACTCCTGGTACTCCCTAATTCTAATGTAATATTTAGTCTAAGGTGAAGCCAACCCTCTCATGAGCAGTAAAGTGCTTGGACCTTTCTTGGTGAACCTCTTCAGCCCCTCTAGGAGTGTAGCCTTGTACGCAGGCCCACAGGAGTCTGAAGCTCCGTGAGTGGGGGGACCCTGGAACACTGCAGTGTTTAGCGGACTGCAAATGTGAATGGACTGCACTGTTTCCAGCATCTGAAATGACCTCAGGAGGAGGAACCTGTTCCCTCACAAGGTGCTTGGCTAACTTTGCTCTGGTGATGAAGTCTGCTAATTGCATTATCGCACATACCATCTGACCTTGCTAATAACTGCTCAAGCTGCAAACTTCCTACAAAAGTCACCATGTTACAAGCAATTATTTGGCTCTGTGCAAAAATGTTAATTTCATGCTTTCTAAACACATCTCTTGTAAAAGACCAACCTGCCTATAAAAACTGCTTTTGACGTCCCCAAGATAATCTTTAGGGGAAGAGGGGATAAAAAGAGGGGTATTCTATTAATCAGTGTTTACAACCTTCTTTCCCTTGAGCCTTTTTTTTTTTTTTTTTAAATGACAAAAGAGAGGTGTTGACAGGAAGATTCAGGAATGGGGCAGACTAACTTCTAAGGATGCTAAAATTGGAAGGTGCACTTCCAATGAGGCAAAAGGAGTTTGGGAAGCCTGGAAAAGTCACTTGCTGCAAGCTGACTGATCTTAGCATCTTAGAGGGAGAGGGCCCTGGGTCTGAACAGCTCATTCTGCTGGTGAGGAAAAGGAGGCCCAGAGATATGATGTCCTGCCAGGCTCCCACAGAGGTCAATCCTGGGGTCAGGAATCCAGCCCCAGGTCCCTGACTCCCTGGTAGTGTGCCTTCCAGCAAGACTTGGCCTTAGAGCAGAGAGAAAAACTAAGCAGGTTTTCTCTCTCTCTTTTTTAAGTTACAGAGAGGGATTCTAGTCTTTCTCTTCCCCGGTGATCTCCTACAGTACCGTGTGCTCCCTGACCGCTCCCCCACCTCCAACTGGGATAAGAAGCCAGCTGAAGAAGCAGACGGCAAATCCAATTCAAGAAGCATTTCTTCAACAGCTACTAGCTATGCCTCTCAAACAGGGACTTGATTTTGTCTTAAATATTCATCTCATGTCTCAAATCTTACTTTCTACTCTATAATAAGTATTTATTTTAACTTTAATGTAAAATGATGGTGTTTCTGTTCCTTTTCTCCAAAGAGTTTGAGTAAATCTGATGCTTCTGGAAGGTATGCCTTGTTTCTCCAACATGAACTCATTGTACAAAAGCCCATGTATAGGCAGAGATCCAATTAACTACAATATCAGCAGATGTTGAGATGCCAGACAAGGGGTTCCGGAGGTACAGGGAAAGGGGACATTGATTACAACTCAGAGCAAAGTTCTTCAAAAGAATGACTAAGCATTTGATTTTGTTTTTGATTTTTTTGGCCACATCGGTGGCATGCAGAAGTTCCCAGGCCAGGTACTGAACCTGAGCCACAGCAGTAGCAATGCTGGATCCTTAACTGAGAGGCTATCAGAAGACTCTGAATACGTTTTTTTTTTTTTTAATGACAGTCCATGATTTTATTTTCCCGATTGTAGATTTCGTTGATTTGTTTTTTAAGTTTTGTTTTTGTTTTATTGTGGATTACTTGAAAAAGAGAAAAGCACAAAGAAAATTTACACCCCTATAAGAAAATGGATAAAGGATATACCAGATTTCTTTGAAATATTTTTACAACTGCATGTGAAAGCTATAATTATCTCAAAATTTTTAAAAATTAATATAAAAAAATCCTCTATAATTCTACTACCCAATAAGAATCGCTGTTAATAATTTCGTGGTTATCCTTTTTATCTTGTTTCAATGCATGTGTACGAAATCAGAAATCTGAAGACCTAACTGGAGGCCTGGAATCAGCATTTCTTCACCTATCATCGTGTCAAGACACATTTTCTGTTATTAAGTTCTTTAGGGAGTTCCTACTGTAGCTCAGCAGAAATGAACCCAACTAGTATCCATGAGGACTCCAGTTCTATCCCTGGCCCCAACTCAGTGGATTAAGGATCAGGTGCTGCTGTGAGTTGTAGTGTAGGTCACAGACATGGCTTGGATCCAGCGTTGCTGTGGCTGTGGTGTAGGCCAGCAGGCAGCTCCGATTCAACCCCTATGGGAACTTCCATATGTAGCAAGTGAGGCCCTAAAAAAAAAGTTCTTTAAAAATGTTTTCAAAGGGTGCATTATATTCTAATAAATGGATGAAACACGTCACCTGCTGCTAGACATTTAACTGCTTCCAATTTTCCAATATTAATTTTTTTTCATGTTACAGATATTTCACTACAGTAAAAAAAAAAAAATTATCTTCGGCTTCAATAAACATCCCATACATCCTCCAGAAAATTTCTGATTACCCCTCAGGCTGGACTCCCAGAAAGAAAATTCCCAGATCATTTTTTCTAAGGCTCTTGTCGCACTATTAAAAAGTTCTTTCCTGATGCGAGTGGAGGGAGGTGGGCAACATATTTTTTTTCCAGAAATAAAGCGGAAAAATGCCTCAACAGAAAAACTCCAGGAGACTGTCAAGTGCTTTACTGGTGATTTTCAAATGCAGAGCCATCTGGGAGCAGGGTACAAGGGTCCAGAAAACCCACAAACCCACCTGCCTGCGAGCTGGGGTGGGCTCCTCAAACAGCTGTCACACCTTCCTCACATCTCAATGCAAAATGATCTTTGAAGAGAGATGCACTAAACCAGGACATATGGGACTGTCTTTTGTAAAAAGAGGTTGTTCACTCTTCTCCTAGGAGGGTAATAACTTGGGAAATATGCATAAACCATTGCTGCTAGGATATAAACAGCATGAAATTATCCAAACTTGGAGCCATTAAAGATGCACGTTGTGAATTTAGAATCAAAACACTCTATAAATTCATAGCAAATCTGCACATTGAGAAATCAGCCTGCAGACTGTAAAAGCGATTGTTGGTTTAAAGGCTTTCTTCCCCTGACTTTATTTCCTGGAAGGGCACGAGGTGTGAGAGTGGTGGGTTCTGCTTGTCGAAGGCCTCGAAGACATCAGGGACATGAGGCAGCTCCTAGGTCCCTCCCAGGTCTGGGATTCTCTGTGACAGGTTTTACCATTTGTTCTGGAAGGGATGAGTCTAAAGACTCCCTGAGACCCGGCTGATTTGCGTGCCTACTTGGGGGAGTGGAACAAGAAACAACACACTTGATAAGATTTGGTACATCCCTTCCCTAAATTTAAATAATAGCCAATAAGGGAAGAACACGTAAGGCTTAGAAGACTCACTGAGAACTCTTTCCCTTCAGAAACTATGCTTGCTGGCGATTTCCCACGGAGAAGAGAGAGAAAATGGCTCCACCTCAGAATGAGGTCAGGGAGGGAGCTGTGCGTGGGGGGCCACCCTGGCCATCACGTCTGGCCCACGCATGGTCAGAAGAGAGCCTCCTCTTTGACCGTCAACACTTGAGCCCACAGCATTTGGCTGTGGGTTTTAGGCACTCCCTAACAACAGCTGACTTGGGGTCTGTACTGCTCAGAAATGGAATTCAGAAATGGAATTCACAAGGAAGGCTGAAATAAGTGTTTAGCCACATCTTGGAGAGTCTACAAGGCCAAGAGGACAGCCAAAAAACCTTCCGCCTTATGTCTGTCCCTTGGAATTCCAACATCTCCACCTCCCTGTCATTTAAAAATAGGACTTGCCAACCCACTGGACAATTTCAATAGAAAAGTTGTAAGAATTAGTAAAAAGAAAAGCAGTATACCCTTCACTTATGTTTTTACCAATTATTAATAGGTTACCACATTTGCTCACCAACCTATCAGGGCATAGATGTGAATCATGCGAACATAAATTGCAGATGTCATGATGCTTGGCGCCTAAATATCCAGCATGCATCTCTCAAGCAAAAGAACATTCTCTCATATAACCACAATTCCACTTGCCACGTGGATATAAACTGGGATCCAATATACACTCCACATCCAAATTTCCCCATTGTCTCCCAATTACTATTTTTTTTCATTTTTATTTACATATTTTTTTAGGGCCACACCTGTGGCATTTGGAAGTTCCCAAGCTGGGGGGGAATGGGAGCTGTAGCTGCTGGCCTACGCCACAGCCCCAGCCATGCCAGATCTGAGCCCCATCTGTGACCTCATGGATACTAGTCAGATTCTTAACCCACTAAGCCACGATAGGAAGTCCTTTTTATTTATTTTCTTAAATTGACACATAATTCATCTAACATAAAATCCACACTTTTCTCTCCTATTTCTTTTTAGGGCCACACCTACAGCATATGGAGGTTCCCAGGCTAGGGGTCGAATCAAAGCCTTAGGCATTGGCCTAAGCAATGCAGGATCTTTAATCTACTGAGTGAGGCCAGGGATCAAACCCACATCCTCATGGATACTAGGTGGTTCGTTACCCCTGATCCACAATAGGAACTCCAAAATTCACACTTTTAAAGTGCACATTTCAGTGGGTTTTGGTATTCTCACAAAGTTGTGCAATCTTCACCACTATCTAATTCAAGATCATTTTCATTTCCCCCAAAAGAAACTCTGTATCATTGTTGGTCCCTCCCTATTTCTCCCGCCCCACCAGCCCTTAGAAACCACTCATCTATGTCCTATCTCTATGGATTTGCCTACTCTGGACATTTCATATAAATGGAGTCATGTATCATGTGGCCTTTTGTGTTTGGCTTCTCTCAGGTAGCATCAAGTTGTAGCATGGATAAGAACTTCATTCCTTTTGCAGCTGAATAATGTTCCACAGTAGGGAGGCACCAAATTTTGTACGCCCATTCATAATCTGACAGACATCTGAGCTGTTTCCACGTTTGTCTATTATGAATAATGCTGCTATGAACATTCATGTCTAAGTTCTCGTGTGGATTTTGTTTTCTTTTCTCTTGGGTATACACCTAGGAGAGGAATTCCGGGGTCATATGGGAACTCTATGTTTAACCTCTGGAGGATCTACAGGCTGTTTTCCAAAGCAGCTACACCATTTTAGTTTTACCGGCATCGAATAAAAGTTCCACTTTCTCTACATCCTCATGGACACTGCTTTTGTCTGCCTCCAAACTGCTTGCAGAGCTACCTTTCCCTCATACCAGGATCCAATCACGGGTTCTGTACTGTATTTACTTCCCCTGTCTCTTTTGTTTTCTTTAATCTGGACCAATTCCCTAACCTTATTTTGCTGTTCCTAGTGTTAACATTAGAAGAATAAAAACAGAGTCTAGTCCAGAGAAGGCACTCCTTCCCGATTCTGGGAGATCCTGATGCACCTTTCTCCTGCCTGTTGCAATGACAGCTTGGGGCGCTGAGCCCGCAGCCTCCAGGGAGATAACCTTACCAGCCTGGGGAGAGTTCTGGCTGGAGCCCTGCTTACTGATAAGCAAAGTGATCTCATGCCTCTTCACCGGGAAATGTTTCTTAAGGTTTCCATGCGGTGTTGACAGGGAGTTCAGGGGAAGGGCAGCAGGTCAGGCTGAGGTGGAAGAGAGCACATCTGAAGGGCGCTGGGGAGTCTGGGTGCCTGCCTCCTGGTGGCCTTCCATGACGCATGCGCAGCTGGGCTGCTTCCTGTGTTGGAGTTAAGTGGGGGCCCCTGAACTACACCAGGGTATAGCTAGCCCTGGAGAGGAACACCCACCAGCCCCACCACAGTAATGAGCTCTGACATGCAGCACATCGCAGACCAGCTAATTAAATACTCCACAGCTTCTCCAACAGGAATGAAGACATGGAGCACGGAGCTGAGGGGGTGGAACCAGGGAACCTGGGACCAGGTCTTGGCTTAGCCTCAGCACTCCTATATGATTGCTGGGAGGTAAATCAACCTTTCTGCAGCCCTCCCGAATCTATAAAGTGGGGGGAGAAGAATGCCTGTGAGGTGCCTTAAAACTCTAGGAGCTAAATACAGTGCAGCTATATAACCACCATTCCACTGCCACACTCATATAAACTAGGAGCCAATATACACTTCACATTCAAATTTCCCCATTGTCTCCCAATTACTATACATATATATATATATGCTTTTTTTTTTTTTTTTCAAGGCAACACCTGTTGCATATGGACATTCCCAGGCTAGGGGCTGACTAGGAGCTGTAGCTGCTGGCCTACACCACTGCCACGACAATGCCACATCTGCAGCCTACACCACAGCTTGTAGGGGGGCCCTGCACCCTCATGGATACTAGTCAGGTTCTTAACCCGATGAGCCACTATGACTGGAACTCCCTTTCATTTATTTATTTATTTTTTTTTAATTTTTATTTTTTTGTCTTTTTGCTATTTCTTTGGGCCGCTCCCACGGCACATGGAGGTTCCCAGGCTAGGGGTCGAATCGGAGCTGCAGCCACTGGCCTACGCCAGAGCCACAGCAACACGGGATCCGAGCTGCCTCTGCAACCTACACCACAGCTCACGGCAACGCCGGATCGTTAACCCACTGAGCAAGGGCAGGGACCGAACCCACAACCTCATGGTTCCTAGTCAGATTCGTTAACCACTGCGCCATGATGGGAACTCCTCATTTATTTTTTAAATTGACACATAATTCATACAACACAGTGCAGCTGCAGCCTGTGCTATCACACTATCACCAGTAACTCAGGTGAACCACTCCTCACGTTTCTCCTCTTCTTCGAATACTATCGCAGTTATCCCTGTAGAGGGTAGAATTGGGTCAAGTTAGCCCCATTTTGTGGATGAAGGCTCGCAGCTCTGGGGTGATCTCATTCATTCTTGGATTACAATCGAGGTGTCCACCATGTGCCAGGTGCTGTGTCAGGCACTGGTGTCCAACAGCGAGTTACATGAGGAAGGATTTCCCCTCTTGAGCTTTCAGTCACGTGGGAGAGACAATTAAATAAACAACAACAAAATGTGGGCACTGCTAAGCTGAGGGAACTGCGGAGTCCACGCAGGGCCCCTCACCTGGGTTCAGGATTTGCCTTCATGTAGTTCATAAAGGGCAGGATTCCAAGTCCAGGGCTCTGCCCCATCTTCCGAGGTGGCCACGTGCCCCAGGTCACAGGAGCAAAACTCTCCCCTGCGGCCTCCCTATCCAGGGGAGAAAGGTAATGGAACACAGAGCTGCAAATGAAAGCGCTCCCATGCCCAAGGGCCTTGTCTCCTAAAGAGCCATCAGCAAACTCCCTGAGGTCCGTGACTTCACAGGCAGCATATGACGCCTCTGCTGGATGGTGCCAAGAGCCAGCTCCCTCTCCCTCTGGGCCTTGGTGTCCTAGGTCCTCAACGTGTGAGGTGAACAGGCTGAACTAATAATGCTTGGTCTTTAGTGCAAATCTATTAGAAGGCTTCAAAACAACATCTCTTCCTTTATCTATCAAAAGCCAACAACAAAGCATGAGTCGGTGCGTTTCAATTACGTCTCACAAAATAAAATTAACAGTGTCAGGAATCTTTCCTGACCTCTGAAGTCCAGTTCTTTAAGGTTGACTATCTGGATGCAGATGCTTAATAATGGGTCACCCCCTCCTGCCCCACCTCACACTCCTGTGCAGTTAATAGGGCCATCCCATAACTCATCCCATGAGAGAGGAGAGAAAACGGCCGGCTGTCTACTTTCTGCAGAACCTGGTTCATAAAGCAATATTTATACATTCCCTTTAACCTGACATTGCATAAGATCTATTACCACTTAATTAAATTGTAACCCTTTTACACATCGCCTTCTGATTGTGATCAGCATCTGAATTTATAGATCCGCAAGGCCGCACTGACTTACTGAAGAAGCTAAATAATATTCACTTAAAAGTGAATTAAACTGTGCAGAATGATCATAAGCAGTCAATAAAGGCTTCGTATTAAACAGAATTTAAAGAGATGGTATTTGCTACTTTCCTCCCCTGAGAAACATATGCCTTTAAAAGTGATTTCCCACCCTTGAACTCCCGGTGACTAGAGCAGTTTTGACAATTTTCAGATTTGTTCAAAAGAAATAATTATAAAACTTCGTTAGAGGCATTTGCATTCTAAAAGGAGGATGTGTCCTGGATCCTGCCACTGTCATGAAGGGAAAAGAGGCAAAAGACTAATTAAGTAACAAAGGCAGCCAGAAACCTCGTTTCAGAGGCATAATCTCCTTTGCCAGGCGCGGGGCCGATGATGGGCCGCTCACTCGCTCCAGCCTCCTCAGCTTAATCCTCCCTCCTCAGCAAGAAGCACTCCGATGGTGTCTGGAATAATAATGTAATTATGGACAGTTAAAACACTTCATCCATGAAGGACGAGAATTTGGAGTCTTTTAAATATGGGAAGGAGACTCAAAGGACCAAAGGGTGGCTATTTTGTGGGAAGGAGTGGTTAGAACTGTCTCCCCCCTCACACACACACACACACACACACACACAGTCTATTAAAGATGCTTCTCTGAGGGAAAAGTACTGCTTCTGACCAAGACATGACGGCTAGTTAAGTCAAAGTGGCCTCTGCACTCAGTCAAAACACAAACCCCAAATCCTCAAGTATTCCCCCCGACACATACCCTCCCATAAGCCAGGTTTTTGTTTGCCTATTTGTTTCCTCCTTTCGCATTTCTTCCTTGGGTCTACATTATAAAGTCTGTTCTGTTCTGAAAGAAAAGAAGCACGATTAATGGGTAGGGGTTGTGTTTTGTGAATTTTATACTCTTTAGATTGAGCACAGTGACTGATACACAGAGGTGCTAAATAAAAGCCTGCTGATAACTTCACACCGTTTAAATGAAATCTAAGTTGGCTAAGGTCAATTTGAAAGAATACCATCTTGCAGAATATTTTGAGTGCAAGGGCTTATAGCATATGTACCTATTGTAAAAACCAAAAGGCAAACACCACGGTCCAGAGACATGATTTTCAAAGGACATCCATAGATGCTTAGGGGTTCATCAGATAGGACTCAGGGGTTATTTTGGGGGGGGGGAGAGGGTGCTGGGCCTCTGCCCCCATCCCATGTCCACTTCATTAAAAGCAAGTCACTTCTACCTGTTTTCTATGGTAGACCTTCCCTTGAAGAAAAATGTTCTAAAGTGGACATTCTCATAGTCCCATCTCCCTACAAGAGACTCCTTAACTTCAAAGGAGAAAGTAGGACTCTCCCCTGGAGATACCTGGCCTACATGGCCTCAACATCACAGGTACTAAGACATCCTGCATCTCAATACCAGGCACCGAGAAAAGCACATGTCACTTCTGTGGTATTTTTGCTCAAATGTGTCAAACTGATCATGAGAAAACATCAGACAAACCCAAATAGGGGGACATTTCTACAAAATAATTGGCTACTCTTTTCAAAAGTGTCAAGGTCATGAAAACCAAAAAGACTGAGGAAACCTCACAGACTGGAAGAGACTAAGGAGATGTGACAGCTAAACGTAACGTGGGATCCAGGAACAGAAAAAAGGACATTAGCTGAGGAAAAAACTGGCAAGGTTGAAATAAGGTGTACAGATTGGTGAATACTGTTTCATGGTCTAGATAACTGTGCTGCGGCTGTATAAGATGTCAACCTTAGAGGAAGCTGGATGAAGATACAAAAGATTTAGTTTTGTAACTTTTGGGGGGTAAATCTAAAATTATTTCAAAACGAAGAGTAAAATAAAAAAACATTTCTGAACTAAATAAAGTTTCAAAAATTGCCATCCAAGAGAAATACAATTGGCCTTTTGGACTAAGCTTCAAACAGGACAGAGGCAGGCCTTGAGGAGGACCAATAATAGTTCAACATCATGATCAAAGCTATGAGTTTTGAACAGTCACAAACAGCCAGGCCATTGGTAGTCAGCATCTCAAAGACTTCACCAATCTCTTCCCAGTATGAGTCCACATTGGACAAGTCCCACAGCCGTTGGGTTTATATTTTATGGAAAAATAAAACAAGCCCTGTCCTGCCAAGTCTACTAATTTAGGTGTATGTGTGAAAAAATTTTTTTCCTTTTTGGTTGCCCTATGGCATATGGAGTTCCCAGGGCCAGGGATCAGATACAAGCCTGACCTATGCCACAGCAGTGGCAAGGCCTGATCCTTAACCCACTGTGCTGGGCCAAGGATGGAACCTATGTCCCAGCACTCCAGAGACATTGCTGTTGTACCACAGCAGGAACTCCAGTACATGTGTGAATTTTAATGTTATTCATTTTTAAAAGCTAGACTATCTGGTCTCTCCTGGCAATGTTCAATTGTTCTCAAAACCAAGCAGTGATGGAGAATAGCTCAAGACAATACACACTGAAGAAGAAAAAAGCACTGCAGCTTAGAGACATCGGTGAAGAGGCAAAGAGCCTAAGTAGCCCCTGAACACAACAGGCATCTACTTCTTCCTAAAGACACATGGGCATGAACGGGAGAAAGGGATGGGTGAGGAGGGAAAGTGGAATCCGGCTGGCAAAAAAGCTATCAAAGATTAGTGGGACATGTCAAGGACTCAGGATCCAACTTGAAGAGACGCCCACTGAATAGACGAAGAAGAAACAACAGAATGAGAATACCAAGACACTTTATATGCTTCCTGATGAACAAGCATAATATCATCTAAGATATATACTCTTACCAAAAGGATCACCATCAGTCTGATCAAGGCTCTGGATCCAGCTGCCAATTTGCAGGGAAAAAACAAAAGCAAAAACAAACAAACAAAAAACTGAGAACATGTTTTTGTGTTCATTTATTTTTTGAAGAACCCAGGCTGGTCAAGTTTACATGTTGACCAGCCTGGGTTCTTGACCAGCCTGGGTTCTTCAAAAAATAAATGATAAGTAAAAGAAAGAACTGGAGGGGAAACTTGTAGATTAAAAGAGACCTTGTAAACATCACATTTAAAAAGTGGTAATACTGGGAGTTCCCGTCGTGGCGCAGTGGTTAACGAATCCGACTAGGAACCATGAGGTTCCGGGTTCGGTCCCTGCCCTTGCTCAGTGGGTTAACGATCCGGCGTTGCCGTGAGCTGTGGTGTAGGTTGCAGATGCGGCTCGGATCCCGCGTTGCTGTGGCTCTGGAGTAGGCTGGTGGCTACAGCTCCAATTCAAACCCTAGCCTGGGAACCTCCATATGCCGTGGGAGCGGTCCAAGAAATGGCAAAAAGACAAAAAAAAAAAAGAAGTGGTAATACTAAACTGCCAGGCATGTGCATGGATGTGACAAATCTATTTTTTAAATGAAAGAAAGTGAAGACTGTAAAAGTAACATTACTATTAGGGACAGAGAGGGAATGGCGACTAAAAAGAGCACAAGAAGGGGTTTCTGGAGGGACTGGCAATGTTCTACTTTCTGGGGTGTGGTTGCCGCAAGGGGATTCAGAGTCAATAATTCATTAAGTTTGCAGTTGTTTTGTGTGATTTTTATCTTTTACTTTGCAATAAAAAGATTGTTTTTAAAAGACAGAAATGGGAGGGAGAAGACAAAGTCTCCATTTCTATACCTGTCCCTTGACAAGTTTTGTGTTGAGAGACAGGAATCACAGACAAGGTTTATTCCAAACACAGGACACAGACTAAGCAAAGGCAAGGAGGTAGAAATGAAATGTGTGGCCAGTTCTTGCAGCAGCAAATGGTCCTACGTGGCTTCCCAGTGGCTCTACGCAGAGAACAACATAAAATAAAAGTAGGAAATGAGAGTGGATGGCATAAGGTAGAAGTCTTGTTATGCCAGGACAAGATGTCTCTACTTAACGTCTTGGGCAGAAAACAAAGGATAAATGTTTCTAAATAAGGACTGACCTCTAGCTTGAACAACCCCAGTAGTGATTTCTCTCACTCCAATCCCTTCCTCCTTCCTAACAGAACTCTGATTTTTATCCAATTATCCATTCTCCAGGCTTCAGGGTCTGCAGGTGATATCTGGAGCTACAGCAGCCATCTTGCAACAATGAAGAATTTTAACCTGGAGAGAACTTGCTGAGTATGGCAAAGCAGAAAGATGGCAGGAATACAAATCTCTTATGATGGTGCTGAGCCACTGAGTTAATTAATCTCGCAATTGCCCTTCTGCTAGGGTTCTTGTTATGTAAGATAATAAATCTCCATATCATTACTTGCAGCTGAAAGCAGCCAAAATTATAAATAGGTGTTAAGACGAAATCATTAAAAAGCCCACCTGGACACTGATAGATAAGACTCCAAGAAATACCTTTAAACAGGCCCTATATTCTTAGTGGTCCAGAGGACTCATGACCCATTGATTGCCCTAAACAATCAATCTCCCAGTTCTGCAGAAACACACAGAAGGTTCCAGCAGCCAGCTTAAGTTTACCACTTAATCACACAAGTCTAGGCTGGTGTCAAGCTCTTAAAGGAGTTGATCCCAGGGAACGAGGAGAAAAATGAAAAGGAAATAAAATTGAACAGTTGCCTGCAGAGAACACCAGCTGCGTGTGATTGATTTCCATGTAATCTCCATTTGTCTCCCTGGAATTTCTTCATCAGATCTCTGGCACAGGGTCACAGAGAGGCGCAATGCTGCTCATGCCTGGAGTGTGGTCAGGAAAAAACCTTCCCTTATGTGCCCTTCCAGGCCCAGGGGGAAAAGATAAGTATTCTGGGGGGAGAGCAGGAGAGAGATTTTCCTTGCTTTGTCCCAGAGGCAAAGCTCAGGCCACAGGTGCTGCAGCCCAGGTGGAAGTTCAGCCTTTCGGCAACCCTATTAGGACTATGATCTCTCAAGCCGGTAAGCCCCTAAGATCTGGGGAGTTTATGCCCATCCTGGGCGTTTCCAATCCATCAGCTGCTCAGGGCAGGTGTCTTGGCCCTGACAATAGCTGGTAGGTAGGGTTCCGCCAATAATCCATCCACCTGCAAAACCACACACGGAAACATGGTATCACAGGACCTGGACTTGGGGTCAGTGGTGGTAGGGAAAGGTTAAAAGAAAGCGTAGAAGAGGATGGAAGAGCAGGGTGGATTGCACCCTGCTGTCATTTCAAAGTGCCACCCCGTTCACTGGTTTGGCGCTCTGTGCTATGGACTGGACGTTCCCTGGTATTAATATGACCCTGCCCACTGGGATGGAGCACTTAGGACAGTGGCGCTGAAGTGCGGTCCCCACTCCAACAGCAACAGCATCCCCTAGAAAGTGGTTAGAAGTGCAAATCCCCAGGCCCTACCGGTTGCATCACAACTTTAGGGGTGTGTCTCAGAAATCTGTGTTTGAACAAGCCATCCAGGTGATTTTCATGCACAGGAGGACAAGACCAACAACCTCATTATGCAGGAGGAAAAGGCAGGCCGGGGACTTAAAGCGACTTCCCTAGGACCCCGTGGCTGGAATGTAGCAGAGGCTAAACTAGTCTGACTCCCAATCTCACCCCTTTTCCCACAGCATCAGAAAAGCAAGCAAAGCTGTGACACTGCAAAGCCACTGCAAGCTATTTCAAAACCATATTTAGCCATTCCCAGTGTTTCTGCATACCTCTCAGCAACTTATCTGGGGCCCCGAGCCCCAAACACTTCCATTTCTAACATGGGACAGCAAGACCAGGGCACCCTCTAACCTTTTGGCTCCTCTATATGGCTGGCATCAGAAGAAAGTGGCCACATTCACTCAGCGACAGAAGCCAGAAACCCCAGTAATTGTGGTCCAGAATAATAACTTAAGTTTGCCTGCAGGCAAACTTCAGCTACGCAAACTGTCCTCTGTGTCACTGCGAGCAAGTTTTCACCTAAGCCAGTTTCCCAGCTGTAACCACAGCATGTTTACAGGGACAATACCTATGGTGAGGCTGAGATGAGAGAGCCTGTGTCAGGTGCTAAGCACTGGGCCTGGCACACAGCTAAGCACTCCATGCGTGTCAGCTGTCACTGCTCTTCTCAGCATCACCTTGTCTCTCCTCCCCAGGTGCCCCTTGTGACCGAGTCATGCTGACTCTACTCTTTGGCTGGCCCCACATCCGGCTTCTGTCTTTGCAGGTTCATTCCCACTGCCACAGTGCAGTTCTGGTCCTCATCTCTTGCCCCTGCTCCACCACGCAAGTCTTCAAACAGGTCCCCTGGCCTCCAGTCCCCTTTTAGTCTGCTCTCTGGCTTTGTAGCCCAGGGAGCTTTCTAGATTGCAAAGATGAGCAGTACATCCTGCCTTGTGAGCTTCCCGAATTCCCACTATCTTCAGAGTCGAGTTTCAGCTCCTGGGCAGAACCCACAAGCCTCCTGGGGATCAGCACCCCCATCTTTATCTTACATCTGGATTCCCCTTGACCCCGGGATCTACACCTAATTATTGTGGGGACACAAAAACTGTGGACTTTTCATGCCACTGTGCTCTGTTCCCTCTGCTGGGCATGCCCAACTGCCATCTGCCTGGGAAATCCACACTCATCCTTCCAGATGCAGCCCAGAGTGGGTGCCTCCTTGAAGTCTTCTTCTCAGGGGGACATGACTGCTTTGCACCCTCTCTGGCTGCTCTACCTGCTTCCCTCCAGGACCTGTTCCACTTTACTAGCCTTACATGTACCCACGTCTGCTGCCCTTGCTGTCTGCTGGACTGTCACTCTTCCTCGAGCACTCTCCCTCATGTGGAGAAGGCATTCTAAATGTATTTATAAACAATGGATTCTCCTGTGAAATCAGATTGTTATGATCACTATACAACTACAGATGTGATAAATTCATTTGAGTAATAAAAAAAAATGAAAAAAAAAAAGAACTTCCATATGCTGCAGATGTCACCATTAAAAAAATTTTTTTAAGAAAGAAAATAAATTTCAGACTAAACATTAAACTTTAAAAGTATGAAAGGGAAAAATTTATGCTAAATATTTACTTTTTGTTAAACATAAATGTACAGATTTTACAAAACCATAAAGAGTAAAACTTCTGTACATTAAAAATGATATAACCAGACTAGAGACTTCGTCTTGGTCACTACTTTATCTCCAGAATTTAGAATAGTATGTAGATCTTTAAGCAATTTACTTTTTCCAAAGGATAGCATTTGACTCCATTCCTTTGGATCAAACTTAGATTTTTTTACGTTAAAAAATGGTTTAAAATATCTATACTTTCTATCAAAAAAGTTAGCTGAATTGTGATAGTAGTGATGCATTGAATCTATCAATTTGGGAAGTATTGCCATCTTAACATTATCTTCTAATCAGTGAACATGCGATATTTTTCCAATTACTAAATAATAATTTGTAGTTTTCAGAGCATAAGTTTTGCTCTCCTGTTAAATTTATTCCCAAGAAGTGTATTCTCTGTGGTGCCACTATAAATAGAATTGTTTTCTTGCCTTAATTTTTTGATTGTGCACTGCAAGTGTATTGAGATACAATTGATTTTTGCATCCTTATTTTTTCCTGCAACCTTGCTGAACTAGTTTGCAGTTCTAATAGTTTTTTAGTGAATTCCTTAGAAATTTATATGTACTTGATCATATCATCTGCAAACAGAAATATTTTTACTCTTAAAAAAAAAAAACAAAACAAAACAAAAAAAAAAACAACGGACTCTCCTGGTCTCACCAGTCCCAGCATTGCCCCCTCTGGGCTCACAGGAAAAAACCTCCTCTGGTGGTCCCAGGAAAGCCTCTGGGGAGGTGGGATGCCATCTCTTGACAGAGCAAGTTGGAATGATACTCAATAAATACCTGGCTATTGATTAGGCAGTGCATAAAGCAGGCCACAGGAAGGATATCTAACTATGTAATCCATCCATCACCAGCAGCCATTCAGTTCCCAGGATGGGCAAAAGTGGCCCCCTCTCAGCCCTGTTTAGGAGAAAACCAGCCTTCTCGCCCCTACCTGGTGTGGGATGAGGCAACAGAAACGAAGAGTTTACCATCATGGTCCCACACTGGGCTGGAAATGTGGCTTCTGGTTCCTGGCGCTGCCACGCACTTGCTGGGCCTCTGATCCTTGTCTGTAAAATGAAGGCTATGGACTAGAAGCTCCCTAAGCACCCTTTAGAGCCCAGAGCATGAACATTTCAGAAATTTAAATGCCACTTATAAAAAAAGAATAGGGACCACTCCTACTTTCTACCCTCCCTTCCTTCCGAGCACTGTGCAGTTCAAGGAGAAGACAGATGGGAGACACTGTATTCGCTGAACAAATGACCTGACTCCTGTTTCATCCAGTTACTCTTTAACTTAGGACTGCGCTCAGGCGGACATGAGTGTTCCTGGGATCGGCCGTGGGTTCCCTCGCGGGTTCCCTCGCTTGAGATTTAACCAAAGGAGGCAATATTCCTTAGTGGTTAGTAAGGCACGGCCCAGAATCAGACAACCTGGGCTTGATTCCCGGTTCTGTCATTTAGGAGCTGTGTGACCTTGAGCAAACTGCTTAACCACTCTGTGTCTCAGTTTTCTCATCTGTAAAACCTGATTAATAATTCTACCAAATGGGGTCCTCATGAGAATTCAAATAGTTAACACAGTTAATTGCTTGAATAGTGCCTGCCACAGAGTGAGCACTGGACAAAAATTATTAAGTTACGATGTTTTTCTCAAGTGCCCTTTGGGAAAAGAGTATTGCTATCGAAAGGTGTTTCAAGAATGGCACTAACTCATTCAAGAGAGCTCCAACCTCATGAGCTAATTACCTCCCAAAGTCCCCACCTTCACATGCCATCACACTGGTTTTGCTTCTGTGTGAGGGTACAGTGAGTCTGCAATGTGGAAGAGGGTCCCCACCAGAACCCGCCGTGATGGTACCCGATCTCAGAACTCTAAGAAAAATGTCTGTTGCTTACAAGCCCCCCAGTCTTTGGTACTTCATTAGAGCAGCCCAAACTAAGACACAACAATAATAACAACAAAATGGGAATGGAGAGATACTAAAACATAACTCCGTATCTTTGGTGGTCCAATAACTGGGGATTATCCCTTTGTGTTTGAGCTTATCTGTGTTTTGCAGCATCCTACAACAGGCTCCCCCTCCTCTCAAATGTCTCTTTCCACATTCCAAGAGCTCTGCGCTGGCTATGCCTGCAGCCCCACTCCCCAGCTCTGGCAGAGCATTCCAAAGAACTGCCAAGCTCCTCAGGAATGGGCTGGGCTGGAGTCTCCACAAGGGCCTCATCTAACTGGCAAAACCACACTCTTTCCATGGGCACTGCCAGAAAAAACCGCAGTCAAAAGTGAGAATGACACGTGTCTGAAATAGACCATCCATCAGGCAGAACTCTGTGGGACTCAGATTCTTGGCAAGGAGCCCCCTTGAATAATATCTCCAGCCATTTACTGAGCATTTAAGCTCTGCTCTGTCCTGGAGAGCTGTGCTAAACACTCACTGGGCATAATCTTATTTGATCTCCACAACCTTGCAAAGCAGGTATCCACACTGCCCCCCCCCCCAATTATGGATGAGGACACGATGTTCTGTGTGAGTTGTTTTACATGTAGGTGTGTTTTTTTGATGTGTTTGTGGGAGAAGGTGAGTGTGACACCTTACTCCTCCGCCATCTTGGTCCCCTCTCCTCTGGATGAAGATGCTGAGACTCTGTGGTTTCTTGTCCTAGTCACCCATCAAGGAAGTAGCCAGAGGAACTCCACCCTAAGTTTGACTCTGCCACACACCACAGTAAAACAGCTTCTCCTTGATGTTTTAGTTGACCTTGGTGTACCCAGCCTTGAATTTTCCTTTCCCTATTCACGGAGCCGGGCTCTTGTCAACACTTGAGACTCCTATATAAAACACCGACAGTGCCCCCTGCATGGCTTTCTGTTTTTGTTTTGTTGTTGTTGTTGTTGTTTTGTCTTTTGTCTTTTTAGGGCTGCACCCGCAGCATATGGAGGTTCCCAGCCTAGGGGTTTAATCAGAGCTGTAGCTGCCGGCGTACGCCACAGCAACACCAGATCTGAGCCGAGTCTGCGACCTACACCACAGCAACACTGGATCCTTAACCCACTGAGCGAGGCCAGGGATCGAACCCACAACATCATGGTTCCTAGTTGGATTCGTTTCCACTGTGCCATGACAGGAACTCCACTTCTGCATGACTTTTCACAACGTCCCAGACTCTGCTCCCAGCCACGAAGCAGAACTGTTGTTTTCAATCATTCCGCAAGCATTTATTCTGTGTGCTGGGAAGGCCACATTCAACCCACAACCCAAAACACTACCAGAAATGGTCCATGTCCGTAAGCATCCAAACATCTCCTTGTAAATATAAGACTGACAGAGAGGTCCCCAAAATTGTGTCAGTCTGACCCTAACTAAGTACGTTAACCTGTGATTAGGGTCTTATTTATTTATTTTATTTATTTATTTATTTATTATGGGCCCTACCATATACTAAGTGCTTTGCATTCTTCCTCTCTTCTAAACCTTATCATAACCCTGTGAGACATTCCTCACCATTATACAGGTGAGGAAACTGGGGCTAAGTTGAAAGATTTGCCTGAGATCACCCAGAACCAGGACCTGCCCTGTAGCATCTCTCACACTCAGTAGCACTTGAGGGTTATTTTTGCATCACCCCATCAGCCTGTAGGCCCCAAACAAAGCAGACACATTCTGTTCAGAACTGTGTTCCTCACTGACCTAGTCCTATACCTGATATACATAAGTGTAAGCTTGCTTATGTGTGTGCATGTGCACACACACACACACACACACGCACATACACACACACAGAGGCAATACTACAAGGGAAGCAGTCAAGGTAATTCAAAAAGGAGCTCTGGATTCAGCTAGATCTGGATCTAATCAAAGCTTTTCCAGATCCTGAGTGTCTGTCCTTGAAGCAATTCCGTTTTCTCTGAGCTTCAGTTGCCTCACCTTTTATATGGGGATTCCAGCAAACTCACCTCTGAGAGAGGAATGAACACAAGAGTCAGGGATCTCTACCTCTGAGCAGAAGGTCTGGCATGTAGTAATTGCGTACTAAAACACAGACATCTATTACCCCAAGGCCAGAAACAGAAATGCCCAAGTAATGAGACCCCTGCAACTCCAGGCGTTCTGTCCCCCAGGGTAGAACATGAGCTCTCTGAGGGCAGGGAGGGAACGTTCACATCCTCAGTCCCAGCAGGAGCCAACAAATGGTGTTCAACAAGTGGCTGTTGATAGCAGAGACCATTCCTGCCCAGGACGGTCAGTCTGAGCTGGGCAGGCAAAGGGCTCCAGGGCCAGCCTCATCTCCAAAGTGGGAATGAAGACCGCCCCTACCCTCAGAGTTCTAATGAGGCAGAAATGACGTATCCCGGAAGAGCCGTCTACCCACCTGACACTGACAGGAAGCAGGGGAGAGGACATGGTGACACACGGAAAAGTGGGAGGTGACAGAGAAAAGAGGCTCGCAGGGCCCTGAATGGTGGACCAAGGACAGGCACGAAGAGGGAAGGCTTTGGAGCCCTAGTCCAGGGTTTAAGTCCCGCTTTACATTTCCCAGCCTTGTTCTTTTGCCTCACTGAGCTTCAGGTGCCTCATCTCTACAAGGACGAAAGCCACAGAGCTGCCCCGAGGAGGCTGCTGTGACTCAAATACAAGGTGTGCTGAGCACCTGGCACATAGTAAGAGCTCAATAAATGGTAGGTGTACGATGGAGGATACCCTTTTCTTCCCGAAGGTAAAAGCCCTCAGACAACAACAGAGCCTAACAGGAATTCAGCTCAGTGCAACTAAAATAAAAATAGGAGAGCCAAAACCGTTTCCTGAGGATGACTGTTTATGAGACCAATTTCAGTTTCCAAGAGCTGATGAATCCCCCACAGCAGTCTCTGTGCAGCACGAGTCCAGAGCTCAGGGACGGGCCCTCCCCCAAGTTCCTGGAAGCGCCGCAGATGCTCGAGGTGCCCCATCAGCGTTTAATAATCACGGCAATAATCCTAATAATGATCGGGGTAGAGTGCAGGGAATTGGGGGGAAAGTGCAGGTGGGAAGGAATAACACTTAAGCTATTTTGCTTCCTCACGACAAACTTCTGCCTGAAATAGATTAATTCAATCTGCATATTAATGTGGGTTACTAATTAATGACTAAAAGATGCTTTCAACACGGAAAGTGCGACAGAGATGCTTAACAAAATACCAACCAGGAGTCACAGGGTAAGTACGGAAAGGAAATAAGCTGGCCTCTTTTTTTTTTTTTTTTCCTTTTAAACATTTAAAATTTTATGGTTGAAGGAAATGGAGGGCAATTAGGAAAATTCACTTAAAGCACAGAAACATAAAATAGGAAAGCCTGGTGTGAGGGGACTTCTTTTGTGCTCCTGTGGAACCTTCTCACGGCACTTACGGCAGGGGCTTGTGACGGCAAGCCTACTTTCTGTCTTGTCTTCTAGACCCCGAGTTCCCTGAGGGCAGAGGCCCTGTCTTCCATCCCTCCACACTGCTGATCCCCACCGCTTCCCCAGGCAGGGAGGTAGTAGTCAGCAGTGTATAATGAAACAAACGAACGACCCCACAAGAGGGGGCAAGGGCTGGGCACCGTGACTGCTTCCTGAGAGTACAGTATGGAAGGAGGAAGAAGAGGACAACCTTACTGTAGGGAAGTCTGACAAACCATACCGCAGCCACAGGGTCAAGGTCAACATCAGCAGTGATAACTCATGTGGAGAGGACGTACCCTTGATACACAGGGTGACAACGGCACTCTAAGCCTCTGTGGGCTTCCTTTCAAAAACTTCTAACTCCCATCTAAACATCAGAAAAACATCAAATTCCAACAGACTCTATGATATCCTCAAGCAGGACTCCTAGACACTGTGAAGGTCACCAGAAATAAAGAAACTCTGAGAAACCATCACAGCCAAGAGGAGCCTAAGGAGACCTGGAGATTTAATGTAATGTGGTCTCCTAGAGGGGTGTTCAGAGGGAGAAATGGGTCTGGGAGGAGAGACCCATCTGAGGTCTTGCAGACTCCCTGGAGGACAGCTTCTCATCAGCATGCTGACACATTATAGAATGATGAACATGCTACTCCTTTTCATACACAAGGAATGTCTTTTTTTTTTTTTAATTTGCAACTTAGATGTAATTTCCTCCCTCCTCTGAAAGCCCTCAACTGCTATTGCCCAAAAGTCCTGTATAATTCGGCAGCCACCTCATGGGAATCAAGAAACTCCATGGGCTGGAAGAATAGTCCTCAGAGCTCACCAAGACCAAATCCTCCCAATGAGCAGAGAAAACAGGTCCAAAGCAGGAGACAGTGCCTTGCCTATGGCCAGGGTAGTACGTTGGTGTCACACTTAACTCACGCTCCTTCAACTGCAACATCCCAAACTCTCTACCTAGACACAAAGAACCAGTTTAGGGCCGTGGAGGACTTCCTGCCTAAGCCTAGCTCTGTCTTGGCCAACCTCTAGGCTGTTAAGGGCAACCATGTGGAAGATGGTTTGGTATTTAGCTACATGTCTTTTTCCCCAGCCCCTAGTCATTGCCAAGCAGAAAGCCCAGGCCTGGCAGACTGAGGTCTGAGACACAAAGACAGCTTCCAATTGGGGTTTACAGAAAGGGCATCACATGGCCTGGCTGGCAGGCCACACTTTGCCGTGAAGCCCCATCCATCAGCCACCCTCTGGGGGATCTCATTTTCCAGCTTGGCGTAGGGTACATTTTCTAAATGTGACCCTATTTCTGTTATGAGAATCAAAGTGCTCCTACTGCAAGACCATAAATACTCAAAAGTGACAGCTAATGGCAGTGGCAGTTCGCAAAATGCCAAATGGCAGCGAGAAGTGGACGCCATAAATTACAGCCCGACTCCTCCATTCTCACTGAGGTGTTTTGTGGGTTTTTAGTGATGAGATCTACTTTCAAGTGGATTTACAGGGGCTCCATGTGAATTCAGGCAGAGCTTTTAAAAGTACTTCTAACAGATGCCAAAAAGAAAACCAGAAGAGCCTACCACTTAAAGCCTAAAAACAAGTTAATTAAAAATGCTTTGAGGAGTTCCCATCGTGGTTCAGCGGTTAGCAAACCCAACCAGCATTCATGAGGACTTGGGTTCGATCCCCGGCCTCGCTCAGTGGGTTAAAGATCCAACATTGCCGTGAGCTATGGCATAGGTCGCAGATGAGGCTCAGATCTGGCATTGCTGTGGCTGTGGCATAGGCCGGCAGCTATAGCTCCAATTGGACCCCTAGCCTGGAAACATCCATATGCCGTGGGTACAGCCCTAAAAACACCAAAAAAAAAAAAAAAGTGTTGAATGTATAATGGCCAAAATATGGAAAGTAGCTCATTTGAAGATGGAGACATCTAGTGTGTAAATGCTAATGATTATAATAACAGTAACGATGACAGCTAAGATATACTGGGTCAGGCACTGGGCTAAGCATCTTACATGGATTATTTCACTGAATTCTTACAAGAGCTTCACATCGTAGGTCTACAGTTGTCTTTATTTTACACATGTGGCAATTCAGGTTCTAAGAGGTTATTAAGCCATTTAACTTCCCAGGTCACGCAGTGAGCTAGTGAGTGACAGCCTGGAGCCATGCACACAAGGGGTCTCGATTTAGAACTCAGGATCCACGTGGCCCTGCCTATCTCCCTCCCAGGCCCGCCGTCCCGAGACGGAACACATCAACGGCTCACAAACCACAGTAGATGCCCTGGTGCACTCAGTCTATGGCTGCATAAGTGTCAAACCGCAGAACCCTGACATGAGCCAATGAACAAAAGGACCAACTTTTAGAAAATACAAAGGATCCCTATTTTCGTGAAACTGTGAATTCTAGGCCTGACCTTTTAGCCTCAGCACCCTCATCAATAAAATGAAGGCAATACGACCTTCTGACTTTAGAAAAATTTCACGTATGTGAAAAGATCCTTCAAAACCCGAAGGCACTGCACAAATTGTGCTGTTAATGAAAACGCCAAGATAAAACGGATCAAGTCAACTGCCAGCAGGCCTTCACTCCCATCCCCTCTCGGGAGGCAGAGACTAGAACCTGCTCAGGGTCACAGAATTGAGAGGCAGTGGCTCAACCTCGGGGCGTCTGACGGGCCATTTGCTCTTTCCGGTCTCAGGGGCACCCTCGCTGCCCCCGTATCCCCCACCACACACCAGGGCTCCAGGAAACAGAGTTTGAGAACTCCTGAAAAAGTCAGCTCCAAAAGGTCCCCCCGGGGGCTGGAGCTCAAGTCAGCTTTCCTGTCTCCAGGCAGCAGTGCCACAGAGTGCAGCCTGAGGACGGGCATCACTGCGGTGTCAGAAAGAGCCCATCTGTGCTGCCCTGAGCACAGTTTGCACAGCTGCTGCTGTGGCCTGCGACCCGAAGGCGGAAACTGCAGGCTCCCCAAGACCAAGAGGCCCCCTCTTTTCATGCTCATTTGGCTTATCTGCAGCTGGATGGGGACAGTTCTGATGAGTGTGGGGAAAGGAGAAGGCCTGTGCAGGGCTGTGAGGGGACCAGTGCTACCGCCAGCTGTCTAAGGACACGTCTCCAGGTTCTGTCCTTCCACAAATTTCTTTCCTTTGGGAACTGTCCCACTTTTTCACAAAATTCTATGCATCAGATCATTTCCCCCAGGCCCTGTTTCTTCTATTTTCTGACTTGCGTAAAGCTGTTGAAAGGAAAATTACAGAATCATGGAATCTCAGAGCTAAGAGGATCGTAGATGCTAAAGGTTGTCTGCCTCAACCTCCCACCCCCACCCCTTCCTCCTATCTGGCACTTAGGTCCCCTCTAAAGCATTCCTGCCAAAGGGTCATCCAGCCTTTGCCTGAATACCTCCAAGGACGGGTCAGGCACTGGGCTGTTTGTTCCACATTCCGCCTATCATCAGAATGATGTAGTGACAGGTCAAGAGCACAGACCCTGCCCAGATCTGATGACATAACCTGGCGGGGATCAGGGCAAAATGAAAACATGGAGACAGACCCTTCTTTAAAAATTAAGAATTTCGAGGTGGGAACGCAGAGCAATGACTCAGGCACAGGGCCCTTCTATGCGTGGGAAGCTTTTAAGCAGGGGGCCCTGGGCGACAGCCCTGGTTGCAGCCCATGTGACCTGATACTGATGGCAGATTCCAAGGGCTTGGATCCCACACACCGACCGGGACTAGCCTCATGTGTGAAGTGAAGGGAATGATGTCTATCTCATAACTTGTCTTGCGAGTGAAGCGCTTAGAGCAAAGCCTGGCACAGAGTAAACACCACCATTTTTGTGCCCAAGTTACAACTATGGACAGAAAGAGAAGTACACAGGGCAACCTCCACACCAGAGCTTTTGTTATCTGCACATGGTGTATTCAGCCTCGAGAGCCTTTTCTACACCTGGAGCAGAGCTGCTGGCTCCTGGCCCCACGGCCGGCCACTAAGGTCACGGGTAGAAATAACCACAGCCACGATCAAGGGCAGATCCAGTTTTGTGGGACCTGATGTTTAAGTTTTGGGGATGAGGACAGGGGCGAGGAAAGGCTCTGTGAGAAAAAGAATATGAAATAAAGGCATGTACATAACATACTTTTTTATATGCTGCTGGATGTAGTCCCAACTCAATTTTCTAACCGCAGAATTCTAAAACTGCCTGTGGCCATCCCAATACCATGGACCATGAAGAGGAGTCAGAGGTGAGAGAAGCAGCAGTCCTACAGCTGGCTGTGGCTTAACCATCACGCTTTTGCAAATTTTAAGAGGACGTATGACCATGGGACATGTTGCTGGGCCCCTCCAAGGACTCTGGAGAGGAGGTGCCCCAAGCTCCATGTAAACTGATGCTGGTACCACAGTTCATGTCTGAGTAAGATACTCCATGGAAAAGCAATCCGCCCAAGAAGCAATGCGCAGTCACAAGTGCTGCTGATTCTAACCCTTGAATGCCTGTGTCATGAATATGTCTGCTCCTTTCCACTACTGCCTGCCTGGGCTTCACGGCTCCCAGATTGCTGCCCCACTGGCACCCTGGCCCCCTCCTGGTCAGTCTCTACAGAGCAGCAGTGGTGACCCGCCCAGAATTCAAACCTGACCATGGAAACCCTCCAACAGTTTCCCACTGCCATTGGGATAAACTGCTTACCACGCAGCACACAATCCTTCCAAGACCCCCCTAACACTCTCTTCCTGGTCCCAAACCCTTCAAGGCCCAGCCCCAGGCAGACAAGCAGGACACTCTGTCTGGAATCCTCTCCTCATCCCATACTCCAACCTGGTGAATTCATCCTTTAATATTCACTTAAATGGCAATTCTTCCAAGAAGCTTTCTGTGGGCCTCCCCAAAGCAAAAAAAAAAAAATCAAATCTGAGTTTGGCACCTGCCATGCACTCCCACCACACCCTCTACTTCCTCCATGGAAGCACTTGTGTCACCTTCTTGCCATTACAGTACTCAACAGCCTGCCTCCCAGTGATGCTGTGCGTGGCAGGAGAGAGGGCCCTGTCCACCCCGCAGCCCCAGGGCTAGCACAGTATTGGAAGCATGGTAGGTACTGAACACCATGCACTGGTCAACAGGGAGCATCTCAGAATGCCAAACCCAGAGGGCTGTGGTGTCCTGAACCCTGGGTTGGCGTTCCCATCCCAGCATTGCTGTCAACCTGCTGGACAACCCATGGCAACAACCAGGCCTCCACCATTGGGGTCGCACACTGTGTTTGGAGACTGGGGCCTTGGGTCTGCCAGTGCTGCCAGCAGAGAGCCCGCTTCTCCTTGCAGAGACGGCACCACGAGGCCATGTCCTTTCTGCTGAATTTCCTCCGCACGGAAATCGTGCAGGAGCAGCCTGACTTCAGAGCCCTTCATTTATTATTCATTTACTTCCTTGTAATATCGCTGCTGCAGCACGCGAAGGACACAGCCCTGGAACAGGCTTCCCACTGGCACATTAGCACGGATTCACCCCAGCCACAGTGCCTCATATCTGAGGTGCCTCTTTTCGACAGCCCAACAAGCACAGGATGCAAAGAGCCAACCTGGAGTCAAGACAGCCTCTCTCCCATTAATAATGCTCTTTAAACACTCCACGCATTTTCATATTTATCAGTTCCTCTAAAATAGCTTATTTTCATAACATTCCTCTGATGGATAGAGCTTAGGGTTTGTTACCTTCCTGTTACAGGTGAGGAAACTGAGCCTCAGAAAGGCTGAATAACTTGTCCAAGGTCAGAAAGTCCCAAGTGACAGAGCTGATGAGAACCTGAGGGGCATCTGACCCCAGAGCCCACTGTCTACAGTACAAGATTCTCCCTTCTGCATTCCAAAGATATTTTTAAGTGATTTTTAAAACCCAGAAATATCTTGTAAATTAACTTTCATTCCCCAAGACAAATACACATGAAAAATAGGAAGAAAAACATGAAAGGAAGTTGAAGCTGCATCACACCTTATGAAATTAACCATGTGTCTGGTACAAGCCCCGGCCCTCTAGCCACCGTGCATGCCTTTCCCGTGGTTCATGCCTTCCCGGTGTTCAAGCAAGCCAGCTCTCTGTGGCCTCAGGGCCCTTGTCCTCGCTGTTCCTTCTGCCTGGATCTCTTCTCCTGACTTTAGGTCGTGCCTTGATCATCACCTCTTCACAGAAACTTTCTCCAACTCCCTCCCCTGACTCTCTTACACCAACCTGTTTATTTCCTCAGGGCACCCATCATCACTGTCTTATTAATGTGTTTGCTTATTTATCATCTGTTTCCTCCACTGGAATGTACACTTTCTGAAGGCAGGGAGTGGTTTTCACACCAGTGGACCTTCATGCCATAGAACTACGCCTTGCACATAGCAGGCACTTAGTAGTAAGTGTGCTAAATAAATCAATAAATCTTACTGGCATTTGGCTATTGTGAGAGCCCAAGGTATCTCATTTATAACAGCCAAATTACATACAACAACTAATAACCTTAAAACAATCAATTAAAGGGAGAAGGAGAGATAACGGTCTCCTCTTTTTTATTAAGCATAAAAATAAGAGGCCCAGAGAAATGAAGCAGCTTGCCTGAAGTCACACAGCAATGAGGGATGTGGCTGGATCTTGAATCCACCTGTGACCTAGCTTTCTAGTACTGTCACATTTTAAAATAATCTGCCTAAAATATTTTTTCCTTCAGTTTTTTCCCACTGCCTTAAAGAGTCTCAGAGGTCACTATGCTGTTTGCTGAGCCCTCTGGCTCTCCCTCCCATGAGGGCAGAGAGCCGCCCATGCCCGCAGCATTTCTTTGAGCTGACATATTGCAAGGGAATGTGAATTAACAGGCTCTCTGGGGTGAAGCTAATCCACAACCCGAAGTATCCAGGATCCTGTGCAAAAAAGCTGATGGGCACAAAAACCTGGGTTTCTAGGATTCTGCAAAGGCAAGCACGAAAGTGTCAAAGGATTTATCTGTATCCCAGAGAGCTAAAAGAGGTACAGAGGCAGAGACAGGCCAGCAATAAGGCCCTTACCAAACCCATGACCTATAAAACACATGCATGACCTTGAGACAATGGACTAAGGTGCAGCCCCACCATGGCCTCATTCCTCCAAGTGGGCTTCACTCTCCTTCTAATACGCCCGTGGTAAAAAATAAAACCCCAAACTAAATTAATCAAACCTCAAACTTTCCAGCTAATAAGAAAAGTCATCTCTCTACCTCAGCTCGCTGGAAAAGCTGAAGCTGTTCAATTTCAGAGTCATCTAACATGGCAGTTCCTTGACTTCTGATTTCGAGGGACTTGAAAAAGATCCCCTCTGATCCCAAAATGTTGGGAAAGTACCTGGGGCTATCAGCTTTGTGTTCTGCTCAATAAATACATTCGAACCAACCAAGAAGACAAACAACCTATAGTCTACCACCATTTCATAAAGTAAAAGACATATTATACCAAAGTGGAAAAATACCCACGTGGGATCAGTAACCCGGTGAGCTTTTTTTGGATAAAACTCACTGCTCTCTCCCCATTTTCTCCTTCCTTTTATTTTGGGCTGGTGAAGATTTTAACAACTGGAACAAGTCTGTGGACCAGTGACTCGTAATTATAGATTCAGACCATCTTCCTCATCTACAAATAAGAAAAGGTTCACAAAGCTGGTTAGGAATAGGCCCTCAGGAAGAAGAACATAGAGTATATAATAAGCGGCTGACCCTAGATGTGGTGAAGTGCAGATAATTTAATCACACTAAAACAAAGCCTCAGCCCTACTGGCACAGGTCACTCGGTAAAAGGGAAAGATGTAAAATCCCAAGAGTGCATTAGGTGGTCTTAATACCACTATGTATAGACCACAACATAGGAAAAATAAGCCTCCCTTGGTTCTCCAGTGCTTACCAAAGGAAACGAAAACACAGACTGACAAAAATGCCATTAATCCCAAAGAAGAAACAATTTCTAACAACCACAACATAAAATGTTTGAGACTTAACTTTCATTTCCAGAAATATGGTAGACTGGATAGCAGACTGGAGACTCTGACAAACCACTAGCTGAAAACAACCCCAAAAAGTAGACTGAAAAGCAACAACAGAAACAAAATCATGTATTTTCAAAGGTACTGGTAAGTTTGCAAGAAAGTAAGAAATAATCAGAAACCAAAGATTAAATGAAAATAGGAGCCTAGCAGTAAGTGGGGAAGGGCATTTCCTAAACCAGTTAACACCAGTGTTGATTTGCACATCCTCCTACAACCCAAGACACAGAGGTCAAAGCCAGAGTCCATACCAGGTAGGGAGCTGGAATGGGGTCCACTCCATACCAGCAATCACATACAGCTAGGACTCCCTACATCCTTGGTATAAAAATAAAATAGAAAGAAAACCATCTTACCAGAGGATTGGCTAAAATTTAGGCAAAGAGTAAATGGGGTAGGAGAGAGTATCTCTTGAGAATTTGTTACCACAAGCCAGTCCTCATACAAGTTTGTGGTCCATACTCAGAAGACCTGGGAGGTACAAAGACTTCAAATTGAGAACTTAGCATAAAGGGATCCCACCACATATGTGGCAGAACCAAATGCCAATCTTTCCTGAAGGAACACACTTTCAAAGAACCTCCACAGAAAGGTTCCAAGAAATACGAATCCATGGTAAAACAAACATATAAAATGTATACAGAAATGAGGTACCAAATAAGCTGTGAAAAATAAAAACACACTGCAAAATCAGACCCACCAAAATCCCCTTATCAGACACAGAGTATGATTAATATGCTTTAATAAAAAAGATTTAAGACATGGAAAAATAAAAGGCTATGAAAAAGAACAAGTAGGTTTGAAAAAACAAGTAGATTTGAAAAAATCCAAATACAACTTTTAGAACTAGACTAATAGAGAATTTTTTTAAAAAACACAGAAGACAAAACAAACCAAAAAACTCAATAGGTAGGTAAAGAGTAGTCTTCTTAGCTCAAATAGCTGATTAACTGGAAGAGAACTCCAAGACAACTATTTAGAAAGCAGCACGGGGAGGTGGAGGGGAGAAGACATGAAAGAAGAGACATAGAGGAGAGAGTGGAACAAACACAAAAGCAATATGAGATCTACAGAATAATATAAAGTGGGCCAATCTACACATAATAGGAATTCCAGATGGAGAAGAAAAAGAAAAAAGGATTGAAAATATATTTGAAGAAATTATGTCTGAAAACTTTCCAAATCTAAAGGATACTATTATCAAGATACAGCAAGCACAGAGGGCCCCAAACAATTTGAACCCAAACAATAGGCCCACACCAAGACATTACAATAAAAATGGCAAAAGTCAAAGACAAAGAGAGGATTCTAAAGGCAGCAAGAGAAAAACTAAGCATTAATTATAAGGGAACCCCATAAGGCTAACAGCTGATTTCTCTACAGAAACACTACAGGCCAGAAAGGAGTGGCAAGATATATTTAAAGTTCTGAAAGGAAAAAATCTGCAGCCTAGAATACTCTATCCATCAAGAATATCATTTAAAGTAGAAGGGGAAATAATTTCTCCAACAAACAAAAGCTAAAAGAGTACAGCAATAATAAACCCATTCTAAGAAATACTGAAAGGGCCTCTCTAAATAAAAAAGAAGTAAGAAGAAACAGGATGGAGGAAACCACAATTGGAAAGCAATCACTTAAATAAGCCAGCATATAGATCTAAAAGAGAAAAGGAAAAAAAAAAAAAACAAAACTACTGCAAAAGCAATGATAAACACAAGGAAAAGCAAAAGGATACACATGAAGATGTTAAAAAAGGACTACAAAATCATAGAGTGTGGAGAAGGAAAGTAAGAAAATATAGATTCTTTTTTTAAAAAATAATAATAATGAGCCTATAGGACTTTCAGGCTAAAGCAAGCAGATATAGGAAGGGGTTAACATACTTAAAAAACAGGGCAACCACAAATCAAAACCAAACATTACATTCACAAAAACTAAAAAGAACTCAAGCATAAAATAAATGGAAATTATCCAACCAAAAAAAGACAAAGGAAGAAAGGATAAACATAGAGTCAACTGGAAAACAAGGTTTAAAATGGCAATAAATACATATTTATCAATAATTACCTTAAATGTAAATGGACTGAATGCTACAATCAAAAGACAAAGAGTGGCAGATTAGATAAAAAAGCAAAAACCTACAATCTGATGTCTCCAAGAAACTCACCTTAGGGCAAAGAACACATATAGATTGAAAGTGAGGGGATAGGAAAAGATATTTCATGCTAATGGACAAGACAGGAAAGCAGGAGTTGCAGTACTCAAATCAGACAAAATAAACTTTAAAATGAAGCCCATAAAGAGAGATAAAGAAGGACACTATTTAATGGTTAAAGGATCCATTCAAGAAGAGGATACTACAATCATCAATATATATGCCAATATAAGAGCACCCAGATACCTACAACAAATACTAACAGACATAAAAGGAGAAATTGATGGGAATACAATCACAGTAGGAGGCTTTAACACCTCACTCACATCAACGGACAGATCTTCTAGACAGAAAATCAATAAGGCAACAGAGGAGTTCCTATCGTGGCACAGCAGAAATGAATCTGACTAGGAACCATGAGGTTGCGGTTCAATCCCTGGTCTTGCTCAGCAGAGTAAGGATCAGGCATTGCTGTGAGCTGTGGTGTAGGTCAAAGAAGTGGCTCAGATCCTGCGTTGCTGTGGCTGTGGCATAGGCCAGCAGCTGTAGCTCTGATTTGACCCCTAGCTTGGGAACCTCCATATGCCAAGAGTGCAGCCCTAAAAAAGACAAAAAGACATAAATAAATAAATAAATAAAGGCAACAGAGATCCTAAATGACACAACAGAAAAATTAGACTTAATTGACATTTTCAGGACATTACATCTAAAAAAATCAGACTATACATTCTTCTCAAGTGCACATGGAGCATTCTCAAGGATCGATCACACACTGAGGCACAGAGCTAGCCTTAACAAATTTAAGAGTATAGAAATTATTTCAAGTATCTTCTCTGACCACAATGGAATGAAAGTTGAAATCAACCACAGGAAAAGCAATGAGAAAAAACTAAGTACATTAAGACTAAGCAACATGCTACTAAAAAAACCAATGGGTCAATGAGGAAATCAAGAAGGAAATTAAAAAATACCTCAAGACAAATGATACTGAAGACATACCACCCCAAATCCATGGGATGCTGCAAAAGCAGTGCTCAGAGGGAAAATCACAGCAATACAGGCCTTCTTCAAAAAAGAAGAAAAAAATCTCAAATCGACAACTTAACCCACCACCTAAATGAATTAGAAAAAGAAGAACAAACAAAACCTAAAGTCAGAAGAAGGAAGAAAATCATAAAGATCAGAGAGGAAATCAATAAAATATATTAAAAAAAAACAATAGAAAAAAAATCAATAAAACCAAGAGCTGGTTCTTTGAAAAGGTAAACAAAACTAACAACCTCTGGCCAGACTCACCAAGAAGAGGAGAGAAAAAAACCAAATAAACAAGATAAGAAATGAAGAAGGAGAAATCACAACAGATACTGCAGAAATACAAAAACCCATAAGAGAATACTATGAACAACTGTATGTCAACAAATTTGACAACCTAGAAGAAATGGACAACTTTCTAGAAACTTACAGCCTGCCAAAACTGAATCAAGAAGAAATAGATCAACTGAACATACTGATCACTAGAAATGAAATTGAATATGTAATAAAAACACTCTCTACAAATAAAAGTTCAGGACTGGATGGCTTTACAAGCAAATTCTACCAAACATACAAAGAGGAACTTATACCCGTCCACCTTAAACTTTTCCAAAAGGTTGAAGAAGAAGGAACACTCCCAAAGACATTCTATGATGCCACCATTGCCACAATACCTAAACCAGAAAAAGATGCCACGAAAAAAGAAAACTATAGTCCAATATCTCTGATGAATATAGACGCAAAAATTTTCAACAGAAATTTTAGCCAATCAAATCCAACAACATACAAAAAAGATCACACACCACGACCAGGTGGGATTCATCCCAGGTTCACAAGGATGGTTCAACGTATGCAAATCAATGTCATACACCACATTAATACAAGTCAAAAAGCACATGATCATCTCAATAGATGCAGAAAAAACATCCAACATCCATTCATGATCAAAACTCTTACCAAAGTGGTTATAGAGGAACATACCTTAACATAATTAAAGCCATTTACAACAAGCCCACAGCAAATATAATACTCAATGGAAAAAGCTGAAAGCCTTCCCACTAAAATCTGGAACAAGACAAAGATGCCCACTCTCACCACTTTTATTCAGCATAGTATTGGAAGTCCTAGCCACACCAATCAGACAAACAAAAGAAATAAAAGGCACCCAAATAGGAAGAGGTAAAACTGACACTGTATGCAAATGACATGATACTCTTTCTAGAAAACCCTAAGGACTCAACAACCCAAAAACTACTTGAACTGATCAACAAATTCAGCAAAGTAGCAGGATACAAGATTAACATTCAGAAATCAATCACATTTCTGTATACTAACAATGAAATATTAGAAAAGGAATACAAAAACACAATACCTTTTAAAATTGCATCCCAAAAAATCAAATACCTGGGAATACACCTGACCAAGGAAGTAAAAGACTTATATGCCAAGAACTATAAAACATTAATCAAGGAAATTGAAGAATATATAAAGAAATGGAAAGATATTTGATGCTCCTGGGTTGGAAAAATTAATATTGTAAAAACGGCCATACTACCCAAAGCAATCTACAGATTCAATGCAATCCCTATCAAATTACCCATGACATTTTTCAGAGAACTAGAACAAACAATCCAAAAATTTATGTCTTTTTTTTTAATCCAAATATTTATATGGAACCACAAAAGACCCAGAATTGCCAAAGCAATCCTGAGGAACAAAAACCAAGCAGGAGGCTTAACTCTCCCAGACTTCAGGCAATATTACAGAGCCACAGTCATCAATACAGTGTGGTACTGGTACTAAACAGACATACAGACCAATGGAACAGAATAGGGAATCCAGAAATAAACCCAGATACCTACAGTCAATTAACCTTCAACAAAGGAGGCAAGAATATAAAATGGGAAATAGTCTTTTCAGCAAGTAGTGCTGGGAAAACTGGACGGCAGCATGTAAATCCATGAAACTGGAACACACCCTCACACCGTGCACAAAATAAACTCAAAATGGCTTAAAGACTTAAATGTAAGACAAGACACCATCAAACACCTAGAAGAGAACATAGGTAAAACATTCTCTGACATCAGCCTTACAAATGTCTTCTCAGGTCAGTCTCCAAAAGCAACAGAAATAAAAGCAAAAGTAAACTAATGGAACCTAATCAAAGTGACAAGCTTTTGTACAGCAAAGGAAACCATAAAAAAAAAAAAAAAAGACAACTTACAGAATGGGAGAAAATAGTTTCAAATGATGCAACTGACAAGGGCTTAATCTCTAAAATATACAAACGACTTATACTACTCAATAGCAAAAAAGCCAAGAACCCAACTGAAAAACGGGCAAAAAGACCTGAATAGACATTTCTCCAAGGAAGATATACAGATGGCCAACAAGCACAAGAAAAAATGCTCAACATCCCTGATTATTAGAGAAATGCAAGTCAAAACTACTATGAGGTACCACTTCAGAATGGCCATCATTAATAAGTCCACAAATAACAAATGCTGGAGAGGGTGTGGAGAAAAGGGAACCCTCCTGTACTGTTGGTGGGAATGTAAATTGGTACAACCACTATGGAAAACAGTATGGAGATACCTTAGAAAACTATACATAGAACTATCATATGACCCATAAATCCCACCCTTGGGCATATATCCAGACAAAACTTTCCTTGAAAAACACACATATACCTGCATGTTCACTGCAGCACTATTCACAATAGCCAAAACATTGGAAACAACCTAAATGTCCATCAAGAGATGATTGGATTAAGAAGAAGTGGCATGTATACACAATAGAATACTACTAAGCCATAAAAAAGAATAAAATAATGCCATTTGCAGTAACATGGATGGAACTAGAGACTCTCATACTAAGTAAAGTCAGAAAGAGAAAGACAAATACCATATGATTTCACTTATATCTGGAATCTAACTTATGGCACAAATGAACTTTTCCACAGAAAAGAAAATCATGGGCTTGGAGAACAGACTTATGGTTGCCAAAAGGAATGGGGAGAGAGTGGGAAGGGCTGGGAATGTGGGGTTGATAGATGCAAACTATTGCCTTTGGAATGGATAAGCAATGGGATCCTGCTGTATGGCACAGGGAACTACGTCTGGTCATTTGTGATGGAGCATGATAATGTGAGAAAAAAAAATGTATATATGTATGTGTGACTAGTTCACCCTGCTGTGCAGTAGAAAACTGACAGAACACTGTAAATCAGCTATAATGGAAAAAATAAAAATCATTATAAAAATAAAAAAACAAATGATCAATGAAACAGAATAGAAGATATAGAAATAGACACACACATATATGAACAACTGATTTTTGACAGAAGTGCAAAGGCAGTTAAGTGAAAAAAAAAGATAGTCTACTCAACTACTAATACTAGAACAGTTGGATATAAATATGTAAGAGGAGAGGAAAAGGAGGACTTTGACCCATACATTACCCTAAAAATTAACTCAAATGGATCGCAGCTATAAATTAAAACCTAAAATATAGAACTTCTAAACAGAAACATAAGAAAAAAAAAAGCTTTGTGACTTTAGTCAAATAGTTCTTAGATTTTTTTTTTTTTCCATTTCTGGCTGTCCCTCAGCATATGGAGCTTCCAGGCCAGGGATCAGATCTGAGCCACAGTTGTGACCTAAGCTACAGCTGAGGCAACACCAGATCCTTTAATCCACTGTCCCTGGCCAGGGATCAAACCCATGTCCTAGCACTCCCAAGATGCCACCTATCCCATTATTCCACAGCAGGAGCTCCAAATGGTTCTTAGATTTGACAATAAAGGCATGACATAAAGGAACAAACTGATAAATCAAACTGCATCAAATTTTTTTTTTAATCTTTTGTCTTTTGAGGGCCACACCTGTGGCATATGGAGGTTCCCAGGTTAGGGGTCTAATCGGAGCTGTTGCTGCCAGGCTATGCCAGAGCCATAGCAAAACCAGATCCGAGCCACATCTGTGACCTACACCATAGCTCACAACAATGCCAGATCCTTAACCCACTTAGAGAGGCCAGGGATTGAACCTGCAACCTCACGGCTCCCAGTCAGATTCATTTCCCCTGCGCCACGACAGGAACTCCTCAAACTGCATCAAAATTTAAAACTTCTGCCACTGTTATGAAAATTACAAACATAGAATTCTCATGGTAGTAGAGCAGGTTAAGGATCTGGCATTGGCTCTAAGGCAGCTCGGGTCACTTCAGAGGTGCAGGTTCTATCCCCAGCCTGGCACAATGGGTTAAGGATCCCATGTCGCCACAACTGTGGCGAAGGTCACAACTGTGGCTTGGCTCTGACCCCCAGCCGGGGAACTCCATGTGCCTCAGGGTGGCCAAAAAAGAAAAGAAATACTATATACTGCCAAGCATATATCTGATAAAGGATTTGTATTCACAATATAAAGAACTCTCAAAATTTAATAATTAGAAACCAAGCAACCCAGTTTCTAAAGAATATGCAAAAGATTTAAACAGATACATTACAAAGAAGACATACACAGGGCAGATAAGCACATGAAAAGATGTTCAACATCACTGATCATTAGAGAAATACAAATTAAACCCACAATGAGATATTACTACATACCTATTAGAATAGCTAAAATTGAAAAGACTGATCATTCTAAGTGTTGGTAGGGATGTGGAAGAACTGGAACTCGCAAACACTGATGCCGGGAATGGAAAATGGTACCACCACAATTTTTAAAAAGTTAAGTAAGGAGTTTCTGTTGTGGCACAGTGGTTAACTAGGAACCATGAGGTTGCGGGTTCGATCCCTGGCCTTGCTTAGTGGGTTAAGGATCCTGAGTTGTTGTGCCTCTGGCGTAGGCTGGCGGCTACAGCTGTGATTCGACCCTTAGCCTGGGAACCTCCATATGCCACAGGAGCAGCCCTAGAAAAGGCAAAAAGACAAAATAAATAAATTAATTAATTAAAATTTTAAAAAAAGTTAAGTACCAAAAAACACATGAAAAGATAATTCAACATCACTCATCATTAGAGAAATGCAAATCAAAACCACTATGAGGTACCACCTTACACCGGCCAGAATGGCCATCATCAAAAAGTCTACAAACAAGAAGTACTGGAGAGAGTGTGGAGAAAAAGGAACCCTATTATACTGTTAGTGGGAATGTAAATTGGTGCAACCACTGTGGAAAACAGTATGGAGATTCCTCAGAAAACTAAACATAGAATTACCATTTGATCCAGCAATCTCATCCCTGGGCATCTATCCAAAGAAAACCATGTCTCGAAAAGACACATGTACTCCAATGTTTGTGGCAGCACTATATACAATAGCCAAGACATGGAAACAACCTCAATGTCCATCGACAGAGGAGTGGATCAAGATGTGGTACATATACACAATGGAATATGACTCAGCCATTAAAAGGAAAGAAATAATGGCATTTGTAGCAACGTGGATGAACCTAGAAATTATCATGCTGAGTGAAGTCAGTCAGACAGTGAGACACCACCATCAAATGCTATCACTTACATGTGGAATCTAAAAAAAGGGCATAATGAACTTCTTTGCAGAATAGAAACTGACTCACAGACTTTGAAAAGCTTATGGTTTCCAAAGGAGACAGGTTGGGGGATGGAGGGATGCACTGAGGGTTTGGGATGGACCTGCTATAAAATTTGGTTATGATGATTATTGTACAACTATAAATGTAATAAAATTCATGAATTAAAAAACAAAACAAAACAAAATGTAGAAGGGTCTTTGTAGCCCCAGATCCTCTTGCCCTTAGTAGGGAAAAAAAAAAAAAAGCTAAGTAAAGTAGACGCTTGGTATCTGTGGCGTATTGGTTCCAGAAGAATACCAAAATCCATGAATGTTCAAATTCCTTATATAAAACGGTATAGCATATCCCCCAATACACTTTAAATCATCTCTAGAGTACTTAATAATACCTGACACAACGTAAATGCTATGTAAATAATTGCTGGCCTGTGGTAAATTCAAGTGTTGCTTTTGGAACTTGCTGGAATTTTTTAAAAAGTTATCTTCGATCCGGTTGGTTGAATCCACAGATGTGGAAGCTGTGGATGTGGGGGGGCCAACAATACACACCTAACACATAATCCATAATTCTGCTCTAGGAAAAATCAGCCTACACAAAGACTTCAACATCAATGTTCACAAAAACTCTGTACTAGCCCCAAAGTGGAAATAACCCAAATATCTACCAACAGGAAAGTGGATAAATAAATAATCACGTGCCCATACAAAGGAATACTACTGACCAACAGAGAGGAACAAACTATTATACATGCTACAATAGGATACATCTCAAAATAATCATGCTCAATGAAAGAAGCCAGCTTTACAACAAAACAAAACAAAAGAGTACATACAGTATGGCTCCATTTGTGTGAAAGTCTATAAAATACAAACTAGTCTATAGTGATAGAAAGGAGGGCAGCGGGTTGCCTGGGGAAGAGAAGAGGATGGAAAGAACAGGCTCGAGGGGTTACAAATAGAAAGAGACACAGAAAATTTGGGGGAATGATGGATATGTTCACATTATCTTGATGTGATGATGGCTTCATGAGTAGCTATACACATGCCCACAAAACCTACCAAATTATATACTTTAAACATTCAATTTATGCCAATTGTACCTCAATAAAGCTGTTTCTAAAAAAATCTACATCACAATGAAACTGCGCAACATCAAAAAGAGACACAATCTTATAGCCAGAGAAAAGACAGATTTAATTTAAAGAAATAATCATTATATGATCCTTGACTTTTCAACAGCTATAAGAGAATCCAGAAATCAGTAGAATAATGTATTGACTCTACAAGGGTAAACAACTGTCAAACAGAATTGTACACCCAGCAAGAACAGGAGCAAATTAAAGAAATTCCCAATCAAAATCTACACTCTGCTATCAAGAGACTCTTGCTTAAAGAGATTTAAAAGAATAATACTTCAAGTAGAAGGAAAATGATTCCATTTGGAAGGCTTGCATAAAACAGGAAGAGTAGAGTCTCATGGAATTAAAAACAACAAGTAATGGAGGTCCCGTCATGGTAGAGTGGAAACGAATCTGACTAGGAACCATGAGGTTTCCTGTTTGATCCCTGGCCTCTCCTCATCAGGTTAAGGATCCAGCATCGCCACAAGCTGCGGTGTAGGTCGTAGATGCAGCTCGGATCCCACACGGCTGTGACTGTGGCTGTGGCATAGGCCAGCAGCTGGAGCTCAGATTAGACCCCTAGCCTGGGAACCTCCATATCCAGCGGGTGCAGCCCTAAAAAGACAAAAAGACAAAAATAAATAAATAAATAAATAATAAAATAACAACTACGATACATGACAATAGCATGGAAGTCAGAACAGGGGTTGATCAAAGTTGAAGGGTTCACTAAGCTCCTATGTTAGCTGGGAGTAGGGTAAGTATACTGATTAATTTTAGACTCAAACACAGGTTAAAATTTCTTGGTTTACATTCAAAGTGTAGAAACAGAATATTGAACTTTCTTAGTACAAGAGAAGAAGAAAGTCAAATGAGAAAAAAAACCCAAAAGATGATAAACAGAGGAGGAAAAAAAAATATGAAAAGGTAAGACAAAAAGAAAACCCAGAAGAAGAAGACAGCAATAATTCTCCACGAAAATGTGAATTTCTTGTGGACAGAGGCTGTACCATCATCCACTGTATTTTCAGCCCCTACCACAGTGTCTGGCTCATATTAGCTACTCTGATAAATATCATATGACTGAGAGTTTGCAGAATGAGTAAATGTTTGGATGAACAGAAGGTTATGGTATAATGATAAATATATTTGGTCTTTGTCCCAAGTTCCTGGTACAAAGATCCTAAAACCCTTGGAATTTCCAGAGTGAGAGGAGTGTCCTTTGTCATTCGTAAGAAGCCCTTTAAAAGTACACTTGAGTTTATGGTAATGAGGTGACTTAGGGTGCCCACCCCCTTAAATCCCTAGGATTGGCCTGGTCACCAGAAAGTCTACCCATCAACCTCTGGGAAGGGGAAGACGGATGGTATAGACTGAGGTCTATGAGAACCCTTGAATAAGGAGATTTTGATGAGCTTCTGGGGTGAACATGAGGGAATCGTGAACAGCCAGTTCCACAAGGACAGATGCTCCTGCTCTCAGGACACTTTCAGATCTCATCCTATATACCTATTCATCTGGCTGTTCACCTGTTTCCTTGATAATATCCTTTAAAATGAAATGGTAGACATTAAGTTGACATTTTTCTGAATTCTGTGAGCTATTCCACCAAATTAATTGAACCCCAGGAAAGGACTATGGGAATCCCTTTGAGTTACAGCTAGAAAGTCAGAAGCAGAGGTGACAATCTGGACTTGCAACCGACGTGAAGTGGGACTGAGCCCTTAACCTGTGGGATGTGACACTAATTCTGGGTAGGAAAGTATCAGAATTGAGGTAAGTTTGTAGGACACCAGGTCAGTGCCACTGGAAACTGGAAAATTGCTTGGTGGTAAATGAATGAATATGGTTAGCTACATGAATAAAGGAAGGCATGAAAAACATGAAACTTCATTTTGGCCAAAAGTTTCAGCCTTTTCCAGGCACCCAGGCACCACTTCATTTATCAGAATTAGCCAACAAATTACAGACAGGACAAATTGAATTTCTCTCATTTCCCCGGACACTGTCTGAGAGCAATGAAGTATGTAAGATACAGATGGACAAAGAAGGAGAAGACAGCAAGGACCAGGTCAGATTAATCCCAGACCCTAGAAAAGTTGACAGAATGAAAGTCATGTGTGGAAGGGAGGTAGCTTTTAGCTTAGAATAATGTATTTATCCCTTCCTGTCCATTTCTATGCCTAATGCCCTAGTTGGGACCCTCCATACCTACACAAGGGCCCACAAGGTCCTCAACAGCTTACTGTCCCTCTCTACTTTCATATCCACCTCGACCTCATCCCATTATAATACACAGCCACCTTGATAGCAGTCCCCCCCTACCTCCTGCTTAAATGCTTCAATGGATCACAAATGCCTTCCAGAATCAAATTCAAACTTCTTAGCCTGATTTTCAAGGCTCTTTAAGAGCTGGCTTTCACCACCCTTTCTCTCACCATTCTCCCTGAGGAATATAAGGCTGTAGTCAATAGGTCCCATGACCATTCTAGCTCTGTGTCCTTGTTTATGCTGTTCCCTTCAACTGTCATTCCCCTTCTCCATCTTTGCTACTAAGGTTGTGTACATTCTTTGAGGCCCAAATCAAATGTTTACTCTTCCATGGTGCTTTCTGGTGCAGAGCCTAAAATAAATTTGTTCATTTCTTATTCTCTAACACTCTTTTTACAACTCTACTGTGATCCTTAACACAGCCTCTCTTATGCGCTATTGGGGAGGCAATTTAGCCTAAAGGACTCTGGAATCAGACAGAAGAGAGTTGAATCAGGTCGGCCATGTCCTAGCTGTATGAACTAAGGAAATTACTTAACTTTTCTAAGCCTCAGTCTCTTCATCTGCAAAGTGGGGGAAATCTGTACCAGAGGACCGTTCTGAAGACTGAATGAGATGATGCCAATAAAGCATATAGCATGTATAGTAATTATTATCAGATACATGCCTATGCCTCCTTTTCCATGGATGTGTGTCTCCTGAGAAAAGTATCCATATCTGATGATGTTGCTACCTTTCCTTCTATCTCTTCCAGTACCTAGTACAGGGCCCCACATGGTATTTTCTCAAATTACACAAAATAATTTCTAAACAAAGAATTCGTGTGATATTAAATATACTTTCATTCATGTTGGTACCAAATTAGGTTCTATAGGACTCGCTAGGTTTACTGCACTTGTTAAATATTCAATGCCTTTCTTATCCCTGGAAATCCCATATGCTCCAGATTATACTAGATGATACTGACGCTTTATTAGGAAAACAAAAAGGAAAAACAGTTATGGACTGGGAGGATGTATTCATAAAACATATATCAGACAAAAGACATGTATTACAAAACGTGTTTTTAAAAAAAACCTCTTAAAGCTTAACGAGACAACCCAATTAAAAATTGGCAAAAGGTTTTAATATACACTTCACAAAAGATACAAAATGGCCAATAAACACATAAAGAGATGCTCTTCACGAAAGCATGTAAATTACATATGAGAAATGTAAATTTCATTCCTTCACACCCATGAGTACAGCTAAAACAAAAGACTGATCATTCCAAGTGTTTTGAAGGATGCTGAGCAACTAAAACTCTCAAACACTGATGGTGGGTATATACAGAATGAGACAGCTACTTTGGCAAACAACCGGCAGCTTCTTAACAAATGAAGCATAACGCCTACCATACCACCCAGCCATTCCACTGCTTTGTAGGTATTTACTCAAGGTAAGAAAAACATAAATGCACACAAAGACTAGTACGCAAATGTTCACAACAGCTATATTTGTAACAGCCAAAGCCTAGAAACAACTCAAATGTCTCTCAACAGGTGAATGGATAAATG
The DNA here is from genome assembly GCF_016906955.1 of Phacochoerus africanus. Classification (NCBI taxonomy): domain Eukaryota; kingdom Metazoa; phylum Chordata; class Mammalia; order Artiodactyla; family Suidae; genus Phacochoerus; species Phacochoerus africanus. The sequence goes on along the minus strand of NC_062544.1, from coordinate 11,008,190 downwards.
ATAGTCTATCCATGTAACATAATACCACTCAGTAATAAAAAAGAACAAGCCACTGAAACACACAAGAACATGAATGAGTCGCGGTATCACCATGCTTAGAAAAGAAAGGCAGGCAAAAATGAACACAAACTGTATAAATAATTCTACATAAACTTCTAGGAAATGCAAGCTCATCTAGAGAGACAGAAAGCAGGTCAAGTTAACTACATGGAGACAGAGGGAGAAATAGGTTATAAAGAGGCACAAAGAACCTTCTGGGGGAAGGTGGAAATGTTTATTTTGACTGTGATGATCTTTTCACAGGTATGTTAAAACTGATCAAGGAGTTCCTGTTGTGGCCCAGGGGAAACAAACCTGACTAGTTTCCATGAGGATGTGGGTTCAATCCCTGGCCTCACCCAATGGGTCAAAGGATCCGATCCAGCACCAGCTGTGGTGTAGGTTGCAGATGTGGCTGAAATCCCATGTGGCTGTGGTGTAGGCTAGCAGCTGTAGCTCTGATTCGACCCCTCTAGCCTGGAAACTTCCATATGCTGTGGGGGCAGCCGTAAAAAAGGAAAGAAAAAAAAAAAAGGATCAATTTACACACTTTTATTTTTTATTTTTTATTATTATTATTTTTTTTTTGTCTTTCTGCCATTTCTTTGGGCCGCTCCCGTGGCATATGGAGGTTCCCAGGCTAGGGGTCGAACCAGAGACGTAGCCCCCAGCCTACGCCAGAGCCACAGCAACGCAGGATCTGAGCCACGTCCGCAACCTATACCACAGCTCACGGCAACGCCGGATCGTCAACCCACCAAGCAAGGGCAGAGACCAAACCCGTAACCTCATGGTTCCCAGTCGGATTCGTCAACCACTGCGACACGACGGGAACTCCAATTTACACACTTTTAAAGTGTGCAGTTTATTGTACTTCGAATACACCTCAACAAAGTTGTATTTAAAAAAAAGTACTAATACTTTAAAAACTTTACTTAAAACATTAACAAAATTAAGCAAGCAAGCCACTCACTTGGTGAAGGGAGCCAAGCTTAAAGATGGTCTGAAAGCTGCTCATGGAAGCAGCATCTCAGCATAAAGAGAGGCGGGAAGGCTGAGAGGCAGGAAGCGAGGCAGACGGGCCTGGAGTCACAGTCTCAGTGGGGCGCGCCATAATGTGGTTTGGATATGACTGGCTTTTTGAGATTGGTTTTGTGGCAGAGCTAATTTATTCATTGCCCAAGTCCCTGGCAGTCCAGTACTTCGAGCATGAGCCAGATGTCAGGTTGCATTCCTGTGGCCTTTCTTCTTTTCACTGTGTGCATTTAGAAAGAAGGCCCTGAAGCCTTCACCCAAAAGCAGAGTTATAATGGGAGATTTCAGATCCTTGAGGGAAAGGAAAGGCAGAGTTTTCACAGGCTCCAGCGTGAAGGTGCAGACTGAGCACAGTGCAACCCCAGGGGGCGCCTCTCATAGTCACCATGAAGCACGTGGTGCCCCTGCTCCAGCCCTACCCTCAGGAAGAACTGGGCCTTCCCAATGCTCCCTTCATCAAGTGTTATTTTTACGAGAAAAGCTTAAAAGCAAAATGTCACTATGACAGGCAAGGCAGGAATCTGCACCTTTCCATTCACCCTGCTGAGCCCGATTCTAGGATTCTAGCCCTCGACCATTACTACCCTTGGCTGGATTTCTCTGGAAGCCCCTTAACCTCCAGGCATCCTGGTTTCCTCATCTGTTGGATGAAGAGATAATCCCTACCCTGCCCCCCCCCCCACTCATTTCACACACACACACAGACACACACACACACACACATGCACCCAAAGACTGGAGAACAGAGAGGTCAAACTGGCAAGCCACAGCCAGGACCCGGCAAGCACAGATGGCTTTACTTGGCTCATACAATATTTAAAACTCAGGAGAATGCATATAAAAAAATACAGAAGTCTGTCTTTCCTTGAAAACCCTGAAGATCTGGACTTGCTGGATCTCTCAAGCCATCAGTTGGAAGTAAGCAATGAGCCCCTTCTCGCTTGCCTGCAGACTCCCCCAGAGAAGTCTCCCCTCACCGAGGCCTGGGTGGGCCTGTCTGCTCTGTGTCAGTGAGAAGGGGACCTGGACTCCACTGCTCTGATGGACCCTCACCTGAGATCTCTTGTGACTGACCTGTAATATGGCCCCATCTGGGCACACTGCTCTTGATGAGAGAGCTCATTCCCATGGAGGACACTCGCCACAGGATGCCATTGCTGGAAAGTTCTTCCCTATCCTCCAGGGCAAGGCCTTTCTCACCCTCAGGTCTGGGCTCTGTTTTCTTTCTTTCTTTCTTTCCTTCTCTCTCTCTCTTTTTCCCCTTTCTTGGCCACCCCGCAACATATGGAGTTCCCAGTTCAAGGATCGACTCTGAGCCAGAGTTGCGATCTAAGCCACAGCTGCAGCAACAGATCCTTAACCCACAGTGTCAGGCCAGGGATTGAACCTGTGTCCCTGCCGCTGCAGAGACACTGTGGATCCCACTGCACCGCAGCGGGAACTCCTCTGCTTCCCTTCCATGCCCCCTCCCTGCCAGCACTTCAGGTACTCACAACCTGTGGTTCTCAGCCCTTCCTCATGCCCTGGCCTCCCCAGGTTTTCCTCTGAGCACATCCTGCCTTATTTGTCCCACGTGGACGTGGTAGAGTCTCCCTCCCTGTTCTGTCCTAATGAGCTGGTCGAGAAATTACAAACACATGTTCCCACATGGCTTCCCTCCAGCAAGCTTTAAAGAGAAGGCAGCATCACAACAGTAAATACGTCCTCTCGGCTTTACTCTCAACACCCTCATATGGATAAAAATAGACCTCGTGGCATCAGGCAGGATAATTCACACTCTCTACAAATCACTTCTGAAACAGAAAAATGAAACATCAGGGATTTCCGACGTTTTAAAAAAATCACATACGTCTTGGAGTGAAAGTAATTGTTTCTAGCTTTAGAAATAAGTAGCCCATATTCTGAGGTAAGTGCTTTTTATGGAAAGGAAATAAAAATATGCCAAGGTTTCTTAGTTCAGATCTAAGGTTAGAACAAGGACAAAAGACAAAAAATTCTCTCCTGTGCTTTGCATGGCTTTCTTGAAGATCAACGTTTTAGGCGTGAAAAAAGTGCTGGACCTTAAAGAAAAGAGTGTGTGTGTGTGTGTGTGTGTGTGTGTGTGAGAGAGAGAGAGAGAGAGAGAGAGAAGGAGGGAGAAGGAGGGAGAAGGAAGAGGTAGGGGGCAGAAATCTTGCAGAAATCACTTCCTGTCTGTCTCTGGCTCTCATTTTCCTGTCTTGTAAAGTACAAGCTTGGACCAGATCACTGAGAGGACCTCCAGTCTGCATCAGAACCACCTGGGTACGGGCTCTGTGAAACATGCACAGTCACACCCACAGAAATTCTGCACCTGGGCTGGGGTGGGATCAGGAAGCTGACGTCTGCCAAGTGCCCAGGTTTCTCATCTGGTGGTAACACTCAAAGTGTACTCTTCACTCCATTACGTGGCATGAACTCTGTGGCAGTAGGCATGCTAGGGGCCCAGGGCTATGAGGGTAAACAAGTCATGCAGGTACCCCTGTCGAGAAACTCAAGCACCAGTGGAGGACAAGCAAGATGGGAGGAAACTGCCAAGGAAATGGAGCACTGTCCTGGGATACAGATGGGACCACAACATCCAGAAGCATAAGACGCCAGGGAAACCCACCCAGACTAAGGAAGGCAGCGCTGTCAGGGAAGGTTTGCTGGGGGATGTGACGTTTCAGCAGAGACCTAAAGCATGTGGAGGACCTACCAGGGAAAGACCGTCCAAGGCCTGGCGACCAGGTGGAGAACATGTGTCTGGGGAGTGGGTGGGCTACACTGGATCCTGGGGAGCTGGAGAGGGAGCAGGACTTGGTAAATGCGGAAAAAAGACAGGGCCTGGTCACGCAGGGCCTGAGCCGGCACACCAAGAACTCTAGATTTTATCCTACAGGCTGTGGGAAGCCATGGGAGAGCTCTGCACAGGGCAGCCACACGGCCAGACTTGTACTTCAGAAAGACCACCCTGGCTGCAGTGGGTAGAATATGCTGCAGGAAGAGGGAAGGAGAGGCCGGATAAACAAGGCTTCTGCTCTTGGCTGTAAAGGCTCAGTGCCAGAGGATGTCAGAGCAGCTGGGGCTAGGACTCTCAGCCCAAGCCCCAGGCCTTGGCTTCTTATCCCAGGCCCCACTAGTATGATCACCCTTCCTTGATGGGGAAACTTAGGGCTGAGAGAGCAGGACCCTCTCTACATACCCACCTGCCTGATTCTGAGCCTCAAAAAGGGAGATGGAACTGGCCAGTCAGTCATGAGGTATCAACAAGCAACAGCAAGAAGGCTCTAGAAATGGCTCAGAAGAGAAACATCCCTGATGCAACTATAAATACAATCTTTTTTTTTTTTTTAATCTTTTTAGGGCTGCACCCGCAGCCTATGGAGATTCCCAGGCTAGGGGTCGAATTGGAGCTGCAGCTGTTGGCCTACACCACAGCCACAGCAACACCAGAGCCGAGCCGCAGCTGTGACCTACACCACAGCTCATAGCAACACCGGATCCTTAACCCACTGAGCGAGGGATCAAACCCGCATCTTCATGGATACTAGTCAGATTCATTCTGCTGAGCCACAACAGGAACTCCTATAAATACAACAATTTGCTTGTGGCCAGCACTCTGCAGTTTATAACACATTCCAGCACCCTACCTTTCTGGAGATGCCCAGCACTCCCGGGGAAAACGCGGCACTCCCATTGAGGGAGGAAGAAAAAGAGGCCTGAGGGCTTGAGGGACTGACTGGTACAAGGTCACAGAGACAGCCGGAAACAGAGCAGAGGCTACGAATTCATCCCACGGCTCTTTACTGCTATTGATCGCAGAGCCCACGGGGACTGTAATTAATTAAAATGTCTTTTCGACACTGGAGACAGCGAACTGGAGAATTCAATGAAAACGATTTGCCCAGGGTGGAAGTGTTTCATCTTGAAGTCCTGGGAGGGCTTTTAAAATGAGAGAGGGGCCTGGAGGTGGGGAGGGATGGATGCTGAAAGCCTGTTAGGATACTTCTGCTCCATGAAGGCAGAACGTGCCTCTGGGAGGTGGGAGAGTCAGGCTCCCATCAAACAGGAGGGTCAGGGTTGGGGTGGGGAAGGAAGCTGGCAGGAGGAGTAGAAGGGACAAACCACATGGAATGCTCCCCTTTCTTTTACCCTTATCCCCAACATTTCTATCCAGGGAAGGTCAGGTTTATTTCTAGAAAGGAAAACGGGCTTCAAACACCAACTAACACCAGAAACTTAATAGCTATTTTTGAGCCCTCACAAAGTGCCTGGCAAAGGCCTGTCTATAGAGAGAGTCCCACAATGAATATTTAGCATAAGTCTATGACATTGGTAACACCACCTCCATTTTATAGGCAAGAAAACTGAGGCTCAAAAATGGTAAGCAACTGCCTTAAGGTTTCACACATCTATACCAAATGACTGAGCCAAGATTCAAATCTAGGCTTTTATGACTGCTGAGCCTGTGTTCCACTCAAGGAACAGGCGCTGTTTAAGGAAGAAGCCCCTTAAACAGGCTTGTTCTCATGATGGACAAGAAAGATGCTCTGACCTTGTATAGGGGGAACTTTCATGGATTTTAGTTCATTTAGAAGGAAACCTGGAACTCTCTTCATCTCCTTTCTCTTTTACTGCTTTCCTGGGATAAGAAAGGGGAGAACAGATGTGCCATCAGACAGAGCTGGGGAGCCAAAGGGTTAAAGAGCACGGGTACCAACTCCACAGGGAAGAGGGGGCAGAACCCCCAATTCCCACTGCACTCCAGCCCTGCACCACTGCTCCTCCGCCTCTGACACCCTGTGAGTAGGAAGGGTCAAGTAATATCCTCATTTTCCACTGAGATCACACGAATCTTAGCTCCATCACCATCACCAGGATACAGATCACAGCTTGAGGTTGAAGCCACTGTGGTTCACAAAGGTTGGGTAGGAGAGGAGTGAGGGCAGGGAGGCCTGCCAGACAGACTGAGAGGATGGAAAAGCGACTCAATGAGAGAAGAAAGAAGAAGGAAATGGAGGGTGCCCAGCCTCCAAAGGCCTAGGCATCATCTATCTATTTATCATCCTGGGTGCTCTGTGGCTGATGGAGTAATTTTTATAGGCAAATTGCCAAAAAGGCCTCTGAGCAGGTGGGAAAGAAAGTGGCAGGTGGTAAAAGGTTATGCCCTTATAATCAAAGCATGACCGCTTGGTGTTGGGCAGAGGAAAGAATTTCACACTCATGAGGACAGGAGGGTGGAATTTTGCTCTTTCATAGGTTAACAACATTTAGAAGGGAAAAATCTGCCAGGGTCCACTCATAAGTAAAAAGCAGTTACCTGGACATGAACATGAAAATATAAATGTAGTGGCCAATAGGCAGTTGTTCTAATGCAAATAGGTTGTTATCCAACCTACCTGGGACATAATTTAATAAGTGATAATGAACTAAAAGAGGGTCCCAAACTATAGACAGAGATGGCAATTCTATGTTCGTTGGAAGGATGGTAGGTTTTCAGTGAGTAGTCTTTCATTACTAAGCCAGGAAGTTATATTCGATTATTATACATTTAAAATTTTCAAATTAACAGCATTTCCTTACTGTAAAGTTAACCAATGAGGAAAAATGAGGTTGTTTTGATCAACACAAATAATCTGACTTCAAGAGTAAGACACAATAGCTTGCACCTTACACCTGCCTCAAAGTACCATTTTGCTTTAGTTGTCCAATGTTGAGAAAAGTTTTCTGATGTAAAGGATAGTATACATGCATTTTTAAAAAGCACAACCTGCCCTATGACATTAGGATTCTCCTCAATTAAACAGATGTTGAGAACGGATTAAGATGGTAGAATAGAAAGACTGGAACTCAACTTCTCTCCTAAAAACAACAAAATTCACAACCAAAGACTGAGCATTCTTCACCCAAATGGACCGGAAACCTTAAAAAAGATATCCTACTCCAGAAGAAAAAGAGGAGGACACATCAAGAGGAAGGAGGGGTGATTTCGTGATATAAACAACCCCATACCTCCTGGGTGGGTAGCTCCACAGACTGGAAACTAACTGGTTCACAGAGACTCACCTACAGGAGTGAGAGTCCTGAGCCACACATCAAACTCTCATGTGTGGGGATCTGGCACTGGGAGAAAGAGCCCCTGGAGCATCTGGCATTGAAGGCCAGTGGGGCTTGTGCGCAGAAGCTCCACGGGACTGGGGGAAATGGAGACCCCATTCTTAAAAGGCGCACACAGACTTTCACGTGCACTGGGTCCCAGGGCAAAGCAAAGTCTCCATACGAATCTGGGTCAAACCTGACTGCAGTTCTTGGAGGAGCTTCTGGGAATACAGGGGTGAATGTGGCTTGTTATGAGGAAAAGGACATTGAAAGCAAAGCTCTCGGGAATATTCAGCAGCAGTGCCTTCCTCTGGAGGTGGCCATTTTGGGAAAATCTGGCCCCACCCATCAGTCAGCACTGAGAAACCCCAGGGCAAACAACAATCCAGCTGGGACACAGCCCCACCCCTCAGTAAACAGACTGCCTAAAGACCCCTCAGGCACACAGCTGCCTCTAATCCCATCCAGAGACTAAGCCCCACCCACCAGAGGGATTAGAATCGGCTCCACCCACCAGTGGGTAGGCATCAGCCTCTCCCAGCAGGAAGCCTACAGCAAGCCCCCCATACTGACTTCAGCCACAGGGGGACAGACACCAGAAGTAAGAGAGGCTACAACTCTATTGTCTGGAAAAAGGTCACCACACCAAAAACCTATAAAAACGAAAAGACAGAGAACTATAACTCAGATGAGGGAGAAAGGAAAAACCCCAGAAAATCAACTAAGCCATGAGGAGATTCTCAGCCTCCAGGAAAAAGACGTAGACTGTTGATGCTGAAGATGATGCAAGACATTGGAAATAAACTGGAGGCAAAGATGGGTAACTTACAGGAAACACTGAGCAAAGAGATACAAGATATACAACTTAAACGAGAAGAGATGCAAAATACAATAACTGAAATAAAAAATTCACTAGAAGCAGCTAACAGCAGAACACAGGAGGCAGAAGAACGAATAAGCGAGGTGGAGGACAGATTAGTGGAAATTATGGATGCAGAAGAGAAAAGAGAAAAAAGATTGAAAACAAATGAAGAGAGTCTCAGAGAACCCTGGGACAATGTTAAACGCACCAACACCTGTATTATAGGGGTGCCAGAAGGAGAAAAGAGAGAGAGAAGGGGACAGAAAAAATAGTCCAAGAGCTAATAGCCGAAAACTTCCCTAACATGGGGAAGGAACCACTCACTCAAATCCAGGAAGCACAATGACTACCATATAAAATAAACCCCAGGAGGAATACACCAGGACACATATTAATCAAACTGACCAAAATTAAAGACAGAGAAAATCTTGAAAGCAGCTAGGGGAAAGAAACAAATCACATACAAGGGAACCCCAATAAGGTTACTGGCAGATTTTTCAGCAGAAACTCTGCAGGCCAGAAGGGAGTGACATGACATACTTCATGGATTGAAAGGAAAAAACCTCCAACCAAGATTACTCTACCCAGCAAAGCTCTCATTCAGATGTGAAGGAGAAATCGAAACCTTCACAGATAAGCAGAAGCTGAGAGAATTCAGCAACACTAAAGGTTTACCAGCCTTACAACAAATACTAAAGGAACTTCTCTAGGCAGAAAAGAACAAGAGAAGAAGGAAAGAAAAAAGAGCAACAAAAACAAATCCAGAGCAATTAATAAAATGGCAATAAGAACATACATATCAATAATAACCTTAAATGTTCATGGACTGAACGTCCCAACCAAAAGACACACACTGGCTGAATGGATACAAAAACAAGACCCATATATATGCTGTCTTCAAGAGACCCACTTCACTTCTAGGGACACATACAAATTCAAAAGTGAGAGGATGGAAGAAAATATTCCACTCAAACGGGGATCAAAAAAAAGCTGGAGCAGCAATACTCATATCAGACAAAGTAGACTTTAAAATGAAGAATATTTTAAGGGACAACAAAAGACATTATATACTAATCAAAGGATCACTCCAAGAAGATGATGTAACAATTTTCAATATCTATGTACCCAACAGAGGTTCACCACAATATATAAGGCAACTGCTAACAACCTTAAAAGGACAAATCAACAATAACACAATCATAGTGGGGGACTTTAACACCCCACTTACAGCAATGGAAAGATCAACCTGACAGAAAATCAATACGGAAGCACAGGCCCTGAATGATGCATTAAGCCAGATCGACTTAATAGATATTTACAGGACATTCCATCCAAAAGCAACAGAATACACATTCTTCTCAGGTGCACATGGAACATTCTCCAAGATGGATCGCATCCTGGGCCACAAGTCCAACCTCGGTAACTTTAAGAAAACTGAAATCATATCAAGCATCTTTTCCGACCACAATGCTATACGACTAGAAATCAACAACAAGAATAAAACTGCAAAAAGAACACAAACACGTGGAGACTAAACAACGTGCTACTAAACAACCAACGGATCTCTGAAGAAATCAAAGAGGAAATTAAAAAATACCTACTAGCAAATGACAATGAAGATATGACACTCAAAAACCTATGGGATGCAGCAAAAGCAGTTCTAAGAGGAAAGTTTGTAGCAATACCAGCCCACCTCAAGAAACAAGAAAAAGCTCAAAAAGACAAGCTAAATTTACATCTAAAGCAGCTCGAGAGAGAAGAACAGACAAGACCTAAAGTTAGTAGAAGGAAAGAAATCATAAAGATCAGAGCAGAAATCAATGCAATAGAAACAAAGAAAACCATAGAAAAGATCAAGGAAACGAAAAGCTGGTTCTTTGAAAAGATCAACAAAATTGATAAGCTCCTAGTCAGACTTATCAAGCAAAAAAGAGAGAGGACTCAAATCAATAAAATTAGAAATGAGGAGTTCCCGTCCTGGCGTAGTGGTTAACGAATCCGACTGGGAACCATGAGCTTCTGGGTTCAGTCCCTGCCCTTGCTCAGTGGGTTAACGATCCGGCGTTGCTGTGAGCTGTGGTGTAGGTTGCAGACGCGGCTTGGATCCCGCATTGCTGTAGCCCTGGCGTAGGCCGGGGGCTACAGCTCCGATTCGACCCCTAGCCTGGGACCCTCCATATGCCGTGGGAGTGTCCCAAAGAAATAGCAAAAAGACAAAAAAAAATTAGAAATGAAAAAGGAGAAGTAACAATGGACATCATAGAAATACAAAGGATCATAAGAGACTACCATATGCAACTATATGCCAATAAAACGGAAAACCTAGAAGAAATGGACAAATTCTTAGAAAAGTACACTCTTCCAAGACTAATCCAAGATGAAACAGAAAAGATGAATGGACTGGTCACAAGTACTGAAATGGAAACTGTGATTTAAAAACTTCCAACAAACAAAAGTCCAGGACCAGATGGCTTCACAGGCAAATTCTATCAGACATTTAGAGGAGAGCTAACACCTCTCCTTCTGAAACTATTTCAAAAAATTTCAAAGGAAGGGATACTCCCAAACTCAGTCTATGAGGCCACCATCACCCTGATACCAAAACCAGACAAAGACACCACACAAAAAGAAAACCACAGGCCAGTTTCACTGATGAACATCGATGCAAAAATCCTCAACAAAATACTAGCAAACTGCATCCAACAATACATTCAAAAGATTATCCATCATGATCAAGTGGGATTTATCCCAGGGATGCAAGGGTTCTTCAATATCCACAAATCCATCAGTGTGATACACCACATTAACAAGCTGAAGAAAAAAACATATGATCCTCCCAATAGATGTGCAAAAAGCCTTTGACAAAATCCAACACCCATTCCTGATAAAAACCCTTCAGAAAGTGGGCATAACGGGAACCTACCTCAACATGATAAAGGCCACATATGACAAACCCACAGCCAACATGATTCTCAATGGTGAAAAGCTGAAAGAATTCCCACTGAGACCAGGAACAAGACAAGGATGTCCCCTCTCACCACTACTCTTCAACATAGTTCTGTAAGTCCTAGCCACAGCAATCAGAGAAGTAAAACAGATAAAAGGAATCCAACTTGGAAAGGAAGAAGTAAAACGATCCCTATTTGCAGATGACATGATACTATACCTAGAGAATCCTAAAGACTCTACCAGAAAACTGTTAGAACTCATTCACAAATTTGGCAAAGTCACAGGATATGAAATTAATACACAGAAATCGATGGCATTTCCATACACTAACAATGAAAGGGCAGAAAAAGAAATTAGGGAAGCAATCCCATTTACCACTGCATCCAAAAGAATAAAGTACTTAGGAGTAAACCTACCTAAAGAGACAAAAGACCTGTACTCTGAAAACTAGAAGACACTGATGAAAGAAATCAAAGATGACACAAATAGATGGAAAGATATACCATGCTCGTGGATTGGAAGAGTTAATATTATCAAAATGACTATACTACCCAGGGCAATCGACAGATTCAATGCAATCCCTGTTAAATTACCAAGACATTTTTCACAGAACTTGAACAAAATAATTTGTTTTGGCTTTTTGCCATTTCTTGGGCCACTCCCGCAGCATATGGAGGTTCACAGGCTACGGGTCTAATTGGAGCTGTAGTTGTCAGCCTATGCCAGAGCCACAGCAATGCGGGATCTGAGCCACGTCTGCGACCTACACCACAGCTCATGGCAACACCGGATCGTTAACCCACTGAGCAAGGGCAGGGATCGAACCCGCGACCTCATGGTTCCTAGTCAGATTCGTTAACCACTGCGCCACGATGGGAACTCCTTGAACAAAATATTTTAAAGTTTATTTGGAAGCTCAAAAGACCCAGAAGAGCCAAAGACATCCTGAAAAAGAAAAATGGAGCTGGAGGAATCAGGATCCCAGACTTCAGACTAGACCACAAAGCAACAATCATCAAAACCGTAGGGTACTGGCACAGAGACAGAAATATAGATCAGTGGAACAGGATAGAAAGCCCAGAATTCGACCCACACACCTACAGCCAACTCATCTATGACACAGGAGGCAAGCATATACAATGGACAAAGGACAGCTTGTTCAATAAGTGCTGCTGGGAAAACTGGACAGCCACATGGAAAAGAATGAAATTAGAACACTCCCTAATTCCATACACAAAAAGAAACTCCAGATGGATTAAAGACCTAGATAGAAGACCAGACACTATCCAACTCTTAGAGGAAAACATAGGCCAAACACTCTCTGACATAAACCACAGCAACATCTTCTCAGATCCACCTCTTAAGAGTATTGACAATAAAAACAAAAATAAACCAGTGGGGCCTAATCAAACTGAAAAGTTTCTGCACAGCAAAGGAAACCCTAAACAACACAAAAAGACAACCCACAGAATGGGAGAAAACCTTTGCAAGTGAGTCCACTGACAAGGGATCCATCTCCAAAATTTACAAACACCTTCTGCAGCTCCATACCAAAAAAACAAACAACCCCATCCAAAAATGGGCAGAAGATCTAAACAGTTCTCCAAAGAAGACCTACAGATGGCCAAAAAACACATGAAAAGATGTTCAACATCACTCATTATTAGAGAAATGCAAATCAAAACCACTAGGAGGTACCACCTTACACCAGCCAGCAGGGCCATCATCCAAAAGTCTACAAACAGTAAGTGCTGGAGAGGGTGTGGAGAAAAAGGAACCCTAGTACATTGTTGGTGGGATTGTAAATTGGTGCAACCACTGTGGAAAGCTGTATGGAAATTCCTCAGAAAACTCAAAATAGAACTACCATTTGATCCAGAAATCCCACTGCTGGGCATCTATCCAGAGAAAACCGCGACTCGCAAAGACACCTGTACCCCGATGTTCATTGTAGCACTATTTACAATAGCGAAAACATGGAAACAACCTCAATGTCCATCGACAGAGGAGTGGATCAAGATGTGGTACATATACACAATGGAATATGACTCAGCCATTAAAATGAATGAAATATTGGCATTTTTAGCAACATGGATGGACCTAGAAATTATCATGCTAAGTGAAGTCAGCCATACAATGGGACACCAACATCATATGTTATCACATATAGGTGGAATCTGAAAAAAGGACAGACTGAACTTCTTTGCAGAACAGATGCTGACTCACAGACATTGAAAAACTTATGGTCTCCAGAGGAGACAGTTTGGGGGGTGGGGGATATGCTCGGGCTGTGGGATGGGAATCCTGTGAAATCAGATTGTTATGATCATTATACAACTACAGATGTGATAAATTCATTTGAGTAATAAAAAAAATTTTTTAATTCTTAATCACAAGAAAAAAATGTAAAAAAAAACATGTTGAAAGAAGAATAAGCTGGTAACCTTTGACATATACAAATGTAGTATATGACACAGATATTGCTTTCAAGTTTTTCTTGTTATTACAGCTTTAAAAAGAATTAACACAATTTGAAATGATGTTTACCCTGAAGCACCTACAAGTTACTTCCACAGTTTGTGAAGTGCTCACTGGGCTGGTGTACAAGGTCCTCCCAGCTCTGGCCTCCGCTCCCTCACCATTACACCCTGAACATAAAGGATTAAAAACCCCAGTGGCAGATGCACCCCTGAAGCAAACAGGCTTTCCACGCCTTTCCATTTCAGAGGGGAAAGTGAAGAGGGGAAGGTGAGAAGGTAACAATTACTGCCACAGACTGTGCCTTCTCAGACAAATCTGTACCTACCGAGACTAGAAAAGCCACCAGCTGAAAAAGAGGAAAAAAGGGATTCAGAGCACAGAGCAAAGTGGGCCCTGCCAGGTCCTTCTCTCGCTGCAAGGCTGCAACCTTAGTCCTGGTAACTCAGTAGCTTCTGGTAAAGAAAACACCAGATCGCCCAGGACAAGCAATCCAAATACTTTGAAGAGCAGCAAACATACCTCCAGCAGCCGTGGGTAGAGACAGCCAATCTGCATAATGCATGCCACGGCACGCTCATTCATTTTTAACCACGACATTATTCTTATGCTGTCTGTCTTAGGGAAAGGAAAAATCTCTGGTATGCCCTATATCCAGAAAAATGAAAGGGCTGGGATGATGAAGAGAAAGAAGAAAAGGGAGAGGTGGTGACCTCCACGTCCCTGGAGCTATTCAAGCTGAGACTAGATGGCTACCTTTGAGGCTGCTGCAGAGAGGGTCCCTCCCTGGGGTGAGATGTTGTAGTGAATGATTCCAAAGGATCCCCTCCAACCCAAATTCTGTTTCTGAAAATAAAGGCAACTCTTAAAAAAAATTTTTTTTTAAATCACTCAAGTTACAGGTACACAATCATCTCTCAGTATCACGTTCCAATAATGGCATCACCACGCATTTTTCCCACATGCCTTTGCTCAGGTAATCATGGCCACAGGCCTGTGACACCTCGACTGCTGTCATCTCCCCCATTTTAGAGGTGGAACAGTGGTTCTGAGTTTAAGTAGATGCTCTGAGGTCAGACGGCTGGAGAGCAGAAATCACTGGCAGCACCAACATTCTCAAGGACATTTCCCCTCCTCCTCCTCCTCCTCTCCCCTTTCTGTCTCATGGTGGGGACGGTTTAACAATGAGAAAATGGAGAAAAGATGCTGAGAAGGAGCCTCCTGCACAGGTAGCTGCCTGGAGCCCTTCCCATCACTTTGTGCCACCCGGAGATTCAGGGAAGACTTATAAGTTGGGGCGGTGGGTGGTGGCGGGGATGAATATCCTGAGATGTGCAATCATTTTTTAAAAAATCAGTTCATGCATGTGCGAAGTTTAAAAAGAAAAAATCAGTCCCTTTCTTAACTTAAAAAAAAGGAGAGAAGGGTTTTAGACTAAAGTGAGAAAATGAAAGGAGGAAGAGCTTTTTTCCCCTTTCTTTCAAAGTAGGTTCTGCCATTCCCACGGGTCGTGCCTGAGTGCTTACTGTGTCTGAGATCACAGTGAATGGAACATTCGGGTGAATTCCATAACGAACCAGCACGGAAGACAAATGCCAATTCATTAGAGAAGAAAAAAAAGATTAATTCTAAAAGATGAGTCCCCCAAGTTGGAATTCAGGTTTGAACTATCAAAGAGAACCATGTGTGTTTGAGCTTTTAATGACAGCCATAGGAGCTAATGCTTATCCCATGTCGGGTGCTGTACGGAAAACATTAAACAGTTTCATATGCATATGACCAAGGAGGTAACAGAGACACAGAAAGGTTAAAGTTGCTTGCTCAAGGCTCCAAAGCTTTAAAGCAGGGAGCTGAAATTTATACCTCCAGAGCCTGTGGTCTTGAGACTGTGCTACTTATGAGTGTGATTTTGCAGAAGTTACTCATTTCTCTAAACTTTACCCTTGTCATCTGTAAAATGGTGATGACAACAGTGATGCCATAAGGCAGTTCAAAACAATAACTGAGTTAACATAAATGAAGCACTTGGCATCAGGACTGCCTCATTTCACAATTCAAAGGAATGCTACTCACAAACGGAGATGTGCTATATAAGGCAATCCTGCTCGGTACAGTCCTGCCCATCACGGCGAAAATACCAAATGTTACCATCAGTATTTGTCATCATGGACAATGGGGCCAACAACCAAAGTCAAGAACCAAAGGAGTTATTGCTCACCCGTGAAGGCTCAGCCCAGGTGTCACCTGCTCCAAAGAGCTCTCCTTTGCTATTCATTCTGACATGGCTTGCCTTGGATAGCCTGGTTCTAAGGACCAATTTCAGAGCATGTCTCACTTCCCTAAATAGATGTAAACTTCTAGAGGACAGACACTGATCCACGCCTTGCATCCCTTAAACCACCTTCAGTACCAAGCATACAGTGGGCCTTCAGGAACTCTGGAGGTTTTCTTTCATACTCCTCCCTCCAAGAGGTGGGGTCAATTCTCCTCTCTGCATGTAGGCTCAACTCAGAGCCTCATTTCTGACAGAATAAAGGGGCAGTGACAATGTGCAACTTTAGACACTAGGTCACAGAAGGTCTGTGGCTTCCTGCTTTCTCTCCCTCTCAGCTCACTTGCTCTGGGGGAAACCAGGTGGTGTAGGACGCCCAAGCTTCCTCACAGACAGGTCCAGGCACTGAGGAACTGAGGCCTCCCACCAACAGCCAGGTGAGGGAGCCAAGCTAGAAGCACATTCGTCAGCCCCAGCCATCATCCAAACTACAATGGCATGAGAAACTGAACATGAGCCACACTCACTCAGCTCAGCCCACGTTCCTGCCCGGTAATTGTGAACTGGAGTTTGGCACTTGCCATCAGCATCTCCATGGATTGAATTACAAGCCGCTACAGCTGCTGACCTGCAGCACCCTTCCCTGAGAGCAGCTCTGGGTGGAAATTGGGAATGAAGCACTCTGTGCTCTGCTCTGGGAAAACTGAAGAACAGGTCTTCAGATAGTCAGATATTTTTAGGAGAAAATTTTATGTGCCCAATCCTTGCATCTCCTCATATCTAGAAAACCACCAAAATCCTCATGGTGCGGTCTGCTTCTTGCGACTAGTAGTAACCTTCAAGAGACCAGCAACAAACTTTTATAAAATGTGTGCACACGGCTTCATGCACCTCCCCCTCTCATTTATCACATACACTGATATTATTTCCCCCTGCCTCTAGAGGGTGGTATTTCAGAGCTATCAGGGCTGTAGTTAAATGCAAAAAAACAAAGGATGTCATAGTCATCTGCCAAGGCTGCCACCTGCGAGGGTGAACCCTTGGGAAAACTCAGGATTCTGGCCAGACGGCTGAGGTGCATATCAAAGGGACTTCAGTGAGCCCAGACTTCTTTTGTTCCTGCTACCTGCACTTTGTTGCAAAAGCTCCTATATGTCCAAGCTCCCCTCACCTCTTTGGAGTGCTGTCGTAGGGCTATCTGAAAGGTTGTCTCCTGAGCGTAAGTCCTAATTTTGCCCCAAATAAAACTTAACTCTCAACTTTCAGGTTGTGCTTTTTTTTTTTTAAGTCGACATAATCAATTATGTTATTACTGTTACCATCAGTATTTGTTAAGCCACCACACTTCTGGATAATTTGTTATACCAGAACCAAGCAGTGAGTTTAACAGCAAGCTGGTAGCAGGAAAGGCATGGTTTTCTGGTGGAAGGGGTAATCCTCATACTTGGATGAGAGCTTCCCTGTTAGAAAACTAAGAGAGAAATCAGGAGACCCAAGTAGGCAGGTTTCCTGCATTCAGGCTTTTGCTCCATAATCACACACAGGGAAGGACGTCCCGTGTGGCTCACAACGTAATCACACACAGGGGAGTCCAGATATAAGTAGGACTGGCTGACCAGGGCTCAGCCCTCCACTCCCCTGTGCAGCATGAGGGTTCTGGCTCCATCCTGGCTCCATCCTCGTCTGGTCCTGTCCCAGCCCCAGGGCACCCTCCAGCTACAAAGCCCTCCTCAAAGTTCCCAAAAGGGATCAAGCCCCTCTCTGGTCCTCCTGCCTTTGTTCTTGGGGAAGGAGGGTCCTCCTTCTAGCATCCCTTTCCCCTTTTGTTCATCTCTCTCTCTCTCTCTTTTTGAGGGCCACACCTGTGGCATAAGAAGGTTCCCAGCCTAGCGGTTAATCGGAGCTACAGCTGCTGGCCTATGCCATGGCCACAGCAACACAGGATCCGAGCCGTGTCTGCGACCTACACCACAGTGGCAACGCCAGATCCTTAACCCACTGAGCAAGGCCAAGGATCGAACTTGCAACCTCATGGTTCCTAGTTGGATTCACTTCTGCTGCGCCACGACAGGAACTCCCATTCATTTATTTTTTTCACCAAATTTTTAAAAACTTTGTGCTGTGGAATAATTTCAAACTTACAAAGAAGATGTAAGAAAAGCCCAATGAATCTTTCATCCAGGTTTGCAGTCACCATTTTCCACATTAGTGGTATCTTTGTCTGCCCCATCTACCTGTATCTATAATTTTCTTCTGAAACATCTGAAAGAAAATTGAAAATATAATAATCCTTTATTGCTAAATTATCCAGTATATCTCCCAAATATAAGGTCATCAAAATCAGGAAAGGTGAGAGTGACACAACATTATTATCTAATCTACAGTCTATATCCAAATTTTGCCAATTGATCCTATGTCCTTTATGCTAATTTTTTATGTGGCTCAGGATCCAATCCAAGACTGTTGATTCATTTTCTCCCTGATCAAATATGTCATATGCCAGGCACTGTGGTAAGTACTGGGGATAAAATAATGAGGGGGAAAACAGACACAGCCACTGTCGCCAAGGCACTTACAGTTTAGAAGGGAGACATATTAATAAAAAAAATTCACATTAATTGTAAGTTAATTAATATAAGTTTGTGTAACCACAAACTGAGACCTGTGCTGAGATTAAAGGATGAGGCAGCGTTAACCAGATTGTTTGTGTGGATGCATGCGTACACATGTGTGTGTGTGATGAGGTAGCTAGAAGAGAATCCAGGCGGTGAGAATGAGCTATGGAAAGGCTCTGTGCAGAACACATGGCTTGTTCAAGGTCAGAAGACCGGAGGGCAGGGATGGAGGTGGGGGCAGTGTAGGGAGTGGCCTGGAGTGGAGGTTAGCTTCAATCTCAGAACTACAGGAAGCCACTGATGGGTCCCCAGGCGAGCCAGTGACACAATTTACATTTCCAAAAGACCTCTCTGGCTGCTGTGTGGAGAAAGGTAATGAAAACAATATGAGTAAACAATCCTTTAGCGTGGATTTCAGAATCCAAAAGCTTTTTTTAATACTTATTTAGTGACAAAGCCTGACCCGAATGGACATGAGGCTACTTAACGGTCTTCATTTATTCACTTACTGTGAAGAGTCTTACATTTTGGCCACAGAAAAAAATAATGTGTCATGATTACAGGGAGCAACCACAGACCCTGCTGGGGCAGTATGTGGAATATGCGCAGTGTACTAATTTTCCTAAATCACCAAGATCCTTGTGCTACTCACTGCCTCTCAACTTCAAATCCACCTTCTCTGACTGCTGTGTGAACACGGATCTGGGCCCTTTAAACATTTTTCCCTTGCCAGATAACATGATGTCAACAGCGACCAGTAGATGCTGGAAAGCTTTGCAGGAGGAAGGGGGTTTTTTCATATTTCTTCATCCTGGTGCTGGTGTATCCGCCAGGCAGGAAGCCTGGATGGCTTCACCAGCCCAGGATCCGGCAGCAAAGCACACCTACTCCGTCATCCAGCTTGAGGGACCAGCAACATTCAGTTGCCAGAAGCTTCCCCCAAGACCTACCCCCTTGAGTGGTTTTATAGCTGAATGTGTTCCTTGAGGCACCTCACCAAGAAGTCCTTACCCCACCATGAACAGCTCTCCCCAGCACAGTTCATTGGTGTGGCCCCAGTGCTGCTTCTCTGCCATTCACTAAGCAGAGCTGTTCCCTCGAGACAAAGTCAAGATCTCAGCCTTAGGCAGGAGGGGGATGGGAGGGCCTCTTCTAGAGCCCACTATCAGCCCAGGAGTGGGCTCTTCCCCAGGAATTCTCACACTGGGAGAGGGGGTATGCTCCCTGGTGCTCTTCTCTGCTGGAGGGCCAGTGGCTGCCCCTGTATCTGCTATTCCCACATTCTTTAAAACATACTTAGAGCTCTCTTTACTTCATGACAGCCAATCCTTCGATAACTCAATCTCCTGTCACAGGTAATAATTCTTTGTATGAAATGTTCCGTGTTCAGGTTACTGAGTGGTTTCTTTCTCCTGATTGATCCCGGACTAACAAAATTCTGAATCCTACAATGTACCTCATACAGAAGGGTCAGGCTTAGGGATGCTGGACCTGATATAATAACAGCATCTATGAACCCATTTTTACCTGTCAGGCACTATTCCAAGTGCTTTGTGTATGTGAATTCATGTCACCCTGGTAACTATGCTGTGAGGTAGGTATCACTATTGTGCCCACCTTTTTTTTTTTTTTTGGTCTTTTTTTTCTGTCTTTTAAGGGCTGCACCCGCGGCAAATGGAAATTCCCAGGCTAGGGGGTCTAATCAGAGTCAGAGCCAAAGCAACGCGGGATCTGAGCCACATCTACGACCTACATCACAGCTCACGGCAACGCCAGATCCTTAACCCACTGAGCAAGGCCAGATATCGATCCAGCAACCTCATGGTTCCTAGTCAGATTCATTTCCACTGCGCCATGACGGGAACTCCTATTGTGCGCATCTTAAAACAGAGGAAAGGGAGATTCGGTAACCTTCCCCAGGTCACACAGCTAGTAAAGAGCAGAGCTGGGATTCAAACCCAGGCAAACCTGTGGCCTTAGAAGCCTGGGGTGGAGGAGGAGACAAGGAGAGAGGGGGACCGGGGAGATGGGCTCAACAGCTACGGTACAGCCCCCACCCTGCTCTCGGGGAACTGTGCCCACCCCACCAGCTGCTCACATCCCAGTGCCCTGGAATTATCTGCTGGGCAGTCCAGCAAGTCCATGAGGGCAGAGACCATGTCCTTTCCTCCTAGAATGTTAAGTGCTTAGCAGAGAGCCTGCCTGGGTACATTCAGGATTCAGTCAAAATCTGCTGGATAAATGACACGCTGGATCAAGTAGAACTGCAGACCCAAAAGCCAACTCAACACCTTTCTGGGTCACAGCCCTGCTTGGAGTGCTCGGGCCCCGCAAGTGCTGTCTTGAGAGCTCCTCTGCCCAACCTGGCCTTACATGCAGTTGACAAAATAACTTTCTAGGTCTTCTTCTATTTGACCTCTAGGACCCATCAGAGAACAAATCTGGTCACAGGACCTCTCTGCCTGACACCCTTCATGTCTCTGGGAACCAAGGGATGGAGTGCAGCCCAGGGATCTGATCTCACCAGCATTCCAGTGTCTCCCAGGCCCATGTCTGGCTTTACTTTTCAGAGGCCAGCCACACTGACCTTGAGAGACCTGGCACACACCGAAAACCACAGGACTTCCCCACTCTGGGCTTTTGACTGTGCTTCCCCTGTGCCGGGAAGCCCTGTGCTCCTCTCCCCACCCCTGCCCTGCCCCCGCCTGGCTAAACCATCTCACTTGCCTTCAGAGACTTAGAGCAGAAGTTCCTCCTTGAGGAAGCCTTTTCTGTGCCACCCACCCTGCCCACCTGGGGTAGCGGACTCTTCTATGTGCTCACATATAACCCTGCACCTGCAGCTGCCAGACAGAGACCCCGCTGCGGCCTGAGTGAACTGGTCAATGTGTGGAGCCAAGCATCGGAGGCTCAGGACACTGCAGGCCAGCACAGCTCCATCAGGGACCAGCTGTGTGACCTTGGGTGCAACATTTCCTCTCTCTGGTGCTGAGGGCTCTCACCTGTAAGATGGAGACATTTATAGCATGTTTGCCTTTGGGCTGCTGTGAAGATGAAGAACAATAAAGATGCTTCATCTGGCCGAAGGGGCCTGAAGAGAAGTGACCTTCATGAGTGTCTAAAGCTCAGAGGCTGCTAGTTACACATCTCGGTGGCCTCACTGCCTGGCACGGTATCTAGACCACAGTATGGTGTAATGGGGGAATGGGCGGATTCATTCTCCCTCCACTCCCACAGCCTCCAGTCTGGCGCCCTGGTCTCCAGTGCCTCCAGCACTGTCATATCCACCTTTCTGAGACACACCTCGGATCAGGCCATCTTTGGTAAAAACTCTATTCCTGGCTTCCACGTGGCCTGAGGCCAAGCCTCCTGGCTGCCCAATCAGAGCCCCTGTGACGCAGCCCTCACTTCCTGCAGTTACTCTGTAAGAGCATCTGAAGGTTCAGTAACTCTAGCTTACTCCATTCTAGACTAAGTTCCCCCCTTTCTGCTACCTGAGAGACCTCCATCCTAATATGCACACTTTGCTAAATTCCTAACCTTCCACAGAGCCACCTTATAAGTCACCTTCTTTCAGAAGCCCTTCCTGACCTCCTCCTCAGGGCACCCCACAATGCCTGGCTCTCCCCTCCCACAGAACCAAGGCTGCTCTGCCCTGTGCACCATCACTGCAAACTTGACTATGTCCCCTGCAGACTAGGAGTGCTCTGGAGGCAGGGGCTGTCTTCTGTACCCAACACACAGTAATAACCCTCCAAATCAACTGAGTTGGGACCCAGAAGAAAAATAAATGGTTGACACTCAAAAGACAACACAGTTAAGTAAAAGGCTGTTATGTACCATATGTTTACTCATAATGGTATTCGAGGCTAATGGGTAAGTTTTAAAAAAAGAAATGTAAAGAGGTTGGTCTCTTAACAAGGAGAACAGCTTTGGTTAAACAATATATTCATGCAAGGTAATCTGCTAATCCTCATAGGAAGAGAGGATTTTTCCCATGAATTAAAAAGGAACTGAAGTAGCCAAGAAAGATTAAGACAGTTATCCCTGCCTTTGCAAAGACTTGTCCACCCAAACACAACACACAAACACACCCATGCACACACATAAAACAATCCGATCAGAAAAGGGAAAATGGCCGATGTAGTGGCTTAGTAGGGCTGCCAGATAGCTTAAAAAAGAAATTTACAGTGTTCCCCTTGTGGTTCACTGCAAACGAATCTGATTAGTATCCATGAGGACGCAGGTTTGATTCCTGGCCTCGCTCAGTGGGTTAAGGATCCTGTGTTGCTATGAGCAGGCTGCAGACACAGCTTGGATCTGGCGTTGCTGTAGCTGGCTGTGGTGTAGACTGGTGGCTACAGCTCCAATTTGACTCCTAGCCTTAAAACCTCCTAGCGCCACAGGTCTGGCCCTAAAAACACAAAAAAAAAAAAAAAAAAAAAAAAAGAAGAAGAAGAAAAAACAAATTTACTGCCTCACAGTTCAGGAAGCTATAACGTTCAAAATCAAGGTACTGGAATCAAGGTGCTGGCAAGGCCAGGCTTCCTCCAGAGCCTCTGGGGAAGGATGTGTCCTTGCCCCTTCCAGCTGCTGGAAGTCCCACGCCTCCCTGGTTTATGGCAGCACAGCTCCCATCCCTCCCTCAGTCTTCACATGGGAGCCTTCCCTCTGTATCTCTCCGTAAGGACACCAGTCAATCATATGAGATTAAGTCACATGAGACCATGCTACTCCAGCATGACCTCACCTTAACCAAATACATCTACATGACCCTAATTCCAAATAAGGTCACACTCTGAGGCGCTGGGGGTTAGAACTTCAACATATCTTTGGGGGGACATGATTCAACCCATAACAGTCCATTCATCCATTTAATGGGAGATGCCGTCCTTGGTGACCCGCCCAAGGTCACCCAGCAACTGAAGGCATTTCCTTCACCAGGAAGAGACCAGAACAAGGGTGAACAAACCAGGACCTGCCACCCAGTCTGCTGCCTGATTTTGCATGTCAAGTTTTATTGGCACAAAGCAATTACTGGCCCTTCCGTTTATATATCGTCTCTGGCTGCTTTCACACTACAATGGCAGGGCTGAGGAGCTGTGGCAGAGACCATGTGGCCCATAAGGACTAAAACAGTCTCTGGACTATAAGAATACATAAACTACACTGGCCACATTTGGGGGGCGGGGCAGAGTGGCTTCCAGAGACAGGAGGAAGTCTAGATCCACATGGCAGCTCTCTGGGACCCTTCTGTGCAGCTGGAAGCCCACCAAGGGGGCTGTCTTGCTGGGAAAGCACCTCCAACAATACTTCTCTCTGCCTAGAGAAACGACGAAATAGCACTACAGTATTTGTTGCCACTAAAGTTGTACAAATTAAGTTCTATGAGCTTTTCCAAGAGATAGAGATTAATTCTAACAGGAAGACCCCTTCTGAGAAAGGAAAGACTTGAAAGGAGCCTAAAGGTGGTTAGCAGACCCACAAGAAATCCTCTAGGCCACAGCAGATTACCCAGGACCCTGCTCAGCTAAAGGAAGTGACTTCCCCATCACTGGAGACGTTCAAACCAAAGATGGCTGGCCATTTGGGGGAGATGGGACACGATGAAAGACTGCCCCTTAGCACTGTGGATTTCACAGTGGTGGGCTGATGGCTTCTTCAGTCTCATGTCTCATCATACTTGCTGAGAGACACACACAGCACAGAGATGGCTGGGGAGGGGATGGGGGTAGAGGGAGAGAGAGAAACACAGAGAGAAGAGAGGGTGAGACTCAGGCCTGAAAGAGGAGTACTCACAGCCAATGCCAAAGACAGCCCACACGAACCAGAGGGAGGAAGTCCACACCCAGGCTTCCCACACCACTCCACCCCCACCCACATAAGGGAGAAAAAAAGAGAGAGTAAAAACTCAACAACTAGGGTTAAAACTAATCAAATGTCCCTTTAATACCTCTGGCTTGGCACCTGGCAGCCTCCTTAATGTGCCCCATTGTTCCCTGGCAGGGCTCACGCTGCCTCTCCCGCTGCCAGGGGCAGGAAAGAGCAGCAGCCCAGCCAGGCTCCAGGCCCAGGAGGTGTGCACCAGACCCACTGGGCTGACTCAGCAGGGAAGACCCTGCCACCCCACGCGGTGGAGCCCTGCCCTCCCCAGTGGGCAGACTAACACACCAGATGGCAAGACCTGACCACTCCCCGAAGTGAGGAGGGCAGGAGGAGTTCCAGGCCTGAAAGTCGACACGGCCCTCTTCCCCACACTCTGCTCATATGCCCGGAAAGCAGAATCCCCACTTTGAAGGTGAGGACGTGGAGGCCAAGGGAGGTTAAATGACTTGCTTCAGGCGTCAATAAAACATCGTAGTTAAGAGTCAGTGAAGCAAGTTTTGAGAAATCTGAGTCCTCCCACCTGCTTCCTCGGCAGACCTGAGAAGTTACTTAACATTCCCCAGCCCCATTTCTCCCACCTCCAAAACAACCACAGTAAGAGCGCTTGCAACATGCAGAAATGTAATGGGCACAGAACGCAGTGTTCGGCAAGAGTGCAACGATTAATGGTGATTACTGCTACCACTGTGGAGCCAGTGTGCAAAGAGAGACGGAACTCTCAGCCCGGGACCGGGTGCCACACCGACTGTGGCCCATCCCCACGTCCCGCTGCCACACCCGGAGCCACCTGGAACTTCTAAGGGAAGGGTCCTGAGGTGGGAGACAGAGCCGCAGCCACGCCTGCCCTGCCCTGGACTCAGAGACCTGGGTAGCTGTGTGCCTGAACTGCCTCACACAGGCTCTTTTCCAGAAATGCCTCCGGATGCCTCTAACACCCGCTGCCACAGGCATGTGCCATTTCTGCTGGGAAAGCCGTCTTTCCTCTCATTTCACAGACTTCTAACACTCCCCGATAACAAGAATGTACATACTGGGGTTCCCCAACTTGCCAAGAGGCACAGGCAGAAAACAAAGAAGACTCTGTGCTCACATCATTTCTAACAAACCTGCAGCAGCCCCTGACACAGCTAGAACAAACTATATTAGGGTGGCCCTCAATTCAGAATCCCCAGAGACAGAGAGGCAAGGCAAAGGTTTGCAGGCTCAGACAGAGCAAAACTCATCCAGATACAAACTTCAGTGAATCTGTTCAAGAGCCTACGGCTTCTACTTTCTATTTCCACTTTTTTCCCCCACTGCAAAGTCCATTAGGCTTATAGTCAGAAGGACTAGCCTCAGCTCACTGGCTCTGTAACTAGTCAATGTCATTTATGCTCTTCCAACCTCAGTTGTCCCATCCGTAAAGTGCGGGCCATAAACCCCACTCTGCCTCCATCATGAGATGAAGAGAACAAACTGGACATGGGTTATAAAGCAAAGCTCCCAAGTGTCCCCACAGGCCAGCAGTTACATGGGAAGGTGAGGAACCCAAGTTTGAGACCACAGGATGCGGCAGGGGCCATGGCCAACTGAAGAGCCGGAGTCTGTCTCTAGACTCCGCAGGTTGCCAGGCTGCTACCCAGATCCAGTCATGTTTTGCGATGCTATAACCCAGGCCCAGCTGCTGAACTGTTCCATTTTTTCCCCAAAAGCCAGAAAAGATAATTTTTTAAAATGTGAAATAGTCCACAGTTCCCTCGTGGCTCAGCAGGTTAAGGATCTGGCATTGTCACTGCTGTGGCTCTGATAACAGATGCGGCATGGGCTCGATCCCTGGCCCAGGAACTTCTGCATGCCTCAGGCATGGCCAAAAAATAAATAAATGTGAAATATTTCAATGTTTAGGTTCCATTGTTTAGGTACTGACAACTTACCAATATTTTAAAAGAGACACCCAATCATCTATGGGCCCACAGTGGGTAAACCACACAAAACATAGTTCTGGGCTACATACAGTCCACAGGTTGCCAGCTGCAATCTCCATTTAAGGTACACATATAAGGTTTTTTGTTTTTGTTTTTGTTTTAAGTAATACATAGGTCAAATAAAATAATGAAAGAACTCCTCTGCAGGAAGATAACATTAAGGTTTATTATCAACAAAATTACCAGGAATTCAAATTATAGCCCCTGGTGCCCCCAAAAGAGTCACTAACTTTTCACTGAAGTTGGATGCCAAATTTAGAAACTGGTTATTTCATAAATAGATGAGCACACATACACATTTTAACTGTCAGCAGCTGACTCTGATCAATACTCAGGAGGAAACATGCAGAATAACAGTTTTCAGTTGAGCACATACAATGTGCTTGAGCAGCAGGAAGTAATTTTCACACACACTCCCCTGCCAGATGTTTCCAACCTGTTCCCTTTAAGAAACCTCTTTCCTCCCATGTCCCACCAGCCTCCTCTGCTCAGCAACACCTCCTCCAGGAGGCCAACAAGTGTAACCAGTGGGAGACCCACCCAAACGCACAACTGTGGTTAACTGGGCTCTTAGGAGGCCCCCAGGTGGCCTGTGGGGCCTGCTAGAATCCTGGCTGGAGCATTTGGCTCGTGGAAGAGCTTTCCAGAACCAGCACAATGGATACAAGAATCAGGCTCCTGAGGGCCTCAGCAATATCCTCCCGCTGTGGCCTCCTCCCATCCAGGGAAGAGGGTGCACTCACCCAAGGTCAGGGCCAGTGGGTGGTAAGGCAGTAGGAGGAGGCCTAGGGCTGTGAGCTCTGGTCTGCTGGAGGGAGACCCCTGGGCTGGAGTCCTGTTCCCATTACCTCCCAGCTGTGTGGCCCTGGATATGTCATGGATCCTCTCTGCCTCTTAGTTGTCTCATCTTTAGTGGGACATAAACATCACTACAACACGATGAAAGAGTGCTGATGGTGCCCATTTTAGGAGAAGGCAGAGCTGGGCCTGGGAACCGGGGGTGCTGGCTGTCAGTTGCACACTCGGTCCAGCTCAAGGGAAAAGCTCGCAGGGTTTTCCTAATGTAACCCCTTCCCAAGAAGGCCCTAGTGCAGCACCTCCACACACACTTCCAGGCACCTCACCCTTGTCCCCACAGCAGGAAGGCAGAGCACCCAGCCTGGAAAGGCAACAGCTCACATGTGCCAGCAGAAAACAAAGCTGCTGAGCCCCAGAGAGTCCCTGGGGCCCACTGCAGAGGGATTTGCAAAGTGCACTGCCCAACTCAGATACCAATCCCGGATTCTGAGCTGTTTACATTTGATATGGTGCCACTACTAACAGGCACCACAGTGTTCCCCTGGGGACGGCTGGCTTGCAACTCGGGGAAACTGCAAATAAAAGCACTCCCCAGGAATAGGTGTGCAAAATGCTCCTGGAGGGTGCACCTGGAGAAGGCGACATCTGCCTCCTGGGGTGCTGACAAGCAGGGAGGTGGGCGGAGAGAAGAGTTACCTGCTGCACTCAGTAGGATTTGCTGGACAGGTGGCCACCCTAGACTCAAGCAGTCTCCATGGTGGATCCCTGATAACAGGCTCCTGAAAGATGCTGAAGCACCCTGAGATTCCACAAGATGGATTCCAGACTTCCTGCACCGGGCCAGGAGTCACCAAGAACCCACTTATCAGTCACTCACTCATTCGCCTGCTTCTTCATTCCCTCAGCAAATACTTCGGACAATTAAGAGAGGGTGATGAGATCGAGGTTTGCTCCTGCATGGACAGGTCAAAAATGATGACTACAGTGCATGATACATTCCCATAAGGCTCCCCCAGCAGGGGTGAGTCAGGCTTAGGGGCAAGGTGGCAGGGAGAAAGGTGTCAGCAGCAAGGGAGCAGCACGTGTGGAGGCCCAGAGGCTCACACGCACGCACGGACACAAGGACAGAGGCAGGGAGGGACGAAGCAGAAACACAAGTCCACACCTTCCTGGACTGGCAGGAAGACCACTTCCTGGTCTAAGTGGGCAGAGGAGAAGGCCAAGGAGCAGGGGAACTAAGGTGGGTGAGCGACCCCTGGGGGCTGGAGTGACCGAAGAACACTTCCTGGAGGAATCAAAGAATATTGCCTAGAAGGACGCAGAGGGTCTGGGTTCTCTCCCAGGGGAGGAAATGGCTGGGCACCCCAATGACTGCTTCAGATCCAAAGAGTCAGGGAGTGGGGTACAAAGAGCAGCCTACATGTGCACCCCTCCTCCACCCCTAATAATGAGACATGTCTGGTCCTTCTCTGCTGCCAAAGCCTGTGCCACGAGGCCACCCACCTACCAAAGAGCAATGATGACACAGGCATCCCTCCCTACCTCTGCCCCAGGGAGGCCAGAAGAACAGATGCCTCCTCGAAGCCAGGCATGGCCCAGGAGCTGCCCCACCACTCCCTGACCCCTTCTGGACCAAGCCTCATGCTCAGGGCTCCACCCCCAGCGACACATCCAGTCTTCAGAACTCACCCCCCACCTCAGTATAGTTAACATTATCCTCCTTTTACAGGCCAGGAATTCCTGCATGGAGGTCAAGGGACAGTGCCCAAGGCTAGGCATTGGAGTCGGGCAGTGCAGCTCCAAAGCTAGAGCCCCACATGCTGCCCCACAGGGTGTCAATCTAGGGGGACTGAGGAGCCCCTTTGCCAAGGGGGGCTTCAGCAGCAGGTAGGGCAGAGGTTCCTCTTCAAGGTCACCGAGTAACCTTGTGGGCTCTTCATCGGCCACTGAGGAAGTTCAGTCTTAAGAGTAATGGTCTCTCCCCTCTGCACAGACATCATCAGGGTTGCCACGCTGGCCCTGCAGGAGAGGAGAAGAGGTGGGGGGGCGGGGGGATGCAGGGCTTTGTCCTGCCGAGGCGTTGGGTCAGAGACTCCCAGGCTAGAACACCAGCTCCACAACCACAGGCTGAGCATCCCTGGGCAAGTACCCGCACCTGTGAGCCCTATCGCCCTCGGGTTCCCACCTGTTTATAATTGTGAGTATTTAACAGGACATGCAGGTAAAGGGCTTATTAGTCCAAAGCCTGGCAGCATAAATGATAAGTAAATGGCAGCTGCTATTACTATCGTTAACATGATCCTTTTCATGATCATCTTTCTTGTGTCATTTCATACTGCGGCTTATATCATCTGAGAAAACCAAAGACTATTTCAGCATCTGAAGCTCAGAATTCTCTCAAAACCAAAGGGAAAGAAGAAATGGGCCTGCTTTTCTCCCTTCCTTCTCCTATCTATACTCAGCAGAGGGCAGCAAACAGGAACCATCCAAAGATAAGAAAAGGGAGAAGAGAGACACATGGAGAGAAAGCTACACACTCATAAATACACACCCACCCACCACAGCAAGTGGAATTGTTTAGCTTCCTCTAGCTTCCAAAGTATGAACACTCCGCCTCCTCCAGCTAAGAAGGGCCAGGCAGGAAAAAAGTCGAAGCTGAAGAGACAGAAGTTCTTTTTCAGCTTGAGAAAATTTTTCAATGAACTGCCTTTTAATGTGTGGGAGTGGGGGCGGGAGGGAGAGGGGCAGCTCACAGGACGCCTGTAAGGGGAAAGGAAGGTGGCAGCAAAACTCATAAGTGAGATTCAATAAAAGCAGCTTTTATCTGCTCTTCATCTTAACCCTCTCCTTACTCTGTGCTGGAAGCCTTCGTGCCTGAGCTTTCCCAGGAGAACCCTGAGGCCCACAGAGTACAGGGTGGCAAAGAGGTTTTGTCTCCAGGACAGATCTGATGCCCCCACAGCGACTGCCTGGGACACGGAGTCAGCAGGATTCCGGAGCAGCTATTTGTTGGCTTCATCCCTAGGTTTCATTTCCCCTGCTTCCCACAAGAGCATCCAGATTTTTCTCTGGGAAGCTGCTCCACAATTTGGAAGGCCTGACCCCACCCCTAGCTCCAGGGTGGGGTGGGTCAAATCAGCATAGCTCATCCTCCTGACAAGTTTTCGTGGTTCAGAGAGCACATCTGCTCCAAATTGGCCCAATAACACCTAAGAAGGCTTGCTAGAGTTTATAGGAAAGAAGTTTCCTCTCTCTTATAAAGAAGCTACCAAAAGAGATAGACTTGCTCCTCTGGGTGTGACTATGAGGTCAGAAAGAGCTACAACCCTTTTTTTCCTGCCTTGGGGCTCAATCTATCACACGAACCTCTGGATTGTAACACATCTGAAGTCCATTGCAATTACAGGAGCTAATATAGTCTCTTACTCATTTCACCGCATGTGGCGTAATTCATTCTGTTAACTGCAACTGGCAGAACCTGAGATGGCTCTTAAACTCAGATGGGCTCTGTCTGCCACCAGGAGCAAGTGGGGGACAGTAATGGTGCCACATGTGATGCATCCTTTTAATTCCTCTATTCCCCTGCTGGATTCCATTGCCACCTTAAAATGGAATCCATTTTACTTGCCATAAAACTGATAAAAATTCAGGAAGTAAATTGACAAAAATAGATGTGCAAAAAAGCCTGATAAGTTCCAGCAGATAATCGGTCTTGATAAATACTGGGCTCCAAAACCTGACGGGATCATCTTGGCTCTTGAGGGATACAACCATAAGAAGGGTCAAATATTAGAATATGGGGGCAGGGGGATACACTGTGATGAACCAGAGCAAGAACTTGGAGAAACTGCGCTTGAGTCTGCAACCCTCTGAGAATTCATCTCCCCTCACCTAAGCCTCACTTTCCATAACTACTATATGAGGGGCTTGGACTTAGATGACTTCTCAAGCACCCTTCCCGCTCTGACACATATGGATCACTCACCAAACACCTTCTGACTGTCTTCCAAGTACCAAGGCTTATGCTATTTGCTAGAAGAGGATGTGGTTCCTACTCTAAGACATTCCCGGGAGAGGAAGAAGTGATACACTCCTCAGCCACAGGAACTCGGGCAGGTACAGGCGACCTCATTTCCCCACCCCGCTGTGCATGTGGACAGCAGTTCTCTGGGAAGCAAGATTCTTATTTAAATCCTCCCTGGGGGCATCAGCTCTTCCTTTACTGGCACTGACACACATATGGGATATGGTCAGATATATGCAAAATACAGAGCCTACTGCAGACACCATCATGAGCTTTTAGCCGCCACTGGACACGCTTCTGGCTGCCAAGTTTGCCTCAGGGTGCTTTTTAGTGATGAGATCCTGATGCCCTCTCTGTGTAAGAGCTGACCACGGACAAGGTACAATTAGCAAGTGAGATGGTTATCCTTTAAATGGGCCTTTGCTTTCTCATTTCCGATTCTATTATTTGTTATCGTGTCACTGGAGCCAACAGATTAAAGGCTGAACATCCTTAGACCTAGAAGAAGGCACTGCAGTACGAACACCTCTCTAAATAGAGGTCTCATCACAAGGTAGATACAGAGGCCTGTTTAAACACACTTCTGGGAGTTCTCATTGTGGCTAAGTGGCAACGAACCCGACTAGTATCCATGAGGACTTCGGGTCCAATCGCTGGCCTCACTCAGTGGATTAAGGATCTGGCATTGCTGTGAGCTCTGGTGTAGGTCACAGATGCGGCTCAGATCTGGTGTTGCTGTAGCTGTGACATAGGCTGGGCAGCTGCAGCTTTGATTCGACCCCTAGCCTTCCATATGCCTCAGATGCGGCCCTAAAAAGACTAAATAAATAAATAAACACACTTCAACTATCCAGGCCTTTCCAATACAAGCTCCTGAACAAACCCCAAGGTGCTGGAGTTGGAAAAGTCCTAACAAAGTATCTATTCCCTACACTGCAAGTGAGATGCAACATGCCACGGACTCCCCTTAAGTAGCAGTGTAGAGAAAGAGTCTGAGGTCAAGTCTGGCCTTTGTGGGAAAGAGACCAATTAGCAATGCAGTTGCTGGCCGGGAGAGCGGAAGCACTTATGATACACATTAACCTTTTCATTCTGAATCTGAGCGCTTACCTCACAGATGGAGAATCTAAGGCCCAGAGAGGTTACACCACTTCCCTGAGGTCATACCATGAGTTCAAGGCAAAAGAGTGAACTGAAACACAGTCCTGTTCCCAGACCTTCCAGGATTGGCCTCCCCCAGGAGATGGCAAGACTGGGATGAGAAAAGAATGAAGTCAGATCTGTGCAGGTAAATCAACAACTCTTCTCCATCGGCATCAGATTTCAGCTGGGCGTGGAGACAGAGAAGTGATTAGTAATCTAAAGGATCCCACCCCCTCTGTGGAAAAATTAAAGAAATCATTCCAAGGCTGCATTTCCATGGTACTTCACTTTCTGATGGGTGAGGCTCTGCCACCAAGAAGACTAAAAAATGGGAGGAGAGTTAAGTATTGATTTCTGGATGTTCTAAGAATAAAGTTCAGGTCTGACACAGTGAGAAAAACTATTGACATTTGAAAATCAAAGTCATTGGTATTCCATTATCCCACCAATTTCTATTTCCACACTTGCTATTATCCAATGAAGTCATTTTTCACGAGAGATTATGGCTCAGAAATTGGGAGGGACTGCATCACGTTTCTTTAGCACAGGTTTTTAATAGCCTGTTCCCGAGCCTAGAATATGAAACAGACCACAGAATTAAACCAAGATGTTAAGCAGATTGGGACCAGGAATGAGTGGCACCCCCGAATTAAAATGAAGATGGCTTCAAGATTGGCTTTTCTTACTTGGTTTTGCGACTTTCCAAGAAGCCAGCTGTCTGACCAGATGAGTGCTCAAATCCTAGATGCATTATGTGTCCTTTACAAATCAGCTGCCTGACCCAGCTCCAGCGGTACACCCAGGATGAGCTAGCGTGAATTACAAAGACTTAGGTTCTGAATTTGAAATCCTATATTCTTTAGTCCAGTGGAGAAATCAAGGAGTTAAAGGACTACTCAAACAGCAAGTATGCTACCCTTCTCTCAAAGCCACAAGGAAACTTCTCTCAAACCCACAAGGAATATAGTTTTCATTTGGATAAAGTCCTGTCATCTGACGTCCCCCCTAGAGCCTCTGCAGTTATTTCTACTCAAAAGATCAATGAGGAGCTCTGGGATAATTCTCAGCAATTACAAGAATGACAAGCTGAGCTCAGAACTGGTCAGCCGGGTCGACGGCAGCTCTGTGTGCTCGAGATGCCAGAGTCCCCAGATCGCAGCCTGATGTGCACGTCCCAGTGCACTGGGATGAGGGACGGAACACCAGCGCTTTGAGAAGTCAGCCTCCTCCCTCGAGGCCAGGCTGACATTCAAACAAGGACCGGGGGCCAAGCCTGGTGCTGTGCATCTGCAGGAGAGTGAAACAAAAAGGAGCTGTGTGGAAATTTGGCAGAGTGTTCCTGAAAGGCAGCAGATGAATGCTGAATCCTATAGCATCTACAAGAGCAAATCGTTGGGGAAACAGCTCCACTCTGTTGCTCCCAGGAGCCTCAGATTTTTTTTTTTAAAGCAAGGATCATCAGCTGACACCCCCTACCACTATCACCAAGCCCCTTTACCACTACTTCCTTTTTGCTTTCATGATATTCCAGAGAAAAAGAAATGAACAAGAACTAGACCTTCCCAGATGAGCTTCTCTGTCCATTTCAGTGAAGGGCTCAGAGCAGCGCCCAGCTGTTGCTCCCCTCTCTCTCCGCCCCAAAGGCTGCCTTACTCCATCAATCCCCTCTTGCACAAGTGAATAATTTACTTTGAAAGCTCAGGCCAAACTGGCAGTTAACCTTGACCTTCTCTCTACACATCTGGGTCTATAGAAAATGAAAATCAGGTCGTCTCTGGCATCCACAGCAAATGAAATACGAGGGCTTTCTCCAGGCAGAAGGAGGATGTCAGGGCTATTTTAGAACTGGCTACAGCTATTCCAAAGGAGAGTTTGCTCTTGGGCAGGATACAGCCCCCTTGATGTGGGGCTGCGTCCAGTACAGACCCCCACTGCTAAGGGATGTCACAAGGGACTCCTGCCTCAGGAAAGGAAAGAGAAGTGGCCAGTATCCTCCACGTTGACTAAATGATGGTATCACAGAAGGCTCGGCCAATAACCACATTTTACAGATGGAGAAAGGGAGGCTCAGAGGAGATGGGAGGTGATCAAGGACACACACAGCAAGTTAACAGTAAAGCTGAGGACAGAACCCTGACCTCCTGTCCCTAATGCTGGTGCAGGGTAGGAACAGAAAAAAAGAGATTTCATGAAGTAAAAAACCAATCTGGATATAGAATTTAAGGAAGAGGGGTCTAAGTCAGCTGGCAGGGTTTGACAGGGGGTTAAGAAAGGAGTTGGGGCCTTAGTTTCCAAACAGTAAGATCTACCAGAAAGATCAACCAGGCCCTTCAGAATGGTTTGCAACAAATACTGGACAGGTTGCACTTAAATTGGTCAGCCCTGTAGCAAAGAGCCCTCTGTACTCAAGAAGCCAGACTCCTCCAGACAGCAGCCTGATTCTGATTCCTTTCCGGAGAGAAAGGAAAACCATCCAAAGTCAGCCTCTTCTCTTGTCCTGCCAACCATCAGTCAAGTTCAACCCTGATGCACAAATTATGCACTTCCCATGGGACTGAATAAATCTCACAAGAAAACCTGAAATGTCCCACTATGTGAAAGACCCCAAACATATATACTCTCACTGGCACTACCTGAGCCAGGAGCTGGGAGCAGGAGGGATCTGATAGAGCCTTGGCTATCAGTCTATATGTACTCGTCACACACATACATGGGTGAGTTTAGAGGAGACAAAAACAATCAAGAGCAAGTCTTGGCAGCAAGAAACACCACACCTGATCAACCCTGACAAGTTCAGTAGGGGTCTTAGTACTCTGAGAAGGGACAGGGACTGCATGTTCCATCCTCAGGGAACTGGCCACAAACAGCCCCTGGAAAATTTGGGGTTCCTTCTGCCACAGCCCCCACTTCTGGATTCTCAGAAAGCCAAAGGCAGCTGGCCCCTCAAAGACAGAGCACAACCACCCTCAGCCCCCAGGTCCTGAAGCTCCAAGCATGATCTTTGCATCCTCCAAGGAATCCACAGGGTCTACGGAAGAAATAAAGCTGGGAAGGAAGGAGGCTGAACAACGGGAAGGGGGGGGAGGTCCAGGTGTCTCTTAGGGCAGAGGGGTAAACAGGAAAGGGGCTGGCCTGAGAAGGTAACACCAGGATCAGCAGGTGAGGGGAAAAGAGAAAAAAAGACCTAGACACCAAACAGAAGGACTGGCATCTCCAGAAAGAAGAGTCATCCTGGGATACAGGGATGCTGACTGGATTCTCCAAGAGAGAGGTAGGGTGGAAAAGGTGAGGGGACACCAAGGAGGATGGTAACCTATGGTAAGAAAGAAAGCACCAGACTGGGCTTCAGAAGTCCTGGTTTCTAGCTCTGGTTCGGTTTCTAAATGGAGCAGGGCCGTGGACAAATCCCGGTCTTCCTCTGAGCCTCGGTTTTCCCATCCAAAAAAATGGGAAGAATAGAGGCTTCTCTGGCGCTGACTCTGAGGAGACAGACAGGCGACGACAGAAAAAGGAACCGAAGGTTAAAGTGATTTCGAGGAGAGCGTGCTCCCAACTCCATGGCAGCTGAGGGACTCACCTGTCCAGCCGCCGGGGCCACCGCTGCCCCGGCTCCCCCGGGGGTGCCGTCGGGCTGCCGCTCGCGGTACAGCGCCCAGAGCCCCACGTTGGGCAGAAGGACCAGGGCCGCCAGCACCAGCGCCACCGCCTGCAGAAGCCGCTTCTCCTTCCGCCTCATCGGGGCCGGTCAGCCCCGCCGCGCCCCGCCGGCCCCGCCGCGCCGCCCACAGCTCCGCGCGTCCGCCCGTCCGCCCGGCGGCGGCAGCAGCT
Organism: Phacochoerus africanus; assembly: GCF_016906955.1. Lineage (NCBI taxonomy): Eukaryota > Metazoa > Chordata > Mammalia > Artiodactyla > Suidae > Phacochoerus > Phacochoerus africanus. The sequence continues at coordinate 10,972,198 of NC_062544.1, read as the reverse complement.
CAGCGAGAAGAAGCGGCCGCGGCGCCGGCCCCGCTCCAACTCCGCGGCACTTCCGCCGCTCGCCGGCCAGGGAGCCGGGCTCAGCCACCGCGCCGCCACCGCGGGGAGGTCGCCACCAACACCCACGCCCACGAGTTCCGCCGAGCCGCGCGCTCTGCCCTGGCCTCCTGGGGATCGGTGGCAGAGCATGGTGCACCATGGGCCCCGGCCTTCTCATGGCCCTTCGTGCTCCGCCCGGACTCAGCGGGCCCCTCTGGGGACCGCTCCCCCCTCTTGGACCGCAATGGTGCGGCCCGCTCCTCCGCTGCTCCCCCGCCCGCGGGAGCTTTGCGAAAGTCCGGGAGTTGGCGAGTTGGGCGCTAACTGGTCCGCGCTGGGACCCGCTTGCGCGGACCCCAAAGTCCCGCCGGCCACCTCGGCTCCGGACTCCAGTCGGGAGTTTTTGGGCTCCCATGGGATAAGCAGAGTGTGCTGGAGTCCCGCCGGATGCTCAGCGCCTGCAGCCCCCAGGGCTGTGGCTTCCCACCCCTCTAAGCTCGGCCACAGGACCCGCGGACCTCCCTTGCACCCCGGGCCTCGGCATTCCCAGGCGGGAAGTGGGGCCACAGCTGCGCTGTACGCGCGCGGTACTGTCGTAGTTTTCTTCCCTCTGAGGTCCTGGCTGTACGTGTGAACGCCCTGTGTAAAGTGGGGAGTGCGGTTTGCACCGGCTACCCGTCTGTTGTCCCTGCAGACTGCGGGACCTTTTCTTACTGCAAGTCCAGCCTCCTTGGAGTTGGAATGCCCTCCAGTACTACAAGTGCTTCTAGGCACTCAGCTCACGGAGCACTTTCTCGAAACCTCTTGTCAGTTCCTATCTCCCGTTCAGCTTCTAAGCAAACTGTGTCAGGTACCAGGAGGAAGTGAAAACAAACTCGAGCCCTGACGTCTGGGATCTGAAACATTAAACGTATAATCACATTAGGCGAGCGAATGTGTCTATAATCGTAGTAAGGGCTCTGAGGAAGTTGGCCGGCCTAGGCGCAGGGAGCTGTGGCCAGCGGCCGGGGTGCCTGACTCCCGAAGGTGACGCCTGTGGCTCGTCAGTGCTCTTCACTTAATTGCTTCCTGTCTGATGCTGAGAGACATTCGCCCTTTTGGTTGCCTTCCTTTTTGATCAACTACACTTGTGTCCTCTTGATTTTCTAAGTCTCCAGCCCAGCTTCCTCCCTCCGCCCCAGCCTTGGCTCAGCGTCCTGGTGACTCCTGCCTCCCAGTTCTTCCAGCTGCAGGCCACGGGGACTCAATTTTCTGAAATCAGCTCGGACCTTGACATCTGCTACAAAAACTCCAAAACGTCATAGCCTAAGGCTCTATAGAGGCCACACTCCTCTCTGTGACCTGCTAGAGCTGATCAAATATTCTCTTCCCTCTGCTCTGCCCTGACCAGTTGCATAAAGGCTGTTTTCCTTTATGTGCTGTTGATGATGCGGTTCCTTTCACCTAGAAAGCCCTCTCCTCATCTCCATCTATGTGGGGGGAAACCTTGTCCACTTCCATGTCTAGTTGAACTGCCACCTCCTCCATGAAGTCCTCCAAAACTCCTCCTCAGGGGGGCTGCTGTCTTGGATTTGTCATGGTCGTGCTTACCTTCTATTGAAATGTTTACTGTACACCAGGCACCATGCTAAACCCTTGACAAGCATTACCTTCTTTTAATGAGGTAATAAGTGCTTTTCTTATCCTTGTTTGCAAGTGAAATTCAGGTTCAAGAAAGCGGCAGCCAGAATGATCCTGGTTTAGCAAAGATCAGAGAGCATCACTCCTCTGCTCAAATCCCTCCATGGCTTCCCATCTTCCACTGGATTCCCATAAGAAACTACAAGATCCTACAAGGCCATAGGTGAACAATCCTCACCCTTTAGCATCTTTGCTGTGCCCCAGCCCACTGGCCTTCATGCAGTGCCTCAGAGCACACACACATTCCTGCCTCCCGGGCTTGCTCTTGATATCACCTCTGCCTAGAATGCCCACTCTACCATCCCTAGACCCTAGCCCTATACCTTTTTTTAAAAAAATGTTTCGTGGTAAAACATGCATAACAAAATTTACCATTTTAAACATTTGGTGGCATGAAGTACATTCCCATTGTTGTGCAACCATCACCATTATCCAACTCTAGAACTTTTTCATCATCCCAACCTGAAACTCTGTATCCATGGAAAACTTAACTCCCCAATTCCCCCTCTCCCTCAGTCCCTGGTAAATACTCACCATTCTACTTTCTGTTGTTAAGAAGGTGACCATTAGAGGTACTCCTTCTAAGTGGAATCATACATATTTGTCCTTTGCGTCTAGCTTACTTCACACAACAATGTTTGCAAGATTTACCCCTGTTGTAGTATGTGTCAGAATTGCACCTCTTTTTAAGACTGAATAATATTCCATTGTATGCATGTACCACATTTTGTTTATCTGTTCAACCACGAAGGGACATTTTGGATTACTTTCACCTTTTTGGCTATGGTGAATAATACTTGAATAGCCCCCTGGTTTTTTTATACTGCAGTTGATGTGCAGTGTTTATGCTAGTGGATTTCCATCCTATCTCTTTGACAAAAGTGGAAGTTCCTAGAGGGAAAGACAGTGTTGCAACACTTTTATGCACCTCCACAGCACCAAGCACAGTGCCAGAAACAGTAGCTAGAGTGATCCTTTTACAAACATGAGGCTCACTCTGCTCCTGGGAATCCACCTAGGACTTCCCTTCAAGTTAGAATAAGCTCAGGAGTATCCTTAGCACAGCCTGTGAGGCCCTCTATGATCTGACCCAACTTCTAGATTTTTGCCCTCTCTCCTTCTCATCCAGTTACACTGGTCTTCTTGCTACAATTCTTCAAATACACCAAGTTAATAATGATCTCAGGGCCTTTGCAAATTGGCTCTGCCATTGAATCTCCTCCTCTAAATTGCTGCACAGTTCTCTCCCGCCCATCATTCAGGAACCAAGTCAAATGTTCCTAGAGAGAGCCTCCCTCACCAGCTGATCTAAAATATCAAAGAACGCCTCCATTATCTCCTCTTGCTTGATCTTCTTTAGAACAGGTATCATTTTTGGTTCCCCTCTCTACAATGTGAGCTCCAAGCAAGGAGGAACTTTGTAATTTTTCATCCTCTACTAGCACATACTTCTCTTTTTGTGAATTAGAAAACCAATCCTTCTAGGTGGAAGAATTTGCAAAGAGAGTGCCCACCTCCCCCTGGGCCAAAGCAGAGCTGGTGGAGCCAGGGCACATGGATTTCAGCTCATACTCCTGCTCAATCACATAAAACTAAACTGTGGCTCCTTCCAGTCCTGGAACACAGTAGGTACTGAATAATTACTGATAGAGGGAAGTATAGCAGCTGAAGTCTTGTATGGGAAAATCTTCAGTGTCTCCTGCCTACCCCTCCCAGCTCCCACGAGGATTCTTCACAAAATTGGATTTGAGCTTTTTCTTATGTTTCACCTGAGTGACTTGTTGATCAAAGCTGCACACCAGCCGGGTCAGCTCTCAATAGAAACTAGCCAACGAACCCAGCTTTAATCCGAGGACGCTTTGATCACAATACGGGATGCGCCAGGCATGGGCCCTGGGGTTGGGGAGATCCTCTTAGGGCTTTATTCCTCTCACCGAGACAACACCATTGGAGATGTGTGAGCAGCACATGTGCTCTGGCTGTTTTCCTGGGAAAACTTATCTGGACATCAACTGAAAGTGATCAAGAAATGTTTTCAGAGTGAGCCCTCCTAGGCCCATTGTGGGCATTAAATAAGACCATGTAGATAAAGCACTTACTGCAGACGTTGGTCCAGTGTGACTAGTGGCTATGGGTAAAATAAAAGTCCAGCACCCAGAGAACATCAATGAGGGATGGACAGGATATCAGCTGCATGACAAAAAAACCTCCATCTCTGGCCCGAGCCTCTCCAATCTCATCAATCGCGCTCCTTGTCACTCACTCCAAACCAGCCAGCCCCACCTTCATCCTGGTCCTTGAAAGCGTCAGCACATTCCAGCCCCAGGCCTTTAAGTTAGCTCTTGCCTCTGCCAGGAATATTGTTTCCCCCAACTTCCCCCAGTGTTGCTCCCTCCTAGCTTTCAGGTTTCAGCTTAAACTTCCCCTCCTCCCAGAGACTCTCCCTGACAGCATGCTAGAAGTGTTCTCCTCTGTACTTGACCTCTTGCTGTGTTTTCTTCATAGTGTATATCCCTCTCGGCCATAGATCTATGTATTTGCTTGTTGACTCTTTTTTTAGCCCCTCCAAATGGATTGTCACCGGCAGGGGGCAGAGACCTCATCTGCTCATTCTTACTCTGTCGCCACATCCTGGAACATACGTGCCTGGCACATAGAAAAGGTTTAAGACACACACTTGATGAGCATCTTCTCTCTTCCCCCACTTTCCCAACTGTACTTCCTTTACTTTACTTTCTTTTCCTTTTTTTTTTTTTGTCTTCTTCAGGTTGCCCCTGAGGATATGGAAGTTCCCAGGTTAAGGGTCAAATTGGAGCTGTATCTGCTGGCATACACCACAGCCACAGCCATGCAGAATCAGAGCCACATCTGCGACCTATACCACAGCTCACAGCAACGCCGGATCCTTAACTCACTGAGCAAGGCGAGGGATCAAACCCTCATGCATCCTCATGGATCCTAGTCAGGTTCGTTAACCAGTGAGCCACAACAAGGAACCTCCTCTTTTCCTTTTTTAAATGATCTGCTTATTTTCTCACTCACTCTTCAGTTGTCCCTTTTGTCATCAGTTACCTGCAGATCTTTCAGGATCCCGCCAGGATGGCCTTCCGCAAGAAGGCTCAGCTAGAAGAGAGGCAACAGGACAGGAAAGCCATCAGACTTCCTGATGAGGATATGAGAGCCCTTCCTACTAGATGGCCTCACCTTGGCTTTCACAGTAAGGCTGATCCCATTTGCCAAGGTCTGTACCCTCAGGCTGGTATGGCCTAGGCCTGCACTGAGGGGTGTGAAAGTGGAACAGATCAGCAAGTCAGGAGGTGTTGGTCTGATAATCAGTCAACCTCTAACATCGTTAACCTTGGCCAAGCCCCTTAGCTATTCTGAGCCTCAATTTCCTCATAAGCTAAATGCAGATAATAATGACTCTGTAATGATATAATTCCCAAGCTGGTGAAAGAGAGCTCTGCTTGACTCTAAGCAAAATCCAAGAAGCTATGGGTGTTGGACGTCTGTGCGTGCGGCAAACCTAAAGACTTCTTGCTCCTCCTCTCCTTGGAGCTCGTCAAACACTCTCAGAAAAACTAAGCTCCCTAATTATGCGACCTCTTGGCAACGGCTTTCCTTAAGTCAGAGTGTTTCTGCTTATGGGGTGATTGTTTGCTATGTCTCCACCACTGGACTATTAGCCCCATGAGGACAGAGATCATGTTGTTTCTGTTTGTTTGTTTTGCTCAATGCCTAGTACAGCATATCCTCAATGCCTAGAATAGTACCTGGCCCCCAACAGGTTCTCAACAAACACTTGGGAAGTGAATGAATGAATCGATTAATTAATCAACCTCCTTAAAATCTGCACTCAAGAAACTCATTAACACTCGAGTCTTTGACCCAAACTGCTGGGTCTACCAGGCTGGTCATTTAACAAGGGTCACAATTCTAAATATAAAGCAAAAGGACACAAGTTCTGGAACTGAAATTTCCCTGCATGGCTCTGATAAGCCCGCATCAGTCCAGACTTTGCTCCCACCTTCCTGTGCAGCTTCAGACTGGCCACTCAAATTCTCTGAGCATCATATTTATCATGAATGGATCCAAGAGTGTATGCATTAGCAAGAATTAAAGATATCTAGATAAAAAAAGAATATGGTCATATTAAAGTAGTTAAACCAGATGCTTGTTGAGGTCTTTTTTAGTTCTAAAATTCTGGGACTCAGTCTTGCAAGGTAGGATGGGAGGAGGGCAGTCAGACATGGAACACCATTCTAGTGCTTCAGTCCGGTGTGTGTATGTAGCGGCATTTCAGCTCCTAGTCTGAATAAAAAGAAAGGGTTTGCAGGATGCCTATTCAAAATGACCTCTAGACAGAAAATTGCTTCTCTCTTGGAGTCTACTTTGTCATTTCCACACTGAGATGCCAATTAAACCAATCCTGCCAACCATAAAGGAATGTTATTGAATCAAGACTGATTGTGGAAGGTGCCTCAAGTAGGATACATTTTGAAAGAGCAAACAGAGAAGGTCGTACATTTCAAAGAGCAAATATACTACATCACAGAGTGGGTATAATTCAGACTATTAGTCAGAAGGGTCAGATTCAAATGTCAAATGTAGAGGAAGCCATCCTCCTTCTGTTTCTGCCATTAAAATGTTTGTGTGTGTGCATGTGTGTGTATCAGGGTTTGGGAAATGAGTGATTCCTGTTCAATTACTTTTCATTTTCCATAAAGGAAGAACATTGTACAAAGTACAAATAAAGAGGTGGTGGGGTGCAGAGGCAAGGGGCTTCCTAGAAGTTTAAGGCTCTTGGAGAAATGACATCATCTGTGGGCACTTCTGTGAAATAAACTTGGATACACTATAACCCAGTGGTCTTCACTTCTGCTGCTCTTATCTTTGGAATCACCTGGGGACCTTTTAAAACTCTAGAGGCCCACCCTGCACCCTAGACCAATTAAGTCAGAACCTCTAGGGGTAGGACTCAGCCATTCCTAGGTGCAGCCAAGTGTAAGCAAACTCTATAGCTTTCAAGCTCTAAAACCCTTCTAGGTTTCCTTTGGCCTAAGCGGCATGTCATCGGATGTTCCACTAGGTGGCACCTTCCAGCAAACTTAAGTGGGTCCGAAGAGGTCTCTTCTAGGTCTACCTGAAAGGAATGATTTCAGAAAGCAAGGCTTGGTGGTCCTTACTGGAGACAAAGGGTCTGCACTCTTGATGAGAGGCTAAACTTGTTGGTTAACGACTGGCCGGTAAGCGCTAGAGCCACAGAATATTAAAAGATTCCTCCTTTATTAGGAAACTGAGGCCTGGAGGGGGCGCAGCTCCAGCTCTGACTGCTGGGCTCACCACAGTCTCTTCCCGTATAGGTCCAACAGGAACAACAACACTCCGTACCCGCAACCCCTACCTCCCACCCCTGCTCAAAAGTCCTCCATGAGTCTTGCCATGGGCATCGGTGAACATCCGTCCTTTTCATCCGGTCAGTTGACGACACTCTGGTATTCTTCTAGGGTTTACCTTCCTGCACCTCAGCTGGGAGGCTGGATCAGAGCTGACTCCACCCTCAGCTTCTGGCTTAGCCAATCAGAAGGTGATGCTATTTACTCCCCCTACGTGATTGGTCCAAGCATGGATACCTGACCTACCCAAGGCAAAGTAGAACAATCGCTATGAATTTTGCGGAGGTTTTTGGGTTTTGGTTGGTTTAGGAAGCAGTGGTCCCTTCCAGATCCACCATGAGGAGTGGATTGGACATCTTTGTCCCTCCTGGCCCCAGAGAGGTGCTATAGGATGCATCAGTGGGCTTCCTTGCTCTGTCATCCTGTTGGAGTCAGCCCTTGGGGAGCCAGGGCAGGATACCAAAGGGAGGCAGAAGAGCCAGGTCAGGATGTTTCTTCTCCCAGCTTCCTTACTGGGATGATGCCACAGGCTGGCTGTAGCCACTACTAAAGGCCACAGCTCCTGTCAGGCTCTCTTGATTCTGAGAATCCCTCTCAGAATTCTGAGAAGTGCCTTCCCCTACCCTTCGGGACAGCACACCACTGTTTCTAGCCCAAGGGTACTACACGGTCCTTGGCTGTTACCCTATACCCTGTCCCATGGGCCTCTTAGTAAATGTGTCTCACATTTCCCAGAGTAGGAAAACCATGCATTTTCTGCTGGGACCCTACCTGAATCAAGGGGAGAAGCTTCCCGAGAACCTGAGAACGGCACCCACACAGAGGAAAGGAGCTGAAAAATCTCCTAGTTACCCAAGCCAACCCCTGATGTCATCCTGGCCTCCACTCCAGCTCACCTCCCACATTCAAACAATTATCTAATAATGCTAATTTTATTGCCTAATAAATTTTAAATCTATTCCTTCCCCCCAGGCCTACTGTAGGAAGCGTATTGCAGGTGCCGGCAAGAAGAATCCCTGATCAGAACTCTGCTACCTCAATGGACCAAAGTCCTTACATCGTGGACTGGCTCCACCCCTCAGCTACCGGCAAACCCTTGGCCTATGCTCGCCTGACCTGGATCAAGAGGATGAGCAGAGCCACTCAGATTAGGTCTCAGAAATTGGAATCAAGTGGCAGAGAATGGAGAAGGCAGCTGGCGGTGGGTCCTAAAAGTGGAAGTTCAGGTAGCATCAGGGTGGAGATTCTTCTCGGGACAAACAATGAGAAGTTACTGGAAAGGGGATATCATCACAAACAAGAAGTGCCCTAGTCGAAGACACAATGGACCAGAGGTGCAAGGAACAGAGATGCTGAGAGAGACAATTACGAAGGATAACTGCCTTGACTCTTGGTTTTCTAGTTCCAGATCCCTACCCTACGGTGTCTATGGGGTTTCCTGCTGTATACCCTTTCCTTGACGTCATAAGCGAGTCTCTGTCCCTTATGATCTAAGGAGCCTTGGCCTTGATACTCTAGATTCAGAGTCCAAGTTAAAGCCTTTATCATCTCATTTGAATTGTTGCAGTAGTCTCCTAACTCCTCTACCACTTGAGTCCTGAATCTATCAGAATCCATCTTCCCACCACCACAGTGACTATTCTGGTACATAGACTTGCCATGTTGCTTCCTGCTGGTGGTCTTCCCATTGTATTCACAGTAAAGTTCAAGGATTGGCCTTGCAGTCTGTGCTAAACTGCTCGTAACTGCTTACCTTAATCCTGTGGCTTCTGGCCTCCATGCCCTTGCTCATGCTGATCCCTCTTCCAGGGCTGCCCTGTACACCCTTTGCGTGGATAAACTCTTAGCCATCTTGAGGTCCTCGCCTCCTCCGCACCTCCCCACTGACTCCTTCCTCCTCCCAGCCAGTAGCTCTAAGAGCCCATCCCTTTTGTGTAGTTTCTATTTTAGCATTTACATATGAATAAAGATGACAGGATGCTGTTAGCTAACTTTGATGGAGATTTTGTTACAAACCAAGCTCTAAGTTAACACTTTACAAACATTATTCCTTTTAATCATCACCAAAAATCCTCTGAGGTAGGTTTGATTATTATTCCCATTTTCCAGAGGAGAATACTGAAGCAGAGAGGCGCAGTGACTTGCCCATGTAGGAAGGAGTAGACTCAGGTCTACTCTTTCTTTCTTTTTTTGGTCTTTTTAGGGCCACACCCACGGCAGGTTCCCAGGCTAGGGGTCAAACTGGAGCTGTAGCCGCTGGCCTACACAACAGCCCCAGCGATGTGGGATGCAAGCCACATCTGCGACCTACACCACAGCTCACAGCAACGCCGGATCCTGGCACTGAGCAAGGCCAGGGATTGAACCTGTGTCCTCATGGATACTAGCCAGATTCGTCTCCGCAGAGCCATGGTGGGAACTTCTCTTTTCTTTTTTAATAGCTTTATTGAGATATAATTCATACGCCATTCAATACATTCACCCACATCAAGTGTCCAAGTCAATGGATTTTAGTATATTCACAGAGCTGTGTGTAACCACAATCAGCTCTAGAACGTTTTCATCACCCCAGAAAGAAATTCATACTCATTAATTACTCATTTTTTGCTGCTGGCATGGTGCCCAGCATGTAGTATCTGTTCAACCAGCACTTCCTGAAGAAGGGATGGCTGCCCTACTTCTGAGGACGGTGGAAGGTGCAGAGAGTCTCTTTGTGCAATTTTTGCACCTCAACATCAATCAAGGGATTTATTTACTTGATTCTTCAGGTTGTTTCTTTCATGCTATTTCCCTCTAGTAACAACCTCTGCTTACTGTTTATGTGCCAAACCATACACTGAGGGATTTGCCTGTGTTATCTCATCAGTACCCAACCACCAGGAGTTCCCGTTGTGGCTCAGCAGGTTAAGGACCTGATGTTGTCTCTGTAAGGATGCAGGTTCGATCCTTGGCCTCACTCAGTGGCTTAAGGAGTGCTGCAAGCTGTGGCACAATTTACAGATACAGCTCAGATCTGGTGTTGCGGTGCCTGTGGTGTAGGCCTCAACTGCAGCTCCGATTCAAACCCCCTAGCCCAAGAACTTCCATATGTCACAGGTGTGACCGTAAAAAAGAAAAAAAAAAATTACCCACAACAACACCTGGGAATAGGTATTACTGCATCCATTATTCAGATGAGAAAACCAAGGCTTGGAAATTTTATCAATCTGCCTAAAGTCATACAACTAGTAATCACCCCATCCCAACATTAAGTAAACTTCTACCACCTGTAATTGAAAATGACACCAGGCCTGGGCACTATGCTCAGTTCTTTATGTCCATCACCCATTTAGCCATTTAGTCATTCATTCAGTAGATATTTATTAAGAACCTACTACATGCCAGGCACTATGACAAGTACTAGAGATTGAGTGGTGGGCAAATAGATCAATCATGGTCTCCTAAGGCTCACAATCTAGTGGCAGAAAAAGCATTATAAAAAATGAACATACAAATTACAATTGCATTTGGTGGGAGGAAGGAGAAAGGTCTTCTGGGCTGCTGAGGACAGAATTGATATTAGAATCCAGCGCAACAGCCTTTCTGCAAAGTTACACCAACGTGACTCCCCTAGGCCATTCTAATGGGATTTTGGAAAATGCCTTCTGGGTAGCACTTGTCCCCGAAGGAGGTCTACAGGTCCTTGTCCCTTACTGTGAGAAGTGCACACGCACGCGCACACACACACACACACACACACACACACACCACACCCCCAGCTTCAGGGAGAGCTAGGAGAAAGCCAATGAAGTGGGCTTTGCAAATGCTCTCTGTCCTCACCTGGAGGATTTGAGTTTGAAGAGCACTTTTCTATACACTGTGCTGCACTTTGCTTTTATCATGTACCTGGTCTTGGAGATCTTGCCGTATAAATACTTCGAGATTGTCCCACTCTTTTTTCCAATGCAAAGTACTCCACAATGTATGGAAAAAACAAAGTTCAACAGTCCCCAAATCTGAAAAGGAAATTTGAAGTTGTTTTCAATTTGGGGCCATTAAAATAATGTCATAGTGAATAACTTCTTGCCCCCCCTTGTTCTGGAGTATGGAAGTGAATCTTCAGGAGAAATTCCTAGAAGAAGGATTTGCTGGGTCAAAGGGAAAAGGCATCTGTAGTTTTGAAAGACTGCCACATCCCCCACCATCGGGTTTGAACCTTTTTACATTCCCATCAGCAATATATGAGAGTATTTGAATCTTCACAGCCTAGGTCTATAAAAAAAATTTTTAAGTGTGCATTTTTTTAGAAAAATGTACACTCCCGACTTCTTTTAAAAATTGCAAGACATGGCCTTAACAAGCTGGGGCTGAGTGGTCACTGAGACCAAGTCACCACTATAGCCCCTGTGGGTCTTGGAAGTTTCAGCTCCTGATTTGGTCCAGCCCCTTCATGATGAAGATGAGCCCAACACATTTCTAGAGGAACTGGACACTAGAACCCAGGTCCCCTGCCTCCTAGTCCACTATGCCATGTGGCTTCTCATGTAAGTACAAGAGAGATGAGAGGCGAGGGACAGTAGGTGTATAAAAGCACGGACAATGAAAACTATTGCCTTTGAAGTGGGTAAGCAGTGAGATCCTGCTGTATAGCACTGGGAACTATATCTAGTCACCTGTGATGGAGCATGATGGAGGATAATGTGAGAAAAGGAAAGTATAAATATGTGTGTGACTGGGTCACTTTGCTGTACAGTAAGGAACTGACAGAACATTGTAAACTGACTATAATGAAAAAATGAAAATCATTTAAAAAAATAAAAATAAAAGCACGGACAATTCAGCATTAAAATTGGACTTTTTTTTTTTTTGCAGCACTTAACTTAGCTTAGTAAATATATCACACCACCCTATAGTTGATTAAATTGTGACTAATCTGCATAGAGCAGAGTGACAAATTGGTTTCTATTTCTTTTGAACAACCCAAAAGAGGGCTGATGTCACAGCAGAAGGATTCAGCTTATATACTCATTTATTCCCTCATTCATCAAATGCAGACTCTGTGCTAGTCCTTGATCCAGGCACTGGGGGTTCAAAGATGAACAAGCATTTAAACACAGGGACCTGAACAGACAACCATGCAAAAACGTGATATAAATTGTTAAGTGTTTCATTGGAGGAATGTACAGGCTGCCATGAGAGCCCAGAGAAGGGAACTTCTCATTCTTCTTAGGGGCCCATGGGAGAGGTTACAAGGGAGATGACATTTGGGTGGATCCTGAAGGATGTGTAGGAGTTTGCTAAGAAAAAGAAGGAACATCTGACTAGTATCCATGAAGATGAAGGTTCAACCCTTGACCTTCTTCGGTGGGTTGAGGATCCAGCGTTGCCATAAGCTGTAGTGTAGGTTGCAGACGCAGCTCGGATCCCATGTTACTGTGGCTGTGGCATAGACCAGTGCTCCAATTTGACCCCTAGCCTGGGAACTTCCATATGCCACAGGTGCAGCCCTAAAAAAGCAAAAAAAGAAAGAAAAAAAGAAGGAATATGAGAAAGATTTTCTTGAAGATAAACAACGTTCAAAGACAAAAAGGACCAGTGTTCCCATTGTGGCTCAGTGGGTTGCAAACCCAGCTAGTATCCATGAGGATGCAGGTTCAATCCCTGGCCTTACTCAGTTGGTTAAAGAACTCACATTGCTGTGAGCTATGGTGTGGGTCATAGAAACAGCTTAGATCTGGCATCACCGTACCTGTGGCATAGGCCAGCAGTTGCAGCTCCGATTTGACCCCTAGCCTGGGAACTTCCATGTGCCTTTAAAAAAAAAAAAAAAAAAAGACAAGGAGGACCTCAGAAAGTGGCAGAAAATCAGTTCAAAAAAGGTTTGAGCAATAAACAAATAAAGAGAAAAAGAAGGAAAGAGCATATATCCAGAAAAAATGAATACTCTATAAATTTGAAAAGATAGTTGCATTCCAAGGTTTGTCGCAGTGCTATATACAATAACCCAGATATGGAAGCAAAAATGTCCATCAACAGATGAGTGGAAAAAGATGTGGTATATATACATATAATGGAATATTACTCAGCCGTAAAAAAGAATGAAAGAATGAAATAATGAAATAATTTGTAGCGCCATGGAGGGACCTAGAGATTATCATACTAAGTGGAGTAAGTCAGAGAAAGACATATCATATGAACTCACTTATATGTGCAATCTAAACTATTATACAAGTGAACTTATTTACAAAACAGAAACAGACTCATGGACATAGAAAACAAACCTGTGGTTACTGAAGGGAAAAGGTAAACAGGGGTCAATTAGGAGTTTGGGATTAGCAGACACATTCTACTATAAATAAACTAGATAAACAACAAGGATCTACTGTATAACACAGGGAACTATATTCAGTACTTTTTAATAACATACATATATATGTGAAAGGTTTTACATATATATAACTTATTTTAAGTTACATGAATATAACCGAATCACTTTGCTGTACACTTGAAACTAACACAACACTGCAAATCAACTACACTTCAATAAAAATAAATGTTTAAAAAAATAAAAAGGAAAGAAATTTACTGCCTTATTTAATTGAAATGCCAAAGGTAGTTTGCCTTCAGGCACAGCAAGATCCAGGTGTTTAAAGAATGTCATCAAGCCCAAGAAACTTTCTCAACTCTGTTTCTTCTTCTTTTTTTCTTCTTGCTTTTTAGGGCCGCCCCTGCGGTATATGGCGGTTCCCAGGTTAGGGGTCATATCTGAGCTGCAGCCACTGGCCTATGCCACAGCTACAGGAATGCCAGATCCGAGGCCGGTCTGCGACCTACACCACAGCTCACGGCAACACCAGATCCTTAACCCACTGAACAAGGCCAGGGATCGAACCTACCTCCTCATGGATCCTAGTCAGATTCATTTCCACTGAGCCACGAAGGGAACTCCTGCTTCTTCTTTACACATATTCTTTGCCTTGCCCTCAGGCAGCTTACTCTCTTCAGGTGACAGGGTGCCTTCTGGTAGCCCCAGGTTTACATTATCCTGACTGCTAGCAATGCTTGGGAAGCTGACTTTTTTTCCAATAGCTTCCCTAAAAATCCCAGGACTGAGTCTCATTGTCTAGGCCTGGGTTACTCACTGACCCCTGCCCCAAAGGAAAACCAGATGCTGGCTGTTGGGCAAGACCACCAGACCCCAAAGCAGTGGGGGACTGGGAGTGCACCTGTCTCATGAGGGCCAGAGGAGCCCAGCTAGAGGAGTTGGACCCACATCGCCATCTCCGAGGTGGGAAAACAAGAGCTCAAGGTTCCTAGAGTGAAAAGATGGAGGAAGAAGGAGCAGGAGTTAGAATGCAAGTCTCTTAGGACAAATGACTTCATATTATGAGGAGGGAATTAAGAGAAAGGGAAGTGACTTGTCCACAGTCACGCAACACAGTAGGGAGGGAGCCCAGGAGAAGTCCTGGTGCCTCGAATCCCAGGACCCTCATGTAGTGAGCTGTCACACATCTGAGTAGGCAAAGAGGTCTTGGAGAAGGATGTGGACATTTCTAAGAGTCCCTGGGATCACTCACCTTATGGCAGATGCACAGCTTACAGGCCCAGGTGACACCGTTACCCCAGACATGTGCCTGATATTTGACCTTGGGCCTCATAATATCATTGCAACAGGTTCCTGGGCCCAAGGGGCCAAGTGACTCAAGGACACTATTACAGGCTAAACTGCAGGCTCCCCAAATTAATACACTGAACCCTTGACCCGCCTCCCCCTCACTCCAGTACTTCAGAATCAGTATTTAGAGAAAGGGGCCTTTAACGAGGTTGTTGAGTTAAAATGAGGCCCTTAGAATGGTCCCTAATGCAATGTGACTGGTGTCCTTCTAAGAAGAGAAAATCTGGACATACAAAGAGACACCAGGGATGGGTGCACAGAGGAATGGCCACATGAAGGCACAGCAAGAAGGTGGTCATCTGCAAGCCAAGGAGAGAGGCCTCAGCAAAAACCAAGCCTACCAACATCTTGATCTTGGACTTCTAGCTTCCAGAGCTATGAGAAAATAAATTTCTCTATTTAAACTACCCTCTCTGTGGTATTTTGTTATAGTAGTTCCAGCAAAGTAAGACACCAAGTGCTATGGAGAGCAGTTACAAGTGAGTGACAATCAACACAAAGAGAAAGCAAAGGAATAAGGAGGGGTGGGGTGAGGGAACTGAGGGTGAAAATGGGGCAGGGCAAAACTAAATATAGAACTACTGTGCGATCCAGCAATCCCTCTCCTGGGAATATATCTGGACAAAACTATAATTCAAAAAAAAAAAACACTCTATAATTCATGCACCCCTATGTTCATAGCAGCACTATTCACAAGAGCCAAAACATGGAGACATCCTAAGTGTCCATCAGAAGATGTGGTACACATATACACTGGAATACTACTCAGCCATAAAAAAAATAATGCCATTTGCGACAAGATGGATGCAACTAGAGATTCCTATACTAAGTGAAGTAAGTCAGAAAGACAAATACCATATGATATCACTTAAGTGGAATCTAAAATATGGCACAAATGAACTTAGCTACAAAACAGAAACAGACTCACAGACATAGAGAACAGACGTGTGGTTGCCAAGGAGGGGGCAGGCAGAGGGAATGGGATGAACAGGGAGTTTGGAATTGGCAGTTGCAAACTATTACCTTTAGAATGGATAAGTAATGAGGTCCTACTGTACAGCACAGTGAACTCTATCCAATCACTTGGGATAGAACATGATGGAAGATATTATGAGAAAAAATGTATATAAATGTATGATTGAGTCAATATGCTGTATGGGAGAAACTGACACAACACTTAAATCAACCACACTTTAATAAAGATAAAATAATATAAAAAAGAAACAAAATAGGGCGGGGAAGGGGGAGGAGTTTGAATGTGGCCAGAGTGGAGATATTCAAGCCAGAAAATCCATTTTCTATAGTAATCATCCAGTTTGTATGAATATCTTAAAATGTGATTTTCAGCAATGAGGTATGTGCATATGGTCACAAAATTAAATAGTTCAGAGAACTTATAATAATAGCAACTGCCTTCTCCCTAAATATCCACCCCCACCCCCCAACCCCATCCTATTCCCCAGAGACCAACCTTTTTTATACTGTTTTTACTTTTAGCCCTTGGATAACATTTACTGACTGCTTGCCATGTGCCAAGCCCTGTGCTAAACCTGTTATGTACGTTGTTTCTGTGGATGCTCACCACAACCCCGTGAGGTAGGTACCATCATTAACATTTTACAGGTAGGAAAACTAAGATGTAGAGAAGTTAAGTGATACAACCAAGGTCACACAGTAGGTAAGCAATAGGAGTGAAATTTCATCTCACAACATTGGACTCCAACACCTGACTGCTCTGAGTCATCCTCTGGTGGTTCCTGTTAAAGCTTTATTCCCTGGGCTCCTTGATTTATCAACTCTACACAGTATCTATTGACTTCTTAGTACGACTGATGAGGATTTACCTCACCCCTTTGCCTTTTGCCTGCAAATCCTAGACAGACACATTGCAATATTTAGTTCTGCTGTGGGTACCTTTGGGGCTTTAAATAACACTCATTAACTTCAATCCCTTGTTTCTACTCTACAAACATTTATTGATGGACTTGTGGGGTCACTTGCAAGTTGGGGGATGGAAAAGCCAATCCAAATTTTCTTCTTATCCTTTCCCATTTCCCTTAGCACCCAGCAGGTGCTTAATGAATATTTATGAATAGAGTCAAAGCAGAGAAATTTAGCACCAAAGGTGGGAGATGACCAGGAAATCTCAGTTAGGGGAAGGACATGATAACTGCAGCCTGAGATGTCAGCCTGACTTCTTTGGAGACACAGCCTCCTGCTGAGGAGGGAACAAGGAGCTATAAAATGGAAATTGAAGAAGAATCGCTTCAGAGCAGCTGTCAGGAAGCACTTCCCAGTGGAGATCGCGATGACCTCCTTGCTGCAAGGTTGTCTCAGCTCACAAACCTGGTTCTATTCTGCCAGCTTGTGCGAAGCCACCACGGCACTCACACAGGCCTCTGGCCATCTGCCCCTCATGGGAAACATGAGGTGTTCTGCTAGTACCAGTTCCACGGTGGGCTTTCTGAAAAGGGATACATCCTGGGAAGGCTTCTCCCACAGACTGCAGAATCTGGGCATACCTGTGAAGAGCTCAACAGGTGAAGAAAAGGCCACCTGCCCTAAGGCCTTTGCTGCTCACCTTCTGACTGTAGCACCCTCCCTTTTAGCCTAGCTATGTCTTTTTTTCTTTTCTTTTTCTCTTTCCTTTTTTTTTTTTTTTTTTGTCTTTTTAGGGCCATATCCACAACATATGGAAGTTCCCAGAAAAGGGGCCAGCAGCTGCCGGCCTACACACAGTCACAGCAACACTCACGGCAACACCAGATCTTTTACCCACTGAGCAGGGCCATGTCCTCATGGATGCCAGTTGGGTTTGTTATTGCTGAGCCACAAAGGGAACTGTGAGCCTAGCTATTTTTTACACTTGGTACCTTGGGCAGAGGACATCATCATAGGGAAGACTCCCAGATCCTCTAGGCTGGGACACATCCCTTATTATACATACTGTAAGTATTTTCCCTCCATAGCACTTAGCACAGCTGTAATTTCACTTTTACTAGAGTCATTTCTTACATAAAATCAGCCTCGCCCACTAGATTGGGACCATCTCTGCTTACTATTGTATTCCCAGCACCTAGCAGGTACTCAGTAAGCAATCTTGAATGAATGTGTCTTCATTAAACCCCTTAAATCAAATGGTTCATTTATGGAACTCCTCAAAATCCCGCATCTCTTTTGCACCTAGAAAGAGAGGATGAAGCTTTCAGGTTATAACCGTGCTAGTCCAGAATTGTGATTTGCCTTCAGAAAACGCAGTGACTCTCAGATGACTCACACAGACTGAGGGACGTCTCCCCTCCCCCAACACACACGCAGGCTTCCTCCTCTCCATCACGCCTGCCCTCCTCTGTCAATCTGTCACCAAGCCTGGTCTCTTCACCTCCTACCTCAGTGATTCTCAGCCCCGGCTGCGGCTGACTGGCCAGGGAACCTTATTAAACATACAATGCTTGAGTTTCTTTCTTTTCTTCCTTCCTTCCTCCCTCCGTTCCTTCCTTCCTTCTTCTTTTTTTTTGCCTTTTAGGACCGCCCCTGCGGCATATGGAAGTTCCCAGACTCAGGGTCTAATCAGAGCTATAGCCACTGGCCTATGCCACAGCCACAGCAATGCCAGATCTGAGCTGCGTCTGCAACCTACACCACAGCTCATGGCAATGCTAGATCCTTAACCCACCGAGCGAGGCCAGGGATACTGGTTGGGTTCATTTCTGCTGAGCCACGATGAGAACCCCAATGCTTGAGTTTCTGACTCAAGGACAGCAGTCTCCTCACTGGCCTCTTGGGGCTCCAGGCTTGGGGTCCCCAATCCATTCACGGTGAAGCAGCCTGCCAGAGAGATCTTTCCAGAGGGAAAGCCTAGTCATGCTACGCTTCTCCTTAAAACTTGCCCCTGCATCCCACTGTCTTCAGGACAAACCCCCGCCTTTTGGAGAGCCTCCCAAAGCCCTGCTCATTTCCCCAGGCTCACCACCATGTTGGTCCTTACTCACCTCACTCACACTCTGCTCTAACATAGGGGACATCCTAAGGGCCTGAACAGACTGGGCCACGTTCTTTCATTCCTCGGAGTCTCTACACAACTGTTGCCCTGTCCAGTGTTAAAGAAAAATTTATTCTGACACTTGTTAAACTGGTACAGAAGACTTTATTCAGGATTCCTGCAGTAGGGGTATTGCAACGGGAGTGAGAGCTGAGCTCCACTTAGGATGCAATAGATAGCTGGGAATTTAGACAATAAACAGAGTGAAGGGTTCGAGAGATGGAAAATTACTAAGAGAAGGCTCCAAGGGTGGGGGGATTCTTGCTAAACTGGCCTAGCAGAATTCCCCCTAAAGTTAGGCTACCAGCTTAGACATCAAGGGTGAGGGATGAGGAATTTGATCAAATCTCAAGGGTGAGGGGGTGACTTAGCAGGATTCTTGGCTAAGACTGGGTTGGGTGGACCAAAGATAGAATGGGGGCCAAGGTCATGGCCCAGCTGGGAAGAGGGCTAAGAGGAGTCTGTCAAAAGTTTGGTCAAGGAGCAAGCCTTTAAAAAAAAAAAAAAAGGAGTTCTCATTGTGGCTCAGGGGTTAACAAATCCTACTAGGAACCACGAGGTTGCGGGTATGATCCCTGGCCTTGCTCAGTGGGTTAAAGATCCGGTGTTGCAGTGAGCTGTGGTGTAGGTTGCAGACGCGGCTTGGATCCCGCATTGCTGTGGCTCTGGCGTAGGCCGGCAGCTACAGCTCCGTTCAACCCCTAGCCTGGGAACCTGCATATGCCGAGGGAGCAGCCCTAGAAATGGCAAAAAGACAAAAAAAAAAAGGAGCGAGCCTTTGTCGCCAGCAACACTGACTGTGCTCTGCTTTGCATCTGACAATACCTGCTTCTCCAAGTTTCCACAGAGCCGCCTCTGAGAAGTGTCACCTGACACTCTTCCACCAGAGCAACTTCGCCTGTCCTGTTAGCAGTCATTACTTCCTTGTGCAGTGATCCGTTGATTTGCCTGCTCCTGAGTTTGACTGCGAGCAACCTGAGGGCAGAGACTGTATCTTGAATCCTCAGCACCTAACACAGTGTTGGCTCTCAGTAAATATTTGCTAGATGAATTCCGAGTGATGAGCAGGATTCTTGTGGATCGCTACTCTGCTCTGAAACAACAGTGGCTCTGCCTGGCCTGCATCAGCGCTTCTCAGCCTTCCGTTAGCATCAGAATCATCAGGAGGGCTTGTTAAGCACAGAGCGCCGGGGCCCCGCCAGAGTGTCTGATTCAATAGGTCAGAGGGGGACCCAAAAATCTGCATGTCTGATAACAGGTGAAACTGCTGCTGCTGGTCCAGAGGATGCTTTGATAATCACAGACCTGCAGGACTGCAGCTGATATCATCCCCAAGGGAGGTGCATCCCATGCTTTTTCAAATCCAAAGATCAGAAGATTTAATAAGCAAGCCAAGGGAGAGGGGGTTGGGGGAGGGATGGAGTGGGCAGTTGGGGTTCGCAGTTATAAGCTGTTATATATAGGATGGATAAGCAACAAGGACTACTGTATGGCACAGGGAACTATATTCAGTATCCTATGATAAACTACAATGGAAAAGAATATTTAAATATATATATATATATATATATATATATGAGTCATCTTGCTGTGCAGCAAAAATTAACACAACATAGTAAATCAACTCTACTTCAATAAAAAAAAAGACTAAAAAAGATTTCACAAGCAAATTTCAGGTAAGATGTGAAGCAGACATGCTCTCATGATCTAGGTGACCTCCGTCCCCGCCTAAAGCATAAGATTCTCTTTTTCTCTCTCCTTCTCCCCATCTCTCGTTTGCAGGCTGGAGCAATAGCTCAAGAGTTCATTTCCTTGCCCTGTACTTCATGTGCTGTGGGAGGAGCTGCCCCCAGGCCCCTCTTCCAGGCCTGGTGCCAGGCTGAGAGAAGGGACTGCGGCCCCCAGGCAGCTGACTGGCATACTAATATTAGCAGCATGCCTTTCCTGTCCCAGCACCCATGATTTGCTACTGTTGCAAACTGATTCAGGGGGACAGAAAGAGCCAGATCGGGCCATGACTGAAGCAGGCTGCCCAAAATGACTCTACCCAGCCCAAGGGCGCCAAGGTGCAGCTGTTTGCAGAGCACGTGGACAGAGCTGGGATGTTCAGGCAGTGATGTTTACACACCTATTCGAAGTCTTTGGGGTAGGAGGCAGAGTCAAGGGTGGAAGGGGTAGGGGGTGTGCCCAGAGCCAGGGCAGGGGGCCAGCTCTCCCCACATTGCCAAGCTCCAGAGAGAAGCTCCTTCAAATGCTAAATTCGAACTTGGCTGTCCAGACCACAAGGAAAGAATATTTGTCAAAATAAGAAGAGAGGAGTTCCCGTCGTGGCGCAGTGGTTAACGAATCCGACTAGGAACCATGAGGTTGCAGGTTCGGTCCCTGCCCTTGCTCAGTGGGTTAACGATCCGGCATTGCCGTGAGCTGTGGTGTAGGTTGCAGACGCGGCTCAGATCCCGCGTTGCTGTGGCTCTGGAGTAGGCCGGTGGCTACAGCTCCGATTCAACCCCTAGCCTGAGAACCTCCATATGCCACGGGAGCGGCCCAAGAAATAGCAATAACAACAACAACAACAAAAAAAGACAAAAGACAAAAAATAAAAATAAAAAAAAAGAAGAGAGAACAGGTATTTTTTGTTTGTTTGCAGTTTACCTTAATTTACTTTTATATCTCTTTTTTTTTTTTCGTCTTTTTAGGGCCACACCTGCTACATATGTAGGTTTCCAGGCTAGAGGTCCAATTGGAGCTGTATCTGCTGGCCTACACCACAGCCACAGCAACGCCAGAGCCTAGCCGAGCCGAGCCGAGTCGAGCCGAGCTGAGTCCTTGAGCAACACCCACAGCTCACCGCAACACTGGATCATTAACCCACTGAAAGAGGCCAGGGATCGAACCTGAGTTCTCATGGATGCTAGTCAGACTCGTTTCCACTGAGCCACAACGGGAACTCCTGTTACCTTAATTTCTAATTTCCAGATCTTCAGACATGTGCTCTGTGGGTCTCCATTTATACCCTTGCTCAGGCCCTGCAAATGCTAGGGGTGGGCCTGACTGTAGGAATGACAGTGTGAGGTGAGCAGCCTATGCAAGCAAGACTGCTCCCAGAGGGTGTGTGCTGTTCCCCCAGGACCAGAAGCTCCACATAGCCCTGCCTTCTTGGGGACTGGCTGGTGCTCCTTGAAATCACCTAGAGAGATTTCTTTCCTCCTAGGAAGGAGGGTGAAAACAGGCTCCACCGTTAAAGGAAAACAACTTTGCTCACTGAGGTAACGGAAGAGGCTTGGACCTGGGAGGTGTGGACGTGATGTTCTCATCCAGTCGTCAGACAGCAGGCAGGGGTGTAGAGTCAGACAAACCTCAGTGCTGTCACTTCCTAGATATATTTTCCTAGATGAGTCCCCTCTCTCAACCTCAGTTTTCTCGCTTGTTAGATGGAGGTAACTGTGCACACACAAGGGATTTAGCAAAGCCTTTCTAAGGGTGGGTACTTAGTAAGTGCTAGCTGTTACCTGTGATTTCCTGGATTAATTCATCCCTATTTAATGTGGCTTCCTCTCCACTCAGCCCCACCCTTGGCAGAGTTTGACAAGTTGGAGAAGTTGGTCCTCTGAGTTCTTGGCTTTCCCTTTGGACAACTCATTTCAGGGGCCCACAAAACTTATCTTAAAATTTTTTTCTTCTTTTTAAGGCCACAGCTGAAGCATGGGAAGTTCCTGGGCTGGAGTTTGAATCAGAGCTGCAGCCACCAGCCTACACCACAGCCACAGCAACGCCGGATGCATGTCTCATCCTTGACCTATGCCATAGCTTGGGGCAATGCCGGATCCTTAACCCACTGAGCTAGGCCAGGGATTGAACCTACATCCCCATGGATACTAGTCGGGTTCTTAACCCACTCAGCTGCAACAGGAACTCCTCATCTTACAAACTCATGCAGATTCCTAAGTCCCTGCCTCAGAGATTCTGATTCACCAGGTCAGGGCTGGGTCCAAGAATCTGTATTTTAATGAGCTCCCCAGCTGATTCTCAGACAAGAGGCAACTCTTAGAGAAACAGTGTGGTTGGGAAAGTGGACTGAAAGGCCAGACCAAGAGCAGCCACTGAGAGACAGACTCCTGTTCAATTTGAAGCACTTTTCCAAGAGTCAAAGTTGCCCAAGAATGGAATCAGCTGCCCTCAGAAGTAGTGAGCCCACTGTCAAGGAAGGGGTGCAAGAAAATGCCAGTTAAATACCTGACAGAGATAGGCAAGGGCTCAAACCTTAGCTCAGGAGTTGGGGTTTATGGCCATGAAAGTCTCTTGAGATTCCATCTCCTTTTCCATCTTCTCTTTCATCTCAGGAAGTGCTCTGTTATTCGTTCACACTGTGTCACCCTGCTCCCTTTCCCAGGGTGATCTGGGTTCAGGTCTCATGCCTGAGAATAGACAGGATGGATTTGTGTTTAGGACGGGAAGCTGGTGAGGAAGATCATTCCAGGATGCCCCACTCAACTGTGCCAACAGGCGGAACCTCACCTCAACCTCTGGGAAGGAGGGCCCTGCCTCCAGCCTCTTGTACCCCTCCCCTCCCCTCCCCCTTGCCCATCCCCACACAGGATTTAGAAAAGGAGATGGAAGCCAAGGAGGCCGTGGAGTCAGTCTGAGACTGTTCAGAGAGGACCGGGAGCCGCTGCGCTGCAGTGACTGTGCCTAACGCCGCGTGTAATCATTGCCATGTGTCTCTGTCACGATTGCATGTGTGCTTCAGTGCAGCCCCTGGAAACTGCCCCGGCAGGACCCTCTGAGCCAAGACAAATGGACAAGTTAGGACAGTGATAAATTCTGCTGTCCTGCTGTTGTCAGACACCCCCTGCAGCAAACCAGCTCAGCGGGGGACAAGGGCAGAGGGCACCACCAGCTGCCAAGTTCTGGGAGGCTGGGGGTTGTGGTTGCTCAACTTGCCCGTGGTTAAGGAAATGAGACGATAGTGGAGGCTGGGGCAGATAGGTTTCTCTATCTGCTCATCTGGCTGCCAGTCCACAATGAGATCCTTACATCCCAGCTTTGTCTGGTCCTACGCTTGCTCCCTAGATGTCTGAACCTGGCTAGGTGTCTTCTCACCTGTGTTCTAGAAGCCAGCAGAAAGCATTCCCTTCACTTGAACTCCGTGAATATACTTGGACACACAACACCTCTGAGCCAAAGGTGAGCACTTCCTCCTTGGACAGGACGCCCCCCCCCCCCATGCAAGGGCACCAAACCTGTCTCTTCCGCCCCCTGCCATCTTTACACCTTGAAAAGTGATTTTAGGAATGGTGGCCACATATTGAGCACCTACTATGTGCCACTCATGGTGCAAAGAATACCACATGCATAACCTCAAATGTTCCTAAACATAAAACTATTAGTTCTACATTGTAGAGGACAAAATGAAGCCACAGGATAGTTACCTGAACTGCCCAGGTCTGTGTGAATCTTAAAATTCACAATTGTTTGGGTTAGCAGGGAGAATAACAGTGAATAAACATTTAGGCTCTGGATCAGACCCCCTGGTAGAAGTCAAGGCTCTGTTTCCCATTGGTTATCGGGAAGGTAATTTTAACTTCTCTAAGACTTAATTTTTTCTCTCTGTAAAATGATGATGATGATGATGATAATAATAATACCTTCGTATTTGTATTTGAAGCAGGCAGAATAGTGGCCGCCCAAAGATGTCCACATCCTAGTCCTCGAACATGTGAATGTGTTGCCTTATGTGACAAAAGGGACTTTGCAGAGGCGATTACGTTAGGGATCTTGACATGGGGTCACCATCCTGGACTATCTAGCGGTCCATGTCATGACAAGGGTTCTTCCAGGAGGAAGGTAGGAACGTTAGGGTCAGAAAGAAGGAGAGGTATCTGAAGATGATGTGCTGCTGGCCTGGAAGATGGAGGAAGGGGTCATGAGTCAAGAAACTAGAAAAGGCAAGGAAAGAGATTCTCTTCTATAGCCGCAAGAAGCCCTGCTCCACACAGAGCCCCCACAGCCCTGCTGACACCTTGATTTTAGAACAATAAACCCATTCCAGATTTTTGACATCCAGAACTGTATTGTATGTTTCAAACCACTAAGTTTGTGGTAGTTTGTTACTGCAGCAGTAGGAAACTAATACAGTATTACTATGAGTTAAAAAAATCACCCCAATGTTTATTGCATTTACAATAGCAACCTAAATGTCCATCGACAGTAAAATGGATAAAGAAGATGTGGTACCGATATACAATGGAATATTATTCAGCCAGAAAAAGAATGAAATAATGCCATTTGTAGCAACGTGAATGGACCTAGAGATTATCATACCAAGTGAAGTATGTCAGATAGAGAGATAAATATCATATGATATCACTTATATGTGGAATTTCATCAAAATAATACAAAAGAACTTATTCATAAGACAGAAATAAGCTCATAGATTTCAAAATCAATCTTATGGTTACCACAGGTGAAACTGCTGGGGGGAGGCAAGAATTGGGAGCATGGGAATAACATATACACACACACAACTGTGTAAAATACAGGATTAATGAGAATCTCCTTATAGCACAGGAGAATCTACTCAATACTGTGTAATGACCTATATGGGAAAAAAGAACTGCTGTATTTATATGTATGACTGATTCACTTTGCTGTACATCTGAAACTAATACAACATTGTAAGTCAACTGTACTCTAATAAAATTAAATTTAAAAAATTAGTAAAATACCAGACACATTGGATTGGTTTTATAAAAGTTCACCATAAATGCTGTCTCTTGGTTTTACTGTAAGCTTCTTAGTAACGTACACATCATGGTATTCCAAACATAATTTGTCATAACACTAGGCACATAATAGGTGCTTTCAATATTTGGTGGATGAATGGTAACTTCATTCACTAAAAAGAGGGGGGAGGGAGCAATTCCGGGAAATGCTGGTCAAGACTAGAGTTACGCACATGGGTATAAGAGATTACTACGAGAGTGACGAAGGGGTCCTAAATTTTGCTCTAGTTAAGGCATTGATAGCCCTGATTAAGATCCTAATGGTTTTCTGCACAGAGTGACACATTAAATAACTAGCAGGTTTTTTGTTTGTTCGTTTTTTGTCTTTTTGCCTTTTCTAGGGCCGCTCCCGCGGCATATGGAGGTTCCCAGGCTAGGGGTCGAATTGGAGCTGTAGCCACCGGCCTATGCCAGAGCCACAGCAACGAGGGATCTGAGCTGCGTGTGCAACCTACACCACAGCCCACGGCAACACTGGATCCTTAACCCACTGAGCAAGGCCAGGGATCAAACCCGCAACCTCATGGTTTCTAGTCAGATTCGTTAGCCACTGAGCCATGACAGGAACTCCAATAATTAGCAGTTTTTACCAGGATTTTACTCAGTATATACCTTGATAAAGAGGCGCATGCAGCTCCAGATGCACATTGTTTTTTTTGGTTTTTGGGGTTTTTTTTTTTGCTTTTTTTTTTAAGGCCGCACTTGTGGCATATGGAGGTTCCCAGGCTATAGGTAGAATAGGAGCTATACCAGCCAGCCTATGACACAGCCACAACCACAGCCACATCAGATCTGGGCCATGGCTGTGACCTACACCACAGGTCATGGCAACACCAGATCCTCAACCCCCTGAGTAAGGCCAGGGATCGAACCCACAACCTCATGGTTCCTAGTCAGATTTGTTTCTGCTGCGCCATGACAGGGACTCCCAGACGCACATTCTAATAGGACATCCTCCATCCTCAGTCCAGTGCATTGTGATAGGGGTTTATTGGAAATCTTGGTTACAGGTAATAGAAATCCAATTCAAACTGGATTGGATTTGAAACAAACTTGTTATCTGAGAAACAAACAAAACACAGATGCAGTAACCCAAAATTTTAAAACCAAACACAGCCTGAATTTTTTGGCTAGCATAATTAAAAAACTCTAGAAGTAGGTCTAATGTCAGGTACCACTGGATCCAGGCATTCGAATGATGTCATCAGGATTTGTTTGCGCTGCCTCCTAGCTTTGCTCTCCCCTGTGCTGAGTTCATTTTCAGGCAGGCTCTGCCCTGGGGTAAACCTCAGAAAATCTAGGCTTACATGGTACCACCTTAGCAATCTCCAAGGGAAGATAATCTCTTTCTCAACAATTCTGGTAGAAATCTTGGAGTGGAATCTGATTGTGCCAACCAGAATGAGATGCCCATTCCTGAGCCAATTACTGCAACCACGGAGCTGGAACACACCATGGTTACACTTGGGTCATGGACTGACCTAGAGATGAGACAACCTCATGGACTGAGGGTAGAGGAGGAACGGTCACCAAAGGAAATGGAGGGACTGTTAGCAGAGAGGCGGAAGCGATGCCGGGCAGGCACAAACTACAGTTTTCTTTCCTAAGATCATGAAGAGAATAGGAGACAGAAACAGTACTAAAATCCAGCCTCCTGAAACTCAAAGAAATCTGGTTCTTAAGTCAAATAGGCTGGAGTATGAGGGCTGGATCTGCAAATAAAACTCTCAAGCCTCGTGGGATTTCCGGGAAAAATAACGAGGAGTGTGGGGGTGGAGAGCTGGCAGAAATAGACACTTCCTGGTCTTATGAGAAACTTAAGACTCTCAGAATTGGAAGGCCACCAAGTCTAACTTCTCCTGTCTTTTTGCAATATCCTCTCCAGGTGGCTGGACAGCCTCTGCTTGTGTGCCGCCAGGGACAGGAAACACACTCCTTTTCTGAGGCAGTCATTTTTTGATACTTCTACCCATTAAAAATAAATAGTTCTATTTTGAGTCCAATCTGTCTTCCTATAGCTTCTGCCTCCTTGTCCTGGGAGTCACAGAGAATAAGCCAAATGCCTTTGGAATGACCCAGAATGAAAGAGCATACAGTTTGAAGAAGTTAGGAGAAGGTTCATATATATTCAACTATATTCAATGTTCTCTGATAAACCATAATGGAAAAGAATATGAAAAAGAATGTGTGTATATATATATATATGTATAGCTAAATCACTTAGCTGTACAGTAGAAATTAAATGCAACACTGTCAATCAACTATAATTTAATAAAATACATTTTTAAAAAAGAAGAACAGGGGGAGTTCCCATCGAGGCTCAGCAGTAACGAACTTGACTAGGGTCCATGAGGATATGGGTTCGATCCCTGGCTCAGTGGGTTAAGGACATGGTGTTAAGCCATATCCTTTTCCTCACGGTTAAGCCATGAGTTGTGGTGTAGGTCGCAGATGCACCTTGGATCCAGCTTTGCTGTGGTTGTGGCACAGGCCACAGCTGCAGCTCCCATTCGACCCCTAGCTTGGGAACCTCCCTATGCCTCAGGTGTGGCCCTAAAAAGTAAAAAAAAAAAGAAAAGAAAAGAAAAGAAAAAGAAGAACATGGTTCTGAGGCAGGTTCTCTACTAGGAAAATATGATCAATTGAAAGCATGAATGAGAAAGTCATCATTATCGTCTGTCAGGCACTTACTGTAGACCCTAAAAGTATTATCTGATTATAGCCTCATAATAACCATTTGAGATAAATACTATTATTATTCTCATTACACAGATGAGAAAACTGGGGCCACCAGAGTTTAAGTTACATGTCCAGGGTCACAGAGCTAATTTAAGTGGCAGAGCTGGGATATAGGTTCCAGATCTGACTGTGCCACTTGAATTATGACGATTCCCATGCATGTGTCCTTATCTAACACGTCACCTATCAGAAAGACAGACAGCAGGCATTACTTTTATACATTCAGCCTAACGGCTCTTGAGTTGGTGAGTACATACGGTTCTTTACTCTTTCATAAGGTTGCTGGGCAGGTCTTGGCTTCCCCATCCTCTTTATGGGGTAGAGAGAGTCACTGAATGTGCCAGCATCAGCTGAGAGCAGCCCCCCAGCCAAAGGCCCCCCTCATAGCCAAATGTCCTGTAGAAGATGTTTTCCCAAACAAATCCTTCCCTCTTCCCTGGTCCAGCGATTAAATAACCCACAGGCAGCACTCCAGACAGAGAGAAAAATGAAGACAGCAATACATATTACAAGAGCGTAGAAAGGACCAAGCTGTTTACTCAGATTGGGAAACAGATTCCAGGAACAATGTGTCTGCTCCAATGCAATTATCCTGAAAGTGGTCAGCATTTTATTCAGCTCCAAAACTCATAAAGAGGCTTCAAAGAGACAGATGCTCTGGGGACTGTTTTATCAAAAGGGACTTAAGAGGTGAGGGTTTTAGATCAAACTCAGCTCTTAATTGAATCAGCAAAAAGTGGTTAAAAAAAATAAAAAGGGAGTTTTATGAAACAGCAGGACACACTTGGGATATGCAGATTGAGAAGAAAGGATAGAAACTGACCCAGATAGGTGGCAGAATACCTCGGCACTGCTGGCTGGTATTACTGAAGGTAGAAAGAAACGAAGTTATCAGCATCATAAACTCCTAGCCTGGAAGAAACACGTAGCTTCCATCTGTCCTTTTTTATGTAATTCATTTGCATTTAATTCAACTTTTTTTTTTCAATAAGTAACAATTAAGCACCTACTATGCACCAGGCACTTTGTTAAGCACTGGGGATGCAAGGGAGATGATAACACAGCCCTTCCTTCTAGGAGCTTACAGTCCTCAAGTGCAGCCCAGGGTCAGAAGCTCAAGCCCTGACCTGCCCATCTTAGCAGGGCGTGTCCATTCCCTACCATTTCCCCACCCCCACACTCCTCTGTATTTTTCTGGGAATCCCATGGGGCTTAATAGTTTAGTACCCAAGTGAACCTTCACATTCCAGCCAATTTGACCTTGGACCTGATTAGCATGGGGATTCAGGAGACTAGACTCCAGTCCTTTTTCTGCCTCCTACTCTCTCTGTCTCTTGGGAAAGAAAATTCTCTTCCTGTATAGGAAGAAACTGAGGCTTGGGGAAGGCTTTCCTCCTCTTGCACCCCAAACCCTGTGTTATGTTTAAATCTTGATCTTTCCCTTCACAAGTTGTGTGCCCATGAGCAAGCTGTTTTAACCCCTCTGTTCTCAGTTTCATCACATGTAAAATAGGACTGTGTTAAGGTAACTGTGTGTGAAATGTTTACAATAGTGGTAGTTAGATAAGAAATACTTGGTAGACATGAACTACTGTTAGAACACTATGGACCATTTTTTCAAACTGGTCCACTATTTATTATAAAATGTTTGTATGTTTGAGTGACTATTGGATTTATTTATTTATTTATTTATTTTGGTCTTTTCTAGAGCTGCACCCAAGGCATACGGAGGTTCCCAGGACAGGGGTCTAATCAGAACTATAACCACCGGCCTATGCCAGAGCCACAGCAACGCAGGATCCGAGCCGCGTCTTCGACCTCCACCACAGCTCACAGCAAAGCTGGATCCTTAACACACTGAGGAGGCCAGGGATCAAACCCGCAACCTCATGGTTCCTAGTCGGATTCGTTAACCACTGAGCCACAACGGGAACTCCGACTACTGGATTTATATCTACCTCTCCCATTAGACTGTAAACTCTATAAGGGCTGTTTTACCTACTGCAGATTATTCCAGCATCCACCTCAGTGACTGACATGTAAGAGAAGCTCAAGAAATATTTGTTTAACAGGTTAATGAATAAATGAATTTCTTCTCCAGTCCACTTCAGAGTGCAGAGGAAAGAAGAATCTGAAAGACTTTCAGAGCATCTGCTCCCCGAGGTTTTTCTCAAACAAGCTCCAACAGCTGTTTGTGCTCGAAGCCACCATAAAAAGCATTCTTAAAAGCGAGAGGAAAAGAACAGCAGTAACGGAGAGATCGATGGCTGCAGCTAAACTCGGGGGACTGAGGAGGAAGGGTGGGAAGGTAAAGATAGGGGCTGAAGGAAAGAAGACAGAAGCCTAATTCTGAATCAGAGACCGACCGAGAAAGATATTCAGTGAGGCAGAGACATTCATCCCGAAAGGCCCTCCGGTGTTGACAGAGGCGATGGAGGAGAAGGAAAGGAAGGAAGACAAGTGTTTGAACTGGCAGCTAATTCCCCAAATCCTTGAGGGTTTTTGAGAGATCTAGAGCAATGCAAGCTTCAGCCTTGGCTGGCTGATTTACGACCACTGAGGTTTGGGCTGCACTGGAGCTGGGCACGTGAGGCCGCTCTGTTGCCTGGAACTTCTCAAAGCCACGCCTGGGACTCCCCGGCAGAACAGGATGGTGAGCAGATTAAAGATTGGAGGATCTGCCCGCTGTAATGGGACATGAACAGTTCTCAGAAGCAGGGAAATCCTTCCTTCCTTCCCTCCCTTCCTCCCTCCTGATTTATTGAGTATCCAGGATGTACAAGGCCACCAGGGATGCAGTGATTAGATAAGACATGATTCTTAACTTTTAAAGAGCTCTCGGTGGTATAGCATAAAGAGAAAAAAGCAGGGAGCAGAATAAAAGGTACAGTAAAAGACCATTTATATAAACTCAGTTTTTAAGTTTTTATCTGTTCATGATACATGTATTTAGCACATACTTACTGGTTAAAAATATTAAATGGATTTGGCAGAAATGGTCCAAATTTCTGATGAAGTTGCTGGGGGATGAGACGGGAAGGAAGCAAAATCAGGGATGGAGAACCAAAGGAGGTTTTGTCTTTAGATGAACAATATGTTGTTTGTTTATTTAGTTAGTTAATTTAGTTTAGTTTAGTTTTTATTTTATTTGCTTTTTAGGGCCACACCTGCAGCATATGGAAGTTCCCAGGCTAGGGGTCGAACTGGAGCTACAGCTACTGACCTACACCACAGCCACAGCAACATGGGATCCAGCCGCTTCTGTGACCTACACCTCATCTCACAGCAACACCGGATCCCTGACCTGCTAAGCGAGGCCAGGGATTGAACCCACATCCTCACAGATACTAGTTGGATTCTTTGCTGCTGCTCCACAAAGGGAACTCCCACTTATTTTATTTTAAATCAATTTGACAAATATTTTTTTGAGTGGTCATTTCAGATGGTGGATACTTGGTTATTTGGTATACACTGTTTTGTTTTGTTTTTCAAATTTCTCAGTTAGGAAAGAAAGCTCAAGAAATTGAATAAATGATTATAATTCAGCCATTCAAGCCAGTTTTCTGTTTCTTCTTCCACATTAGTCCCAGAAGATGGAAGCAGCAGGGATGATCAGAGGCAAAACTTATCATTCTCTTTCATACCCCCAGTCCATCTCTCCTCCAGTCCACATTTTCAGGAAAAAAATTCTCTAAGATAGAATCAAATAAGCTACTCCATGCCAGGTAAGATAAAATAACACACATGGCCCGTGAAATATGTGCCCCTTCCTGAGACCTCCAGAAGTTGAGCAGGTATAAGAGTTGGGAACCAATGTGAGCAGAATCCTCTGAGCGTCTGTGGACAGAAGGCACTGACCATCTGTGGTCTTCCTCTCTTAGGGTGTCTTGCAAACTAGGACGTCCTCATTTCTAGGCAAGCAGTACAATGAACAGAGCACAGGCTTTGGAACCCAACAGAGCTGGGATAGGGGACCATAGGTAGCTGTGTGACCTTGGGAAAATTACCAAGTCTTTCTGAACTTAATTCCTTCGTCTATAAAATGGGGACAATAATACTTCCCAGGTTGCTGTGAAGTTTAAAGGACCTCATGGAAATTAAGTGCCCAGCTAGCCCAGTATGTTTACCCAGAAACTGTTAAGAGTCTTAGAACATGTTAGTTCCTTCTTTCTGGAAAGTAGAATTTCCTCAGAGTGACATCAGGAATATGGTTCTGAAGTTCCCGTCATGGCTCAGCAGAAATAAATCTGACTAGTATCCATGAGGACACAGGTTCAATCCCCGGCCTTGCTCAGTGGGTTAAGGATCTGCGTTGCCATGACCTGTAGTGTAGGCCACAGGTGCAGCTTGGATCCCTTGTTGCTGTGGCTGTGGTGTAGGTGGGTAGCTATAGCTCTGATTTGACCCCTAGCTTAGGAACCTCCATACACTGCAGGTGCAGCCCTAAAAGAAAAAGAAAAAGAAAAAAAAAAAGGAGAAAAAAAAAATCAAGTGTTGGTAAGGTAATGGGGAAATGGGTACTCCAACCACTACCGGTGAGTGCAGCTACTTTGGAGGGCAATTCAGATTGTACACACTCTACTGCCATGGGACTCCACAAAGAGGTGAGTCCAAGGATGACTGCTGTAGGATTGTTTGAAATGGTGAAAAGTTGAGTACAAACTAAAGTCCATCAGAGAGAGATGTCTGAATAAATGATGACATACTTGTACCTTGCAAGTTACCAATGAAGTGAACATCTAAACACTAATTAAGAAAGAGCCCCAGGAAGTACTGCATTCAAAAAAACAAGTTGCTACATAATCATACAATGTGACTTTTGTGTAAAAACAGTAACAACAAAAAATAAGCACTACAATACAGATTTGATGGATACCATCATGTTTATAAATACATAGAAAAAGATCTGGAAAGATACATTCCAATCCAATACCTAGGACTGGGGATAGTGGAAAAGGATATTTTAGCTTTATATGTTATGTCTTAACTTTTACCAGGAGGATGTACATCTTAGTTCAGCTAAAACCGAGTGGCTTATAAACAAATAGCATAGACTGAGTGGCTTATAAACAACAGAAATTTATTTCTCACAGTTTTAGAGACTCAAAGTGTGAGATGAGGGTGTCAGCATGTTTGAGTTCTGATGAGAGTCCTCTTCTGGGCTGCAGATCGCCCTTTTCTCACTGTACCGTCACACAGCAGAAAGACCCAGCTGCCTCTCTGGTCTCTTCTTATAAGGGCACCAATCCCATTCATGAGGGCTCCACCCTCAGGATGACTTAACTACCCCTCAAAGATTTCACCTCTAAACACCATTACATTGGGATTAGAATCCCAACATATAAACTGTAGGGGAACATAAACATTCAGTTCACTGCAATATGTATTTATTACTATACTACCTAAGTAGATTTTTTTTTTTTTTTTTTTGCTTTTTAGGGCTGCACCTGCAGCATACGGAGATTCTCAGGCGAGGGGTCAAATCAGAGCTACAGCTGCTGGCCTACACCACAGCCACAGTAACATGGGAGGGGTCAAATCAGAGCTACAGCTGCTGGCCTACACCACAGCCACAGTAACATGGGATCTAAACCTCATACACCACAGCTCACAGCAACACAGGATCCCTGACCCACTAAGCAAGGCCAGGGATCGAACCTGCATCCTCATGGATACTAGTCAGATTTGTTTCTGCTGTGCCATGAAGGGAACTCCCTGTAGGTAGTTTCAAAATAGCTTGACTGAAGTATAACTGTCATACACTAAATTGCTCACATTTATAGTGTGCAATTTGTTAGGTTTGGACACATGTATACAATTGTGAAACCATCATAATCAAATCACGAACATATTAGTCACGCCGAAAAATTTCCTCATGTGACAAAATTCTGTCCAACGACATAGAGAGACACACAGGAAGAAAAGACTGCTCTTTTGCTGGATGTTGTTTCTACCAGTGATGCCTGGAATAGTGTCAGCCAACTTGTGCTCCAGGGGAAAACACGGTTTGCTTTGGAAGGAGCCCAAAGTGCATGAGGATGGCAGATGGGAAACACAGGAAAAACCTGGGCCCTTGATCATATTGCTGAGCCACTGAATTAACTCACCCTGGAACCACCCTACTTTGGAACTTCTGGTTGTAAAATGAGTAAAATGTTCCTTTTAAGCCTATTGGAGTTGGGTCTTCTATTACCTGTAGCCAAAAACTATCCAAAGAGATATGCTTTGAGAATTAAGGGAAGGCTGGTGTCCTTGCTTTATAAAGGAGAAAATCAGAAATCCCAAGTAAAGGTTACGAGGCCGGCAGAGATGTCTGGCAGAGGAAAGAACTGCTCAAGGTAGGATGTGACATGGGACAGCCAGGAGATACAGCTAGAACTTTAAGTATTCCGCTGGGTATCCATAATATTACTTGGGAAGATGTGCAGTGGACTTTCTGACAGCAAGGTAGAATGGAGCTTGGCCTCTGGTTATATGAGCATTGAAGGGAAGTGAGACCCCTGACAATTAGGGAGCTGGAGGCATCTGGGTTACCCTTGAACACTCTGATTCCCCATCTCCCCACCTATGAAAAGTATACAATCCTTTCTTCCATGACTACCTACAGGGTGACTGTGAGAATGAAGGGTGACTGTGAAACAAGGCAGAAAGGGCAGCAAAAATCAAACACACAACACAAATGTTCCTCTCTACCTTTTGCTTCTAACTGCTAGAGCAAAATCTATTGAACCAGGTCATCTGGGTGCCTCTGAGAAGCTGCTATGTACAAGCCTTGGCTAAAAGCAAGCTAGAAAATTTTCAGAAAGACAGATCCTGCCTTAGACTCACTGGCAACATGTCAGTGAATTTCCTTTCTGTGTTTGGACTTGCGTAACCCCGTGTGGGTAGGAATATAATCAGAGTTTGTGGATGTGTTTGCAGTAGGCATCTGTGTGTGTGTGTGTGTGTGTGTGTGTGTGTGTGTGTGTGTGTGTGTGTGTGTGTGTGTGTGTGTGTGTGTGTATTTGCAGGTATGATGATAGCAGAGTGCAGCTGGAGCAGAGTCAGTTATTTCCCAACTCTATGACCTCGAAGACATTTTTCAACCTCTCTGAGCCTCCAGTTCTTCACTAGTAAAATGGGGTTGCTGAGACATACAGAGTCGATAAGCTGGAAGGCTTAAATTTATAGTGCTCTGGATATATTAGAAGAAGAAATCTGAGATGTGTATGAGTGAACCTGCATATGTTATGTATATTTCAGTTTGTGTGTGTGTAGGAGGTAGACATGTGGGTGTGTATGTTTATATAAAAGGGGGTTATGTCTGAAGGTGTGTTAAGTTAACGTGTGAGAGAAAGGGCAGAGGATGGAAGAGTAAGGCATCACTAAGAAAGGAAAGGCGAGAGGAAGGAAATTTGGAAGGAGAGAAACCAGACAGTGTGAGACCAGACCTTGCTGTTCTTTCCGGAAGCCTCTGCCAGCTCCAGGAATGCAGACTGGAATTGGTTCAGAAACCTCAGGGACTCTCTCTGGAGCCAGTCCATCTGCTGACTTCTCTGTCCCAGAATCACCTCTCAGCACTGATGATAGGGATGGAGCAGGCACAGGTAGCTGTAGAAGTCCCAATAAGGAACCATAGATAAAGAGGGAAACTTAGGGGACTTTGGGAGATCGCTGTAAGTTAATAAATTGCTCAAGAAAGCCATCAGAACAAGGCAGGCTTGCTCCACTAGTGGAGGTGTAACAATTGCCTCAAGTCGTTGGGTGGGGGATGGGATGAGGCTTGCATTCAGATTCAGCCCAAGGGCAGGAGTTTGAGAACGACCCTACTGCGGATTTGAATATACACCTTACCAGATACTAAAGAGGAGCTACTGCTCCAAGAAAGAGGAAGACTTGGTCTTTTTGGACACCCACTCTTTTGGATGGTAAAACTGTAGCCCACTGGATGGGGGGTGGGGGGAGGGGGCAGAGCCTCCTTGCCTGCCCACTTGCATCTCTTACAAGCGTCCTATCTTAAGAAATCCATTTCTTGCCTATCATTTTGTCTTTCGCTGAATTCCTTCTGTGCTGAGGCATGAAGAACCTGAACCTCAGACACCAGGTGAGTGATTCTAAAATCTGGAACCATGGGTTCAAGTCCCAATCTTGCTTAGGCTGGGTTCGAGTCCTGGCACGTGAGTTCAAGTCCCAGTCTGTATTCTGGCTAGGTTCAGGCCATCGGTTGTCAGTTTCACATGGAGGCCTTTTCCAGGAGGCTGGGGCTGATGAAGGGTGTGTTCCAAGCAGCAAGGTGCATCTCCTTGGTTCTCCAATGGGTGAGAGCTGCTCCATCTCTGGTGCTTTGCCTCATCTGCACCTGACCCCCTGGGTCACCCCCAAAGCCACACCCTCCTCTGCTTGCTGCCCACAATTTCCATAGCAGCTAGCCTCTTGCTGCCTCCCCCCCCCCCCCCGCCGCCCCTGGCCCCTCCAAGACACTCTGCACATAGCCACCAGCATCCTCTGCCTGGAAGGCTGTGCATGGCTCTGGCAATGACCAATCCCTCTGATTATTCAAGCTGGGTTCAAATATCCCCTCCTCAGGGCGGTGTCTCTGACCTGCCAGGCTAAAGCAACACCCTTCTCCTCCCCTAGGTATTCATACAAAAATTCTATAGCACTTTCAGTTGTGAAGAATGGCACACTCACAGCAAAGTACAAGAACATAGGTATACAGCATAGTGGGTGGTTATAAATATCCACAGAACCACCAACCCCGTCAAGAAATAAAATATTGCCTGCACCCTTCAAAGAAGCTCTTCTCCACCCCGAAATGGTTCCTCCCCGACATACCCCCTGCCTCCTTACCTTGACCTTTTGGTAATCCCACCTGTGCTGATTACTAAAGGATCACCTCCGTGTTTAATCCCAACATTCTAACCTCTGCTTTGTGATGCTAAGGCTGGGACCCTGCAAGCCACTTTCCTCTCCACCAGCTCCTTTTTCCTTTGAGACGTCAACAACAGGAGGGCACTGGAAGGAAGCATCAGGCCTGGAGGAGGGAGAAAAGACCTGCTTTACCCTCTTTGCTTTCTGCACGTGTCAGTGGCTTCACCAAGGCAAGGTGTTACATATAAAAGCAGGCGATTGCCTCCCCAGTCCTCATTCCTTTGCATTTCTAGAACCTACACCCTGATAGTAGGGAACCAGCCTTATTTCACAGGATGAGAGAACCAAAACTGAGCAGGGTTCTGTGGGGCTCCTGGGTATAAAAGCCTTTCTCCCTCATTTCTTGTCCGTAGGAAATAGGTCTCATTCAGCCTCCATGACCTTCTCTGAGCTCCAAAGGGCAGGTTCAAACAGTTGCTAATCAGGGAAGGGAGAGAATGCAGACGCAAGGGAGGAGCAGTCAAAAAACAACAGCGCAAAAACAAAACAAAAAAACAGCGTAGCCTTGGGGCAGGGTCCCGGTTCCACATGACAATATTTTTGAGTTCTTCTGCAGAACTAAAACCCCAACAAATATAAAATATACTTCATTCTGGAAAGAAGAACCACCAGAACCAGTCCTGGGGCCACTAAACACCAACTCTGTAGAAGGATACAAGCTTGCATCTCCCCTGATCCTTATCTATGGCCCTATTTTCCACTCCCAAACCATAAACCAACTCCTAGTCTCTCCCAAGAGAGTCTTGAAGGTGTTAACCTGCTATAATCCCCTTTGCCTGGCAAAGTAATACAGCCATTTCTTTTCTCCTCCCAAAAGTCTGCATTTCTACTCAGCACAAGTGGACAGAGGCCAAGTTTCAGCAATAGAATCCAGGAGTTTTAAGTTAGATGTCAGCCACACAGAGACACACAGTGTCCTTTCTCTGTGTGTTGTGGGACATGGAACAAAGTATGATATCTCTTTCTAAAGCCCAGTTTCCTCATCTGTCAAACAGAAATGAGCCAATCTCACTGATGAGTCCTGAGGCATAATGAGAGGCAGGTGAGGAACTGAGACTCAGGGAGAAAGAGACAGACCGGGCAGCAGAGGGAGGGTGAGGAAAGAGGTCCAGCAGCCCTCTCTGCCCAGGACTCTGCCCACTCACTGTCTTCTCAGCATCACCCCAAATCTTTTCTAAGAAAGTCCCTCTACCCTATCCCTGGGGACCTGCAACGTGCTTTCAGCCATCTCCAGGGAGCACTTCCTTCAGCTAACTCTCAAGACCCAGTTACATTCCATCTACTGGAATTGTATCAGAATGCCAGTCAGTTGGAGAACAGCCTTGTGGTTGCCAAGGGGGAGGGCGAGGGAGTGGGATGGACTGGGAATCTGGGGTTAACAGATGCAAACTCTTGTATTTGGAGTGGATAAGCAATGAGATCCTGCTGTATAGCACTAGGAACTATATCCAGTCACTTGTGATGGAGCATGATGATGTGAGAAAAAGAATGTGTGTATATATATACATAAGTGTGTGACTGGGTCACTTTGCTGTACAGTAGAAAGTTGACAAACCACTGTAAAACAGCTATAATGGAAAAAATAAAAATCATTAAAAACAAAAGAGAATGTCAGCAGTGTTCTTGACACACTGCTCTGAAATCATCTGAAATCATCACTGAGGTCCCTCCCAGTGATACTGTCTCCCTCTCTATGGGTGCTCCCCACAGAGCTGGTCCTGAGCCTGCAGAGTCCAGCCAAAGCCACAGGGAGACTGGCCAGAGCAGCATGAGATTGGCCTTAGCCTTAGCGGGGAAAATACGTGTGCTCTTTGCTTGTTTCCTCTCACACGTTTCTCTTGCTGTTCAGACCACAAAAAGCAGCAGTAAATGCTAGGCAGCAGTCTGCTTTGAGTGACTGACCTGAGCAGGCCTAACAGCCAGGACCTTGTGGGAGAGTCCCAGTGTGGCTGTAACTGAGGGCCAGTGTCATCCAAAGGCCAAGCCACAGTGGCCAATGGCATCCTCTGCATCTTTGGAATGTTTATGGATCAATAGAGCTGTGATTGCTCCCTTGCCTGGAGTGCTGCACTGCATTTATCAGGTAAGAAAATGGCCCATCAATAACAATAACAATTTACACTCAGCAAACAGTTATTTAACCACAGGTTGATTTCATCAAGGCTGGATCACAGTTATCATCTTATAACAGTGTGTGCTTCCCACATTCCTGACTAAGAGTGAAAGGTTTGAGAATACGGCCCTTGTGTGATGCACTGACATGGACTTTTGAGCTATTAGCTTGTCACTAGGAGGAAGAAGGGGAAAAGGGTCAGGGGAAATGTTGGAGTCAAAGGACTTAATGTCATTATTCTGAGTAGTTAATTAATTAGCTTGGTGAATATCTAAGATGTGCCATGCACTATGCTAGACACCAAAGGTACAGTGGCTGGATGAGGGAGGCTCAGTGTAGACATTATCTACTGCCATGTAGCAATACTACCACAAACTTAGCAGCTTAAAAGAATAAACATTTGTGATATCAGAGCTTCTGGGGGTTAAGA
Organism: Phacochoerus africanus; assembly: GCF_016906955.1. Classification (NCBI taxonomy): domain Eukaryota; kingdom Metazoa; phylum Chordata; class Mammalia; order Artiodactyla; family Suidae; genus Phacochoerus; species Phacochoerus africanus. Next base: position 10,932,413 of record NC_062544.1, on the reverse strand, counting down.
ATCCAGGTACGGCTTAGCTGGGTCATCTACAAGGTTGCAATCAAGATGTCAACCAGGGATGGGATCTCATCTGAAGGTATGACTAGCTATCCATTTCTGGAGTTCCATCGTGGCGCAGGGGTGACAAACCTGACTAGTATCTAAGAGGAAGCAGGTTCGGTCCCTGGCCTAACCCAGTGGGTTAAGGAACCAGTGTTGCTGTGACTGTGGCATAGGCCAGCAGCTACAGTTCCGATTCTGATTTCACCCCTAGCCTGGAAATTTCCATATGCCATGGGTATAGCCCTAAAAAAAACAAAAAAAAAAAAAACAAAAAAAAAAAGAAAAAGAATCCATTTTCAAGTCGTTAGCAGGCCTCAGGTCCTTGCAGGCTAAGCCTTAGAGCCATAGTTCCTAGCTAGTTGTTGGCTGGAGGTTACCCTCAGTTCCCTGCCATGGGCCCCTCCTCAACATAGCCATTACTTCATCAAAGCCAGCAAGAGAGGGAGTTTCTTAGCATGACAGACATAACGGCTTTATGTAACTTAGTTATAGAATTGACATCCCATCACTTTTGCCATGCTGAACAGGTTAGAAGCAAGTCATAGCTTCTGCCCACACTCAAGAGCTGGGCTGGAGATTACACCTGCATGAAGGTTTAGGACATGAGGGTAATTACAGACAGTCTTAGAGTCTGGTCTCTGCTGTGGCTCAGTTTACAGCCACAAAATGTAATTACTGCGAAGTGCACGGTTCCGGCTATAAGAAGCTGAGAACCCAGGTGATCCCTCACTGTCTAATGAAGGCATATTAAACTGGGACTTGAAGTATGAGAAGTGATTGCTCAAATCAATGGTGGGGTAGGTGTGTGGAAGGAGCATGGGAGTGTGTGATGCACAGAGGATTTCTGGCAGAGGAACTCTATATAAAATGTTAGAGCAAAAGAGAGACTTGGTGATTATCTAGTCTGCTAGTTCTTAATCCTGGACACACAATGGAATCACCTGAAGAGTCATAAACCACTCATGTCCAAGTCCCACGTCAGAGGCTCTGATGAATTGGTCTTGGAGTCACCATCGTGGCTCAGCAGAAACGACTCATGAGGAAGCAGGTTCAATCCCTGACCTTGCTCAGTGGATTAAGGATCCAGCGTTGCCTTGAGCTGTCGTGTAGGTTGCAGACGCAGCTCACATCTGGCACTGCTGTGGCACAGGCCAGTGGCTACAGCTCCGATTTGACCCCTAGCCTGAGAACCTCCATATGCTGTGGGTGCAGCCCCTAAAAAGCAAAAAACAAAAAACAAAACAAACAAACAAACAAAAAAACCACTGGTCTCAGGAGAGCTAGGCACTGAGACTTTTAAAATCTCCCTAGATGATTCTGATGTGCAGTCAAGGCTGAGACCACTGTTAGTCCAATTCCTTTGATTTTATGGATAAGAAACTTGAAGCTCAGAAGGAAATGGATTCAGTCAAGGTTGCAGAGCTACCAACCGGCAAAGCCTGGGTAATAAGTGAAAAAGGCACTGAGCTGGGAGGCAGAGCTCTTGCTACCAAGAGGACTCTGTCCATTTCTCCCTCAAGGACTCAGTCTCCCCATCTGTAACGTAAGAAGGGCTGGATGACTTCCAGATCCCTTCAAATGCTGATGGAGCTCTGATTCCTTTTAGCTGGGCGTCAACTCCATACTGGCAGCTGATGTGGGACTGGCATCCACTGTCTTCACTCTGGGCTGTTTTTGGAAGCCTGGAGTCACTGATGTCTCAGGTCATGGCCATGGCCCTGCTCTGGAGTTAGGCTTCCTGATGGCCTGGATGATCCCAAACAAGCCCTTTTCTCAGAGACAGTTTTGTCTACTGAAGCGTATGAGACATTCACCCAGCAGGAAGCTGCTCTGGCTGGGTTTAATCTATAGTGTGTTTATTAGAATTAGGATTTTAATTAAAACTGACATTTCAAAGACTACCTGTGTGGGAGCCCTGCTTTAAGGAAAAACACATCACAGTGACATAGGTAACCTCCCACTCCTTCAGGCAGGTGTCTGTGGAATTGAGGCAGGGGCACCCAGTTCTCTACTCCTCTGGCTAAAAGCCCACTATTGGCGGGTGTCAATGGACCCATCTACACTGAGTGATGGGGAGCAGCACAGTGGTCGTCTGGCCCTCTGGGGACCAGGACTCCCCTCCAGCTCTGGATGAGTGTGTTAACCCTCTGGGGTTCCATCTCCTCACATGTAAAATGGGCTGCTCGATTATCCACTTTTTCAGAGAATGCTTGTTGAGCACTTACTCTGGGTTTAGAACCCCTAGTCCTTCTCCTGAAGGAATTCACAAAATGAGGGGGAGCAGAGGCAAGAATATCAGTGTAGGTGAAGACCCTTAGCTTGGTGCCCAGCACATAGGAAGTTCTTGTGATAATTTTTTTTTATTTTTAAAAATTATAGTTGATTTACAATGTTGTACTATTTCTGCTGCACAGCAAAGGGACCCAGTCATATATATATATATATGTATTTTTTTTTCCTCATATTGTCTTCTATCAGGTTCTATCTCAAGAGACTGGGTATATAGTTCCCTATGCCATACAGCAGGACCTCATTGCCCATCCATTCTAAATGTAATAGTTTGCATCTACCAACCCCAAACTCCCTATCCATCCCACACCCTCTCCATTCCCCCTGGCAATCTTGTGGTAATTCTGTGTCCAGGTGCCGTGGGAGCCAGAGGAGGGCTCTTGAATCACATGGACGGATAATAACCAGGATTCTGAGAAGTATGACCATTGCTTGATTTTCTAAATATTTACTAAGCACTGACCATATGCCAAACACTGTCCCAAGTGATGGGGACAGAGAGCTAAACAAGGCAGACAGGACCTTGTCTTCACAGAGCTCTCTCTTCATGGAGGTAAGAATAACGACACAATGACACAGCAATAACATCAGTGACTTCTATTTAAAGAGCACTCAGATGTGCTCAGTGCTTTATTTTCTTATTTCATTTAATCTTCACTGGCCACTTTATCATGAAGGTACTTGTGTTTTCCCCTCTTACAGATGAGGACCCTCAAGCTCTTAGAAAGCTGAGGAACTCTCCCAGGTTGCCAAGCTAGGACATGGCAGGGCTGGGATGCCTGCCCTGGGCCTGTCACTTGGAGCCTGAACACTTCCCCAGGATATTACCGCTTTTTTCGTTTGTTTGTTTTTCTGGGGTTTTTTTGTTTGTTTGTTTTTAGGGCTGCATTTGTGGCATATGGAAGTTCTCAGGCTAGGAGTGGGATCAGAGCTGCAGGTGCCAGCCTATGCCATGGCGACACCAGATCCAAGCCATATCTTGCAGCAATACTGGATACTTAACCCACCTGAGAGAGGCCAGGGTTTGAACCCGCATGCTCATGGATACTAGTCAGGGTCTTCACCCACTGAGCCACAATGGAAACCCCTCATCCTGGTTTAGAATTGAAGCCATGCACAGCTAGTGGAGGTGTGTGTGTGTGAGGAGAGAGAGAGAGAGAGAGAGAGAGAGAGAGAGAGAGAGAGAGAGAGAGAGAGAGAGACAAACAGTGAAGAGAGATGGAGAAGAAGCACATTAATTATGTGGCACAGTGGTCTCTGAGAGGTGACAAGTCTCCCTCTGTGCAGCCCCAGGAGACACCCTCTTCTTGTGTCACATGCACCCACATGCACCTGTTGGTGCTGTGAGGGAAGAAGTCTCCTGAGACATTTAAAGGGAAGGCACTGCTTTCTCTTATTTGAGGAATCACAAAAATTAAAGACAGTGTGTTAAAATCCAAAGACAGAGTAGGATTAACAGGATTCCCGCCAAGGTCCTTTCTTTCAAAATATCAACCCCTCAGGGCCCCGTGGACTCTAGCTGAGGCATATGTCATTGGGCTGAGGCCACCATCTCCACCCCTGCTTGATGAGGAAGTGGGGAGGGTCAGCCTTCAGAGGCTTCCTCCAGAGTGATCCTTCCAGCTCTGGGGAAGGAGAAAGGTTTCCGTCATTAGAATGGATGGAAAACCCAGGCCCCAGGTCCCAAATGCTGGTACTCAGAGTCAAGGGTCTCAGCACAGGTGGGATCAGCAGCTGGACAGCCCGTGGCAAGACTCATCCAAGAGCCCCAGGTGGGATCTTTAGGCGGGAATGTGGTTGCACCAACTGTGGGAACTGATCCTCACAGTGATCCTGGGAGGAGATGGTATAACCCACATCGAATCCAGGAGGAAACTGAAGGGCAGAGACGCCAAGTTTCTAAACTTACTTCAAACAGATAAAGAATTGTGGCGCTAGGATTCAAATCTAGGTAGCTAGTATGTCCAGATAAGCACTCAGAGGTTACAGAGGTTAAACCTGTCCTGGTTACACAGCTCCTACGTGTGGCATGGCCCTGGAAACCAGGCTCTGTCTATGGTGTGAGGCCCGCGGAAAGGTCTGGAGGGTCTGCTGAGCTGCTGATTGAGAAGGAAGGGCAAGGGCACGGAGCTCCTCAGGAAGCAAGTGCCTTTTATCCTTCCTCAGCCCTCAGTGAGTTTGCCTGGGATGAGGCAGAGCTGAGCCGGGGTACGGCCTGGAGGAGGTTACACAGCATAGACCACGATGTGGGTGTCTCCAGAATCCCAGTTCACAAGTGACTGTCAAGACCGGAACTATACAGATGGCCGAAAAACACATGAAGATACACTCCACATTGCTAATTATTAGAGCAATGCAAATCGAAACTATGCTGAGGTATAACCTCATAACAGTCAGAATGGTCATCTCAAAAAAAATCTACAAACAACAGGAGTTCCCTTCGTGGCTCAGTGGTTAACGATCCTGACTAGTATCCTGGAGGATGCAGGTCCCTGGACTCCCTCCGTGGGTTGAGGATCTGGCATGGTTGTGAGCTGTGGTGTAGGTTGGTAGGCCAATAGCTGCCACTCTGATTTGACCCCTAGCCTGGGAACTTACATATGCTGCAGGTGCAGCCCTAAAAAAAAAAAGCAAAAAAAAAAATCTACAAACAATAAATACTGAATAGGGTATGGAGAAAAGGGAACCCTCCTACACTGCTGGTGGGAATGTACGCTGGTGCAACCACTATAGAGAACAGTATGGCGGTTCCTTAAAAAACTAAATATATAAAAATAACTCAATATATAAAAAACTACCACACTCCTTGGCTTATGTGGAGAAAGCCACAATTTTAAAAGATACATCCATCTCAATGTTCATTGCAGCACTATCTATGATAGCCAAGACATGGAAGCAACCTAAATGTCTATCGACAGAGGAATGGATAAAGAAGATATGGTATATATATATATATATATATATATATATATATATATATATATGGTGGAATATTACTCAGCCATAAAAAAGAATGAAATAATGCCATTTGCAGCCACATGGATGGACCTAGAAATTATCACACTAAATGAAGTAAGTCAGAGAAAGATAAATATCACATGAGATCACTAATATATGGATCTACCAAAAAATGATGGACAATAACCTACAAAACAAACAGATTGAAAGATTTGTTTATTTATTTATTTATTTATTGTCTTTTTAGCTGCACCTGTGGCATCCTGGAGGTTCCCAGGCTATAGGTCAAATCGAAGCTATAGCCACCCTCCTATGCCACAGCCATAACAATGCCAGATCTGAGCCATGTCTGCGACCTACACCACAGCTCACGGCAAAGCCAGATCCTTAACCCACTAAGCGAGGCCAGGGATCCATCCTGCATCCTCATGGATGCTAGTTAGATTCGTTTCCCCTGAGCCGCGACGGGAACTCCTTATTTTGAAACCAAATTTATGGTTACCAAAGGGGGAATGTGGGGTGGGAGGGATAAATTAGAGGGTTGGGACTGACATGCGTATACTACTATTTATAAAATAGATAGGGGAGTTCCCATTGTGGCTCAGCACGTTAAGAATCCTACTAGTAACCATGAGGACACAGGTTTGATCCCTGGCCTCGCTCAGTGGGTTAAGTATTCAGTGTTGCTATGAGCTGTAGTGTAAGTCAAAGACACAGCTTGGATCCTTGCGTTGCTGTGGCTATGGTGTAGGCTGGCAGCTATAGCTCCAATTCAACCCCTAGCCTGGGAACTTCCATATGCTGTGGGTGCGACCCTAAAAAAGACTAAAATAAAATAGATAAGTAACAAGGACCTACTGTATAGCACAGGAAAATCTAAATATTGTGCAAAAATCTGTGGGAAAAGAATCTGAAAAGTAATACACATATGTGTATGTATAACTGATTTACTTTGCTACACACCTGAAACTAACACAACTTTTCTAAGTCAACCATACTCCAATGAAAATTTATTAAAAAAAAAAAAAAAAGCCTGAAACTAAAACCCCGTGTTCCCCCAATCCAGATTCAGAGCTCTTTCCTGTGGTTCCAGGCTGCCATGACCCCATAGGAGGTGAGCACCTATCAGGAATACTAGAGACATGTGGGCAGGCCAAGGTCATCACTGGATTTTTTTCCCCCTAAAATTAATAATCAACTCATTCCCTGAACATTTATTATTCTTCAGACACACTGCCAAGCATTTTTTTTCCAGACATTATTTGTTCAGTTTACAAACATGTGCCAGATGTTGGGCATACAGCAGAGAACAAGACAGACAAGGCTTTCCCAGCACAACCATCCTCAGAGGTGGGGTGGTTTTCCCCATTTCACAGATGAGGAAACTGAGGCCCAGAGGGGTTAAGAAACCCACCAGCATCATGGAGCTACTGAGGGGTAGAGCTGAGAGTTGAATCCAAGCCTGTCTTCACCCCTTCAGCCCTTGGTCTTTACTTGCAGCCCCCCGAGGTTTGGCTCTTTATTCCCAAAGCCAGACCCCCACCGTGTCTGCCCAGTTCCCATTACTAGCTAAATGTCATTCCCTTGCCACCACAGCAGTCTAAAGGCCAACTTTCCAGATTCTCCTCTCCTTCGAAAACAGCTCTGCATCTCATTCAGGTTGCTGTGAAAAACCACACCTTTCCACCTTTCCCCTTAGCACCTATTTGTCCTTTCAAAGTCCCCTTCCCTTCCCTTTTTTCAACCTCAGAATGTCCAGTCGTCCTTCAGCACCCAGGTCAGCTGTCCCCTCCTGAGAGGCCTCCCAGGATTCTGTACAACAGAGACTTTCCTCAGGCTCCCCAACACCCACCTCCTTCTGAGCAGCTGTCGCGGGTGCCTTGGTGTATTCACGTACCTGTCTGTCTCTCCCACTTGCCTATGAATCCTCGGGGGTTTTTTATTCCTGCCGTGCCCATAGTTGCTGGAACACCCGAAGTGCTCAGTAAATGGTTGTGAAATGAATCCACGAGGACAGCATGGCCTTTGTCTCCTCTGGTTTACGTCTCAGCCACAGACCTACCTTCAGTCCAGCTCTGTCCTCATTCTTTATCCCAGCTACTGACTGTGGGTTTAGGCTTTAGATGCTTCATTAACTAATAATAATGAGTCACTGTTCTAGCCTCAGGAGCATTGTAAATGATACAGTGTCAGGAGAAGGCAGTGAGATGCGGAATTTCAATGAGGCTGGTGTGATTCTTGAAACAGAAAATGCCACGTGCAGTCTTATTCTCTGTTACAGATCCTGTAAGCCTGGCCTCACACGCTAACTTGGAATAATTCCATGATTCCATCCCAGTTCTAGTTCTAGGCTGTTTGTAGGGATTACAAATGCGTGTTATATGTCAGGTGCAGCAGGTTAAATAAAAGGCTCCCCAAAGACAGCCATGACTTAATCTCCAAAGCATCAGTGACCGTGTTACCTTACAAGGCAAAAGAAACTTTGCAGACGTGAGTAAAGATTTTGAGATAAAGAGATTATCCTGGATTATCTGGCTAGTGGGAGTGTGATCACAAGGGTCCTTATGAGAAGCTGAGAAGAAGATGTGATGATGGAAGCAGAGATTGGCGTGATGTGCTTTGAAGATGGAGGAAGGGGCCACAAGCCAAGAAAGAGAGGTGGGCCACTAGACACTGAAAAAAGCAGGGAAAGAGATTCTGTCCTTGGAGCTTCCAGAAGGAACGCCCTCCCCCTCACTGCCAAGTCCTAGACGTTAGCCCAGGAAACTGGTTTCAGACCTCTGACCTCCACAATGGTTAAGGGAAGAAAGCTGTGTTGCTTTAAGCACAAAGTTTAGGCAATTTGTTACAGCAACAATGCGAAACTAAAACACGAGGCTACTCCCTTCTCTGGAGAAGCTGATAGAAAGCTGCCATCTTTCAGATGTAACCTCAGAATCATTCTTTGTGTGTGTGTGTGTGTGCGTGCGCACGCACGCACGCACATTCTTTTATTTTTAATTTTTTAAAAATTGTAGTTGATTTACAATGTTCTGTCAATTTCTGCTGTATAGCAAAGTGAGCTGGCCATACATTTATATACACTCTTTTTTTTTTTTTTTTGTCTTTTTGCTATTTCTTGGGCTGCTCCCGCGGCATATGGAGGTTCCCAGGCTAGGGGTCCAATCGGAGCTGTAGCCACCGGCCTACGCCAGAGCCACAGCAACGCAGGATCCAAGCCGCGTCTGCAACCTACACCACAGCTCACGACAACGCCGGATCATTAACCCACTGAGCAAGGGCAGGGACCGAACCCGCAACCTCATTGTTCCTAGTCGGATTCGTTAACCACTGCGCCACGATGGGAACTCCTATATACACTCTTTTTTCACATTATTCTCCATCATGTTCCATCACAAGTGGTTAGATACAGCTCCCCATGCTACACAGCAGGATCTCATTGCTTAGCCATTCCAAAGGCAATAGTTTGCATCTACTAAGCCCAAACGCCCAGTTCATCCCACTCTTTCCCCCTCCCTCCTGGCAACCACAGGTCTGGTCTCCATGTCCATGAGTTTGTTTCTTTTCATTTGTAGCAATATGGATGAAACTAGAGATTCACTAAGTGAGTTAAGTCAGAAAGAGAAAGACAAATATCATACGATATCACTTATATCTGGAATCTAATAAATTGCACAGAATTGTTCTTAATACACCGGACAATCTCTAACAACTGATCAGAGTTGGAAAGGGAAACTGGAACCCCATTGTTATTTGCTATTTTGAATTTGAATTGGGCAAAATGCCTCCTTCAACAGTGGAAGGAAAAGCCTGTGGAAATGGAAGCCCAGAGAGATGAAGTGTTTCTCAAGGACGCACACAAACTGTGTGGCAAAACTATCTTTTGCATGTCAAGATCCTTTCCCTTATGACAGCTCCTTAAAAGCCCAGACTGGGGAGTTTCCGTCATGGTGCAACGGAAACGAATCTGCCTAGTTGTGGGTTCGATCCCTAGCCTTGCTCAGTGAGTTAAGGATCCGGTGTTGCCGTAAGCTGTGGTGTAGGTCACAGACTCAGCTTGAATCCTGTGTTGCTGTGGCTGTGGCTGGCAGTTGTAGCTCTGGCTTCAGCTCTGGAGTCAACCCCTAGCCTGGGAACTTCCATATGCCACAAGTGCAGCCCTAAAAAGCAAAAGCAAAAAAAAAAAAAGACTCAGACTGGTAGCGGATGATGCAGCATTCTCACTTAAGACTGAGCTCTGCTGCAGGAACCATGATTTCTCCCCCCTGCAATCAGGGCTGGGTAAAGAAACGGTCCTGTGGGGGCCTATCCCTGGCTCTACTCGCTGCCCCTCCTGGAAGCCCAGGATCCACAGCACAAAATGGGTGAGATCCCTGGAGCCTCATGACAAATTCTGCCAAGGACGGGCCTCTCTGGGCAGATTTATTCATCAAAGCTCTTGATGGAGATTCCAGCCACTATGCCAATGACTCACGTGAGTCACTTTGCTTTGCTCAATCTCTCCCTCTGGGAAACTAGAGCTTGTGAAATGAGAGTCCTTAGGGAAGGTGGCTATTACCTGAGAGGCAGAGATACTGGGACATTAGCCTGCCAGCAGGTGGGTAAGGTTACAACCTCTTGTGAAAAGACTGCTTCTCTAACCAGATTAATTAACCAAGAGTTCCCGGGGGCTCAGCTGTGGCCAATCAGGTCATCTCTTGCTCAAAGATGCCCAGAGGCTCTCTGCTGCCTTCCCAGGAAAGCTTTGCTCACCTCGACACTCCCAGCTCTCCTTGATTGGGTTGCAGCCCTTCTTTCCAGCCTTATTTTCCACCATTCTTCCTCCAATGCTACAAATTCACTGTTCTCTAAGAACAATGGGAAATGGCTTGCCCATTAGTGGCAGGACTGAGACCAGAGCAAGAATGCCGAAGTCCCCACCCATGCTATTTATCCTGCTTCCCAACAGGCAGTAGAGCAGGAGACAAGATGCTGATGCACACAAAATCCCAAATGCAAAGCATATTCTTGATTCTCATGAGGGTAAAATCCCTTCTAAACAAGTCTCATGGTTTGGCTTTTATCGCGAGACATGTTTCTACAACATTTTCTTGGCCTCTTTGCTGAAAACTCCATCTTGTCCTGCTTTACTTTACTCCATCTTCCTGCTTGGAAAACAGTCACAGTGCTGGTGAATGACTTAAGCTTAAGAACAAAGACCTAAAGGCATAAGTTATTCATAGGGTCAGCTGAATGAGGACCTAATGCATTGGTCTAGGCATGCTGGACCTGTGCAGGTTGGCACGCTGTTTGCACAGCATGATATGTCCTCTTAAGAACAAAAGAAAGAGGAGCCTCATAGCTCCAAGGGGTTTATGAGGGGTCATTAGCAGGATATGCGTTAGCAAGGTGCAAACCTGGGCATGCTGTCTGCAGAAGCACAATGGTCATTCTCTAGATGCTATACATAGATAGCTGACGCCAAGCTTCCTCAAATGCTAATGATTGTTAAATGCCTAAAGGTCAGAATAAAAGCTTAATCAGCAACCGGCTCTGTGACTTTTTTGTGTGTGTGTGTGTCTTTTTGCCATTTCTTGGGCCGCTCCCGCGGCACACGGAGGTTCCCAGGCCAGGGGTCCAATCAGAGCTTCAGCCGCCAGCCTACGCCAGAGCCACAGCAACGCGGGATCCGAGCCACACCACAGCCCACGGCAACGCCGGATCGTCAACCCACTGAGCAAGGGCAGGGATCGAACCCGCAACCCCATGGTTCCCAGTCGGATTCACCAACCACTGCGCCACGACGGGAACTCCCATGTGACTTTTAAAATAACTTTAAAAAAAACCTATATCCTGCACCTACAATCCCCTCCTCACTTGACAGTCATCCTCAAGAGCACAATAAAAGCAGTGTGGTTTCTTGGTCCTTGAGACCTTGAGTCCCCTGGTTCCCACCTTTACTTAAGATAAATGTGTCTTGTTTTATGCTAACTTTCTTCCTTAAGTTTCACAGCACCCGTTCTTCAGCCCCATCCTGCTGAGCTGGTCTTGGCAGGCTTTGTATGTGCCATAGGCTAAATGCAAAGAGAGGATTATGTACAACGAGTTGGGAAACTGGGTTTTGCTCCTGTCCCTGCTCTAAACAGATTGTGTGACACCCCCCCCCCACCAACTCCATTCCATTTCCATTCTGTACGAAGGGCTGGAGCACATGATCTTTAAATCTCTTCCAGCAAGACATTTCTGGTTTTTTCCCCAACAGCCTGGAAAAACTAGTAAGGAAGAATTTTCCCAAGGTTAGTGGAATCTGGTCTGGCCTCCTGAGGGAGGGCCCAATCCAGGAGTTTGGCTCAGCAGTAGGAAGGAATTGCTAGGAAAGTTGCAGACTCTGGAACTGGAAAGGAAAAAGCACAAAACTGCGGGTACTGGCAGAGTGTAAAGTCAGGTAACAGTGCAGACCATTCACTCGCAGAGAGTTGGTGAGCCCTACTCTGTGCCAGACACCATGCGTGGTGTGAGGCATACAGCAGCAGCCCTGATAGGAAAGGTTCTTGGCCTGATATAGGAACTTAGAATCAGCAAAAATGAGGAGGGGGAGGGAGGCAGTTAAACAGGCAATGATACAGAGTGAAGGGGTGGGGCATGCACAGGGACGCATGAACAGAAGGAGGGTCCCAGTCATGGTATAGGCGGAGTCAGAGAAAGGTACTGGAGCATGCCACCCTTACCCTGAGGCATCTGGTCATCTGTGAGAGAAGGAGATAGGAAGAGCGTTCTAGGCAAAGGTTCAGTCTAGGCAGAAAATGCCCAAGTCTTGAAAGTTGGCCAATAGCTAGAGTGATGAACAGTGGAGGAGAGTGCAGAATGAGGGCTGGAACACAGGCAGCTGCTTTGTAGACACTGGGAAAGATGGAGCACGGGAAATGGGCACCAGTGTCTGGATATAAATATAGTCTGCACCCTAAAGCCTGAGTAGAGGACTCAATGCCAAGACCCTCAAGGGACAAGACGGCAGTTGCTGAAGAGAAGACGGTTGAGTGAGGGGACAATGTTAACATGAGGAAAGAAAGAAACAACAGTGTGTTGGGGAAGAGAAGGAAATAAATCCTCGTTGACAACTTGCTATGAAGTTAAGGCTTAGTCTCAGTTTTTCGTCTTTAAAAAAATGGGGATCCTCCAGGATTACGGTGCAGATGAAATGAGATAATACACATTATCCGCCTAGTGTGCAGCCTGACACAATGTGAGAGGTTAATAAATTATTAACCTTTTTATTACTACCACATGTTCATTCATTCACCAACTCTTTACCAAGGGCCAACTACATGCCAGGCACTGTTTTAGTGCTGGCATACATCCGTGGGCAAAAGAGAAAAAATGATTGTTCTTATGGAGTTACACATTAGGGCTCACTCCTTCCATATGCACAGCCCTGTGAGGAGGGTCTCGTCACCCCTATTTTACAGATGAGGACTGGACACTGAGAGGCCAAACAACATGTCCAAGGTCTGGAAACTGGCCAGTGACAGAGGCAGGATTTGAACCCAAGTCTCTGTGATGACCTACCCAAGGCTCCCTCCACTACCCCACCCTACCTCTATATAAAAGGCAACACAATATTAACTCTTGCCTTATGGTATCAGTTAGATACTTGACATGGATTTTCTGTGATTATCTGGCTTTTAAACCTTCTGCTCTGTTATTCCTATAAATCAAGCATACTTATCAGACCATGTCTGGCATGGGGGCTGGAAGATGCCACTGCTTTAGTCATCAAACCTACAAGAACTTCAGGGAAAGGAGAGGCCCTTGTAGTTGGAGTTGTGGGGAAGGTTACCTGGAGAAGGCTGGACCTGCAGCCACAGTAGGAAAAGGACAGGCGAGGGGGTAGAAACAGTTTAACCAGTTATCCAGAGGGAGGGAATGCATGGTGTGTGTTTGTGAGTGCGGGGATATGTGTGTGTGCACCTAACAAATATTTACTGAGCACCTAACACGGCAGGTACTACACTAGGTACTGGGCACCACAGAAAAGAAGGCGTGCTAGGTCCCTGTCCTTCCAGGGCTTACATTGTGGCAGGAGGAGGGCAAGGTGAAGGATGGGGAGAGAGCACTGGGAAATGCACCTGCACATAAGGCCATTCATCCCAACAGAGGCTCCTTTCCCCAAAGGCTTGCTCCCCCAGCTGTGCTTCTTGATTTGTTCCCTCTCCCTACCCACGCTTTTGTTGGCCACAGGAAAGGCACAGGCTCCTGGAAGCTGCCGATGGGCTCCGGAAGTCCAAGAAGTGAGTGAGGTAGTGCTGAGGTGCTGTAGCTCATCCTTGCAGGCTGGAATTCTCTTCTGGTGTGGGCCTTTTATGTACTAGCTCAGCACAGACAAGCCATGTTAATCCAGTCTTTGGAAAGCAAATGAAACAGCCTTCATTTAAAGGGCTCAGGCTCTCTTTTCTGATTACCAAGCGACCTACATAAACGGCTCTCACCCAGCCTGCTTGGGAGGGCATTGCCATTGACAAAGCCCAACCGGGCACTCTCTCTGCTGGGAACTGGCTACGATTTCTTCTGAGCTTGCCAAGCAGAGAGGAGACTGGGGTAGCATGAGCCTGGCCAAGGATTCCAGAGGCCTGGTTCTTGCCCCAGATCTACAATTAACTCCCTTTGTGATTCTGGGAATGTCTGTTCCCACCCCCATCAGCCCTTGGACCTCAATTTCCCCTTCTGTAACACGAGGGGGGTTAAGCCAGATCACCTCAGAGGTCCGTCCCCTGCTCCAAAATTCTAGGTCATTCATGATGCCAGATCTCACTCACCACTTCAGTCTTAAAGAGTTTCCAGGGACTTCTCTAGAACCCACACGATGGGTATGAAGCTTAGCATCTCAGTTAATAGCATAGGGGTTTGTGTGTGTGCAGATATATACTGGCTTGAACATTTCCAAGGCACATGAAGTGAAAAAATCAAAGTGGCTTCTATAGTATACCACACATGAATATTACACACATGATGTACAACCACACGCAGGCAACAAAAAGTCAAATATTTCTGGAAGGATACATAAAAGCCTAGGAGTTTGGAGGAAGGGAACACAGTATCCAGGAAGAAGATTTAAATTTCACTTTTTGTATTTCTTGATTTTTTTAACCATGTGCATTGCTGTTGCAAAAATTAATAAGTGCTTTTTTTTTAAAATAGGGTGTGGGGGAAAGATGAATTGGGAGTTTGGGATTAGCAGATGCAAATGATTATGTACAGAATGGATAAACAACAAAGTCCTACCGTATAGCACAGGGAACTATATTCAATATCCTGTAATAAACCATAATGGAAAAGAATATGAAAAAGTATATGCATATTGAATCGCTTTGCTGTATACCAGAAACTAACACAACATTTTAAGTCAACTGTGCTTTAACAAAAAAAAAAAGAGTGTATAGTTTGTCATCAATTCACTTAACAAATATTTACTGAATACCAATTAGGTGGCAGAGACTGATATAGGAAGTAGTGAGTAAGACAGTCCCTTCCCTCATGAAGCCCACATTTTAGATTGATAATAGCCAAATCAATAAATGCCTAATATAATGCCAGGTAGCTGTACAGGGGCATGAAATATATGTGATAGGCTTGAATATGAAGCCTGGCTTTTCACATATGAATTGTTTGACCTTGAGTAGGTTACCTCACCCTGTTGATCCTCAGTCTCCTCATCTATAAAAAGGTGGCAATAATCCTCCATGGTTTTTTGTGTGAGAGAATGAAAGTAAGTGAATAATAGTACCTGGGACATAACAGGTGTCTGATAAATGCTGATTATTGTTTGAGGGAAGGTTTGGAGGGGAGTGGATATAGCCAAGAGATGTGTAGGGGGCAGGGGCAGACTCCTAGGAGACAGAGCAGGTGGGGGAGGTAGGAAGAGGTGGGATGATATAGAAGGAGAGGAGAGATGCAAGGGACCCAGTCTAGGAGACAAGCGGGCTTGGAGTCCTAACCAGCAGGGAGCCCCACGTAACTCCCCCAAGGTGCCTGGTCTAGCCAGGAAATGCTGTGCAGGTCAGGAAGGAAGGCTGTTCAGCTCATCCTCGGTGCTCAGGGACAGAGCCATTTGAGTTTCTTGGCAGGGCTGGTCTCTGAGCAGCAGGTATCTCCAGGTTAGGCTTACAGGCTCTGGAAGGGTTCATTGGGAGCTTCCACCCCATTGCTCGGTGATACCTGGTATCTTACTATTAGAATTACTCCCAATTCACAGGTAAGTGACAATGTCTGGGTGGCACTGTGTTTAAAGGTCTTCGCCAAGAATCTAGATGCAACCTAGGAACAGAGGGAGGGTTTTTTCCCTCAGGGGTTCCCAAGCTAGCCAGCCTTCAGACTCTCCTGAGGTTCCAGTACAGATTCCTGAACCTCAGTCTCTAAGGGGTAACTCAGTGACACAAGGCAAAGCCTCACCAGTGTTTCCTTGGAGGCCACACTGCCATGACCAAACCAATGACAGGTGCTTCTCAGGCAAATGGGCTGGGAGCTTCTCCTTTGCACCCCAGCCAGACATTAGCCCTGAGTCAAACTTCAGGATCTTCTGTGATAGAAAATACACAGTCACTTGTTCAGCGATTTAAAGCTTGTTAGGTGCCTGTGCATGTCATTTATGTGTGTGCAGGCATGCATACACACGTGTGTGTGCGTGCGCGCGCGCGCACACGTGTCTGTGGCTATAAGCGTGTAGCCTGTAGGAATAAGGGAACAGGAAGGGAGTGAGGTCTGGTGGAAGGAAAAGCCAGAGAAGTTAAGTGTTGGCTTCTCGAGAGAAAATGAAATTCTAAGAGAAAATCATTGCCCCGGGGGGCTCTGAATCCCACCTGCTTTCAATGAATCTCAGGGAATCTTATTCAGTGAAGCTTTTTATGCAAATCCACATAAACAAATTCTGGGGCCCTGCCTGGAGACCTGCGGAGGGGTGGGGGTAGAGGCAAATCTAGCAGAAGGCCCCTCCTGAAAGCTGAAGATAAGAGCCTGGCATCGGCCCATGGGGCTCATTTCATGGTTCCCAGGGATGGCTTCTTAGCCACACACAAAATCTAGATCTACGGCTTTTGGACACAAACTCAAAATGCCAAATTTTTTCAAATTATTTTTTAGCAGCAAAATCCCCTTTTGCCTAAAGGAGGTTTTAAATAGAACCCTGACATAGAAAAGAGGAAAATGCAGGCTGCTCTGGCTCAAGTATGGAAATGGAGATGGGGACACAGGGCCATTCCCATTCAGTCTGTACCCACCCCCTCACTCAGGAGGTCTCAGCCCAGATCAAAAACCCTTCAGCTCCTTCACTTTCCCTACTTTACAGGTACAAAACCCTTCTGCCCTGCCCTGCTGCTGTGCCCACATCCCCCAGTACTCAAATGGGGCCTACTGGCCATCACCTGGGACTCAGTGCTGTCCTAGGCTGGAGGACCAGTTCTGGAAAAAGCAACCTTAGAGAGACGGTGGCCAGCAGCTTGGTTCCTGGTTCTGTGAGTCTGCCTCACTACAGTGGGTATAAGTTCTGAAATCAGGTTTGAGTCCTGGCTCTGCCACTGAAAGCTATGTGATCTTCAGCACGTCACTCAACCTCTCTGAGCCTGTTTCCTCTTCCATAAAATGGACATAGTTCTGCCATTATAGGTTTGGTTAAGGAGCAAAGGAGCTATTACATTGGAGAGGTAGCAAAGCAACAGGCCCAGAAAGGTAGCTGAGATGAGTGGTCACTGTGAAGTGGCCAACAGTAGTGCATAGTCCTGAGGGGAGGTGGCCACTCAGCTCCACCTGATTCTTCCCTTGCGGGAATCCAGGCCCAGGGGATGGCATTTTCCTAATTTTCCAGGAAAAAACAGAAATTCGGCTGTTTATGTAAAAACTTGTAACCATACATGCCAAAGGACAAAAACTGGCGTCTATGAGTCATTCATGAGCTTCTAGGGACCAGCACACCTGCTCCATCTTCTTCCCTTTTCTCTCTGTCCTGACCATTCCATCACCTGAGAGCTTCCGAGTTTTCCTTCTGAGAGCATCCAGAGAGCTTCCCAAGCTCACCCCATAGCCACATACAAAATAAAAAAGGCAACTTATGGACTGGGAGAAAATATTTGCAAATTATGTGACTGACATGGGCTTACTTTCCAAAATATATAAATAGCTCCTACAATAACATAAAACCAAACAACCCAATCATAAAATGGGCAGAAGATCTAAATAGACATTTCTCCAAAGATGACACACACATGGCCAACAGGCACATGAAAAGATGCTCATCATCACTCATTATTAGAGAAATGCAATCAAAACCGCGATGGGGGTGCCACCTCACACCAGTCAGAATGACCATCGTTAAAAAGTCTACAAGTAGGAGTTCCTGCCATGACTCAGCAGAAACTAATCTGACTAATATCATGAGGACATAGGTTCTATCCCTGTCCTCGCTCAGTGAGTTAATGATCACCCATTGCCATGAGGTGTGGTGTAGGTTGCAGACACAGCTCAGATCTGGCGCTGCTGTGGCTGCGGTGTAGGCCAGTGGCTACAGCTCTGATTTGACTGCTAGCCTGGGAACCTCCATATGCCACAGGTATGGCCCTAAAAAGACTAAATAAATAAATAAAAAGAAGTCTACAAATAATAAATGCTGCAGAGGGTGAGGAGAAAAGGGAACCCTCTTACACTGTTGGTGTGAATGTACACTGGCAACAACCTCCACAGAAAGCAGTATGGAGGTTGCTCAAAAAACTAAAAATAGAACTGCTGTATGATCCAGCAATCCCACTCCTGGGTATCTATCCAGAGAAAACAATAATTTGAAAAGATACATACACCCCAACATTCACTGCAGCACTATTTACAATAGCCAAGATGTGGAAGCAACCTAATATACATCCGCAGAGGAATGGATAAAGATATGGTACAGATATATAATGGAATATTACTCAGCCATAAAAAATGAACGAAATAATGCCATTTGTGACAACATGAATGGACCTAGAAACTATCATACTAAGTGAAGTAAGAAAGACAAATACCATATGATATCACTTATATATGGAATCTAAAATATGACACATGAATTTATGTACAAAACAGAAATAGACTCAGACACAGAGAAAAGACTTGTGGTTGTCGAGGGGGAGGGGGATGGGAGAAGGAAGGACTGGGAGTTTGGAATTAGCAGTTGCAAATTATTATATATAGGATGGATAAACAAGCTCCTACTGTATAGCACAGGGAACTAACTATATTCAACATCCTGTGATAAACCATAATGCAAAAGAATATGAAAAAGAATATATATGTGTATAACAGAGCCACTCTGCTGTGCAGCAGAAGTTAAACCCAATATTGTTAACAGAGAGAGAGAGAAAAAGAGAGGGCAAAGCTTGTTTATACAAATGAAAAAAAAAATGTCTATACAAATGAAACAAGACAAAAAACTTTGCTTCTTGGAAAAACCACTGGTTACAAATTGGCATCTTCCCAGCTGTCTCTTTATATGTAGATATACTGATAAAGAAATGAGGGTTTAATTTTACATAGTTGGGCTCATAAAATATCTATGCAGTTGTGTAAAATACACATGTCCAAGGGTGTCTTCCTGGCAATGCATTCAGATCGGCACCATGGCTGTGGCTGCAGAAGATACCATGGATTTGCCATAAATGATTGATCAGATCTCCTGCTGGGAAGATGCACAAGCTCCCCACATCAGGTCCCCAGAGCTTCTCTGGACCCAGAACGCTCTATCCCATGCCTGGACACTAGGGCAGCCTCCTCACAATCTTCCTCTTCCGGGCCGTCTGCTGGTAACCAGGGCTGGCTGGTAACCATGCCCAACAGATCCCATCACTACTCTCTGAGAACCCTTGAATCTTTTCCCTTCCCTTTGAGAACAAATTCCACCCCGCCTTACCAGAGCCTAAGAAGACTGGTATTTGCATGACAGAGCCCTGCCCACTGGCCTCCTCTGCTGCCAGTCCAAGTTCATGCTCACCTCCACCTCCGCACTCAGTTTCCCCTAGATCCTCACTAACTAGCTTTCCCACCACTCAGGTCTCAGCTCAAGAACTCCTTCCCAATCCCTACCCCCAATCAGTGCTGGTTCCGTTGCCCCTGCCATTGTCCCAGCACTCTGCTTTTTATTTTCCTAGCAACACATATCACTATGTGAAATTACGTCACTGATGTGTCTCCATGGTTATTATGTGCCCACAAGGGCAGGGACTTGCTCCCAGCACCTAGACCGGGAGCCCAGTGGTGCTGAGTCACCCTTTGTTGAATGAGCAAGCTCACCTCCCAGCCTCCACAAAACACCAACACTCTTAAAATCCCTATTTCCTGTTCCAGAGGTTTATCCTGCATCTCTCCCTTAAAATAGCTCTGCTTTTCAAAGTGAGCTTGAGTATGTCTCTCTGCTCCTTGCTCTGAAAGAGCCCCCTCAAAGCCAACTCCTGCCCCTTCTCAGCTTTATCTCCCCCACATCTCATCACTGATCTTATTCTTCAGCTGACTGGGGTCTTGACCTCTGCACACAAAAAATCCCTCCCTCTGCCAGGAGGCCTTCTTGAGCTCTTGGTCTCTCTCTTGCTCTTGTCATCGAGCCTGGGCTGCCCAAACTGTAGCCGTCCTCAGGCCAGCTAAAATGTCACTAGTCCCAGGAGTAGGAACTGTCTTTGGCTGAAAAAATGATCTTTTCTCTCTCCTGTACTCATGTGACACTTTATCTTTTACACTCTAGAAACATTAGCACTTTATGCCTCTAAAATTGCCATTTCTATCCCAAACTTGATCTTTTCCACTAGGTTATGGGTTTCCTGCCAGCAGACACTATGGCTTGTTTACCTTTTCACAACAGTTAACACCGAGAAAGTGCCATATGTAGGTTAGTTCTTTTTTTTTTTTTTTTTTTTCGTCTTTTTGCCATTTCTTGGGCCGCTCCCACAGCATATGGAGGTTCTCAGGCTAGGGGTCTAATCAGAGCTGTAGCCACCGGCCTACACCAGAGCCACAGCAACGTGGGATCCGAGCCGCGTCAGCGACCTACACCACAGTTCACAGCAACGCCAGATCCTTAACCCACTGAGCAAGGCCAGGGATTGAACCCGCAACCTCATGGTTCCTAGTCAGATTCGTTAACCACTGAGCTGTGACGGGAACTCCAATTTTTTTTTTTTTTTTTTTGTAGGTTAGTTCTTTTAAGCCTCACTCTGAGTTGGACCTGTAAGTAACCTTATTTAACAGAAGAGGAGGAGGAATTCCTGTCATGGCGCAGTGGTTAATGAATCCGCTAGGAACCATGAGGTTGTGGGTTCGATCCCTGCCCTTGCTCAGTGGGTTAACGATCCGGCATTGCCGTGAGCTGTGGTGTACATCTCAGACGCGGCTCAGATCCCGCATTGCTGTGGCTCTGGCGTAGGCCGGTGGCTGCAGCTCCGATTCGACCCCTAGCCTGGGGACCTCCATATGCTGTGGGAGCTGCCCAAGAAGAAAACCAAAAAACAAACAAACAAACAAAAAAACACAACAGAAGAGGAGGAGCTGAGAGGTTGCCAAACTTGTTCAAGGTTACACAGTGAGGAAGTGGTAAAGCTCACATTTGAATCCACAGCCGGCAGCTTTGACCATGAGCCAAAGTTCAACTGTGGCACCTGTGGCAAAAACTCCTTTCAGTTGTTTTTCTCTTCTTTATGCAGTAGCTGCTGGCCCTCAGCTCCCAAACCCTTAGGTCTTTGAAGTGAGGGATCTTCATGGAAACAAATCAAAGGACTCATCACTCAAATTCCAATCTGAGTGTCTGCCTGCTGGGCTCCACATCATTACTCACTGATGATTCAAGAGTCAGGCTTGGAGCCAGGCAGGGATGGGTTGATTTCTATTACACTGTTGCAATGAAGTGTTTCTCTACATTTTGCCTCCCATGCCTCCATCTCTTCCTCCCTATGCAGCTGGGAAGGACTCTGCAACATCTCTGTTTTTGTGACACCCCCCCCCCCCGCCCCGCCTCCCCCCAACCTTCCTCCCTCACTATTCCTTTTCTCTCCCATCAGCTCTCTCCTCTTTCCCAAAGCTTATTGCTCATTGATCTCTCAATGAAAAACATTCCTGCTACAATTCCAGCCCTTTGCCCTGTACCCAGAGTAGCCTACTTCTGCGGCTTCTATAAATAAGTTTAGAGCACTGATGAGGAAGTGGTAGCCCTGAGAGGGGATGGAATCTGCCTAAGGTCACACAGCGAGTGGATGGCTGTCACTGAACCTACACAATAGCACCAAGAATATCACTGAACCCACCACCCAGCTTCAGGAAGTAGCAACTCACAGCCAGTCTCATTTCATTATCTCACCCACTGGAAGGAATGGTTTCCTGGGGTGCTCTTGCCTGGGTTTGGCTTTGAGCAGACTAATAAAAGTTGGTTTTGGGGGGGGGGGAGCCTTTCACCTGGCTGTGTCTCCCTCCTTTCTTTCACCCTCCCTCTATCTAAATCCCACATCTGATTTGCTCCTCTGCTTGCTGCTACACTTTTCATTCTCTCCTGGAGCCCTGCTGACTCTCTGCTGAGGGACTAGGGGCTCAAAATACTCTTCCAGATGACTGAACCTTAGAAAAGGTCTCCAAAACAGCAACTCTTTTAAGCCCCAGAGGAAAGCTGAGCCTCTTGGGAAGGCTTTTCAGACCTAGATTGTATTGAGACACATCTGTGCCCTCTTTCCTGGATCACAGAAAGCCAGGGAGTATTTAATCTTTCATAGAAAAAAATTCAAACTTATACAAAAGTATAATGAATATTAATGAATCCTTATGTACTCATCCCTCAGCCTCAACAATCAGCTACTCATAGCCAACCTTCTTTCATTACTCGCACCCACTTCCGCTCTCCCAGATTGCTTTGAAGGACATCTCAGAAATCATATGTTGTTTATGTATTGTTAAAAAGAGATGATGACGGCCTGCCTCTGTGTTTTGGTTCCTAGGTTGCTTATTTCTTCACTGCAGGCTGAGGCCCATTAGCTTAAAGGCACACAGGAGCCAAACTCAAATTTTCACACATCCACTTGTTTTCAAAATATCCCAAACAAGCAGATTTTTTTAGGCACTTGGAGACTGCCGCTTTGCACACCCTAAAACCTCACCCAGCAGCTGCTGACTGTTGATAAAATGGGGCCTTGTAGATATGCGCCCCCAACTTGTCCTCCAAGTTCCCTGACTATACCGATGAGTGGCAGACACCATCTAGACACCTACTGCCCCTCTCTGATCCTCTCACCCCTGAGTGTTCCCTTGCCTCTCTCCCACCCCCACCTGGCCCTGTGCTCTGGATGGTCTCATGCTGTGACGGATTTTTCCTCTCACACAACTATCCAAAAATCACAATAAAGCTTGTTGCATGTTAATGTTTCTTATGGTCATATTTTTCTCTCGATCATTCTCCCAATCCCTAAAACCTCTTACAATGATGTCATCTGCAAAAACTTCAGTATGTGTTTCAAAAATAAGAACTTTTTAAAACTACAAGTGCCCACCAAGAAATGACTGGATTAAGAAAAAGCGATATGTGAAAGAAATATATACATACACAGACACATAATGGAATATTATTCAGCCATAAAAAGAAAAAATACTGCCATTTGCAGCAACATGGAGGGACCTAGAGTATATTATGCCTAATAGAAATAAGTCAGAGTAAGACAAATACTATATCACTTATATATGGAATCTAAAAATAATACAAATGAATGTATATAGAAAACAGAAACAGACTCACAGATATTGAAAACAAACTTGTGGTTATCAAAGGGGAGAGCAGAGAGGGGAGGGACAAATTAGGAGTATGGGATTAGCAGATACAAACTACTAAATATAAAAATAAACAACAAGGATATACTGTATAGCACAGGGAATTATACACATTATCTTGCAACAAACTATAATGGAATATAGTCTGAAAAAATACTTACTCACTACTACACACCTGAAACTAGCACAATATTATAAGTCAACCATACTTCGGTAAAAAATAAAAAGTAAAATAAACTGCCGCATCTAAAATTAATAGTATTTTCTTGGTTCCTGCCGTGCCTCAGCGGTTAACAAACCCGACTAGCATCCATGACGACATGGGTTTGATCCCTGGCCTCGATCAGTGGGCTAAGGATCCAGTGTTACTGTGAGCTGCAGTGTAGGTCACTGACATGGCTTGGATCCAGCATTGCTGTGGCTGTGGTGTAGGCCAGCAGCTACAGCTCCAATTGGACCCTTAGCCTGGGAACTTCCATATGCCAAAGGTGTAGCCGTAAAAAGACAATAAATACATACATACATACATACAATTAATATTTTCTTAATATTATTAAATTTTCAGTCAGTGTTCTTGTTTCTAATTGTCTCATAATGTATTTTTTCTTTATTTGACTTTAGATCCAAATAAGGCCCACATTTTTGGTTTGGTTGATAAATCACTTAAGTCTCTTTACACTATTGCTTCTCTTTCTCTCTTCCTCCCTCTCTTCTCTCTAACCTTGCAATCTGTGTGTGGGAAAAAACCAAGTTGTTCTATAGAGTAGCCTACAGATAAATTAATTTGGAGACTGCATCCCCATGGTGTTATTTAACATGTTTTCCTCTCCTCTATAGTTAAATCAAGAGACTTGGTCAGAATCAGTTTCAATTTTTTTTTAATTTTTTTTTTTTTTTTTTTTGGTGAGAGTGCTTCCTAGATGGTGCTGTATTCTTCCACTAGGAGATCCATGTCTGATTGACCTGCTTGTGCTGTTAGCTGTTGCTGCCTATTGCCAGATCTATTCATTCATTAGGGATTGCAAAGTGGAAATATTCTTCTTCACTTATTAGATGGAATGTTTCAAGAAGATGTCCCTTCATTTACTATTAGGTTTCCAGGGATATATTTTGAATATAGAATACAGAATAAATACTTGACTCTTTCCATTTCACCAGTTTTCGATTTTCACAAGTTGATTATCTTGCATTCTCTGTGGCCTTCACTCTTATTCTGTTTAGATAACATAATGAATTCAGGGGTTTAGAATACTGATTGTTTCAATCCTTTGCAGTTAGTGTTCTTATAGATGCTCAGATTATCCCATATTTGACCAGTGGGAACCTCTTCTTCAAGTTGATTACTGAGTCCTTTTGACATGTCCTTAGTAGTTGTCAATTGTCTCCCTGTTATTGAAAATGAGATGTTTCTAGGCTCATCTTGTATATTTTAAAAACTGCACCGGAACTGAATCAGCCACTTATACAGGAATCCCTACTTCCTAGTGGTGGGAAATGATATTTCAAGATGGTAATACGGCTATTATGAGAGCTCACTGGCACTAGTTGGTTATTACTTTTAGGCCTTTTCAGTAGACAGAGCTTTGATCGTACCTTAAGGGTAAAAGTATGCCAAGGGTAAACTGTTCAATGGTAGTTCATCCTATTTAAATTCAGTGCTTTAGCATTTTTTGCTTACCCTTTCAAAAATCTACCTATATCTCCTTTCTCTTAAGAGGAGAATTCAGGCTCTCAATGACAAAGACAGTGATAGCATTAAAATATCAACTTACTCATTTTTTTTTCCCACAGTACATCCTGAAAATAATAATACCAACAGTACTACCACAAATGTGATTACTGAAGAGTTCATGATCTTTTCTTACAATTATTTTTGTCCTTAGAATATATACTATTTAGGATGTACAGTCAAATTATTGTGTTTTGAAGTTCTTGGACTATTTCTGTATATATGGTTTTGCTGACAAACTCATATATAATTTTAATTCAATTGTTTTATTTTTATTTTTAATTGAGGTATAATTTCCACAGTGACATTATCAGATCTTAATGCTTCTGCTTTATAAACGGTTCTCCAGGTTTCCTTTAAAAGGTTTGACGACCTTTGACAAATGTATAAACCTACGTAACTCATAGCCCCAGCAGGATAGAAAATGCCTATAGCCCAGAAAGCTCCTCATGAAATAATAAATATATATTTTTCCCTCTGCCTCCAGTTTCTGATTCAGAGCTTCTATGTCCCCTCAAATTTTCTGGACTATAGGATGGAGGCTGGTTACCAGAAAGTCCAAACCATGATTAGAAGCTTTGAAGGGGAGAACGGCTAGAAATTGAGTTAATATGATGAAGCCCCCATAAAAATTCCAGAAAGATGGGCTTCAGAAAGCTCCCTAGTTGGTGAACACATCATGTGCCAGGAGGGTGGTACACCCCAACTCCACAGGGACAGAAGTTCCTATGCTTCCAGAACTTATCCTTTGTATCTCTTCATTTGGCTATTCATCTTCCATTATATTCTTTATAATAAACTGCCAAAGATATGTGGGGTTTCCCTGAAGTTTGGTGAGCCATTCTAGCAAATCATTGAACCCAAGGGGGGGGGGTCATGGTAATGCCACTTATAGTCATTCTGTCAGAAGTACAGGTGACAACCTAGAACTTGCAGTTGGCATCAGAAGTGGAGGCAGCTTTGTGGGATCATCTGATGCTAACTCCAGGTAGATAGTGCCAGAAATGAATTGAATTGCAGGACATCCTGCTGGTGTTAGGGAATTGGTCATGTGGAGAAAAACCTACACATCTTGTTTCAGAAGTACTGTGAGTATGAGAATAAAAGAAAGCACTATGCATTTCCCTACACGGGAACTCCATACTATTTGTTCCTCTCCCCATCCCCACTCCCACCCCCACACATCTCCCATACCAAAGCAGCAACCGCTCTGCTATCTTTCACCATAGATCAGTCTGCCTGTGGAATTCTATATAAATGGATTCACACAGTATGAAATCTTTCCTGTCTTGACTCCTCTCACTCAGTGCACTGTTCCTAAGATTCATTCAGGTTGTAGTTTATCCCATTGTACAGCTGAACAGTATTCCATTTACAAATATTCGTCAATTGCTTATCTATGAATCTGTTGATGGGCAGTTGAATTGCTTCCCATTGTTGGTTATTATAAATAAAACTGCCAGGACATTCATATGCATAGTCTTTTTCTGAGCTTTCTTATGTAAATTCCCAAGGATGGAATTACTGGGTAGGTAAATACTTAACCCCTATGAGAAACTGCCAGACCATTCACCCAAGGGGTTGACCAGCTTTACAGCTGTCAGAAATAGACACTGTTGCCAACATTTAAAGTTGTTGATCTTTTCAATTTTGCCTTTTTGAAGGATTTGTAGTTATATCTCATTATAGCTTTATTTGCATTTCCCTAACGACTAGTAACATAAAGCACTTTTTATCTGTCATTTGTAGATCTTCTTTTGGAAAGTGTCCAATTGTTCTGCTGTTAAAGAAAATTGAACTGTTACGGTTATTGAGTTATAAGAGTTCTTTATATATTCTAGATGAAAATTCTCTGTCAGATATGTATTGTGGACATTTTCTCCTAGTTGTGGCTTGCCTTTTCATTCTCTTAATGGTATCTTTTGATGAGGAGAGTTTTTGATTTTGAGGAAGATAAAGTTATCACTATCTTATGGTTAGTGCCTTCTGTGTCCTGTCCAAGAAATCTTTGCTAACCCCTGCCTTCTTACACTTACTAATGCATGACATACCTTTTCACATTTGTTTACTTTCGATCTTACCTGTGCTTTTATATTTAAAAAGCATTTGTTGAGGACAGCATGTAGTGGGGTCCTGCCTTTTTATCCAGTCTGAAAAGGTCTGTATTTGGAGTGTTCAATCTATTTAAATTGAATCTATTTAAATTGAATGTGAAGTCATATAATTGTTGCTATCTGCTTTATACTCATGCATGTTCTTCCTTCCCTTTTGCCTCCTTTCCTGCACTCTTTTGAATTAATTATTTTTAGTATTCTACTTTATCTACTCTATTGGCTTTTTAGCTAACCTGTTTTCTACCTAATAGGTGATTTATGGAAACAGTGTGCATTCCTCACCTAGCATAGTCTACAGAGTTAATACGGCATCAACTCACATGTAATATAAAACATTTACAACAGTATAGTGCCATGTGCTCCCTGCCCCTCCTTCATTATGTGCATACATTTTACAGCCACCTGTGTTATAAACTCCACACTATATTATTGCTTTTGCTTTAAAACAAACACCCACTGTATTTTCAAAAATTAAGAACCAAGGAGGGAAGCACCTTTTATATCTCCCTACATATTTACTGTTTTCACCTTGATTCATTGCTTCATCTGAAGAACTTTAGTATATCTTGCAGTGCAGACCTACTGATGACAAATCCTTTCTGCCTTTGTTCTGAAAATGTCACTGTTTTGCTTTTATTTTTGAAGGTTATTTCTCTGGGTATAGAATTCTAGATTGTCAGGGTGGTGTTTCCCCTTTCTCTCAGCACTTTCAATACATCTTCCCTCCCCTCCCCCGGTTCACGTTTTTAATAAAAAGGTGGTTTTCCATTTTTTCCCATCTTTCTCATATAATGTATATTTTGGCCTCGGCTACTTTTAAGATGTTCTTTGTTTCTTTAGTTTAGACAATTTGACCATGATGTGCTTATATGTTTCCTCTGTTTATCCTGCTTGAGGTTCATTGAGTTCTTGGAAATAAACTGGTATTTTTCAACAAATTTGGGGTAAATAGATCCACCATTACATCTTCAAATATTGCTTTTTTTCCAGTCTTTCTCTACCCCACTTCTGGAACACTAATTACACATATGTTAGACTGCTTGATATTATCCCAATAGTCAGTGAGGCTCAGTTCCTTTTTCCTTTTTTTTAAGCCTCTTTCCTCTCTGAACCTCACTTTGAATTGATTCTATTGTCATATATTCAAGTCCATCGATCATTTTTCCAATCTTCTGTTTCACCCCACTGAATTTTTCATTTCAAATATTATACTTTTCAGTTTTAGAATTTCCATTTTTATAGTTTCCATTTGTTAACTTATATTCTTCCATAGGTTCACCCATTATATCCTTTCCTTGGAATTCTAAAAATGTATTTGTAATAGCCATTTTACTTTGCTTTACTTTATTTTTTTTAAGGGCAGCCACAACCATGGCGTATGGAAGTTCCTAGGTTAGGGGTTGAATTGGAGCTGCAGCTGCTGGTCTTTGCCACAGCAATGCAAGATCCGAGCCACATCTGTGACCCATGCCGCAGCTTACGGCAGTACTGGATCCTTAACGCACTGAGCGAAGCCAGGAATCCAACCTGCATCCTCATGGAGACTATGTCAGGTTCTTAACCCACTGAGTCACAGTGCAAAGTCCTATAACAGCCATTTTAAAGATCTTCTCTACTAATTACAATACCTGTGTCACCTCTGGATCTTTTTCTTTTATTTTTTTTTCTAGTTATGGTCTTCTTTTCTTGTTTCTTCACAGGTTATATATATATATATATATATATATATATTTTTTTTTTTTTTTTAGGGCTGCACCTGTAGCATTTGGAGGTTCCCAGGCTAGGGAATTGAAACTGTAGCTGCAGCCTATGCCAGTGCCTCAGCAACATGGGATCTGAGCCGCGTCTGCAACCTACACCACAGCTCATAGCAACACTGGATCCTCTACCCACCAAGCAAGGCCAGGGATCAAACCCGTGTCCTCATGGATGCCAGTCGGGTTCGCTAACTGCTGAGACATAACAGGAACTCCAGGTTTAATAATTTGTGATTGTGTGGTGGATATTAAAGATGATATGTTATTGAGTCTAGGATTTGGTATCTTCGTTCAAACAATTTTGATTTTTTTTTCTGGGAGGTACTTAATTTACTAGTGGGTTAGCTTAATCATTTAAAGACTTGATTTTAAGCCGCATAAAGATATGTCTAGTCTTTACTCTGGAGCCATAATAGCCCTACACTCTAAGGTGTGGCTTTTCTAGTATCCTGGCTGAATGCTTAGAGTGTTTAGCAGGTCTCTCTGTTCTGGATGATCAGACCATATGTGTCCCAGAGCTGTGACTTTCGGAACGTGCATTCAGCTCACAGTTCCTTTGTAGCTATTCTCTGCCAGGCTTTCCAGAATCTAGTCCTGTGCATTTACTTTTTATATTTGGCTACAGACTTAAGGGGACTTAAGGGGATCCTATGCAGATTTCATAGCTCTTTCTATACACAAGTCGCTCCTATCTGAGACCCAGTCCTGCAATTTCAACTGCTTTAGCAACCTTAAACTCTAATTATCTGCCCCCTCAGCTCCAGCTCAGCACAACTGCTGTGCTCTACTTGAAGTCCACTTCCTGGTGTTGCATGGTCTGGAGCAAGACCTCCAAGCAGAGAATCAGGGCAATTTCTCTAATGGATCACATTCCTCTACTGCACGTCAAGCAACATCTGAAAACAGCAATTACTTTGTATACTTTCCCATGGTGGAAGGGCTGGTCCTGCCCCAGTTGCTGTTTCATTGCCTGAAACAAAAGTCATTTTTTTTTTTATTAGAGTATAGTTGATTTACAGGGTTGGGTCAATTTTGCTGTACAGCATAGTGATCCAGCAATATATATATATTTATATATATATTTATATAAAGAATATATATATATATTCCTTTTCTTATATTATCTGCCATCATGGTCTATGCCAAGAGACTGGATAAAGTTCCCTGTACTACAGAACAGGACTTCAGGGAGTTCCCGTCATGGTGCGGTAGAAACAAATCTGACTAGGAACCATGAGGTTCAGGGTTCGATCCCTGGCCTCGAAGATGTGGCTTGGATCCAGCGTTGCTGCAGCTGTGGCTCAGGTCAGCAGCTGTAGCTCCAATTGGACCCCTAGCCTGGGAACATCCATATGCCACAGGTGCGGCCCTAAAAAGACAAAAGACAAAAAAACCCAAAAAACAGAATAGGACTTCATTGCTTACCCATTCTAAAAGTAACAGTTTGCATCTACTAATCCCAGACTCTTTTTGTAATTGAATTTTATTTCATAGTTATATAGAATATTTACATGAGGGAATTCCCATCAAGGCTCAGCAGAAACAAATCTGACTAGTGTCCACAAGGACGCAGGTTTGATCCCTGGCTTCACTTAGTGGGTTAGGGATCTGGTGTTACCGTGAGCTGTGGTGTAGGTCGAGAATGTGGCTCGGATCCCGTGTTGCTGTGGCTGTGGTGTAGGCTGGTGGTTGCAGCTCAGATTCGACCCCTAGCCTGGAAACCTCCACATGACGCGGGTACGGCCCTAAAAAAAAAAAAAAAAATTTACCTGATTCCAAATCAAATCTACAAAATAAGATTTATTCACAGAAGCCTAGCTGATATTCCTGTACCTTCCACCCTATTCCATTTCCTTATATGTAACAATTAAAAATGATAATTATGGTTTATTTTCTATTCTTTCTTTTGTTAACATAAGCAGCTGTGTACATATGTTTATGTTGTATTCACCTTTTCTTTAGATAAGTAGTGGTAGTATACATGACATACTTTCCTCCATTTTCCTTTTTTTCATGTAACTATGTATTCTGATAATCATTCCATACTGGTATAAAGAGGTATTGCTCATTCTTTCATTATAGTTGCACAGTCCTCAATTCTAAGTGACTAATATGTCCTGGTTTGTGCAGGACTCTCCTGGTGTTAGTACTGAAGGTTCCAGGTGTCCCAAATTGGGTTGGTTGGTTGCCCTATCACTATAATTTATCTAACCAGTTTTCCTTGGATGGATATTTGGGTTATTTCCAATCTTTCACTACTACAAACAGTTCTTTTTTTTTTTTTTGGTCTTTTTGCCTTTTCTAGACCCACACCGGTGGCATATGGAGCTGTAGCCGCCAACCTGCACCAGAGCCACGGCAACGCGTGGTTCCGAGCCTCGTCTGTGACCTACACCACAGCTCATGACAATGCCGGATCCTTAACCCACTGAGCAAGGCCAGGGATCGAACCCACAACCTCATGGTTCCTATTCGGATTCGTTAACCACTGAACCACAACGGGAACTTCTACAAACAGTTCTTAATGAATAACCTTGTGTGTGTGTATGTGTGTATATATATATATATATGTATATATATATATATATGTATATATATATATATGTCTTCATATTTTGCTAATGTATTTTTGAGTTATATTTTTAGATTTGAAATTGCTGGCTCAAAGGTAAATATGTAAGTTTTCCAGATATTGTCAAGTTCTCCCCTACAGGGATTGTACAATATGCATTTCCACCAGCAAAGCTAGAGATCCTGTTTCTCCAGAGATTCACCAACAGAGAATTTGTCAAACTTTTATTTTTCCAAATGAAAAGGTGGGAAATTATACCTCAGTATGGTTTTGATTTACATTTCTTTTATTAAGAGCAAATTTGAGCATTTTTTCAAAAGATACTTGCACTTCTTGCTCTGTGGACCAGTGCTACAATTCACTAGCCTATTTTTCTATAGGCTTATTGGTTTTTCCTTCTCTAATTTTATAACTTCTTTTATAGATTAGACACATAAACTCTGAGATGTAAGTTGTAAATATTATTTTCAGTTTGCTATTTATCTTTTCACTTTGCTTATAACATTTGCCATGCAAAAATTTTTTTGAATGTAATCAATCTAGAAGTATTTTCTCTGTTGCTTATGGATTTTGAGTCACAGGAACAGTTTCCCCATTCCCAGGCTATAGAGGATATCAACAACGTTTTCTTCCAGTGCTTGTATGGTTTCCTTTACTACATTACATTTCTGATCCATTTGGGATTTATCCTGATGTAAGACAGGAATGGATCCAATTTTATCTTTTCGTGCATGGCTCTCCAATGACGTGAAGATAATTTAAAAGTCCATCATTTTTCCTCTGATTTGAGCTGTCTTTATGGCATATTAAATTTGCATATGAATAGGTATTTCCCTACTTTTCTCTTCTGTTTCATTTTAATTATAAAGGCTTCATTGCATGTTTTAGTGTCTGGTAGGGCTAACCCCAATTCTTTGTTCTTCTTTTCAGGATTTCCCTATCATTTGTTGTTCTTCCAAATAAACTTTATAATCAACTCATTTAACTGTAGGAAAAATCTGAAGATACTGTATTGGGACTACCAAGGTTTTATATCTTAACCTAGGGAAAATTATCATTTTCATGATGTTGAGTCTTGCCAGTCAAACACAGAGTATCAGGGGATATTTCTGATTACCTCTCAGATTAGGGAGTTGATGAAATGCTCTGAGTGATCACGTGGCTGAGGAGTAATGGGTTTCACAAGGCTTCCTGGTCTTCCAGCCCATGCCACCTCTTCCAGGAAGCCTGCCTTCTTTTCTAGGAAAATGATCTCTCTATCCTCTACAGATGTCTTGTGGTTCACATTAACATTTCGACTAGAGTATGTGTTATAAATCACAGTTATACTGCTAAAAGCTAAGCTAAGGCAAGAGACTCTGAGCTGGGTCCATCACATCAATTATCTCATAGCCTTTCCCGGCGTCACCAGCTACCCTCTGGCAAGCCAAATATAGCCCATGTGTTTGACCTGCATGGACATCCTTAAAATCTTAAATTTGTTGCCAACATTTAAAAATTATAAGACTTCACACAAAACACAGATTTTCAAATTTCAGATTTGGAAGTTCATGGCAACAACCAACTGGAGTTTAGCATCTGCTGTCCCTTTAGACCAGGTGTTCCCTGTACCTTTTAATTTCCATTACCTGGTTAGGCCCTGGAAGCATTAGAGTCAGTATTTCTTCTCCTTAAAACCACTGGAAAGAGGAGAGAAGGTAATCCCTGGCCCTGGCACAAAGTAGGTGTTCAGCAGAGACTTGCGGACTGAATAAATCCCTGTTTGCTAATCAGGGCCTGAGAGTTTAGCTTAGCGAAGGTCACATGACCAGAGGGTGGTAGAGAAAGGGATTTAAGAGGAGGATCTGCTCTGCTGCACAGTCTGGCAGTGTTTGACAGCCGTCCAAGGGCTGGCGCATGCACTGTCTCACTTGTTAGCTGGTTAATGGCCAGAGACTTGGTCTTCAGCCCTTAACCATCTCTGTTGCTCTCAGATGGAACATTAGTAACTGCCCCATTAACACAGACATGGAGGAGGGTGGCCGTGGGCCTCAGGGGAGAAAGGGGCCCTGATGACTTTTTAGCTTCACAGAGTTGGGTTTGAGTCTCTTTCTTTTTCTTCCTCTTTCCACATAGCTCCCCTAGGCCTCATCAAATCTGCTGCTGGAGAGCACTGGAGGGAGCATTGCAGAAAGGCAGAACCAGGTTTGCCCTGGGCGAGCAGGAGTCTGTGCCCACTGCTCAGGGGTTTCTTGGTCTCTTTAGAGGGAAGAGCAGAGGGCTCCGAGAGCTCCAGGCTTCCCAATCCTCCAGGATACGGGAGCTTCAGCAACAAATTGCCTTTAAAAAGAACAGCTAGGAGTTGCCGTCCTGGCTCAGCAGTAACGAAACCTGACAGCTACAGCTCTGATTTGACCCCTAGCCTGGGAACTTCCATATGCCACCAGTGCAGTCCTAAAAAGACCAAAAAAAAAAAAGAACAGCTCATCTTTTTTCATTCAACAAATAGGTATTGAGTGCTTCCTCAGTACCAGCCACTAGCACTAGCTCATGCTAGTGGCAGAACTGAAAGATAAACCTGTAAGAAAAAGCCTTCTAACAGGCCAGACCGGTGCTGTGGGGCTACCTAGTGGGAGTGCCTCCACGCGGGGATGCTCAGGAAGGTTCCCTGAGGATGCCACCTTCCAGCTGAGCCCTACACGACAAAGAGGCGCTGGCTAGCGGGGAGAGGAAGAGGCGACGGGATGTAAGAGGCCCCAGAGGAAGGTCTGAGGATCTGGAGGAGGCTCAGGAGACCGGGGCATGTGGGCAAGGGGCCAAGGAGAAGGCCGTCTGAGGAGGGCCAAGCAGCTGACAGCTAAATTGAGGGGAGGACTTACTCTTTGCTGTGATAAACAGTTCTCCGCATAACAGGATGATGAGGGAACCCGTCCTTTCCCTTCTGACGGGCGCCTAAGGTCCAGAGCAGCGTCCGAAGGTGCTACTTTCTTCCTATTCTGATGAGGCCCGCCAGCAGAGATGGGCTCCCCCGGGGCGGACGGGAAGGCGCAGACTGGTCCAGCCAGGCCCGGCCAGTCCCACTTTCCCCTTCCGGTTTGGAAGAGGGAGAGAGGCCGGTCGCGCAGACTTCGGACCTCGTTAAGGAGCAGTGTTCCCGCGAGAGTTTTCCTCCCTCCATCTCCCGCGTATCACGCACCCCAGAGACCAGTTAAAGGGTAGGCGGTGGGAGGAGTCCGGAAGAATCCCTCCTGCAGTGCGGAGGGTCCTGCAAGGAGCCAAGACTGACAGGCCACTCTCAGGTGGACATTTGCTGAGTGGCAGAGCCTGCAGGTCCGGTGTGTGTGGGCATGAGTGTGGTGAGCCAGTATGGGTGCCCTCAGCCTGGGTTCTCGGAGTCTGGGGGTGAATGTGAACATGGAGACTAGTGCTGAGGCAGCCAGGGAGGACAGCCAGAGGGGCCTGGCCCAGCTGGGTGATGATGGGGTTCAGGACACCTAACCCCAAAGATGGCACCTTGGCATCCTGCGCATTTTAAGCTAAAGGAAGATCAGCAGAAGCAGGAAGGTCACTGACGAGGTGGTAAGTGCCTGCTGCAGTTCAGCTGTGTGCTGCTGACCTAGCCCGGGCTTGCCTGGACCTGGAAGAAAGGAGCATCCCTTTCTCTGAAGACAAAGGAAGGTGGAGAAGAATCCATATGCACAGGTCCTGCTGAGTTTCCTCCAGTTTCCTACACTGACCACATACTCTTGCCCTCCCACACTCCTCCGCGACTGTCCGCTCTTCACCAAACCTAGCATGAAAAGATGTAGGCTTAATCATTTCCTCAGGTCTTTACTTCCTTTTGAAGGCTTGCGTGTCCTGTAAAACTTCTATTAAATACATGTGTGTGCTTTTCTCCTTAATCTACCAGTTTCATTTTCAGACCCAGCCAGGGACCTTAAAAGAGCTGAGGAAAAAATTTTCCTCCCCTACAGTCAATGGGGAGCTGGCGTGTGGTCGGTGCCTGAGGACCCAGAGGACAGGGTAATCAGGTTCCTGCAGTTCCCTGTGAAGGAGCCTGGAGGTTTCCAGACGGAGCTGAAGCTGGTAAGAGAGGAGAAGGGCTCTCACGGACTCCTGGCAGGGCTGCCACTGTCTGGGTGGTCTGCAGAGCTCCATTGTTAAGACAAGTAAATGCCACCCTAAGGAAAGCAGGTGCACCACTGAAACAAAGACCACAATGCTGCAAGTCGGCTACACTCCAATTAAATTTAAGAGAAAAAACAAAAACCAGAGGAGTTCCTGTTGTGGCGCAGGGGAAATGAATCCGACTAGTAACCATGAGGTGGCAGGTTCGATCCCTGGCCTCATTCAGTGGGTCAAGAACCTGGCATTGCTGTGAGATGTGGTGTGGGTCACAAACATGGCTCAGATGCTGCGTTGCTGTGGCTGTGGCATAGGCCAGCGGCTATAGGTCTGATTTGACCTCTAGGCTAAGAACCTCCATATGCCGTGGGTGCGGCCCTAAAAGGCACAAAACAAAACAAAACAAAAAACCAGAAACCACCACATCCATAGAGATCACCAGCACCTTGTGGAAAGTCACTGACCCTCTGGGAGACAAAGGACACCTCCCCTCTGCACCCAGGAGGTCAGATGGGTAACACATCAGCTGCCCACCTTGGACACTAGACATCAGAGGAGGAAAGAGAGGCCTAGAATCAGAGATGGAGGAAGGTGGGCCTCACTCTGAGGTGCAGGGACGAGGGGGCGCCAACAAGCAGTCCAAGCCCCTGCCCACTTCTGATCCTGTTGCTTGAACCATCGGTCCAACCCACACTAAGAGGAAGGAAGAAAGGAGGTTTAAATTGGACTGGACTTTGGAGTTACTTTTGTGGCTCAGCAGTAATGAACCTGACTATTATCTATGAGGATGCAGGTTCCATCCCTGGCCTTGCTCAGTAGGTTAAGTATCTGGTGTTGCTGTGAGCGGTGGTGTAGTTCAAAGATTCGGCTCAGATCCCTCATTGCTGTGACTGTAGCATAGGCCGGCAGCTCTAACTCCAATTCGACCCCTAACTTAGGAACTTCCATATGCTGCCCCCCAACCCCCAAAAAAGCAAAAAATAAATCGAACCAGTCTTTGAATGAACACAATGTAGGAGTTCCCACTGTGACTCAGCAGCAATGAACCCGACTAATATCCATGAGGATGCGGGTTCAATCTCTGGCCCTACTCAGTGGCTTAGGATCATGCGTTGCCTGAGCTGCTGTGTAGGTCACAGATGTGGCTCCGATCTGGTGTTGCTGTGGCTGTGGCATAGGCCAGCAGCTACAGCCCCAATTCATCTCTGAGTCTGGGAACTTCCATATGCCCTGGGTATGGCCCTAAAGAGAAATAAATAAATAAACAAGTTGAACAGGATGTTTGGCATGTGCTGAACTGATCATTATCAAATGGGTAAGGTGGTGGATCTGACTGGGTACAACGAGACAGAAATAGAAGGGAAAAAAAGTCATTTCATGTCAGAGGCTCAATAAATTACTTGTCTGTTATATCACTGAACTCGATAAGTCATCTCCTTGTCCATTATAGCACTGTAATTGCAGCTTTTGAGGTGAGGGGACCAAATATCAGGGAGAGGGAGGAACTTAAAACCTCAGTGCTAACAACTAGCTGAGCTGGGATTTGAACTCTATTGGGCTTTGAAGCCAAATCTCTGAGCAGCACCACCCTCAGAGGGGAGCTAGACCCCATGCGAGGTCTCCCCCCAGCTGCTCTAGTGAACTTAGTGAGGGGAGCTCAGCACCTGCCCACACGTCTCTTTTTCTCTTTTCTTTTTTCTTTTTTTCTTTTTACTGCTGCACCTACTCCAGGGCTAGAGGTCTAATTAGAGCTGCATCTGCAACCTATGCTGCATCTTGCGGCAGCATTGGATCCTTAATCCACCGAGTGACCAGGGACAAAACCTGCATCCTCACAGACACCGTGTTGGGTTCTTAACCCACTGAGCCACAGCAGGAACTCCCTGCCCTCACATTTTATTGTATTTTCAGATGGCTGTTGAAATAACAACTTCCATTGTTAAAGGTTCTTACAGTTAACCCACAAAACAGTCATTCAGCAAACATTTAGGAGGCTGCTACCACCCTTCTGGGCACCTTCCAGCAATTCTTTCATCTGTCTTCTGCATATGAGGAAGGGAGGCACAGAAGGACTGTGACTTGCCCAAGGTCACACAGAGTGAGGACCAGCACCAGCAGCATCTCCCGAGCGCTCGGTAGGCTTCAGGCGCTGTGCTAAGTGCTCTACATGGTCCTATGGGACTCGGGATCGCTTCCTATCCAGTACTCTTTCCATGGCCCCAGCTGGCTTCCCCCACTCCCACTCCAGATCCCCACTTTCTTGCATGGAGCTGATGGTTCTGTGGCCAAAGATTTGGTTTCCTGGCTTGGTGAAGGCCCTGTAGCAGGGAGCCCAGGAGCCTTAGAGAAAAGCAGAGAATTTGGTTTCCTTCCCCAGCACTAGCTCATCACACCTGCCGACCTGTTGCTGCAGGAGAAGGTGCTGGCAGTTCAAAGGATGAACCGCTGATTAATATCTCATCCCCTATAAATAAGTGAATAAAGCATGTTCTGCACGCACTGCTTCGCTGCCTCCTTTGCCCTTTTATTACTCTCCACACCCTGATAATCACTGGCCTTGGGATGTCAGGCTTCAAACTTCCAGGCAGGCTCTGTAAAACTCCTTATCTCTGCAGCGGTGCCTCCTATTCACCCCTCCACACCCACCCTAGGCTCCTGTGATGTGTCTTCTTGCTGGATTCACCAGCTCCTGACACAACCCTGCTTTCCTGACAATCATCACGGCAGAGTGGCTGAGCACATCGGCTTATGTGTGTTCAAATCATAGCTCTGCCACTTCTTGGCTTTGTGACAATGGGTAAGTTACTGAATAGCTACAGTCATGTTTCTTTATATATAGAATGAAGATGATGAAAGCAATGTGTATCCTGGAATTAGGGTCTCGTTGGGAATCAGACACTAAATAGGTAGGCAGCCACACATATAAGGATTTCAGCCAGTGATGCGTAAAGTGATGGGGAGGGGATGAAATGTGGTGAGGGTGGGCTTCTCTGAAGAGATGACATGTGGGCTAAGACACTAATGATGAGAAAAAGCTAATAAGATACACAAAGAAGACCTGATGGCAGGTGGCTCCAGGCAGAGAAGGAACAGGGAGTGTGACTCTGGCAAGCTCTCAGGGGGAGGGCAGGGAGGGGTTGGTCGGAGGGGTCCTTGGAGCTAGAGGGTGGGTGGGAAGGTGACCAGGCCTCTCCCATGGGCCATATTAAGGGGAGATGGGGCCTGAAAACCTGAGTTGGCATTACTAAGTGGTTAAGAGAATTGAGATATAGGGGCACTCATGCCATCATGAGGCTCATACTCAAGTCTCTAGGGACTGGCTGCCTCCCCTGGTCCAGTGAGGAGGGGACAGGAAGTGGCAGGTCCTGCTTTCCTCACTGCAAGTCCCTCATCATCTCTCCCCCTCTCCTGAAGTGGAACGCTGTCCACAAAGGGTCTGGTGTCAGCCATGGACGCAGTGGTGTTTGGGCTCACCAAACTTGTCAACACAAAAGGCACTGACTTGTTGTTTGGCCAATTGCTGTGCTGTAAATATTCCCACCACGGCTTATTTTGCGCTTCCAGCATGATGTGTGATTGTAGAGTTGGGAAGGGATGCACACGATCAGCCCTCCCGAGTGGGCGCACACTGGCTCCAGCTCACCAGGGCATTCATACCTGAGTAACGATGACCAGTGTTTAGGAAACATTAGGTACAGTAGTAAGAACTTTATATGTACTAACCCACACCAACTCTGGGCAGCAGGCGCCATTACTATCCCCATTACACACTTGAGAAATGCAACCATGGATAAACTGGGTTAGCTGCCCAAGGTCATGCAGTTCAGCAGCAAAGGAGCCGATATTAAATTGCAGTGTAACTGATAGGAACGCAAACAAATCCTCAGTGTACTGCCCAGTGGATTTTCTCGTATGTAAACCATATGTAAGCCAATCACGGGATGGAGCATTTCCAGCCCCAGCTGGCTTTTCTATCACTCCCCACCTTGATACTCTCCCTCCAGGGTAACCACCACCCTGGTTTTTACCACTGTAGGTTTGCTTTGTCTGTGCTTGAATTTTATGCATTTGGAATCATTCAGTGCATAATCTTTTGTGTCTTGGCTCCTTTCTCTCCCAGATCACGTCTGGGAGCTTCACCCATGTTGCTGCGTCTTTCAGAAGTTCGTTCTCTTGAACTGTCGCGGGCTTTTCTGCAGTGTGTGAGTATATGCAATGCCTCCATCCATTCTCCTGTGGATGGTCTTTGGTTCTCACAGTGTGCTCAGCATCACAATGATATGCTGCCACTCAGATGTGGGTGCACTTCTTGACTCCTCCTGTCTCTGGGGGATTTGCATCCTTAGCGCTATCACAGAATGTTTTCGTTTCTGATTGTGGCTTTAACAAATTACCATTAACTTAGTGAGTTAAGGCAACACAGAGTTATTACTTTACAGTTCTTGAGGTCAGGAGTCTAAAATGGCCTGGCAGGAGTCCCTGTTGTGGCGCAGAGGTAATGAACCCGACTAGTATCCATGAAGCTGCGGGTTTAATCCCTGGCCTCACTCGGTAGGTTAAGGATCCGTGGTGTAGGTTTTGGGCGTGGCTCTGATCTGGCATTGCTTTGGCTGTGGTGTAGGCCAGCAGCTGCTGCTCCAATTCAACTCCTAGTCCAGGAACTTCCATAAGGCACAGATTCGGCCTTAAAAAGAAAAACAAAACAAAACAAAACAAAACCTGTAGGGCTACAGTCCTTCTGGAGGTTATAGGGGTACGATTATTTGCTTTGCCTTTTCCGGTTCTGCAGGCCACCCGGGTCCATGATTCTGTCATTATATCTCCTTCTCTTTCTCTCTCTCTCTCTCTTTTTTTTTTTGTCTTTTCTAGGGCCGCACCCGTGGCATATGGAGGTTCCCAGGCTAGGGGTCTAATCAGAGCTGTAGCCTCTAGCCTACCCCAGAGCCACAGCACGACCAGATCTGAACTGCATCTGTGACCTACAACCACAGTTCACGGCAAGGCCAGATCCTTAACCCACTGAGCGAGGCCAGGGATTGAGCCCGAAATCTCATGGTTCCTAGTCGGATTCGTTAACCACTGAGCCACGATGGGAACTCCACCTCTCCTCTTATTCTGACCCTCTTGCCTTCGGTCTTATGAGGAACCTTGTGGTTATGATGGATCACTCCAGATAATCAGGATAAACTTTTCATCTCAAGATCCCTAACCTAATCACATTTGTGAAGACTTCTGCTACATAAGGTAACATATGCACAGGTTCTGGGCATAGGACAGGGATGTCTTTGGGAGGCCATGGTTGTGCCTATCACACCAGACTACCCTGATGCAACGGAAAGACCCTGGTGTGGGAATCAGAAATCCAGGGTCCTGGCCCGGTCCCTGGGTTGACTCACTGTGGGGCCTTTGTGGGTTTCAGCAGATATAAAATGAAGTGCTGAGCCAGAAGACCCTTCTCTCAGGTACTTCCCAGCCTCTACTTTCTCTGGCTGTAGGCTTTAGGCTTGGTGTTCCAGCCAGGCCCCCTTTTTATCTGCGTGTGCCCATTTCTTCCCACCACTAGGGTAAAGGGAGCACGTCTGAGAAGTCCAGGGCAGCTGCAGCAGATCCCCCACCATTCCCTCCCCTGCCTTTCTATCAGATGGCCTTTAAGCCTTTCATCCAGAATGACTTTGAAACCCTGATATTGATTTTCCTGTCACCTCAGGTCATACCCTCCCACCTTTCATCTCCCTTTAAATGGAGGTTTGAAAACCCAATTTGGGGGAAAAAAAAGATTACGCATGTGATTTCAGGGGCTGGGCTGATAGATCAGCTCTTGCAGGAGGCTGAGTGTGAAGTGCTTGGGAGGAAGTAAAAGAGATGCCTTTAAAGACTCCTTTCCAACATGAGCCAGGCTGTTCCTGCATTTGCAGCTGATGGGTGTTCAAGCTGTGGGTTCCCAGTAGTTCCTGAAAAGAGAAAGTGAGCGACAAAGTAATTTTGTTGTTGTTGTTGTTGCTAAACAAGAAGGCTACTTTTCTGAAAGTGAATCAGCAGCCTGTTGGGTCTCCACATTTCCTGCTAGTCAGGCAGTTGATCTTTCCTAGTAGGCACCTTGTGGCTGATCACCTCCTTCATCTATTCTCTCATTGATACGATCTTTTGTGAGCATCTACTCTTTCTACTTTGTATGGTAAATAATGCATATGCTTTGAAGTCAGATGATCGTTCATTCAATAAATGTTTCCTGGGAACCTACTTTATGTTGGGCATGTGACCAGACACTGGGGACAAAGTGACAAGCAAAACAGAAAAGGGGCCTGTCCCCACAGACCTTATCCCAATGGAGGAGACAGAGAGTAACAATAATCTCACAAAATACAGAATTACAAATTGTGGTAAATGCCATGAATGAAAAGTTGGAGAGCCATGACAGCTAATTATAAGAGGGGTGTGAGCTAGTTTAGGGGTCAGGAGAGGCCACTTTGAGGGAAAGCTTTTGAGCCAAGAATTAACTGAGTGAGGGAGTTCCCTCTGTGGCTCAGTGGAAATGAATCTGACTAGGATCCATGGGGATGAAGGTTCAGTCCCTGGCCTTGCTCAGTGGGTTAAGGATGCGGTGTGCCATGAGCTGTGGTGTAGGTCACAGATGCAACTTGGATCTGGCGTTGCTGTGGCTGTGGTGTAGGCCGGCGGCTACAGCTCTGATTTGACCCCTAGCCTGAGAACCTCCACATGCCGCAGGTGTGGCCCTAAAAAGACAAACAAAGAATGAACTGAGTGAAAGAAAGGGTGTTTTGGAGGCAAAGGATTCCGCTTGGAGAAGCCCTGAGGTAGGAGGAGGCTGGGTACATCTGTGGGCTTTGCAGAAGTGCAGAGGCTGAAGGGAGAGGGGAGAAGAAGCAACACACAACTGAAGAGTTTTGAATTGATGAATTCTGTAGTAGTCCACGAACAGGTTAACTTTCAGCGTCCTAGTCTATAAAATGGGTATAGAAATACCTTCCTTGCAGAGTAGCTTTGAGGATTCACTGAGATAAAATAAGCTACTTTAGGAGTTCCCGTCATGGCTGAGCGGAAACAAATCTGACTACGATCCATGAGGATGCAAGTTTGATCCCCAGCCTCACGCAGTGGGTTAAGGATACAGCGTTGCTGTGAGCTGTGGTGTAGGTTACAGATGTGGTGTGGATCTGGTTTTGCTGTAGCTGTAGTGTAGGGTGGCAGCTATAGCTTAGATTCGACCCCTTGCCTGGGAACTTCCATATGCCTCAGATGTGACCCTAAAACAAACAAACAAAAAAGCCACTTTAAGGTAGAGTGCTTAGTCTAGAATTTGGTCCATTACAGTCCTGGAATAAGTGGTAGAGCCACTTTTATAACTAGGCAGGGTGCACCATCACTGGGAGCAGTTGGGGTGGGGGGGGCAGGGACAAGATGAATCAGATTTGGTCCCCGCCTTTAAGCAGCTTCTAATAGAGTTGAGGGGATCAGCCACAGCTTGTCTGCAAGTGTGCAATGCCCAGAGGAGCGAGCACTGACTCCGGTGGGGAGTTGGAGAAGGCTGCTTGCAGGGGGAGGCATCTATATGCCCAACACATAACTCCAGTCAGGGAGGAAAGCCAGGGCTGTCTCTTCCTCCCTGAGAGCATCTGGGATGCAGAGAGGAAAACAGCTGCATTCCCTGCCCTCCTGCTGAAGTGAAAGGATTCGGAGGTGCTGCTTCTCTTATGAATCCAGCTGGGAGCATTTTTTAGACCATCCTGAGCCCCTGAGGAACAAGGCGCCAAGCCTCTGAACAACATCATTAAAATGCTTCCCAAGAAGAAACAGGCTGAGCAGGAGAGAAACTAATGGCGGGACCAGCACCAAGCAATGTGGGCTGGGAATGCGAGGCAGGACTGGCTTCCTGTCTAGCTCTGCGGCAGCAAACTTGGACAAGTCCCCTCATATATGGGTCTCGGTTGTCTCACCTATGTAATGAAATGATTGGCGTACATGATGACAGTTGTTCTTTGTGTGTGTGTGTGTGTGTTTTCTAGGGCTGCACCTGCAGCATATGGAGGTTCCCAGGCTAGGGGTCTAATCAGAGCTACAGCTGCTGGCCTATGCCACAGCCACAGCAATGCCAGATCCAAGGAGCATCTTCAAACCTACACCATAGCTTGAGGCAATGCTGGATCCTTAACCCACTGAGTGAGGCCAGGGATCAAACCCACATCTTCATGGATTCTAGTTGGGTTCATTTCCACTGAGCCAAAACAGGAACTCCTTGCTAAGATTTTGGGGACAATTTCTATCAAGTACAAAGGAGAAAATGGATGCAATTCTCCAGTAATTTTGACTTCCTCTTAACACCTTTGTACATGTAAAATCCATACAACTGCAACCTAAGTGAGTTTGGGAGCCTAAAATAAATCTGGCAAGCTAATTATCTTCCCCACTTTGTTTTCCTAATCCAACCCTAGCATGGATTTTTTTTCTTTTTTAAATATATTTTTTATGGGATGATTTTTTAAAAAAATATACATTAGGCAAGGCATAGCAGTAGCATGGATATTTCTAAGCAATAAATGACCACAAGCAAGTCACTTAACCTTTCCAAGTGTTTATTTCCCCTTCTTAAAATGCAGACCTGTGACTG
This sequence comes from Phacochoerus africanus, assembly GCF_016906955.1. Lineage (NCBI taxonomy): Eukaryota > Metazoa > Chordata > Mammalia > Artiodactyla > Suidae > Phacochoerus > Phacochoerus africanus. Next base: position 10,888,435 of record NC_062544.1, on the reverse strand, counting down.
AATCATCTCCCTGGACCCCTCCAGCCCTCATTTTCTCTTTTTCATTCATGGCTTTGATCCTTGTGCAGGTCACTTATCTCTTGCAACAAGTGAGATGTGGAAAAAGCAACTCAGTTGGACTACCACCTCCCTGAACCTCAGTGTCGTGATCCAAATAAAGTCATGTGTTTACAGGTGTCTTTTGTAGACCAGCGGGATAGCAAAGTAGTTATAAGCATGGGCTTTAAGGCATGCAGTCTGGAATCAGACCTGGTCTCTGTCACTAGCTATGTAGGCTTGAGTAAGTACCAATCATTGTGAAGCATGTATAGTTCTCTTTAGGCAGAAAAGTAAGACGACTCGGTTTCCTTGTCTGTAAAATGGGAGTAAAGAAAATGCCTATTGATTACTTAGAGTTGTTAAAAGGATTAAATGTATAGTGCTTTCTATACTTCTGTCTACAGTAGGAGAAAACTTAGTTTCTCTGTTAAGTGGACAAATGATGCTTGGCCCTAGGGTTAGAGACATAGGGAGTAGTGGGGATTGTGGCCAAGTAGAGACTTTATGGTCTCTCCAAATGGGTCACTTTACTCCAGCTGACTCTAGCACTGTGGTCTCAGTGTGGCCAGATCTGATTTTTTTTTTCCCCCAAGAGAAACCAGAAACCTGGATTTTTTTAATGTGGGATTGTCTAATTTAAAAATATTGACTAACATTGCTTTTTTAAAAGTACTGCCAAATAATATATGGCACCAGGATGTAACCCACAGTTTTTCGGTTTGTAACATCCATTAAGTGCCCAATGAATGATGGGTACAACCCTGCTACCTAATTTAGCACTGGCAGTAACTCCATTTTACGGATATGGAGGCTAAGGCTAAGAAGAGTGAAATGACTTCCCAGTGCTGTATGGGTTAATTATATTAGAGACAGGACTCTAACTCAGGTGTTTTGACTTCTAGTTTGGTGCTCTTTTGCCAAGTCACAGGAATCCTTCCAAAAGCTCACAGCCCAATGGTACGCTGCCTGGGGCCATGCTCCTTGCTTCTCTCTCATGTCCTTTCCTGCAGTGCTTACAGATAACAGTGGTTTGAGATGATGCACAGAACCTCTGCAGGTGTAGCATCTGCAGTCTAACAATGGCTCAAGTTGAGATGGGTGTGATTAGGGGGTTCTGGGCACCAGAGTTGTCTCAGCTGTTCCCCTCACTTCAAGCTCCTTCCTCTGCCCACTTTCCCTAAGGTCTGATACAAAATGACTTTTAGTTGTCATGTATCTTTTAAAAAAGGTTACAGGACAAAAATAATCCTTGATACAATATAATTATAAAATATAATCTCCTTTATGGTTAAATCCTAGAGCTTTAGCAAATTTTAGGCTAAAAATGGGTAGTTTTATTTTTCATAAAAACAAGATTAGCAAATAATAATCGACTGTAATTCTTATTAGAAAGATCTAAAGTGTTGCTGCCTCTAATTGAGCTTTCAGATGCCCTCCCTTCCATCCACATCCCCTGATGCCTCCTCCCCTCTGGGGAGCCTGATGGATGGACCCACATTGCTCTCTGAAATCTCCCTCTTGGGGCCCAGCTCTCAACCTTCATTTCCTTCACTTTAAATTTTAGTGTAAAACAGCTCTGTCCTTCCATCAGCATCCCTCGGCTCCGACAGGCTCTCTGCCCATCAGGACGTCCACTCTGCTCCATTCTAAGAACCTTGTTAGGGGTGACTAGGATGCGTACCATTGGCAAATCACTTCTGGAAACGAGTTTCCCACTTTGGCAGGAGATGGAGCAGGGACTCTCCTGCTGGGGGCCTGGCATGGCTTATCAGCCTTCGTCCCAACTCTGTGTTCTCGACTGGGGTTTTCATAATTTCTTTTCCCTCAATTGCTTCCTCTCAAAGGTATTTGCATTTAAACAAGAGTTTGCTCCCCTGCTGACTATTTCTCCCCTCTTTGATTCCATTGCAAAAGCAGCAGAGTTACTGGTGTGTTGGTGTCTGGATGGGCTCCATGGCAACAGCTGGGAGTTGAACGGTGTGAACCTCACCTCTTTCCTTTTGCAGATATGGTTGGCTGAGGAGACACATTTAGGAGAAATTTCGAGGAAGTGAAAACGGAACTATTTGCCACCTCTGAGTCTCCTGGGCCTGCTTTGAAACCTCTGGGTAGACTGCAATGGGTAAAATTTCTCAGAGAGGAGGGACCTCTCTAGGTGCTATTTTAAAGCCAAGAGCACATGGTTCTATCCAGAGAGCACGGTGCAAAGAGCGGGGAGAATAGGATTCTAGGGTCTCCCTGACCCTGACCCATGGCATGACCTCGAGCAGACAGGTGATCTCTGGCTAACTTGGGTGCTTTTGCACTCTGCTGTGTTGGGGAGGAGCTTCTGAGGCTGAGCTTCTATGCAGCTTAGCTCACCTTGCTCCTAGCAGAGTTCAACATGTTAAACATACAAGCTTTGGTGTCAGACAAAGCTGGGTCCCATACCCAAATGCATCCCATACGCAGTTGTGACTTTAAACAAATAGCTTAACTGTTTGAAGCCTCAGCTTCCCCGTAGGGTAAAATGGGGTTATAGCAGATGGGACTATTGTTCTCAATTCTTCATACCGTTACTCTTCCATGTGGCCTTGCTGTGCGTGCATGTACACGGGAGTGTATTTTCTTACCCTATGATGTTGGAGTTGGCCAGAGGCCTTGCCAGGGCTTATGGAATGTTAAGGACTTGCCATGAGCAAAGGCCATAAATGTGCTTCCAAGGTCTGGTTTGGGTCTTGTGTCTATGATCCACCATGGAAAGAACATGAACATGATAGCGTGTAGTCTAAGGAAAACGAGGACACATGAGGAACAGACTAGAGACCATCATCCGCTTGGAGACTAACTGTGGCTTGTAGCTGATCCCCTCCCAAACTGGCCTGCCGATTCAGGAATTAAAACATGAAATGCTTTTTATTATGAGCCACTGAATCTTGAGGGGTAGTTTTTTATGCAGCATTGCTGTGGCCACGGTGGACTAACACAGAGAAGGTACAATAGTGAGGATTAAATGAGAATATGCATGTTACATGCATATTGGCATCTTCATGTGCCACTGGTTTAGTAGGTACCAGCCCAAAGGGAGGACTCTGACTTTATCAACTCTCCCTGCTCTGGTCTCCCATCCCCACCTAATTCTACTCTATGACCTTAAGAAGCAACATAAATTTTACTAACATTAGCTCATCATTCTATATCTGCCCCTAAACTCCATGGTCCCCCTGAGACCTTCCTCATTATCCCATTTATCCTCAGAGGAACTTAGCTTCAGCCTGCCCTCTTTAGTCCTGTATCCTATGCCCATCACTTCATGTTGTCTTTAGGTACACCAAGGAACAGCAGCAAGGGAGATTTCAGTTGTCAAGGTCCTTCCCCTTAGGTGGTATAGCAGACACTGTTGCTGTTCCACCCATAGCTCCTTGGGCCTCACTGTTCCCAAACTGCCACTTCTTCTGCTTCTTTACAAATACACCTGAGAATTTTTGTCTAAAGGCCTTGCTCAGGATAACCAACAGTTGAGTGATTGGAATGCATCAGGTTTGCAGGGTTGCTGAACCCTGGGGGGCTTCCTGGTGTGCATTGCTTCACACTGAGGACCAAAGACTGGGAGACCTGGCACTTTTTTTTTTTTTCTTCAAACACCAGCACAAAAATTTTCGCTGCATCAGAGAGGCATCCACAAAAGAGACTAATAGAATTCAGTAATCAACTATACGTTGATAATTTTTTTAAAAAATAGGGTAATATTTAAAATAAACATATTGGCGTTCCCTGGTGGCTCAGTGGGTTAAGGATCTGGTGCTGTCAGTACTATGGCTCGGGTTGCTGCTTTGGTGTGGGTTCGATCCCTGCCATGGGAACTTCTGCATGCTGTGGGCATGGCCAAATAAATACATAATAAAGTTAAAAATTAAAAACAAAACAAAACATTGCTCAGCTTGCAGGGCAAGACAGAAAGGCCAGGGAGTTGACTCTTTTGGGTGATGGATAGAGTTTTCAGATTCTTCATCCCTTGGATGCAGCAAATCTGAGGCATGTTCTACACTGTCTCCCTGAAATTTGACCCCAATTGTCCACCATAGTCATTCTCCCAGAATTATACTGAGTATTGACTTTTTTCTTTTCCATATCTTTCTTAATCCACTCCCTTATCACCACTTCCTGGGATTACCTCCAGATAAGCTACAGGCACCCTGATCTTTGTCTCAGGGTCTACTTCTGGAGTAACTCAACTTCAAACATGTGTGTATGTGTGTACAAATGTATAGATGATATCAAGAGCAAGTAAATAATTTTTCTTGCTTTTCACTTCTCTTAATAAGTGCCACACAGACAGTGAGCATTCAATAAATGGTGACCATGATGATAATGATGGTGATGACTCTGGAGAGGGCAATCTCTGTGCACTTTAGTTGAGGTGCACTTGACATTGTACCCAAGGAATCTCCTTAGTAGACTCTCCTTGCTTGTTCCTTGAAACCTGAACTCATGGATAACTATTTTATTTGCAGCCCTTGGTCTAACCTTAATAGTAATAATTATAACTTCTAAGGAGCATTTTAGAGTTTATAAAATGAGTTACAATTCATTCACTTGACATTCATTTATTGATTTTTATTTTTAAAGTACCTACTATATGCCAGGCATTGCCCAAGGTGCTGGGAAAATAGGGACTATGACTGGCAAAGCCTGGGCCCTCCTGGGACTTACGTTCTAGACAAGGAGAGCCACACAACTTATCACTGAATTAACTTAATTAATTCCTATTATAAACAAATATTTTAAACTGCATAGTTTATAAGCAAATAATTAAATAAGAGCTTAATTAAACAGATTGTGGTAAGTGCTACATAGAAAACAGAACAGGACTGTATGATAGGGAGAGATTGGGAGCACTTTGAAGATGAGTGATCAGGGCCAGTGACTGCAAAGAGAATAGGCACCCAGGAGTTCAGGTGTTTAGCTAGAGTATGGAGGGAACATATATCTCATAACAGCCTTGCCAGGTACCTGGTCTTATTTCTCTCACCCTTCCCCTCCTTTATCCCCAGTGGCTCCGAGAAATCAGATACCTTGCCCCACGTCACAGAGGAAGCAACTGGGACTTGAAACCATTTGTTTGGAAGTTACCCAGAAGGCACTATGCAGCCTCAGATAAGGATGTCACAAATCCAGGTGATTGATTGCCTTGCCCACCTCGACTCCCCACTTCCAGGTAGGAGATATGATCTTCTTTAAGCCAGTGTCGTTGGCGATCCTCCTCCCACCTGCTCAGTGTTCCCAGCCAATACACCCAGCAGGAAGAAGGCAATCCTCACTAGTCCTTCCCCAACAAAGCCAGTTGGGTGCCTGGAGCAACATACACTGCCTGGTCCACTACAGCAGCCAAAGATGCCAGCTGTCACCTGGCAGCCTTGGATGGTGCAGTGATTCAGGGAAGCGCCTTTGCTAACTCAATCACACTTCCCCACCGCAGGTGGCAGCCACAGACCCACAGCACGAACACTGAGGGAGGACATTCACTTCCAGACACAGTGCCAACAGTGGGTGGGGGTGCCAGGCTGGCTGGTTCTGGCATACAGCCTAGCACACATGCTTTCCTCGTCTTGGGTTCTGAGCTCAGGAGTCCATAAATACAGCTTCTCTGAGTTTACCAGCAGGCAAAACTAATCAGTAGTGCCTGCTGTCTAAAATTGTTCTTAAGAGGAAATAGGGACACTGACAAGGCAATGACTTACAGTCATTGCAATTATGAGTTCTGGCTAGAAACTAGGGGCCCTTCTAAGTCTTGGTTTTTTGTGGGGTTTTTTTTTGTCTTTTTTAGGGCCGCACTCACAGCATATGGGGGTTCCCAGGCTAGGGGTCGAATCATACCTATAGCTGCTGGCCTATACCACAGCCACAGCAACACCAGATCCAAGCCACATCTGCAACCTACACCACAGCTCACAGCAACACCGATCCTTAACCCATTGAGCAAGGCTTGGGATCCAACCTGCATCCTCACAGATACTAGATTCGTTTCTGCTGAGCCACGACAGGAACTCCCTAAGGCTTGGTCTCCAACCAAGTGTGGAGTATCTGCTATGTGCAAGGCACTATGCTAGATGCTGATAAGCTCACTTCTACTGAGAAAGAGAGAAACGTGAACAGTTGTGAGTGTTACCTGAGAAGTGATGTAATAGGAATAGGAGTGAGTCATTTCCAAGGGACCCCAGGTAGGGAATCTCCTCTTCTCTAGTAGTGGAGAGGGGAGGCACATGGATAGGATCTTGAAGGTCTAATGCCAAGATCATGCTTGAGCTTTCTCCTGCTCTTTCCAATAAGATTGGTTAGCATTTTCCATGTGCTTAAGCTAGTTTTATTAAAAGTAAAAAAAAAAATCACTTTTTGATGTTTAGCTTCAGTTTTGAGAATTTAATTATGAAAAAAGCATTATCATCAAAGCTGAGTGAATTTTAGCAGATCATCAAGCCTATCTGTGTCTCAGGTTCTTCCAAGGGTGCTTAGAAAGACTGTATGAGTTAAAATATATACAGTTAAAATATATGCAGAACCAGGCCCTGCACTACATGCTATGATTGCCTTGCCTTCCATCCCAGGGGACACCATTAGTGGAAATTGGGTATGAATGAGCCACGGCAACAATTCAGACACCTGCTGTTTCCAGATCCTGGGAGCCTCTGGAACCAGGTCCAGACTCAGTGAGCTAGGGTCTGTGGTTGCAGCTTGTACCACAGTTAACCTACAGCGCTGCTGTGAGCATTGCTGTGGGATATCCTCTAGGTATATAAACGTGATGCTTACTGTCTCTCAAAAGACAACCCTGTAGCCTATGGGCTTGTTTTTGTTTGCCAAAGGTCAGCAATTGTCTCATTTGCTAAAACACATAAACAAAAAGTCCATCCTGCAAAGCATTGCTCTCAAGAGTTGAGGCGCATGTTTAAGCAAATCAGGTAACAGTAACAATCCATCACAGCCACTGTCAAAGCCTGCTGAGCCTGTGACTGGGCTTGGGAAGGTTCTGCAAAGAAATGACACACCTCACTTGGTCTCAGGTCTTTGGGATTCGCTGTAATCACCAAAGAGGAGGGGCCAGCAAAGTCCCACCGAAGAGCCTGGGACAGGTTGGCTGTGAGTGGAAATTTGGATTTCAGAACAGAACAGTAGCTGGGAACTTAGAGCCAAAATCTCACTCCCAAGGAGGCTCTAGTGCATTAAAGACCCACCAGGAAACATGTAGGATGGAAAAACCAAGAGCCAGCTGGTCCCAGGTATTGGGGGTGGCCGCATACAAGCCGACGTGGGAAGCAGACAGCGTTTGTCTGGCACTCAGAATGCAGAGTGTCTCCAAGTTCTCACAGCGAGAGGGAGCTGGGAGAAAGCTGTCTGGGATATGCCATGGCAAAAGGAGTTCAAAACTGTTTTCATGCCTATAGGAGCACAGTAGGCTCTGCAGCTGCTCTATCTCTGTGCCTCCAAAGATGTCATTTTTCCTCCCCCTTCCCCAGGATTTTGTCCCCTAGAGGAGTCCCCCTATTTACAGCTGCCCTTCCATACCCTCCCTGGGACTTGATATATGAATCATGTCCCTGCTCAAAGACCTTCACAACTGCCCCCAAACATACAGAATAGAGCCCAAATCCTCAGCTCAGCATCCAAGGCAGCTTACCCTGTTCTGGCCCTTAGGTCTCACCTCTTCCTCTGCTCCATGCTTTAACCACAGCACACGTGTTCACTGCAGATGAACCCCCATTCACTTTCTCTGAGCCTTGCCTGATGCTATTTCCTCTGCCTGAAAGCCTTCCTTGCCCTTCCCTCCTCCTAAGCTTGTCATTCCTTAGACAAGATTTTCTTTGACTGGTATGTCTATTCTGTGGCAGACACTTTTCTGATACTCTTTGAAATGGCTGTGGTGGCAGATTGCAAGGAAGACCCCTTCTCCTCCTTGAACCCATGCCCCCTCACCTGTGACTTAGAGTGCCCTCCCATCCTGAGGCTCAGATCAGTCATGTGATGGGTTTTGGCCAGTGGGATGTTAGCGAATATGATGCAGGCAGACGCTGAAAGTCATTGTACTCTTTTGTTTCTCTTGGAAACCTTCTGCCTCTGTGTGAATGAGCCTTGACTAGCCTGCTGGAGGCTAAGAAGGCTTGTGAAACAGAGACGGTGGCTCAGCTGAGGGCCCTAGACCAGTCAGCCTCTACTGGACGACACATCTATTCACAGATGCATGAGTGAGCCCAAATTGCCAGCCACAGAATCTTGTGCTAAAATATATAGCGGTTGTTTTTAAGTTACACGCTTAGGCTGGTTTCTTAAACACACTAGATACCTAATGCAGCCATGGATTGGTCTTATCAGTCTAATCTCTCTTCCCCTTTCTGTTGGTACTAGCAACCTGCTTTTATATTGACCAACACCCTCCATTCTCAGTCTGTGCTACATAATTCTGCTGAAGCTGACCTGCTCTTCTGACTCCAGGGATGGTCATTCAGTGTATCTCTGGCCACCAGGATGGGCACATGGCTCAAATGGTCTAAGAAGACTTAGATCTTGGATTTTGTTGTAATTCTTGGAATAATGCTGTTTTTCCAGCAGGGTGGCTAAGCCAGGAGAAGGTCAGCCTTGAGTGCACACACAGCTCACACAGAAGAGAGAAGGACTAAGACAGTGAGTCCTGCTGACAGGAGTCCCTGGATCAGCCTGTGCCTGCAGGGAGATTCATCTCTCCCTTGATTCTTCAGTTATACAAACAGAAAAAAAAAAATCCTCTATTTCTATTTAAGCCAGTATGAGTGGGGTCTCTGTTATTTACAGTGCCAAATTTCTGACTGAGACACTCTTCAGATACTCAAAGAAACTTCATCTCCTGGCAAGAATGGAATTTCCTGTAGATTTGTGTGGGTGGTCAAGAATACTAACTTCGGGCTGGAGAGACTTGACCTCAGACCCTGGGTTTTTCGTTTGCTACACGTAGGTACCACATAACCCATGTTACATCTCCAAGCCTGGATGGAATGTCTGCTTTAACATCACACACCACACAGGGTTGTTGTGAAGAGTAAATGAAACTCTGTGTGTGAATCACGTGGTACACGTTTAGCAATTGCTATTTTAAAAAAACCCTGAAACTATTTCAATTATTCTGTACTCTCCTGATGGCAAGAATAATGGCTTCAATGGCTCTGTACACATTATTTGTTATGTCTTACATTTCTCTCTGTTCTCAGACCAGTGCACAGGGCTGTAAACATAGTCGATACATATATTTAATATGTGCGTTCCTTGGGCAGAGAATTTGCTGTTTCATCCAAACACTCGTGATGACTTTCTTCCTGGTCATCCAGTCATTCTGAGGTAGGAAAATGGCTGATATTTAGAAGGTGTCAGGCTGGAGGCTCAATCACCTAGCATAATTTTCCAGTTTTCTCCTTTGGAATCCAATGGGAACATAAAATATTATCATCTTTGCCAGTAGGGTAGCTTGGTGCTGGCACAGAATGGAGGCTCCACAAGTGGTCATGTTCTTCCTTCCTCTGAGCTCTGGGAGTGGGGAAGGCAATCCCTATCCCTTTCCAGGCAGCAGCTCCTCTTCTGTTGGCCAGCTGACTAGAAATTGCCCAGAAGGCCAACAGCCTTCTTTCCTTGTTGCAAATAACCTCATTTCATCTGGGTGGACAGAGGAACTCAGTGGAATGTATATTTGTCCCTGATCTCTGGTTTCTGATTGTCACTCAGGATGTGCCCAGCAGGCAGCCTGCTGTGTTCTAAGCACCACAGCCAGATGATAAATCTTTGATTTTTGCTCTTCTCTTTGGCTCGGGAATAATGGGTCCATAATGAATTGCATCCATAAGAATAGCTGTAATTGTAATAGTGTTGCAGAGGGAACTGGCAAATCAGCTCGACCGTGGAAATGTGCCTACTTTGTTCCTATCACTTTCTTTGGAATGGTGACCAACTTGGTTTTTCCATCCCAAACTTTTAATAAGCAGCAGGCTTTCTGTGAGAAGAGGAAAATAAAAGCCATACATCTGGGAGGTTTTATTCTTGGTTTGTTTGCTTAATTCTCTTGTCCGCACAATTTCCCTTAGAAAAAAATTTCCCTCAGGGAAAAAAAAACTCACAAAAAACAAACTTCTGAGGCCCTTCTTCCCAAATATCTTACCATCCTGACATTGTGTCAGGGAATTGACACCTTCCTGATATCAGCTGATATCTGGAGGTGTGGAATCATGTATATGCTGTCCAAGGTGTTGATAACTGGTATATATATATATTTTTTGTCTTTTTGTCTTTTCTAGGGCCGCACCCGTGGCATATGGAGGTTCCCAGACCAGGGGTCTAATCAGAGCTGTAGCCGCCAGCCTACGCCACAGCCACAGCAATGCAGGATCTGAGCTGTGTGTGCGACCTACACCACAGCTCATGGCAACACCAGATCCTTAACCCACTGAGCGAGGCTAGGGATAGAACCTACAACCTCTTGGCTCCTAGTTGGATTTGAAAACCACTGAGCCACAGTGGGAACTCTGATAACTGGGATAACTGGTATTCCTATGGAAATCCCAGAGGAGATCTCTCTCCTTTTTTTTTTTTTTTTTTTTTAATCTTTTTAGGGCCCCACCTGCATTTATGGAAGTTCCCAGGCTAGGGGTCAAAGCAGAACTACAGCTGCTGGCCTACAGCACAGCCACAGCAGTGCAGGATGTGAGCCACGTCTTTAACCTACACCACAGCTCATGGCAACACTGGATCCTTAACCCATTCAGCGAGGCCAGGGATCAAACCCGAGTCCTCATGGATACTAGTCTGGTGTGTTAGTGAAGAGCCACAACAGGAAATCCTCAGAGGAGATTTCAAATACAGTCAAGGAGATGAGTAGGGCAGGGGCAGGGGGCTGGGGGAGCAGAGCTGCATAGATTGGTAGAGAAGGGAGGTCCTTGGACATTCTGAGTTTTTTCTCATCTTGTCTTCTTGGAAGTTCATAGCCATCTTGACTCTCTGAGACCCTGGGATCCAAACAGAACAAACTAATAAGCAATAAAGAGTCAGGGTGGTAAATGTAACTTCCTAATGTTCAACTGGGGTTGTAGGTAAATATAAGAAGAATCGGTATTAAATATATTTAGTAGCTACTATTTTTGTATGCTTCCTATATGTCAGGCACAGTGCCAGGTACTTGGTATCTATTTTCTCATTTAACCCTTTTTTTTCCTGTCGCTCTTTTTAAATTTTTTTATTACTCAAATGAATTTATCACATCTGTAGTTGTATAATGATCATAACAATCTGATTTCGCAGGATTCCCATCCCACAGCCCGAGCATATCCCCCCATCCCCCAAACTGTCTCCTCCGGAGACCATAAGTTTCTCAATGTCTGTGAGTCAGCATCTGTTCTGCAAAGTTCAGTCTGTCCTTTTTTCAGATTCCACCTATATGTGATAGCATATGATGTTGGTGTCTCATTGTATGGCTGACTTCACTTAGCATGATAATTTCTAGGTCCATCCATGTTGCTAAAAATACCGGCTATTTCGTTCTTTTTAATGGCTGAGTCATATTCCATTGTGTATATGTACCACATCTTGATCCACTCCTCTGTCGATGGACATTGAGGTTGTTTCCATGTTTTCGCTATTGTAAATAGTGCTACAATGAACATCGGGGTACAGGTGTCTTTGTGAGTCACGATTTTCTCTGGATAGATGCCTAGGAGTGGGATTTCTGGATCAAATGGTAGTTCTATTTTGAGTTTTCTGAGGAATCTCCATACTGTTTTCCACAGTGGTTGCACCAATTTACAATCCCACCAACAATGTACTAGGGTTCCTTTTTCTCCACACCCTCTCCAGCACTTACTGTTTGTAGACTTTTGGATGATGGCCATTCTGGCTGGTGTAAGGTGGTACCTCCTAGTGGTTTTGATTTGCATTTCTCTAATAATGAGTGATGCTGAACATCTTTTCATGTGTTTTTTGGCCATCTGTAGGTCTTCTTTGGAGAACTGTTTAGATCTTCTGCCCATTTTTGGATGGGGTTGTTTGTTTTTTTGGTATGGAGCTGCAGAAGGTGTTTGTAAATTTTGGAGATGGATCCCTTGTCAGTGGACTCACTTGCAAAGGTTTTCTCCCATTCTGTGGGTTGTCTTTTTGTGTTGTTTAGGGTTTCCTTTGCTGTGCAGAAACTTTTCAGTTTGATTAGGCCCCACTGGTTTATTTTTGTTTTTATTGTCAATACTCTTAAGAGGTGGATCTGAGAAGATGTTGCTGTGGTTTATGTCAGAGAGTGTTTGGCCTATGTTTTCCTCAGAGTTGGATAGTGTCTGGTCTTCTATCTAGGTCTTTAATCCATCTGGAGTTTCTTTTTGTGTATGGAATTAGGGAGTGTTCTAATTTCATTCTTTTCCATGTGGCTGTCCAGTTTTCCCAGCAGCACTTATTGAACAAGCTGTCCTTTGTCCATTGTATATGCTTGCCTCCTGTGTCATAGATGAGTTGGCTGTAGGTGTGTGGGTCGAATTCTGGGCTTTCTATCCTGTTCCACTGATCTATATTTCTGTCTCTGTGCCAGTACCCTACGGTTTTGATGATTGTTGCTTTGTGGTCTAGTCTGAAGTCTGGGATCCTGATTCCTCCAGCTCCATTTTTCTTTTTCAGGATGTCTTTGGCTCTTCTGGGTCTTTTGAGCTTCCAAATAAACTTTAAAATATTTTGTCCAAGGAGTTCCCGTCATGGCGCAGTGGTTAACGAATCTGACTAGGAACCATGAGGTTGCGGGTTGGATCCCTGCCCTTGCTCAGTGGGTTAACGATCCGGCATTGCCATGAGCTGTGGTGTAGGTCGCAGACGTGGCTCAGATCCCGCGTTGCTGTGGCTCTGGCATAGGCTGACAGCTACAGCTCCAATTAGACCCGTAGCCTGGGAACCTCCATATGCTGTGGGAGTGGCCCAAGAAATGGCAAATAGCCAAAACAAATTATTTTGTTCAAGTTCTTTGAAAAATGTCTTGGTAATTTAACAGGGATTGCATTGAATCTGTCGATTGCCCTGGGTAGTATAGTCATTTTGATAATATTAACTCTTCCAATCCATGAGCATGGTATATCTTTCCATCTATTTGTGTCATCTTTGATTTCTTTCATCAGTGTCTTCTAGTTTTCAGAGTACAGGTCTTTTGTCTCTTTAGGTAGGTTTACTCCTAAGTACTTTATTCTTTTGGATGCAGTGGTAAATGGGATTGCTTCCCTAATTTCTCTTTCTGATCTTTCATTGTTACTGTATAGAAATGCCATCGATTTCTGTGTATTAATTTTGTATCCTGCGACTTTGCCAAATTCATGAATGAGTTCTAACAGTTTTCTGGTAGAGTCTCTAGGATTCTCTAGGTATAGTATCATGTCATCTGCAAATAGGGATCATTTTACTTCTTCCTTTCCAAGTTGGATTCCTTTTATCTCTTTTACTTCTCTGAGTGCCGTGGCTAGGACTTCCAGAACTATGTTGAAGAGTGGTGGTGAGAGGGGACATCCTTGTCTTGTTCCTGATCTCAGTGGGAATTCTTTCAGCAGCTTTTCACCATTGAGAATGATGTTGGCTGTGGGTTTGTCATATATGGCCTTTATCATGTTGAGGTAGGTTCCCATTATGCCCACTTTCTGAAGGGTTTTTTTTAATCAGAAATGGGTGTTGAATTTTGTCAAAGTCTTCTTCCCATGTCTTTTGAGAGGATCATATGTTTTTTTTCTTCAGTTTGTTAATGTAGTGTATCACACTGATGGATTCGCGGATATTGAAGAACCCTTGCATCCCTGGGATCAATCCCACTTGATCATGATGGATAATCCTTTGAATGTATTGTTGGATGCAGTTTGCTAGTATTTTGTTGAGGATTTTTGCATAGATGTTCATCAGTGAAACTGGCCTGTGGTTTTCTTTTTGTGTGGTGTCTTTGTCTGGTTTTGGTATCAGGGTGATGGTGGCCTCATAGAATGAATTTGGGAGTATCCCTTCCTTTGAAATTTTTTGAAATAGTTTCAGAAGGAGAGGTGTTAGCTCTTCTGTAAATGTCTGATAGAATTTGCCTGTGAAGCCATCTGGTCCTGGACTTTTGTTTGTTGGAAGTTTTTAAATCACAGTTTCCATTTCAGTACTTGTGACCGGTCCATTCATCTTTTCTATTTCATCTTGGATTAGTCTTGGAAGAGTGTACTTTTCTAAGAATTGGTCCATTTCTTCTAGGTTTTCTGTTTCATTGGCATATAGTTGCATATGGTAGTCTCTTATGATCCTTTGTATTTCTATGATGTCCATTGTTACTTCTCCTTTTTCATTTCTCATTTTATTGATTTGAGTCCTCTCTTTTTTGCTTGATGAATCTGGCTAGGGGCTTATCAATTTTGTTGATCTTTTCAAAGAACCAGCTTTTCGTTTCCTTGATCTTTTCTATGGTTTTCTTTGTTTCTATTGCATTGATTTCTGCTCTGATCTTTATGATTTCTTTCCTTCTACTAACTTTAGGTCTTGTCTGTTCTTCTCTCTCGAGCTGCTTTAGATGTAAATTTAGCTTGTCTATTTGAGCTTTTTCTTGTTTCTTGAGGTGGGCTGGTATTGCTACAAACTTTCCTCTTAGAACTGCTTTTGCTGCATCCCATAGGTTTTTGAGTGTCATATCTTCATTGTCATTTGCTAGTAGGTATTTTTTAATTTCCTCTTTGATTTCTTCAGAGATCCGTTAGTTGTTTAGTAGCATGTTGTTTAGTCTCCACTTGTTTGTGTTCTTTTTGCAGTTTTTTTCTTGTTGATTTCTAGTCGTATAGCATTGTGGTCGGAAAAGATGCTTGATATGATTTCAGTTTTCTTAAAGTTACCGAGGTTGGACTTGTGGCCCAGGATGCGATCCATCTTGGAGAATGTTCCATGTGCACCTGAGAAGAATGTGTATTCTGTTGCTTTTGGATGGAATGTCCTGTAAATATCTATTAAGTTGATCTGGCTTAATGCATCATTCAGGGCCTGTGCTTCCTTATTGATTTTCTGTCTGGTTGATCTTTCCATTGCTGTAAGTGGGGTGTTAAAGTCCCCCACTATGATTGTGTTATTGTTGATTTGTCCTTTTAAGGTTGTTAGCAGTTGTCTTATATATTGTGGTGAACCTCTGTTGGGTACATAGATATTTAAAATTGTTACATCATCTTCTTGGAGTGATCCTTTGATTAGTATATAATGTCTTTTGTTGTCCCTTAAAATATTCTTCATTTTAAAGTCTACTTTGTCTGATATGAGTATTGCTGCTCCAGCTTTCTTTTGATCCCCATTTGCATGAAATATTTTCTTCAGTCCTCTCACTTTTGAATTTGTATGTGTCCCTAGAACTGAAGTGGGTCTCTTGAAGACAGCATATATATGGGTCTTGTTTTTGTATCCATTCAGCCAGTCTGTGTCTTTTGGTTGGGACGTTTAGTCCATGAACATTTAAGGTTATTATTGATATGTATGTTCTTATTGACATTTTATTAATTGCTTTGGATTTGTTTTTGTTGCTCTTTTTTCTTTCCTTCTTCTCTTGTTCTTTTCTGCCTAGAGAAGATCTTTCAGTATTTGTTGTAAGGCTGGTTTAGTGTTGCTGAAATCTCTTAGCTTTTGCTTATCTGTGAAGGTTTTAATTTCTCCTTCACATCTGAATGAGAGCCTTGCTGGGTAGAATAATCTTTGTTGGAGGGTTTTTCCTTTCAATGCATGAAGTATATCATGTCACTCCTTTCTGGCCTGCAGAGTTTCTGCTGAAAAATCTGCCAGTAACCTTATTGGGGTTCCCTTGTATGTGACTTGTTTCTTTTCCCTAGCTACTTTCAAGATTTTCTCTGTCTTTAATTTTGGTGAGTTTGATTAATATGTGTCCTGGTGTATTCCTCCTTGGGTTTATTTTATATGGTGCTCGTTGTGCTTCCTGGATTTGAGTGAGTGGTTCCTTTCCTATGTTAGGGAAGTTTTCAGTTATTATCTCTTGGAATATTTTTTCTGTTTCCTTCTCTCTCTCTTCTCCTTCTGGCACCCCTGGTGCATTTAACGTTGTCCCAGAGTTCTCTGAGACTCTATTCATTTCTTTTCAATCTTTTTTCTCTTTTCTGTTCTGCATCCATAATTTCCACTAATCTGTCCTCCACCTCGCTTATTCGTTCTTCTGCCTCCTGTAGTCTGCTGTTAGCTGCTTCTAGTGAATTTTTTATTTCAGTTATTGTATTTTGCATCTCTTCTCGTTTAAGTTGTATATCTTGTATCTCTTTGCTCAGTGTTTCCTGTAAGTTACCCATCTTTGCCTCCAGTTTATTTCCAATGTCTTGCATCATGTTCAGCATCAACAGTCTACGTCTTTTTCCTGGAGGCTGAGAATCTCCTCATGGCTTAGTTGATTTTCTGGGGTTTTTCCTTTCTCCCTCATCTGAGTTATAGTTCTCTGTCTTTTCGTTTTTATAGGTTTTTGGTGTGGTGACCTTTTTCCAGACAATAGAGTTGTAGCCTCTCTTACTTCTGGTGTCTGTCCCCCTGTGGCTGAAGTCAGTATGGGGGGCTTGCTGTAGGCTTCCTGCTGGGAGAGGCTGATGCCTGCCCACTGGTGGGTGGAGCCGATTCTAATCCCTCTGGTGGGTGGGGCTTAGTCTCTGGATGGGATTAGAGGCAGCTGTGTGCCTGAGGGGTCTTTAGGCAGTCTGTTTACTGAGGGGTGGGGCTGTGTCCCAGCTGGATTGTTGTTTGCCCTGGGGTTTCTCAGTGCTGACTGATGGGTGGGGCCAGATTTTCCCAAAATGGCCACCTCCAGAGGAAGGCACTGCTGCTGAATATTCCCAAGAGCTTTGCTTTCAATGTCCTTTTCCTCATAACAAGCCACATTCACCCCTGTATTCCCAGAAGCTCCTCCAAGAACTGCAGTCAGGTTTGACCCAGATTCGTATGGAGACTTTGCTTTGCCCTGGGACCCAGTGCACGTGAAAGTCTGTGTGCGCCTTTTAAGAATGGGGTCTCCATTTCCCCTGGTCCCGTGGAGCTTCTGCGCACAAGCCCCACTGGCCTTCAATGCCAGATGCTCCAGGGGCTCTTTCTCCCAGTGCCAGATCCCCACACATGAGAGTTTGATGTGTGGCTCAGGACTCTCACTCCTGTAGGTGAGTCTCTGTGAACCAGTCAGTTTCCGGTCTGCGGAGCTTCCTACCCGGGAGGTATGGGGTTGCTTATATCGTGAAATCACCCCTCCTTCCTCTTGATGTGTCCTCCTCTTTTTCTCCTGGAGTAGAATATCTTTTTTAAGGTTTCCGGTCCATTTGAGTGAAGAATGCTCAGTCTTTGGTTGTGAATTTTGTTGTTTTTAGGAGAGAAGTTGAGTTCCAGTCTTTCTATTCTGCCATCTTAATCCGTTCTCTACTGGGGTTGTGCGGCTTCCTGGTGCTTTGGCTCCTGGAGCCGCAGCCCAGTGCTGGCTCCACTCTCCTGTGGCTCGCTGAGGGAGTGCATGGCTGGCCAACCTCCGCTGTGCTGGGAATCTCCGCTGCTGCTGCAGATTTCCTGGCAAGAAGCAAACTCCAGCCAAGACTTCACTTCTCAACCTCCCCCTCTCATTTAATCCTTACAACAACCCCGTAAGTTCAGTATCACAGCAACACAGGATTTGAGCCATGTCTGCAACCTACACCACAGCTCATGGCAACACCAGATCCTTAACCCACTGAGCTAGGCCAGGGATTGAACCCACATCCTCATGGATACTAGTTAGGTTAGTTACCACTGAGCCACAATAGGAACTCCCAGTGAGTATACTCAAGACTACATTCTAGAAGACCCAGGAAGATCAGCCTCCAGCTCACTGGGTGACTTAGAAGAAGCAAAATTTCTCATCTGGGTTTGAATTCCCCAGCTCAATTGGTGGATCAGCTCTAAATCCTCCAATGAACCAGGTAGCCCTGGTTCAGTGGGCAGTCCCCTATCATTGGTAAGCCTGAGTCATAGCCAGGCAAGTCCATGGCAACTCAGGGGATTCAATCACAGGATAGCAAGATGGGTCCCCATGACCTTTACAGTTCTTTCCTGCTGAGAGTCTGAAGCCAATATGTTTTTTTTTTCATCTATTTTCAAATCTAAAAGGCCAAGATTTGTGCCCCCTGAAGCTTGGTCGTGCCAATTGCAAGGCAGTTCTCTTCGTTGGCTGCAATTTGCTCTGGTGACTCAGCAGGAGGTGGGAGGAGGCCCCCATCCACTCAGCCTTCCAGCTGAAGACCTTGCTTGGCCGAGCACAGGGCACTGGGTGGGAGAGCCACAACATAATTGCTCAAAATATGTTTGTTGCTGGTGCTCCCATTGTCTCGGTAGGCACTGCATTTTCCCACCCCTCTCAGGGTTCTCACTTGGTTGAACGCTGAATGCCCATTAGGGAAGCTTGTCACTTTCTTATTTGTGGGAAATGTCTGAAACAGAAGGGCAGGTACCACTTAAAATGTCAAGGCAGCAGTGCAACTGGCAGGTAAATTTCTGCATAAAAATCCACCTTCTGCTTTGGAGCAAGGAAATTCTGTAAGATTCTCTGATGGGAGTCAGACAAGAGGACTGCCTTCAGCCAGAGAGGAAGAGGTAAACAATTTCAGGAATTCAGCCAGTTCTTTCACCAGCTGAAGATTCCCATGCTGGCTGCCTCCATCCTCACATTCCCAGTCTTCATACAAGGCAGCCATCCCCCTTGCCAAGCCCCCTTCTGTGTTCGCCATTGATCAACACCTCCTCCAGCATGACTTCTCTTCCATCTCTGCTGCCCTGTCCTCTTGGAATAATGTCCTGACTTATCTTCCTGCCTCTAACATCTCCATATGACAATCCATTCCATAGGGAGATACCATGCGAAGATTTTTCAAGGGGAATTCTGAGGATCAGATTCCCAGCATGTAAAATTCCCATGGCTGGAGTTCCTGTTGTAGCACAGCAGCAGAAACGAATCTGACTTGTATCCATGAGGATGCAGATTTGATCCCTGGCCTCGTGCAGTGGGTCGGGGATCTGGTGTTGCCATGAGCTGTGGTATAGTTTGCAGACACTGCTCAGGTCCTGCATTGCTGTGGCTGTGGTGTAGGCTGGCTGCTATAGCTCTGATTGGACCCCTAGCCTGGGAACTTCCATATGCTGCGGGTGCAGCCCTAAAAAGAATAAAAAATAAAAAAAGAAAAAGCAATTCCCATGGCTTCTTGAGTGAAAACTATTAAACACCTATACTGCTCAACCCCCAAGACAACACTTTCCGTGTACTTACATGTGATAGTTGGGTCTCCCAATTTTTTTTTTTGTCTCTTTGCCTTTTCTAGGGCCACTCCCACGGCACATGGAGGTTCCTAGGCTAGGGGTCTAATCGGAGCTATAGCCACTGGCCACAGCCACAGCCACAACCACTCCAGATCAGAGCTGCGTCTGCAACTTACACCACAGCTCACAGCAACGCTGGATCCTCAACCCACTGAGCAAGGTCAGGGATTGAACACAAAACCTCATGGTTCCTAGTTGGATTTGTTAACCACTGAGCCACAATGGGAACTACGGGTCTCCCAATTTTTAAGTGCCTCACCCAGACTTAAACTAATGGTCGGCATTTCCCCCCCTTTTATTATTACTTTTGTTGTTTTTGTTGTTGTTGTTTTAGGGCTGCACCTATAGTCGGCTTTGTAACTTGCTGAGCTACAACGGGAACTCCTACTATTACTTTTAATAGACTTTATTTCTTAGAGTAGTTTTAATTTATAGAACAATTAAATGAAAAGTATAGTGTCCCCATATACTCATGATCTTTGCCCCTCCCCTAACAGTTTCCCCTATTATTAGCATCTTGCCTTAGTGTGGTACATTTGATGAGCCAATATTGATTCATGCTTATTAACTACAGTCCCTGGTTTACGTTAGGGTTCACTCTTGCTGTTGTACCTTCTATGGGTTTTGATAAATGTACAACGATAAGTATCCGCCATCCAGCATGCAACAGGCTAGCTTCACTGCCCTAAGAATCCCCTGTGCTTCACCTATTTATCCATTCTTCCCCCCTCTTACCCCACAATTTTTGGCAACCACTAATTATTTATTGTTTCCACCTGTAGACACAGCTGCCTAGAGACCCTCAGTGGTTTCTAGCTTCTTCCACTCCCTGAAAGAATAATGCAGGGCAGGATTCAACAAAGCCAGACCTTACTACTGCCACCATTAGTGGGAAAGGGCTTCTTCTTCCTTTGATTAGGAAAACTAATTGGGTTCGCGGGTGAAAACCCAGTGTCCATTTACCTGTTTCCACAGATTTGGTAGGTGGCTGGGGAGAAGAGGTGGGACTGAGAGTATCATCAGCAGAGTCAGGGAATTCCGCATCTGGAGCAGGTGATGAGATGTGGCAGCACAGAGCTGTTGGGTCAGGGGCTCACTCGGGCTGTGATGGAGAAGCTAATGCTTATTGTCCCTGCCTGTGGCGAGCATACCTGTAGCATGTCCTTTTGGAAAGCGCCACCTCCACCAAACATGTAGTGCAGCTTTTCTGAAGCTTTAGTATAAGGATTTTCTGTTTACTAAATTATAGTATACAGATGTTCTGGGCATCTTGTTAAAATGCAGATTCTAATTCAGTGGGTCTGAGGTGAGGCCTGACAGTCTGCATTTCTAAGAAGTTCCCAGGTGATGCTGAAAGTAGCAAGGATGTAGGAAACAGAAAATTAATTTATCTTGAGCTCATTACCTGTTTGTCATTGGGCTTGCTGCCTGATTTCCTTAAAATCTCTGATTGTTCCTTTTGCTTCAGAGAAATACTTGCACCTGGCTGAGTTCAATCCTAAGTTCCACCAGTAAGTATGGACATTTTCAACCTCATTGTGCTCTGATTGAGGCACCTGGGATGGATAATGAGGCCAATTATCCAATAACCAATTTAGTCTTTCAATAAATATCTTCCAAACTCCTAGAATGTGCTGGACACTATCCTCTTGGGACTTCCAGTCTAGCAGTCAAAGCAACCAACTCTAACCAAAGTCATTTAAAGTTGTGATAAATCATAAAAGGATGTTAGCAAAGGGCTGAGATGGAAACTAATGTGGGGAAGGGAGTATTTTGGAATAAATGGTTGTATAGTTTTCCTATCGGTGCTCTAACAAATCGACACAAACGGTGACTGAAAACAACACAAGTGTATTTTCTTATGCTACAGAGGTGAAGTTCAAAATGAGTCTAAATGAGCTAAAGTCATGTCTGGGGGCTGCTTTCCTTCTGGTGGTGCTAGAGGAGAATGCTTGCTTTTTTCTTTTCTTCTTTTTCCCTTTCTTCCTTCCTTCTTTCCTTCCTTCCTTTTCTTTCTTTTTTGCTTTTTTGGGACGCACTACCAGCATCTGGAAGTTCCCAGGCCAGGGGTCGAAACAAAACCATCGATGTCAGCCTGCACCACAGCCACAGCAACACAGGATCCAAGCCATGTCAGTGACCTACACCACAGCTTACAGCAACGCCAGATCCCTAACCCACTGAGCAAGGCCAGGGATAGAACCCGCATCCTCATGGAAATTAGTCGGGATTGCTACTGCTGAGCCACAATTCAGAGAATGCTGTCTCGCCTTTGTCAGCTCGTAGAGGTTACCCACATTCCTTGGCTCATGACCTCTTCCTGGAATCATGCCAACGTCTGTGTCTGTTGTCACATCTCCTCTCTGACTCTGGTCCTCCCATCTCCCTCTCATGGGGACCCTGTGACTGCACTGGGTCCACCAGAATAATTCAGATAATCTCCCCATCTCAAGTTCATCAATCATACCTGCAAAGTCCCTCTTGTCATTTGAGGTAACATGTTGACAGGTTCCAGGGAGTGGGACATTGGACATTTTATGGGGGCGGGGGTGGTAAGCATTATTCTGCCTGCAGCAGGGTCGAGAAGGCCTCTTTGAAGAAATAACACTGAAGCTAAAGATTCAGCACAAGTTAGAAGCGAGAAGAGTAGAAGTGGCAGCTTTCTCAGTGGAGCAAACAGCAAGGGCAAAGACCCTAAGTAGAGAACTTCTTAAGCGCAAGCACTGCAGACACCCCAGTATGGTGGAGCCCCAGAGAAGACAAGATAAGGAGGCAGCAGGCAACAAGGAGCAGGGCCTGCAAGGCCTCTGGGCTGGGGTCAGGACTTTGAGTTTTATTCCAAGTGTCATTAGGAGCCATTGGAAAGCTGAAGCCTGTTACTGACGTGATCTGATCTGTGTCTGAAGGGCCATACTTGCCACGCAGAAAAATGCATACAGCCCCAGGTGGTCAGATCTCCTGACCTCTCAGGGAAAACTGGAAACCTGGGCGTTTTTAAGGTCAGATTCCCAATTTTAAATGCCTGACAATATGTTGGAAAATTTAAAAACACACATACAAGTAAGATTTGACTGAGAGCTACCAGGCCACTATCTCTGAAAAAGTTCACTGCATGACCTGGGGTGAAAGATAGACACCCCTGGGCTTCAGGATCCTGGCCTCTACAGTGGAAAGGATACTGGTGGCTATCACAGACGGCTGTGTGGATTCAAATCTATTAATGAGAGAATCCATATAAATATTTAGTACAGCACCTGGAAGCATTCAGTATGTATGTATCCATGTATATATGTTTTTTCATTTGAGGGGACGAGATGAAGGTTTGAAATAGATGACCTTTAAAATTGCTTCTGGCGCTGAGAGTCTATGATGATAAAAGATTCCTCATTAATCAGACCATGGACTTAATACCAGAAGACCAGGGTTGTCTTCCTTTGCTTAGACTTAATTTCCTTACCCAGACAACGCGTGTCCAGGAGGATGACGACAGGCTCTAACACGACTACTTGATGCCCCAAACTGCCGTGGTCAGGAACAAGGCCCCCCCGCTGCTGATTATGCACAGTGCCAAGGAGTTAGAGCCCCGGCAATCAAGGGTTAGAGACCCAGAGCTCCTTTTTCTCAAGAAGTTTTTCACGTTAATACTTCCTAGGCTTCTGAAAATCCAAATGTGGTTTCTTCCTTTTTTCTTTTTAATTGAAGTATAGCTGATTTATAATGTGGTGTTAGTTTTAGGTGTACAGCATAGTGATTCACTATTTTTGAAGATTATACTCCATTATACTTTACTATAAGATAATGGGTATAATCCCCTGGGCTATAGTATATCCTTGTGTTTATTTTATAAATAGTAGTTTGTATCTGTTCATCTTTACCCGTAATTTGTCCCTGCCTCCTTCCATCTGCCCTTTGGTAATCACAAATTTGTTTTCCTTTTTTTTTTTCTTTTCTTTTCCCTTCCTTCCTTCCTTCCTTCCTTCCTTCCTTCCTTCCTTCCTTCCTTCCTTCCTTCCTTCTTTCTTTCTTTCTTTCTTTCCTTCTTTCTTTCTTTCTTTCTTTCAGTCACATCTATGGCATACGGAAGTTCCCAGGCTAGGAGTCAAATCAGAGCTGCAGCTGCTGGCCTACGCCATGGCCACAGCAGCACCAGATTCGAGCCGCATATGAGACCTACACCACAGTTCACGGCAACACTGCCTCCTTAACCCACTGAGTATGGCCAGGGATTGAATCCGCATCCTCATGGACACTATGTCAGGTTTTTAACCCACTGAGCCACAACGGGAATTCCCATAAGTTTTCTTTTTTTTATTTTATTTTTTTTTATTTCTGTGAGTCTCTTTCTGTTTTATGTATACATTCATTTGTATTATTCTTTAGAGTATACATGTAAATAATATATAGTATTTGTCTTTCTCTGACTTAATTCACTAACCATAATATTCTCTAGGACTATCCACATTGCTACAAATGGCAGTATTTCAGGAGTTCCCATTGTGGCTCAGCAGAAACAAATCTGACTAGCATCCATGAGGATGCAGGTTCAACTCCTGGTCTTGCTCAGTGGGTCAAGGATCTGGCATTGTTGTGAGCTATGGTGTAGGTCGCAGATACGGCTTGGATCTGGCATTCCTGTGGCTGTAGTATAGGCCAGTGGCTATAGCTCTAATTTGGCCCCTTGCCTGGGAACCTCCATGTGTCGTGGGGAGGCCCTAAAAAAGCAAAACAAACAAACAAAAAAAACCCCAAATGGCAGTATTTCATTATTTTTATGGCTAAGTAATATGCCATTTTATATAAAAACATTACTGCATTAAATTGATATTAAATATTAAATTATATATACCCCATCTCTTTAACCCAACTGTCTATTGATGGGCACTTAGATTGCATCCTTATTTCTACTCAGGGGAGTAAAATCTGGGGAGGGAATGGGAGAGTATAGCTTGCTGTCCCTAGGCAGGTGAGCCTGGAGATTGAAGGAAGGCTTTTGCTCAGGGGAGCCTCATCCTAGGACCATGTCATAGGTCACCCCACCTTCACGACCCTATTTAGAAAAGCACAGAGCAGAGTCAGGGCAAGCCTGGTCCCAGACAGAGCTCTAGAAAGGAGCGCTTGTCACCAGGCTCCAGAGGGTGCAATAGGTTTGAATTTTGTTAACAAGAGCAATGCTTGAAAATGACAATGACAAATAAATGACCCCATCCAAGGACACTTTGGCATATATACACACTCCCACATGCATAGATACCTCTGATTTCTTTATCAAGCATCATGGGCAGTGTGGAGTCAGAAGATAAAGAGACATCCCTGATCACCAACACATCTCTCTCTAATTGAACATCCCAGAAGGAGGTTGATGGCACAGTAGTGGCTGGGAGGGACCCCCTCTCTGCATCTCAACTTTATTAAAAAGCCCCCCTTCTCTGAATCTCTAGGGTGGGCAAAATGTCCCAACTGTGCAACTTTAGGGGGACCATGTGGGGAAATTGCCCAGCACTGTACAGATGGAGGGCATGGATTCTGGTGCTAGTTGTGCCTGGAGCTGGCAATCTTTTGCCTCAGCCTGGCATTCAAGGCTGTCTGGTAATGCTCTTTGAACACCAGGTTGACTCAGGCTGACTCAGGCTCACAGGGGCCTAATGGAAGGATGTGGGACTGAGAGAATTTTTAAAAAGAGGCTGAGGCCTTGGACAGGGCCAGCAAAGGCAGCCCTGGGATCCAGGGCAGAAACAAACTCCCTCTCTGGGAACTTTCTCTGGTGAGCTGGTGTCACAGTTGTCAGTCTTTGTGTCACTCTGCTCCTGGATTTAAATCCCCGAGAGATTCTGATGGTGTGCATTGCTCCTGGCCAGTTTATTTCTGGACCGACAGGCCCACCACTCTGCATGCTATGGGGAAGCAAGTTTCCCAAAAGAAATATTGATGTCCTGCTACCAGGAAAAAAGGGAAGAAAGCAGTCAGGCAGCAACAGCCACTATGTCTGCCACAAAGGCCCTGCATGCAGCAGTTCCAGCCACCCTGCTGGCCTACTTCCCAAGATTCCCAGCACACATTGCTCCCTCTTCTGTACCCCTCTTCTGTACCCCAGTTCTCCTGGTTCGTGTCCTGCTCACTCTGGGACCCCCTTCCGGCCTATATCTGTATGTTCCTCAAACCCATATCATGGGAGGTGGACCTCTCCTGGTCTCTGCTTGCCATGCATAGAGGTTTGGGTTCAACTGCATGTGGATTAAGAAACAGGTTTTACTGGGAAAAGGGAAAAATTCCATAGCTGGTGCTTCCATACCCTACAAAAAGAAACTATTGCTGGGCTCACAATTAGGGTCTAATTTCCAGAGGGACATGCTGACCCCTGCACACCTCTTACATACCGGGCAAAAGTAAGAAAACAGCTTTGGTAGTGGAACACACAGACTACTTGGAGCCATTAGTCCAAATGTGGAGTGCCAACCACTTATTGGAACAGTCAGGGATACCAGCTGCTCTGCACTTGAACTTGGGATTGATAGAGAAAGTTAGAGTCCTCCTTTCCAGTTGAAGGAAGCCATCAGTACTGTGGAGAGCTGAGTTTGGGCACAGCCCCTCTGGTTGTGTACACGGGGAAGAATCCTGGTTCTAACTAGCTTGTTCCCAGGCAACACACATACCCAACTCCAAAGCCACTCCCTTTATAGTTCTTTCACTGGTCCACACTCTTCTTCTTCTTCTTTATTATTATTATTTTTTTTGGCTTTTTAGGGCTGCACCCTTGGCATATGGAAGTTCCCAGGCTAGGGGTCCAATTGGAGCTGTAGCTACCAGCCTTTGCCACAGCCACAGCAATGCCAGATCTGAGCCCCATCTGTGACCTACCACAGCTCACGGCAATGCTGGATCCTTAACCCACTGAGCAAGGCCAGGGATTGAACCTGTGTCCTCATGGATGCTAGTCAGCTTTGTTAACTGCTGACCCACAATGGGAACTCCCTGGTCCACACTCTTAACATCCAAATCCCACAAACTAGACATCTCTCATTTCTCTAAGCTCTTTGATGAGGCTGCCTTGAGTATCTGACCTCTTTTTCCTGTGTCCATTTTTACCCATCTCTGCCCAGGTGCATTCTCTTGATTTTAGATGTCCATATCCCTGTCTCTTCTACAAAACTGTCTTCTCTCCAACGGCCTCTTCCATACCTCTCTGTCTCATATCTTTGCATTTCTGGCACTAATTGGAAACTTGGCCTAAATAGTCCCTCCATACAAATTCCTGTTGTGGCTCAGCAGATTAAGAACCTGACATAATGTCCGTGAGGATGTGGGTTTGATCCCTGGCCTTACTCGGTGGGTTAAGGATCCAGCGTTGCCACGAGCTCTGGCATAGGCCTGCAGCTGCAGCTCCTATTCCACCCCTGGCCCAGGAGCTTCCATATGCTATGTGTGACCCTAAAAACAAAACAAAACAAAAAACCAACCAAATAAAAATCTATATATAGGGTTAACAAACAAATGGTTTCAGCTGCAAGAGGGAAAACTACTCAGGTACAATATGAAGGTGAATGATCCCAAGCAGCTCCCTAGAAACTCAAAGAGGTGGCATGAAGGACAACACTACCTGGAATGGACTAATAGGGAGAAAGCCTGCATGGGGGTAAAGGATGGTAGAGGCGGAGTTAAAACCATTGATTCCTTCAACAAATGTATCTGAGCATCTAGGCAAAGCTGTGGAATACATCCATCCGTGGATAAGACATTAAGGGTCCCCGCCCTAAGAGAGGTAACTAGATGTTCTTCAACTTCCTCTAAACCCTGAGAGTGAATTTTCTTTGCTTCGCTAAATCCTTAATACTTCAAGGTAAACTGGGCTCTTCTTACACCCGGGTTTACTGGTGCAGAGCATTGAGTCAGAGAGAAAACTGGACCAAACGGTCCCTGTGTGTGTTAAGAGTTTTTTTAAGAGGAGAGAAAAAAAAAAAAAAAAAAAGAACCCCCCGTCTTTCTCTCTCCTTTAATCCCCATAGGTTCACATGGTTGCTTGGTAGTTGAGTGAAGATTTGCCCTGCTCAAGCCGGTTATTATGCCAGAGACACAGCAGGGGGTGGCATTGTTTTGACAAACTTCAAAGGCTTCAAAACCCAAATGGCTGAAATGTAACACGCTGTCTCTGTGAGCTGTCATTCAGAAATTGCTCCAACCATTGATCTGGGGAGAGTGAGGACGAATCAATGGCTGGGTAGGGAGAGGTCTGGCTTTCAAGTCCATGCTTCTTTTACTTGCTAGCTCCGGCCTTGGAGAGGGGTGGGGGGAAAAGGTATTCAGTTATTTTGAAAACCTTGCTGTAATGTTTTAAGGGAAACAAAAAACCCTCTTAGAGGCTATACAGCACAGAACCCTCACTCTACAGACATTAGAGTGAGGAGCCTTATTCCTGAGTTCCCTAATCACTTCCCTGGTCCATTCCCTCCTCACCTCGCCTCATTTGCTCACTGGGATTAAGGAGCCCCAAAGGAGGGGAAGCTCCTTTTCCTACTGGGTCAGTGACCTACAGAGGGAAAAGCTGAGGGTTATACAGAAGGGAAGAGGGAGATAGAAAAAGAGGAGAATAAAAAGGAAAGGACAATAAAAGAGAGGGACAGACGGCAAGCCTCCAGGAGGGAGACACAAACCTAGAAGGCAGAAGCTTGGTGGCTCTGAGTAGGATTCCAGGAAAACCTTGATCCTACCCTGCTGTTCCCTGGGGCTTAAAGCTGCCTAGTGGATTCCTGTTATCGCTTCTCTCTGAAGTGCTAATTAGAAGATTAGCCATTGTTCAGAGCTCTTTAGCCACTCTGTCTTCCCCAGTTCCACTCTGAAGGGGACAGCTGCAGGGGAACTAATTTTCCGTACTGCAGCCTAAAAGCCGGGGTACTAGTACAGCACTGAATGAAACCAGATTTGGCTCCTTGAGCTGGCTCACAGGGGTCTTCTTTGTCTCTCAGGTTGAAAAGCTAGGTTTTTTGCATCTACTCTGATCATCCATAGAACTGGATTTCATTCTCCGTACTCAACCACATCTGTCACACAGGAAAAGGAACTACAAAGGCAGAGGATTAGAAAGGGAGTTTTGGGGCCCCCATCTTCCATTTATTGGACGCTTACTCTGTGCCAGGCACAAACCTCAGGAAGTTACATGCATTACTTGCACTTAATCCTCACCTTTGCCCTAGGCACTTTTTTTTTTTTTTTTTGCTTTTTAGGGCTGCACCCAAGGCATATGGAAGTTCCCAGGCTAGGTATTGAATCAGAGCTACAGCGGCCAGTCTATGCCACAAACCCAGCAATGCGGGAACTGAGCCACATCTGTGACCTATGCCACAGCTCACAGCAATGCCAGATCCTTAACCCACTGAGTGAGGCCAGGGATCAAACCTGCATCCTCATGGACACTAGTCAGGTTCATAGCAGTTCATACTGGTTGCTGAGCCACAACTGGAACTCCTGTCCTAGGTACTTTTATCATTTCCATTTACAGATGAGGGAACTGAAGCTGAGAATAAACAATTAGCTCAAGATCAGATATCAGGTCCCCGTTAGAGCCCATATTTGAGATTCTTCGAGATGATATGCTGAACCCCACTCACCAGGAGGCACACGATCACAGGAAGGCAGGCGTGATGGTGATGCTAACAAGGACACGTGAAGCTAAGCTGGCATTACCGAGGGTTTATTTTGCGCCCACCCCTGTACTAAGTGATTCACATGACATCGGTCTACCTGACAACCCAGCGAGGTAGCCTTCATGATTTATTTGTAGAGGAGAAACTTGAAGCCCAGAGAGCTTCAAGTTCATTCAACGTTGCCCAGCAAATTTGTGCAGTGATGGACCTCAGAGCTGAGACAGGGCTACCTGGCTCTAAAGACGATGCTAAGGCTCGGAAGTGTTAAACTAGAGGACTTCCTCATGGACTGGACTTCACTCTGATTCTCCCTGGAGAAAGGAATCTTCAGGCGTCTTCTAATTCACCCCTCTGGCTTTGGGTAGGTAAACCACCATTATCTGCTTCTGATAGGTGCACTGGGGTTAGAAACTTTTTTTTTGTCTCTTTAGGGCCACACTCTCGGCATATGGAGGTTCCCAGGCTAGGGGTCGAATAAGAGCTAGCTGCCGGTCTATGCCACAGCCCTAACAAGGCCAGATCTGAGCCGCATCTATGATCTACACCACAGCTCACGGCAATGCCGGATCCTCAGCCCATCGAGCGAGGCCATGGATCTAACCTGCGTCCTCATGGATGGTCGTCAGATTTTTTCCCGCTGAGTCACGACAGGAACCCCTGGGGTCAGAGCTTTTTAAGGGCTTGCTCAAGGTCACAGCTCGTTTGATAGCATATCGATTCCCCCTAAGACTGTCAGAAGTCAGCTCCATCTCCCCGTGTTCTCTTGGTCTCTCTCCATTTCATTCCCCCACCTGGTACCCAATGTCCATTTGATGTTCCTGGGGTCCTTGGTGCCTTATTACTCCTGCCTTAGCTATATTTTTTTTAAACTCCCTTTCTCTCACTAGAATTTATCTTGCCGTGTCCCTCCTGACCCTACCAGGTGGCTAAAGTCATTTTGATCAAACTCATTTGCACTAAAGCATTAATGCCTTATTATAGCCATCCTTCCGGGTAAGTGCTGCATTTTAAAACACCTCATCTAAATCCTGGACCAATGCTGTACACTGCAGCATAGTGGCAGGCAGCCTGAGAGATGTTTCAGTGAAGTTTTCTTTCTGCTCAGGCAAATCACTTGATCTGCACACCAAGGCAAGTCTCCCCAGCATCTGCCAATTCAGAGACATCTTTCCTGGCAGAGCTTCAGTTGCTTTCATCTGTAAAATGGGAATGAGGATTTTTTTTGCCTGGTAAGAGGGGGTTGGGTCTGTCGCTCTCTTGTAGCGTTAAAATCAGTCTAATTCCAGAAATCTAATCCAGGAAGGCAGAGGCTGTCAGGCAGCCAGCAAAATTAATGAGAAAATTGGAGTAAACACGATGTGGGTTGAGTCGACTTGGGGTTGGGAGAAGGTGACTTGGTGCCAGCCTGCAGAGCCAGGCTCTCCGGGGTATGTGTATGTGGTCTACGTGCCTCTTCGGAAGTGCTGTGCTCCAAGCTAATGAATTCAAAGACACAGATAAGGACTTAGAAAAGAATGCCTACACCTGGATAGCTTTTGGAGAACCTTTCATTTACTTGAATCACATCTTAGATCTGCCCTCTGTGATCAAATTAATGAGGAGTAGCGCACACACAAAGCCCCTCGGTGTCGGATAAAAAAGACATCATGCTCAATAGGAATGGCAAGAGAGAAAAAGCAGTAAGTGATTGAAGAGCTCCTGTGATTCTCTGCCTGGGCATAAGCTTCACAAAGAGGGGTTTCTTCTTTGCTCTGGGAGATGCGAACGCAAGGAAGGAGAGAAAGTTGCCATTTGATTGAGTCCCTTGTAATGGGGAGATTCTTTGATAAAGGAGGTACACAGGAGGCACTGCTGCTTATGTGACAACCCATTTGCTTTCATCGATCAAATATTTTTATTTCTGGCTCGTTCTTTCAAGAGGAAATTTGCTTGGCAGAAAACAGGTACAAGGTGGGTGATGGGGACCCAGTCCATGGGTCTGTGCTCATGGGAGTAGAAAATCAGGGACAAGAGGAGTTTAGGGTGAGAATGGCTCAGATGTCTTAATGACTTCATGGTTTTGGGTGACCTAGAAGGTCATGTGTTACCTTTTAATCTTTATTATGGAGGAACTATAGTATAATGCAAGGTTGCAAAAGCAATGCCCACAGGGAGAAAACAAGTAATATAAATAAGGAAATAGGGCTTTGTAGAAAACTCAACAGGCTGAGCCCAAAGACTGACCCTCGATGTCTAGGATATAATAGGAAGTGGTAGGTACTGTGTTGAGCTGTAAAGCACTTGAACTGTCAAGGATCAACCCTGGAGACTAGTTGAAAGTATCCTCTATTGAATCAGAAAAACCTAGATGAGAATTTCAGTTCTCTCTCTTACTGGTTTTGTGACCGTGGGAAAGTTATTTAACCTCGTAAAGTGAAAATAGGAGGTTAAAAAGCAGCACAAGAGAGTTCCCTTTGTGGTGCAGTGGAAATGAATCTGACTAGTAACCATGAGGATGTGGGTTTGATCCCTGGCCTCACTCAGTGGGTTAAGGATCTGGCATTGCTGTGAGCTGTGGTGTAGGTTGCAGATTTGGCTCGGATTTGATGTTGCTGTGGCTGTGGTGTGGGCCGGCCACTGTAGCTTCGATTTGACCCCTAGCCTGGGAATTTCCACATGCTGGGGGTATGGCCCTAAAAAGCAAAAAACAAACAAACAAACAAACAACAAAAAAAAAAGCAGCATGAAAAAGGTTAGTGCTTTCTTGGTCAGCTTAAGCTAAGATGCATTGTTGTAACAAACATCCACTGTTATAGGTCGAATTATGTCCCCCTAAACGTCATATGTTAAAGCTGTAACTCCCTGGTACTCAGAATGCAACCTTATTTGAAAGTAGGGTCATTACATTTATAATTAGATAAGATGAGGTCATTAGGTGGGCCCTAATCAAATATGACTGGTGCTCTTATTAAAAGGAATACTTTTTTTCCCTATGGCCACGCCTGTGGCACATAGAAGTTACCAGGCCAGAGACTGAATCCAAGCTGCAGCTACAACCTACACTGAAGCTGTGGCAACACTGGTTCCTTTAACCCACTTCGCCTCCACAGAGACCCAAGCCTCTGCAGTCAGATGCTTAACCTACTGTGCCACAGTGGGAACTCCCTAAAGGGAAGACGTCTGGGCACAGACACGTACACTTGCAGGATGCCAAGTGAAGATGAAGGCAGAGATCAGGATGATGCTGCTACAAGCCAAAGAATGCCCAAGATCAATAGTAAACCACAGGCATCTAGCAGAGGGCATGGAACAGATTCTCCTTCACAGCCCTCAGAAGGCACCAAGCCATGTCAACATCTTGCATATTTGATCTTCTAAACTCCAGAACTGTGAAGCAGCTAAGCCACCTAGTTTGTGGTACTTTAATATAGCAGCACTAGCAAACATGTAATCACTGAATTCCAGTGGCTTGAAACAACAGTTTATTTCTTGCATAGGCTACATGCCCATTTTGGGGTAGGTAGGAGGCTCGGCTGTCATGTCATAATCTTTCAGGTACCTAGAATGATGGAGGAGCCAGCATCTCAACTTGAAGCTTCAGGGTTCACCTTAGCGACAGAAGGGCACATGGAGAATGGCACACAAGTTCCTTTCCTTTTTTCCTTTTTTTTTTTTTTTTTGGTCTTTTAGGGCTGCACCTTGCAGCATATGAATGTTTCCAGGCTAGGGGTCCAATGGGAACCGCAGCCGCTGGCCCATACCATGGTCACAGCAATGGGGATTCAAGCCGCGTCTGTGACCTACACCACAGCTCATGGCAACCCTGATCCTTAACCCACTGAGCGAGGCCAGGGATCAAACCTTCGTGCTCATGGATACTAGTCAGATTCATTTCCACTGAGCCACAACAGGAACTCCAGCAGACAAGTTCTTAAATACACTTGCTCACATTTCATTGACCAAATCAAGTCATAAGACCATGTCTAATATCAAGGGGGAAAGAAACCATAATAATTGTCCCACGTATCTGGAAGGAGAGGAGAACGAGGTAATGGGCATGAGTAATGCTGAATTTTGTTTATCACAATTATATAAGAATATCTGCATAGAAAAACAATTGCGTAGAGATTTGCCAAAAAGCACTTGTTGATGTTTGGATAATTGGATTATAATTTTTTCTAAATTTTCTATTTTTTCCACAAAGGATATACACACACACACACACACATTTTGCTTTTTGAAAAAAAAAATGAAGGTTATATCACTTAATAAATGGATGGACAAAAAAAAAAAAAAAACCCAAAACAGCTCCAACTCTAAATTTTTCACTTTTTCTTGCTGTAAAAGAAATGTGATGAGGTCACCATTATGTGCAGTGAAATTTCCTTATTTAAAAGGCTTTATCTGGAGTTCCTGTCGTGGTGCAGTGGTTAATGAATCCGACTAGGAACCATGAGGTTGCGGGTTCGGTCCCTGCCCTTGCTCAGTGGGTTAACGATCTGGCGTTGCCGTGAGCTGTGGTGTAGGTTGCAGACGCGGCTCGGATCTCGTGTTGCTGTGGCTCTGGTGTAGGTCGGTGGCTACAGCTCCGATTCGACCCCTAGCCTGGGAACCTCCATATGCCGCGGGAGCGGCCCAAGACACAGCAACAACAACAACAACAACAAAAAGACAAAAGACAAAAAAAAAAAAAAGGCTTTATCTAAGGACTTCCCATTGTGGCACAGCAGAAACAAATCTGACTAGTATCCAGGAAGATGCAGGTTCGATCCCTGGTTTCGCTCGGTGAGTCAGTGATCCGGCGTTGTCATGAGCTGTGGTATAGGTCACACACACGGCTCAGATCCCGCATTGCTGTGGCTGTGGCGTAGGCTGGCAGCTGCATCTCTGATTTGACCCTAGCCTGGGAACTCCCATATGCCATGGGTGCAGCCCTAAAAATTAAAAAAAAAAAATTTTAAAAGGCTTTATCTATAAGGTGAACATGAATACCGCTAGGTTGAGTTTATTATTGCCTAGAAATCTTCTGATAGAGTAGATAACTTTGAACAGTGACTTTCCTATTTACCATGCTTACATTCATGAGACAAATGTCCATAAGGGAGACTGATGCAGATGAAGATGATGTTTATTTAAGGGAGAAAGTCTGTGGGCATAGAGGAAGAGAAGGTAGATGATGGATGAGGGATGGTGTCTTAGGGCATGTTTCCCAGAAGGTGACCCTGAGATGATCCTGTTTTTGCATGTGATTTATTAACGGAGAGCTCCAAGGAGAAACTGGTAAGAGAGTGTGGGCAGCCAAACATGATGAGGAAGAGGCCAGGCAAAGGTGTGATTTCAGGCTCAATCCCAGTTTGCTCCCAGGGGAAGGTCGCATGTAAATGACACCTTAGAATTGGCCCTTACTTAATGCAATAGCTGGGTTTTCATCCTCCTGCCCTTGTCAGCCACTGGCTCCCGGGCACTTCCAGCTCTCTGAAAGTGAGGGCAGTGCAGAGCCAGCAGCCCAAGGCAGCCTCTGCAGAGAGTAGCAGGTGTGAGTGATCAGAAGCAGAGTACACAGAGGCTGCCAAGGGGCAGAGAAATGGTGAAGGGGACCTGAGGGCTCTGGGTGGAACACCGACAATGCCCACTGTGGACGAAGGCTCCCTGCAGACAGAAGTCCTGGCGTTTCTGGTAACATGGGCTTCACAGATTGTGTATGGAGCTTAAGTAAGAGCCCGAGGGGCAGGATTCTCATCAAGACAGACCACATGGCTCTTAATCTGCCCATTGCTGGTAGTGGTGGGAGTGACTTGTGGCTTTTGGCCACAGTCACCTTCATCAGCTGTCACTGAGAAGGACCGAAAAATGGTTTTAAATCTACATAGATGGCTGGGGAAAAAAATATGCATTGTACTGACCATGTAGGAATTTTTACATACGAGTAGAATGAAGAGTGACAATGTTGTTGAGTGGAGTGGGGGCCCTTATGAGGACGTGAAGGAATCAGGAAAAACCTGTTACCTTCTCTCAGTGTCATTTCCACCGGAATCCAGTCAGCCTGCTCCCCCCCCCACCCCGCCCTCCCTTTCTCCTGCCAAGTGCTAGAAGGTCGTAAGTCCAAGTTTCTGGAGGACCAAAGGAGAGGAAGCACAGGGAAAAGACCTGCAGAGAGTCAGCACAGGGTTCAAAACCTGACTCTGTCGCTAACCCTGAATCTCAAGTTCCTTAGACGTAAAATCGGGAATGATACCACCTATACCTATTAGGACTGTATTGAAATTGCAGACTATTGCCTTCGGGATGGATCAGCAATGGGATCCTGCTGTGTAGCCCCAGGAACTCTGTCAAGTCACTTATGATGGAACATGTAATGTGAGAAAAAAGAATGTATACATGTATATGTAAATGGGTCACCATGCTAGACAGTAGGAAAAAAAATAAAATAAAAGATTAAAAAAAACAAAAACAAGAAATTAGAGGGACTGCAACCTTTTAGAGTCGTAATTGCTTCATTATACCGTAAAGTGTAATACGATGTTGACCACTCCTGCCTCTCAGGATTGATGTGGGAGTGGGGATATTAAAGAACTAAATACGGCAGAGTGCTATAAATAGGCTACTGCCCTTGGCCCATCTCGGGTTCCCCTCCACTCTTAGTCTCCGTAAATGAAAGAAGAATGGCTCTTTCCACTCTTGCCACCACTGATCAGAATATTTTTTATATAGGCTTGGAGCCCATTTGAAGGGCTGCCTCTTGTGTTTTCTAATAGAAATGCTAGTCTTTTCCTTCCAGACCTTTGTGAGCTTATGACCATGGTTGTCTCTGGGTGAGCAGACACGGAGCCCTCCAGAGGGAGAGAGCGCCCACTGGGCTAGAGGGAATAACTAGAGTGAGAAGATTTCGAAGCCTTTCTCTTTCTCCTGGTAAACACCCTGGACCAACCTGGACCTGTTTAATTTCTAGGCCAGAAACACAATCTGATTCCCGAACCATATGCCTCTGTCTCCTCTCCTTTTTTTCTGCAGGAGTCTAGATGGGGATTAATAGGCTCACTCCAAGAGGGAGAGATGTAGCAGTGCCATCAAGTCTTTTGTGTTTATAGGGTTTGAAAGGATGGATCTCTAACAAGTCTAATTTAGTCTTGGCTCAAGTGAAGGTATGGTGAGTTCCAGGCCAGGAAGAATAAACTGAGATGTCATAGAACGTTAGAGATAATTTGATTCAACTCCCTCACTCAGTAGACAAGGAAACTGAGGCTCAAGGGGTGAAAGGGGGGTACAGATGTGTCCATGGCCACACCAAACTGCTCCTGGCTGGGACTAGGGCCAGGTTGCCTGAACCCTGGGCCAGTGCTCTGGGCTCTGTCATTCATTTCTGCGCTGTTGTCATGATTTTTGCCATATTTAATACTATCTGTATCTTTATCAGCATGATTTCTTTAATAATTTGACTTTTATTCCTTCCTAAATTTATTTTGGAAGGAAAGTGCTATAAAGGGAAAGCAAGGATCATTTGCCACAAATAGAAGGCAACCGTCAAAATAAATTCTATGAAAGGAATACGGTTAAATTTTAGCAAGGTCGTGCTATATGTGAAGAGGCCACTCTTTCTTTCTTTTAAAAGGGAGAATTGTAATGTTAAAGAGAATTTTAAAAGGAATAGCTTTCTTACCATAGGAGAGGATTTTTTTTTTTTTTAATGTGCTGTGGACCACCTAAAATTCTCTGTCATATCATGAGTGACTAAGTTTATCAGGAAAGAAAATTGGGGTGAAAGTTTCTACTGATGTTTCTATGGAAGTCTAATACTTCACACTACCTCTGCTGGAATCTCAGTTGTGTCATGTACCTCGAGCAAGTTTACTTAGCCTCTTTCTGCCTCAGTTTCCTCACTCATAAAAGGAATAAATGTGTGTGCATGTGTGTGCACACACACCATGATTATTGCAAGTATTAAAGTAGACAGTACACATAAAGTCCTTAGAACAGTACTTGGCACAGAGCAAACACACAATAGCATCAGGTATTACTGTAATTACCATTATTAAAACCTACGTGGTATTTACTCTCTAGTAGGATTACAAAGTTTATTTGTAAAGGATCGTATAGTAAATATTTTAGCCTTTGTGTTCCCTTTGGTCTTTGGTGCAACCACTCAGCCTCTGCCACCGCAGCGAGAAAGCAGCCATAGGTAGTACATAAACAAATGGGCAGGGCTAGGCTCCAACAAACCTCAATTTAACAATTAGGCCGCAGGCTGGATTTGACCTGCAGGCTACAGTTTCTGCTGGAGGCTTATAGGCATGGAAAACAAAAATAGGCCAAATGCCTTGTAGATTATTTTGAATAATATCTTGAATATCTACCACACGAGGTACCATCCTATCTCATACCTTACCCAAATCCCAAAAATTTGAAATCAGCTTCACACACCTGAACTCTAAGTCCCATTTTTACTTCCTGCCATCATTTTAACTGTTCCCTAAATGACATGGGACTGGACAGCCTCTGAATCTGAGGTAGGATCACAGTTAAAACTACAGGCTTGGGAGTCACAATGACTTTACTTTGCTGCTCACCCTGAAAGGGGTGTCATTTTCTTTTTACACAGGAGGAAATTGCAGCTCAGCAGGGTGGAGTAATTTGCCCAATGTCACACAGCCAGCAAATTGGTATCTATTCCACAAACGCAAAATTTGGTTCTAATCCAGAAACCCCAGGGCCAGCTGCATTTCATCATGAGGCTTCCTTTTCCTGTTTCTAGTCTCCACCATAAAGGAGGGGAGATCTTGAGACGGATTGATAGAGCTTTGGAAATGATGCTGATGGCTTCAGGCATGAATGTGACCCCAGGCAGAGGGAGCATAGAGTCCTTGGAGACCATAAGATAGAGTGGAAAGTGCACAGGGCCAGATGTGCTCTCTCTCATCAGGGAACCCTAGTTGTGTACCTGGGCAGTTAACTTCTCTCTGTGTCTCACTTCCCCCAAATGTAACAATAAGAAGCAGCATTGACTAGCTTTCCAATACCTTTGTCTCATTTTTTCCTTACTTTTTTTTTTTTTGGTCTTCTTAGGCCACACCCACAGCATATGGAGGTTCCCAGGCGAGGGGTCGAATCAGCTGTAGCTGCCGGCCTATGCCACAGCCATAGCAACTCTGGATGTGAGCCTCATCTGCGACCTACACCACAGCTCATGGCAGCGGCCAGATCCTTAACCCACTGAGTGAGGCCAGGGATCAAACCTGCGTCCTCAT
This sequence comes from Phacochoerus africanus, assembly GCF_016906955.1. Taxonomy (NCBI): domain Eukaryota; kingdom Metazoa; phylum Chordata; class Mammalia; order Artiodactyla; family Suidae; genus Phacochoerus; species Phacochoerus africanus. Next base: position 10,850,217 of record NC_062544.1, on the reverse strand, counting down.
GGGTACTAGTCAGGTTCATTTCCACTGAGCCATGACGGGAACTCCTCTCAACCCAGGACACTCTTGAGAGGGAAAGGCACTATTAATAATTCTGCCAGGAACCAAGCAGGAAGAGGGATGTGTGGTCATCCCAGCCATGGATCCCTAGATTCTCTGTCCCTCAAGACCACTATGGGTCATGATGACATGGAAAGGAAATCTACTACAGCACGTAGCACCACCATTTTTATTACTACACTTATATGATCTTAGGAAGAATTTTAGGAAAGAGGTTAAATCCTATGGAAATAAAGCATTTGGGGTTTGGTGCCTAAGACTTTTGGAAAGGGTGAACTGCCTCTAGAGTTGCTACAAGGAATAGTCAGAGAAGATTCCTTCCCTGACAAACCTTTCCTTCACTCTCTGACTGCCGGCACTGAGTGAAAAGGGGAGACAGATTAAAAGAGTGCTCCAAGGAAATGGAGATAAACGACTTTAGATTTGGTACGATAAGAAGACCAAGGACTTCTTAGATCCAGAAATGAGACCAGACCATTATCAGGCTGTCGCTTGAAACCACACAAACCTCTAACTCAAGGCTGGTATGGCATGGGGCAGTGGGGTGGCTGTCTCCACTGAACACTGGGAGGCATGCTGTGGAGAACTTTCTGCATCTGAATTCTACCATAAGGGCCTTTTCCTGTTGGGTAAAGGTTTCATTCCTCTAGGAGCCCAGTTTTAAAAATAAACAAACTTTGGACCATCTGAGTTCATGATCCATCATAAACATGATGCTCAGCAGTGATGGGGAAGATGGCACTAGGAGGGGAAAGTCTACCACAGCAAGCCTTGACCATGCAAAGCTCCAGGGTAACGAGCCCAAAGGGAATAGCAAGGTCATGGGAGTCAAAGAGGCAAGGGAGCCAGGACCCTGAGGTGCTGCGGCAACTCTCCCAATATGAGACTCCAGGCAAGTTAATCACCCTATGATGCTTCATCTACCAAGTGCAAAGCCTGGCTGAAAATGAGACGATCTCTGAGGTCTTTCAGCTGTGATACTAAGTGCGAGTCTAGACTGCATCGCTAAGTGAATCTTGCTGTGCTGATGTGGGCTGGCTTAAAACTGGAGGCTCTTGACTGGAGTGCAGGCATGACCCAAACCATGGATCTCTCTCCTCCGTGTTTAATTCTCTCAATGACCAAGGGAGATTTAACTTCTTGTACTATTCTTCTCTTTGTTCCATGGAAAGGGGGCAGAAAAAAGGGCCACCAAGAGAGAAGGGTAGCTGGGCAAAGGCTTCTGATAGGACCTGCCTCCCAGGATCCTGCCTTGGGGGGATCAGGAATTGGCTCAGAGGGAACTGAGAGAAGTTAAGATCCTTGACTACCAACTGCAGCAAAGATTAAAATCTTATGTGGAGATGGCCCAGGGACTGACCACAGAGTCTGGGAGGACATGTTGGGAAATGTCAGCTGAGACATTTAGCTTCTCAGTGCTTTGGTTTTTCATCTTTAATAAGGAGTCAGAGCTGGAGTAATATTTAATAGACATCTACTTTCGTAGGAACTGGCTGGGTGCTTTATATGTTATCTCATTTAATCTTCACAAGGACCCTTCAAGGGAGATATTCATTTCACAGAGGAAGAAACAACAGCTTAGAGAAGACAAATCATTTGCCCGAATGTGTACAGCTGAGAAGTAGCAAAGCTGGGATGCACACCAGGGCTCTCTGACCCTAAGGCCCAAGGCCAGTCCACCAGGATGATTTCAGTGTCCCTTCAGGTCACTGAACAGGCTCTGGTGTAGGAGCGGAAGGGAGCAGGCTGCCTGGGTCCTAATCTCATTTATGAGTGTGTCATTTAGGGCAGGTTTCTTAACCTCTTCTTAATTTCCTTATCTATATATATAGTGGAGGATTAGGATAGTTCTTATCTTTTAGATTTGTTGTAAGGATTAAATGAAATGAAGTATGTAATGGATTTACTGTCCCCAGGCAAATGTTTCATACTCTTTATCTATTATTAATATTGTTCTTAAATTTTGTGCAAACCACACACGACTAAGCCTGTAGCTCACTTGGATTCCACACTGGATGGGGGTCTTCTGATGACCCCTTGCTGGCTTCAAGTGCCATTTGTGAAAGCAGCCCCACTTTCATCAAAAAAATCATCCTGACATTTAAGTGGTTCACAAGGAGCTTTCACAATATTTTATCATTTGATCTGCACAACTAATCCATGAGACAGAGAACACAGATAAGGTAAGACTTGAGTCACACAGCTGGAGGTGGGGCACTTTTGCATGTGTGTGTGTGTGTGTGTGTGTGTGTGTGTGTGTGTTTAGAGCTGCACCCGCAGCATATGGAGGTTCCCAGGCTAGGAGCTGAATTGGAGCTATAGCCGCTGGCCTACACCACAGCCACAGCAACGCCAGATCCTTAACTGCTGAGCAAGGCCAGGGATTGATTCTGCATCCTCATGGATACTGGTCAGATTCGTTTCCACTGAGCTATGATGGGAACTCTTTTTTTTTTTTTTTTTTTTTTTTTTAGCTTCTAAGCCCAGAGCTTTTACAAACTATGTCATAGAGAATGAAAATGGGTTATCACAGGAGACTTCAGGTGCATGCATATATGTGTGTATGTATGTGTAGGTGGAAAGAGAGATGGCTATGTTAATGAGGGTGGAGGAAAGAGTGGCCTCTGGAACACCCCAGATCCAGGAAGGGATGTATTCAAGCTAGGCTCCTTACCTCCCCTCTCTGGAATTCTTGAGGATTTGGCTTTTGGATTTAAACTTGGAGTGACTACTACCCCACTCTATCTAATTCTGACCCTGGGCTGTGTCTACCTGGATCAGGCCATGTTTACTCCCTCCCTTCATCCTTTCCCCAGGAGCTAGTATCCATTAAACCCCCTTGGGGACTTGTTCAAATGTTTTCATCCTGATAGGTTGCCTTGCAAAAGCTTTCCAGATATGGCCTGCAGCTGATCTCCAGAAACGGCTCAGCTTGGTGTTGGGCATGAGGCTTTAGGAGGTGATAACAACATGTCCATGTCCCAGCTGGGCCTGTGTGGCCACCCAGGGGCCACTCGCTCTTCTATGTTAGGCACCTGGCTGTGGGGAGCAGAGCCCCTGTGAAGCTTCCCTCCATTCTGCGACACAACAGCGGCCTCTTGTGGCTATCAACAGAATAAGGCTCTCTGGTCTGGTTTTCTCAGTAAGTTTTTGGGTTTTCTTCATTTTTTTTTCCCCCCCGTTTCTATGTATTGAGACCTACTGTGTGCCAGCCATGGTTGTAGACACTCTGGTCATATCAGTGAACAAAACAAATTCCTTTCCCTCATAAGGTTTACATTTTTGTGTGTGAGTTAGGGAGGACAGAAAATATACACACATAGGTATAAATATATGTTGGATGTTTAGACGAACTATGAAAAAATAAAGCAGGGAAGAGGGTTCTGGAGGGGGAGGAGGATAGCACTTTTCAATAAGGTGCAGAGCCTCACTGCTTCGGTGACATCTAACGGACTTGAGAGAGATGAAGGAGGGACATTCAAGCAGATGCAACAGCAAGGACCGAAGGCCTTGAAGCGAGAGGGCACCTGGCTGTTTTAGGAACAACAAGGTGACCAGTTTGGCTGGAACGAACTGAGTAGGGAAAGAGCAGCAGGAGATGCTGTTTGAAAGGTTGTGGGGCCAGGTCATATAAGGCACAGGGCCTCCAAATGTGGCCTCAAGTCCAACGGCATCGATGTCACATAAGAACTCGCTAGAAACGCAAATTATTGGGGCCCTCCCCAGACCTACTGGGTCAGAAACCTTGGGAGCCAGTTCCAGCTGTCTGTGTTTGAACAAGCCCTCCAGGTGAGACAGATGCTGTGGCAGTATGAGAACCACTATTGGAAGGCCTCCTGAGCCATTTCATGGACTTTTACTCTGAGATGAGAAGTCATTAGAAATTTGGGGGCAGAAGAGGAACATGATCTGACTTAAAAGGAAAACAAACAAACAAACAAAAAAACACGTGTGCCCTGTCTTACCCCCAGAGATTCCAATTTAATTAGTTTGACATATGGGCTGGGCATTGAAATTGCTAAAACTTTCCAGATGATTTTAATGTGTAGCCAAGCGTGATGTCCCTCTGGCTTCTGGGTTGAGAATAGACTGCAGGAGGTCAAAGGAAGAAGAAGGAAGCTCAGTCGGGAGGCTATTGTTGTAATACAGGTGAGGAACGATGGTGGCTTAGATCAGAGTGGCAGCAGTGGAAGTAATGACTACTCAGATTCTGCAACTATTCTGAAGTTAGATCTATCAAGACTTTCTGATGGATTTGATGCAGGGTGTAAGAAAAGGAACTTGAAGGATGCAGTTTCCATTTGCTAAGGTGGGGGAGATGTGGGGAGCAAGACGTTTCCCCAAGGAGGGGGATCAGGAATCTGCTTTGGAGCACGTTAACTATGAGATGCCTCTTTGAGATCTAAATGGAGATGCTGACTGGGTTCAGGGGAAAGGCTGGACCTCTAAGTGCATGAGCTATTGGTGATAGATGCTGTTTAAAGCCCTCACATCTCTCTCTCTCTTTGGTCACACCTGTGGCATGTGAAAGTCCCCAGGCCAGGGACTGAACCCGAACCACAGCAGTGACAACTTTGGATCCTTAACCTGCTGAACTCCCATAAACCCCTCAGATCTCTTAGGAAGGGAACGTAGATGAAAAAGAGAAGTTCAAGGGAGACCCCGGGGCACTCCAATATCAGAAGGAAGTAGAAAGAGTGGTAAAGGATTTCAAGAGAAAGGGAGGAGTCAGCTGTCCAAGTGGCTGACTGCACAAGGAACGTGAGGACTGAGAATTCACTGCGAATTTAGCAGCATGGAGGTCACGGTGGACCACACTGACTGAGAACAGTGTTAGCAGAGGGGTTGGGAGGGGCAGAGGCCTGTTTGTGGAATGGGAAGACAGGAATTGGGGACACAGGACAAACAATTCTTTTATGAAATTTTGCTGTAAAGGACAGGTGTTGGAGAATAGAGTCAAGAAAGATTTATTTTTAAATATGAGAGAAATAATCACATGTCTCTGTCTTTGTTGGGAAAGTTCTTCCAGCACAGGAAAAGATTAGTAGATATTTTAATAGCAACAAACATATATTAAGCACATTTTTATGTTCCTGGCATTGTTTATTATCACACATGAATTACTCTCATCCCATTTTCTCCTCACCACAATCCTATGAGGTTTCTATTATTATCCCCAATTTATAGCCAAGGAGCCTGAGCTCTGAAAAATGAACTAATGTTCCCAAAGATACACAGCCAATAAGAGGGGAGAGCAGAGTTTTCATCCTGAAATTGCCTCCAGAGCTAGAGCCCTCGATCCTTGCTCTGCAAAGCCCAGCTATTGGCTGTCCTACATGTGGGCCACCCTTTTTAATTTTTTTCCCCTTTTTTTTCAGCTGCGCCTGTGGCATATGGAAATTCCCATGCCAGGGATGGAATCTGAGCTGGAGCTGTGACCTGCGCCACAGCTGTAGCAATGCCAGATCCTCAACCCACACTGCCACAGAGGGAACCCCAGGGCCACCCTTTTAAATGGTTGCATTTTGGGTGCTCAGCTAGGAGGGAAGAAGTGACTCAAAATAGTGCCAAAGAAACTGACAATTAATTAGAAGTCATGCCAACAGTACTGCTAGAAAGTCTCCCAGTTATAACGGGGGGCGGCGGGGAGGGGAGCTTCCAGTTATCTTTTCCTTTACACTGTGATCCTTGACATGATGTTGCCGTTGCTCAAAACTGTTTACTGCTTGGAACGTCCTGGGTGCACAACCTGGCTGTGCTTTTCCTGTCGTACTTGTCTGCAAGGCACAGTCTCTGTCTGCAAGGCACAGTCTGTCTGCAAGGCACAGTCTGTCTGCAAGGCACAGTCTCACAGATTCCATTAAACAGGTTTCCTTCCTCGGTTGCCAGCCCTGATGCTCAGATGTACTCCTTTCGTCTTCCTCACAAAGTGCCCTCTCTGCACCAGGCTGCGTGACCTCTCCAGCTCAGTGTTGGTAGACCCTGCTGTAATGGTCCATAGCCTTGGTGGAAGCAAAAGGATATAGGATCCATACTAGGTTGAATAGTGTTCCCCCCAAACTTTCTGTTGACTTGGAACCTCAGGATGAGATCTCATTTGAAAACAGGGTCTTTGCAGGTGTAACCTAGTTCAAATTAGGTTATACTGCATTAGGGTGGGCCCTACTCCACTGTCTGTTGTCCTTAGAAGAGAAAACGGAGACACAGATGGACCCTCAAGGGAAAGGCCGTGTGATGACCGAGGCAGAGGTTGCAGTGATGCAGTAGGGACTGCTGGCAACACCAGAAGCCAGGAAGAAGCATGGAAGGATTCTTCTGCAGACCCTTCACAGAGGGCATAGCCCTGATGACCTTGACTTCAGACTTTAGTTCCTGGAACTGTAAGAGCATAAATTCCATTTGTGATAATTTGTTATGGTGGCCTGAGGAAACTAATATCATACTCACTGGTCAAAACTTGGCAGTACTTCTGTGAAGATTTGGTGGTACCCCCATGTGCCATGCATAACAATTAGTGCAGCACTGCGCTGAGATCACCATGAAGAATGCATTGAGAGGCACAGAATGATCCATCTGGGAGGATCCTTGGAGATAATGTAGTTCAGCCAGCTTCTTTTAAAGATGTGGAAGATAAAGTCCAAGAAGGGCAAGAGTCTTGTCCAGGGTCACATGGCTATTTGATTGCAGGCCCTGTATCTGTTTGGTTTGCATTGCATCCCCTGTAACCTGGAACCCTGCTTGGTACCTAGCAGGTACTCAATAAACATTTGTTGAATGAATGAATGAGTGGATGGATGGATGCACCCTAAACGTCTGATTATGTTCTCACGGCCTGCTATGATTGAAACCGACACTAGTTTGTTTAAATTGTCAATTCTTTTCCTCCAAATGCTTAGATTAATACCTACCAACTATGAATTGATTTTTATTGTTGAAAATGTCAAGGCTTCTTGGAGATCTAGCGAGAGAAAATTTCCAAAATTGAAGTATATTGCTCCATAGGGTTTCTTTCACTACCCAAGAAAATTTTCCTGTTCCATTGGACATTCTTCTTCAATAAATGGTTGAATTTCATAAAAATAGTGCCACCTAAAATTTGCTAATATTATACTAAACTATTGACTCTAGTTATACTTGGCTTCAGGCCTTGAAGATTGCTCCTTCACCTGTTGTTCACAAGCATGAAAGCATCATGACTAAGAGCCATCATTTATCAGGTAACTACAGCGTGTCAGATATTCATTAGAAACTTTGCTACATTATCACCTATCTTCACAGTAAAGATTACAATAAAGATAACACCTTTCAAGGTATTGATTGTACCTGTGTTGTCCAATAAGGCAGCCACTAGCCTCGGAATGAGCTTTTTTTAGAGGTCTGACGGTAGCAGTGACAGGCTCATGGCTTGGTGAACACACAGGAGGATGCTCTTCTGAGTTTTAAAACTCCTACTTATCTTACAGATAAAATTTCTCAAGTGTGCAAAGAAATATGTCCAAGAGATATTTGTTACAAAATGTTTGTAAGAGCAAATGGTTGGAAACACCTAAAATGCCCAACGACAGGGATTAGTTAAAGGGTACAATCCATTAATCGGAAGCCAGAAAGCCACTCAAAAGAATGAGGCAGGAGTTCCCGTCGTGGCGCAGTGGTTAACGAATCCGACTAGGAACCATGAGGTTGCGGGTTCGGTCCCTGCCCTTGCTCAGTGGGTTAACGATCTGGCGTTGCCGTGAGCTGTGGTGTAGGTTGCAGACGCGGCTCGGATCCCGCGTTGCTGTGGCTCTGGCGTAGGCTGACAGCTACAGCTCCAATTAGACCCGTAGCCTAGGAACCTCCATGTGCCGTGGGAGCGGCCCAAAGAAATAACAAAAAGACCAAAAAAAAAAAAAAATGAGGCAGATCCACAGGTATTCATATGGAAAAATATCCAAGATATAAGGTCTAAATGGTATCATCCCATTTGCGTAAAATAAATAAAATGATATACAAACGTACAGTAGGAAGGTGAGAAAGAAGGATGGTACAACCTTATTTGTGCAAAATAAAGATAATAATGTAGAATATATGTAGAAATGGAAGAAGGGAGGGAAAACATTTCTGAAAGAATGTATAAAATACTGTTCATATAATGGCATGTATAACTAGGGAGGAGAGGGTGGGAACAAAGAAAAGGTTTTTTTTAACCTAAAACCCTCCTCTACTGTTCATTTTTTTTTTTAACAATGTGCATGTATTAAGCTTATTTAAAACCCAGTTATTTAAAAATAATGACAAGTGGAGGGTGTATGACTTGTTATTAACACCCTTGGGGTCAACAAAGAGACCACAAAGAAACCATGCAAGCCTATTTCTGCACTGATGCTCAGAAATTAAGAAAAAATGTTGGTTTATAGAAGAATTTATACTAATACATGCAAGCTCAGGTAATAACATGCTCAGAATTAATAGACCAGGGATGGTGTCACTGAACACATTCAAAACAGAGTTTGGCCAAGCTGTCAGAGGAAAGATATTCTAGAGCACAAATATTGAACAGATGGATGGTGCAAGATGCTTCCCAAAATGTTACTAAGTCTCAAAAGGATAGAGAAAAATGTAATATGTGGCATGAGTTCTTAAATCACAAGGGGCCTCTTTTTTTCCTGCTTTAGTGGGCTAATGTGTGAGGCAACAGATATTAAGCTGTAAAATTACTGAGTCTTAATATTTTCTGATTGCTTTGTCTGTGCCAGGTGTTTAGCCCTCACAACCACCTGTGAGGTAGAGTGTTCACCAATGGGTAAACTGATGTTCACAGAAGTTAAGCAACCTGTCTGAGGGCGCTTGGTGAGTAGGTGATGGAGCATCCCCCCACCTTTGAGCCTCCTGCCTGCTCAGCTCTGTGCATCTCAGCATTCCAGGGGGAGGGGCTTGTTTATGCATCCTCTTACTCGGCAGGAGAGGAAGCCGAGGTCCATGGGTGAAGAAACATGCCTGAGACCATGGTCCAGGCAGTGGCCAAGGCAGGCCTGGAACTCAGGTATCCATTCCCAGGGCATGTTCATCCAGCTTAACAAACTTTTCTCTTAGGTCTTGGGTGTATGGCAGGTGTTTCAGACAATGTTGAACTGAATTAAATCTAGCTCTTACATGTACCATATTGTACGAGGCCTCTGATAATAAGGTTCCTTTGTGAAACCTGCACTTTCCCAGATCTGAACATCCTCTTCGCAATTTTTGCACTGTTCCTATGGGTCGTGAGCACCACCTGTCAATTCCGTAGTTTGTGGAGTTGATAACTATGGCACCGCTTAACTTCATCTAAGCCAAAAATATGTGCAAAAACATAGGTTTAGTGGTTTTCTTTTAGCACATATATATTTTGAAGTGTAATGATGATCGTATTACTCCCCTTTTTAAAAGAACTTAATTTGATTTTAGAATAACGCCTCAGATACCTAGCCTGGGCCTATGGGAGGAGGGGTCTGCAATTTGGTCTCTTGATGCTACAGGTGACTTTTGAGTCTTATTTTTTCTGCTCAAATGCACATTTGTCTCAACGTTCACACCCTTTGCACATGCTTTTCCATCTGCCTGGAGCATTCTTCTGGGGAGCAACTTGTCTGGGGATCAGCCTAAAGGCCCGTCTTTTGGGGAGGTGTTTCCCAAGCCCCAGGGCAGTCCCTTGAGATTCCTGTCACACTTGGAGTTCTTTGGTCACTGTAATATTTCCCAGCAGACCATGGGCTCCAAGAGGGCAGGAACCACCTTTCTCTTGTTTATTGGGGTAGAATCCTCAGAAGCCAGCCTACAGGTACTAGCTGTCTTATTGATTAAATCAATGAGAAAAGAGGAAAAACCCTATGCAATACAGAGAAGACATCTCAGGAAGTATAACAGGTTATACATAAGTGATTTCAGAATTTATCACTATTTTATACTCAAATATGAATGTAAGCTTCTAATGATATCCCCAGGTTATTGACAAAAGGCTCTGTTCAGTGTGCCGCCAGAAAAAGTGGCAGTGAAATTCATTTGAAAACTATTTCCTTTAACAGTCAAACTGAAAAAAATCTTACAATGGGGACATTAACGATCTGAAAAAACAAAAAACTTAGCAAAATACCTACTGATGCCAGAAAAACAAAGTGTTACCATACTTCGAGTTAATGTAAGTTGTATTTATGAATCTTTATATTACAAATGGGTATATTTCATTTCCCCCCATCTTATTCAGTCCCCAGGAGGTTCACGGATAATAAAACAAATGAATTTCTTTCTCCATTAGCCTGTCATTGCCACTTTCAAATGGCTCCTTGCCCATACACTCTAATATTTTTCTCATAATAAGTGGTAAAGTCTTCAGACTACTCATTTATCTTAACCACGTCCTTTGTGTTCCAGAAAAGACAAATAATATATTACCGTCTGTCTACACCAGAGAAGGAGGTAAATTGAGGCAAAGATGTGAAATAATTTCTTTAAGTTTATGCAATTAATCAGTATTTACTCGTCCATCTATATCAATGACGCAACAACTGTATAGTGATTGCCTATTTGGTACCAACTTCTGTTTTAGTTGCTGGTAATACAATAGGAAATAAAGTGATGTTCCAGTTTTCAGGTAGCTGCTATTCTAGCTGGGGGAAATAGACATTAAACAAGTAAATAAATAAATAATCATTATCTAATGGTGATAGACTGAATGTTTGCCTTCCCTCAAGTTCGTATTTTGAAATCTAACCCCCAATTTGACACTATTAGGAGATGGGGTCTTTGGGAGGTGATTAGGTCATGGGGGTGGACCTTCATAAAGGAGACTAGTGCTCTACTAAAAGAGACCCCAGAAAGCTCTCTTACCCCTTTCCACCACATGCGGACACAGCAAGACAGCCATCTGCAAGCCAAGAAGCAAGTTCTCACCATACACCAAATCTGCTGGCATCTTGGTCTTGGACTTTCCAGCCTCTAGAACTGTGAGAGATAAATTTGTCTTTTTTTCTGTTGTTGTTTTTTTTAGGGCCCCACCTGTGGCATATGGAGGTTCCCAGGCTAGTGGTCTAATTAGAGCTGTTGCTGCCAGCCTACACCAGAGCCACAGCAATGCCAGATCTGAGCCGTGTCTGTGACCCACACCATAGCTCACGGCAATGCCGGATTCTTAACCCACTGAACGAGGTCAGGGATTGAACCCAAAACCTCATAGTTCCTAGTCAGGTTCGTTAACCACTGAGCCACGACAGGAACTCCCAAATTTCTGTCTTTTCATCCACTCAGTCTATGATATTTTGTTATAGCAGCATGAATGGCCTAAGACAAATAGTTACAGGAACTATAGTAAAAATAACATTTACTATTAGAGTTATTTAGCTCTAACCCCAACCCTGGGGGCACCTACTGCTGTGTGGTCAGGGAGGCCTCTCTGAAATGGTGACAGCAGAGCTGAGAACTGAATGCCAAGAAGAAGCCAGGGAAGGCTAATCTGGGGGAGGATATTCTAGGCAGAGGCAACAATAAGACCAAAATTTTCAGGTGGGAGCAAGCTTGGTATGTTCAAGGAATAGCAAGGAGATCATGGTGGCTGGGATGTATGAGCGACACAGGTGGGCGATGAATGTGGACACAGGAAGGAGCCAGCTCAAACGGAGTCTTGTAGGCCATGGCGAGGAGTATGGATTTTATTCTACAATTTTCTTCTAGTTATGGTGACACTATAAACAAAAGCAGAGGATGACATGCGATTTATGCTCTTGAAAGTTCACTCTGGTTACAGTGTTGAGAATGGATCATCTGGGGACAACAGTAGGAGACATCAAGTGGTACAGACAAGAGATGAGTGTCTTGGGCCAGGATGATGTCAACGGAAGTGGAGGAGAGTGGATGGATTGTATACATGGTTTTTGAGCAAAACAAGAATTTGCTGATCTACTGGATATTGAAAGTAAGGCAAACCGAGTCAAAGATGACACTGATTTTTGGCTTGAGCGAATGACTAGATGACAGTGCCATTTACTGAGTGATGGTGGGGGTGGAAACTGATGTTTTCTTTTGGTATCAAGGGCAGGGAGTCAAAAATTCTGTTTTGGACATATTAATTTTGAGATGCCTTTTAGAGATGCTTGGCCAAGTAGTGATGCCAAGTAGGGAGGTGTTAGATCCACAAGTCTGGATGAGAGCATTTAGAGCTGGAAATCACCAGTGTGAAGTCACCAGTGTGAGGATGGTATTTGGAACTTGAAAGTCAATGATGTAACTGAGGAAGACAATGCTGTTGCAGAAGGGGCAGCCTCCCCTCCCAAGTTTTCTCTTCTAGGTCCCCTGTTAACCACTGTGGTTAACAGAGGGTGAATCTGTGGGCCATAGCTCAACAGATTCACCCTCCCATCCCATTATATTAAATAAACATTTACTGCTTCTTCTATATGGAAGATGTTACCCTAAGAAATAAGGGTCGTGGCTCAGCAGAAATGTATCTGACTGGCATCCATGAGGATGCAGGTTCGATCCCTGGACTTGCTCAGTGGGTTAAGGATCTGCTGTTGCCATGAGCTGTGGTGTAGGTCTCAGACGCAGCTCAGATCCCGCATTGCTGTGGCTGTGGCTGTGGCCAGCAGCTACAGCTCTGAATGGACCCCTAGCCTGGGAACCTCCACAGGCCGTCATGGGTGCGGCCCTAAAAGACAAAAAGAAAAAAAAAAAAAGAAAGAAAGAAGGGGCTACAAAAATAGGTGACTAAAACATGATGCTGTCGCTCAACTTGTTCATAAATCTGTAGGTAAGAGTAACTCTAACATAAAAGGTAGAATCTTAACATATTTCCAAGAGAGTGGAAGGGTCTTTAAAATGTAAATTTGGAAAGACAGGCTGGGAGCAGAACACAGAGGGTCAAGAAACTGGATTTTTTTTTTCTTTCTGCTTAGACAGCAGGATGCCACTGAAGATTTCTGAGTTCCATGACCAGATTAACACCTTTTCTTACCTGTCCAAGGATTATTCATCCTCCCTGGTCTAGCTCAAATCTCATCCCATCCACAAAGTATTGCCCACCCTCTGCTACCACTCACTTTTCTCTTTCTTTTTTGCTTTTTAGGGCTGAACCTGAGGCATATGGATGTTCCCAGGCTAGGGGTTGAATTGGAGCTGAGCTGCCGGCTTACACCACAGCCACAGCAATGTGGGTTCAGAGCGGTGTGTGTGACCTACACCTCAGCTCATGGCAATGCCAGATCCTTAACCCACTGAGCAAGGCCAGAGATCGAACCCACATCCTCATGGATACTACTAGTCCAGTTTGTTTCCACGGAGCCACAAAGGGAACTCCTACCACTCACTTTTCATCTTTAACTCCTTCAAGTTTTATTCTCTAGTGTTAATCCACTTAGCACTGTCTCTTTCAGGTGGTTTATTTGCAGGAACATCTTACTTTTCCAACTGGTCTATAAATTCCTTTTAAGCAGGGCTCATGAGTTAAATTCATAGTCTCTGGCTCAGGAGACAAACACAACAAGCCCTGAAGCCATGCCTGCTGCTTCCAGTGTCACTTCTTTGGGGAGGCTTCCATGACCTCTGATTAGATCAGACCCCTTCGTTCCAGGCTCTTATAGAATCATTTTCCAGCACACCTCTCAGGTTTTATCTATCCTATATGTGACTATTTGAATAGGATCCATCTTCCCATAGGCTGGCAGTTCCCAAGAACAGGGATCACCTCTGATTTTGCTCATGATATAGTCTTTTGTTTGTGTGCAACATCTGTTGAAAAACTGAACAGGCGTGGTCTTATGTGTTCAAAGGGTCAAGGGTCAAGGGGCTTGAGCAGAGTAGTTCTAGGCATGGTCCAACTGCCTGCAGTTTCTGCGGGAGCAATGAAATTCACACGGCAAAACTACCCCTCAGAGGAGGTTCCTCCTGATAAACTTCCCTTCTGCTTCGGGATAAACTATTTCCCAGAGGGTGGCTCTTCTATGGTAAGGAGATCCCCTTGAAGGCTGATTTATCATCACTTAGGACACTTGAGTCCTCCTTCTCATACAGCTGAGCAGGAGGCAGAGCAGTGTTCCCAGCTGTCAGGAAGCAGCAGCACGCTGGCAGCAGCCATGGTCATCCAGGCAGATGGAGCGACATGTATACTTACATATATAGTTCCTAATCAATAGGTTCCAGTGAAAACATGAAAACTCAAGAACATTATTGGAACTTAAGGGGCTCTGAAGGAGTTTAATTCCTTAAAGCAAATTAACACAATCAGGGTTTTTAGCTGCAGATGACTTCAGGGCAAAATGAACTGAATGATCCAACTTTCCTCCCTAAACTGGTAAATCTCTTCCAAATTAGGTACTGCTAGCAATTTTGCTAAGAAATGCATTTCTGGGGACAGCCAAGAAGAGCCCTGAAATCTTTCAATCTTAGGCCCCTGCCTGCTTCTTGCCACCCCGCCGCCCCACACACTTTTATAGCTACACGGGTTTCTTTCTTTCTTTTTCTGGGACGGGGGTGGGGGTGGGGAACGCTTTCAGGGCTGCACCCATGGCGTATGGAAGTTTCCAGGCTGGGGGCTGAATCGGAGCTGCAGCTGCTGGCCTACACCACAGCCACAGCAACGCCAGACCTGAGCCCCCTCTGCAACCTACGCATTTCACCGCAACGCTGGATCCTTAACCCACTGAATGAGGCCAGGGATGGAATCCGCATCCTCATGGTTACTAGTCGGGTTTGTTTCCACTGAGCCACAACTTCCTTGTGGCCCAGGCTTCTTTCTTCTCTTTCTCTAATAGGCCAAACTTCTTGTCCTCTAGGAACTTTGTTATTGTTTGCTCATAGCAGGTGGCCAGTAAATATCTGTTAATCAATAAATAGACTGATAATCTAATTATGTCCCTGTAAAATCCCATAACTTGTCTGTCTGTGCTTGAGCCACGTGTATTAGAGACAATATAAGTGGTGGCTTCAAGATTTAACCTAAGATTTATTATTTCTGATTCTTGCTTTATTCATGCATGTGTCAGCTGGGGAAAAAAAAGCACAAAACCTAAAAGCTGAGAATTATGTTTCATTCTGTGGATGTAAGCCTGGGAGACAGGTTTTCAGACAGCTCTGAGGGACTATTTTGAAGAAGGGAGGAGCCAGGGCACAGAGGCGTTTTTGCAACCAAGACCAGGTAGTTGGAGTATCAAAAGATTACTGTTAATTAAAGAAAAATCAGACATCTCGAGTTAATGAACTTAACACTTCTCTGTGTAGGGGAAGATGCAAGAGTCTGGGCTCATTGAAAGCATTCCTCTGACAGGCATCTTAACCAGCCAGGGCCAGTATCCAATTTTTCTCCATCCTCAATCCCCTCAGGGTGCGGTTAGGATGGCTGCGATGGCTGATGGCTCACTGGCTACAACATCCTTTGTTTATTGATATGATAGTGACATTCTTCATCCACACAGGTGGATATCTTCAAGGAACATGACTAGCCATTTTATCTAACACAAACCACATTTTGCTCCGTAATTCATGTGAAGATGGCCTTGTTGCCCATTACCAGTTGCCTACAACTTCTGTTCTTCCCTGCTTGCTTAGTACTAGAACCCTTTGGGGCAATGTATCCAGTGAAAAAATAGACAGTTTCATCTTCCTAGGCTTTCTCACAGCTACTGCAGGTAGTGCTGTAACCCAGTCCTGGCAGCTGAATACTGAAAGTCAGGTCAGGGTTCTGGAAAGCTACAGCCTTCTTGATAAAAAGGTACAGACTCAGCTGGTATGTCTTTTGCCCTTTGACCTTCTACCCTTTTCCCTGCCTGGAATGCAGACGTGGTGCTGAAGGAGAAGCAGCTGTTCAGTGTAGCAGGTGCTGTCAGTGCTCTGTCCGTAGCCCCTGGACACTCACCATTGTTGATATTCATCACAGGCTTCCTATTGAAGGCTCCTGTGACTCTGTTGGAGGGCTTGAGCTGGCTACAGGATCGTGCTTAGCCTATGTGTGTGCGTGTGGCAGGTTGGAAATGCCTTAAGAGTTAATGACCCTGGAAACAGCCTTCAATGACAGATGGCAGTTGGTGCGTAAACATCCAAGCTTCTTGGCTTTCAGGTGAGACAACTTTGAGGCATGAGCTACACATGCTGGGGGCAGAGAGAGTGCCCTGAGGTCCCTAGAGAGACTGAACCCCAGTTGCCCGCAGCAACAGCCCACTCATTAAAGCATCCTGTATTGGCTTTCTTTTCTGTCTCACTTCCATACTATCCTACCCTCCTGGGTTCATCTTCCAAATAAACTCCCTGCACATGAATCCTTGTCTCAGGGCCTCCGGGGGAACCCAACCTAAGGCGCCCTGCAACTCTGCAGATAAAAGCCACATGCTAAGGGTGGAAGCTCTGACCTGATTTTCTGTGGATTTCTTGTTATTTGAAAAAAAACACCTCTTATTTGGGTAGGCCACCACAATTGGGTTTCCATGGCATGCAGCCAAATGTAATTGTAACTGGGATCTGGAGGAGTTTTTAGTTGAGTTCAAATGCAACCAGTCATCAGCTGGATGTGGGTGCTAATAGAGCTGACACTACCAACGTGATTACCAGCCCCAGGCCACATTGCATGTTACAGCTTGCACAGTGCTTACTTACATGTTGCTACAGTTAATCCTCAGGTTACTTTTGTGAGGTAGGAGTATCACCTCCACTTTATTGCAGTCCAGAGAGTCCCACTGTTACATGGCTAGTGGCAGAATCAGGCCTCCAAGCCCAGTGATCTTCCACCATAGGGAGACAGGGGCCAGGTGTTCATTCTAAGGAGTCTGTGGCATTTCAGCAACAAGTTGACCTCTGCCTGTTCTTCTTGCCTGTCTCCTGAGATCCTGTGCCTTTCCATGCCTGCTTTCACTTCCATGGCGCTGCAGACATTTTTTCCTACCAGAGCTACCCCTCCCAGTGCCAAACCTCATCACAAACTTTATATACTTATCACAGGTTCTCTAAAACATGAGCTAAATCCTCTCATCGCTAGGCCTTTGCTCAAGCTCTTGCCTTTGCCAGGAACACTTTACTTCAGCTGTATTTGGGCCTAGTGAGGATGGTCTTGCTAGCTGCATCCTCATGGTAACTGGGCAGGTCAGCCACCTCAGTGCGGCTCATAGCACCAAAACCACATAGGTGTTTACTAAATATAAGCAAAATTTACATGGGTAGCCACAGGAGAATCCACATTGAATTCAAATTTACTCCTGTTTAAAATCATTAACGTCAAATTCCATCACACATAAAAATGAGTGTATCTCTATAGAAGACTTCGGACAAATGAAATATACTCCATTGAATATTTACTACATTACATTCAAGTACAACTTTAAAAAAAGAACAAAATTACAATTAAAATGGTAATCATTTAAACCATCATCTGAACCATATCAAATAATACTCATTTACTTGTATGAAATGTGTTGAGATCCTAGGAGCTTATTAGCACTTTTAACATTTCTGGTCTAGATGAGAAAAGATTGCTCTCTTAATGGTGATTCAGGAAATGTGATATACTTGTGTTAGAATGGCTGGTGTGTGGAGACAAGGCTAGCACCTATGACAGACTGGGCCCTGGAAAACAAGCATGCCATGCTCCCATGCTGCTCTGGGACACGGAATACAACGTCAGATCTAGGGTGGAACTGCATGCAGGGCGTGGAGAGGACTGTGCCAAGGGGTTCACTGAGGTTGGAGGACAAAGGGGAAAGCTGTGTATTTTGACTTTAAAAATAGGTGTGAAGTGAGGTGAAGATGCCAGGAGCCTTCTCACAACCATCGAGGTCAGCAACTCTCAAGATACTTATATCAAGGTAGTTGGTAGGAAAGATAACTGCTCATTGGGTCCGACTCAAGAATTGGTAGGAAATTCTTGGTAGGAAAGATAACTGCTCACTGGGCCAGTCTCAAGAATCAGAACAGATGCATCTTTGAGGATAGGCTTCTCAAATTGCCTATAAACAAGTGGCATTCAGCTCAGAAAATGCCGACCTGTCTGGTTTCAGCTGGTAAGGAATCTTTAAAAATGTTTACATGTCTATTTTTGGTAAATTTATTTCACAAAGCCACCATTTCATTTCATAAGGACAATAAGGTTCATTAAATCACAATACAAGACAAAATTTATAAATAAGATGACAGAACTATTTCAAATACATTTTGTTGAGTAAAGGCATTTTCACTAACTAAAAACTCCAGTGAGACAAAAGGATAATTACACCATTACTGTCAAAAGACTGTTAGACTGTAGTTTAAGTTCAAAAGGTTAAGGATTCTACAAAAAGATAACATGACTATTAATTACATATGAAGAGTATTTGATTAGCTACAGAAAATGTTAATAAATGTGGTTTTCTTCCTGTGAGAAATGGGCTTTAGAAAGTAATACCAACTCCACTTAAATTTTGACCTATTTTAATTCCTTATCAAGGGTACCATAACTTGCAAAATTCAAAGTAATCCTGTTACTGTGGCCACCAACTTAAGTCACAATTATGTTTCTAAAATAATTTATTCAGGATATACTGGAGTGCATAAAAAAAAAAAATCCCAAACCTGCTATACTGGGATAGGTCTGGAGGTGCTATCTAAAGCTCTGAGGGATATTCAGGGGACAGACGTCAGACAAACGATTTTGAAAATTTTTAAATTTTCAAGAGAAACATTCTGGGAAGGAAAGAAAGAAACATTCCTGGGAAGGAAAAAAGTGTTTTATAATCTAGGGCATGTTCAACAGCCCTTGCTCTCATAGCTAAATGTATGAAAACAGTTTTCTTTAAAGAGATACAGGTCTATGAGCCAAGACAAGCTTTGGCTAAATGATTGGTAGCTTTTGTTTGGCTCTGGAGGTTTCCATGGAAACAGCCTGAGAGACAGAAAAGGCAGCATTATCATCTTTATCTGTAATGCCATCTGATAAAACTGCACATTGATTCATTCATGCTATCCAGAGCAGATGTATCACTTCTGATAAGCCTTGACAAAGGGAGGCAGGAGTTCTATCCAGTCACACTTTGAATTTCCTGCCTTCCTCCATTTGAAACCTTAAATTAAAATCCTGATAAAACCTCCTCTGAACAGTTCCCTCAGGAACCTCTAGTTCAAGTAATGCTTCAGTGATCAGAAGCCAAATGAAGAAACGTGAAGCACATGGAGCTCCACTGCCAAGTTCTTAAAATTATACGATGCCAAGCTTGCTGTAGCTAAAGAAATTATTCTGAAGAGTATTTACAATTCCATTATATCAGCTCTCAGCCAGGCAAGAAATACTGTCTTAAGTGTTTATTATACACAGTGGAATCAGGTGGCATCGTTCATAATTTTTCTCCTTCTTCACATCTAGTTCATTTGTATGTGCGTCTATGTATCTATATATTTAATATAGTAACACATACCACACGCCAGTATCTAGTCTTATTTCAGGTTAGAGCTTCTCCGAAAGGCCACAAAAGCAGCTCTAGCTCAGAATTCTACCTCTGAAGTACACAAAAATAAAAACCTCAACAGGAATAAAATATAAACGAGACAAACAAGATACGGAGTCATGCATCCTTTAGCACCGTATGTAAGACCACAGAGGGCAAGAGTGTTGATGGAGATCTCAAGAGGAATTCAGCTGTGGGTTTTGCCCTGGAAGGGCATCCCAAACACAGAACCATCCTGTAAAGTCCAGTACTTTCAAAAAGGAAAAGCCTGAGAAACTCTATTAACAGAAATGTCAAAATCTGTAATTTATCAGACAGATGATTTGACATTATTTCTTATTCTAAAAACACTGAAGACACTACTCTTTAGGAATAAACTGTTCACTTGCGGGATCAGTTGGGAAATCACTGCCAGCTCAATGAGCTAAATGATGCCTCAGTAAGTTAAAAAGACATGAGAGACCCCCAAAAGGACCAATTTACTCACGGAAAACAGCTCACTAATGAGCAGTTAGCTCCCTGATATCTGCATAACACAGACATGGGCTACCCTGGGAAGATGCAAACTAGCACATACAATTGTATGTTCCATGAGCAGGACAACTGAAAAACACCCACACCCCCTGCACACAACTTTGGTGTGGGAATCCAAATCACAGAATAAAGTCTCAGCTTGGTCCTTCCCATAAAAAGGGACTGAAAGTCTAGGGAAGGGCTTATTTAGAATGGGGCTGAAGATCTTTGTGGTGTAAAGATAGCAGGTAAGAAGTTATAGGGCTTCGAAATGACTTTAGATATCATCTAGGGCAAATCCCTCAGCTTATTGGTGGGGAAACTTAGGCCTCAAATAAGTGTCAGCCCTAAACAATGGAAAAACCATGAGTAGAAGAGAAGCCATGAACTCTTGATGTGGTATTTTCCCCATTACACTGATCTCTCAGGCTCCTTTAAATCTCAGTGTGTATCATTTAATCAAGCTGGGGAAAATGACTGAGAAAGATCAGATAGGAAAAACGCTGAATCTTTAGAAAGATTTTGGTAATAATTCATTTTCTAGCATGCTTAATACTAACAAGGGGGAAAAAAAAACCCCACTTGTCTTTTGGTAAAAATGTTATTTCCTGCACGAAACAGGTTCCTTTTCTGAGAGCTGATTTTGTAGGTATTGGGATAGCTCACAGCTGGCAGTTTTCATATGCCCCATCCTTGTAGCTGGAGTTCGATCCGGCAGATCCTGTATCGTCAGGCGGGCTGAAATGACTGCTATCTTGAGAATCTGTGTCGATACTCTTGGTCTCTGACTGAGGGTGGACAGAAACCTGAACTGCTATCTCCTGGCCTTGTTCACTCAGAGAACCATCGTCCGAATCGCCTCCTGGTGAACTACTCCGGCCCATCTCCGTGTTAATGACGTAGATGCCGTCTTGAGCATTCAAGGCG
Organism: Phacochoerus africanus; assembly: GCF_016906955.1. Taxonomy (NCBI): domain Eukaryota; kingdom Metazoa; phylum Chordata; class Mammalia; order Artiodactyla; family Suidae; genus Phacochoerus; species Phacochoerus africanus. The sequence continues at coordinate 10,829,317 of NC_062544.1, read as the reverse complement.
GGTCTCTCTTTAATCCTTTCTCCCATGTCATCAGGGTCATCCACTCGCACAGCCTCAAACATCTCCTCTACGAAGGCCCGACAGTTCAGAATAAGGGGTGGCAGAGGGACACTTCTCGCCAGTTCTTCGATGTAACGGGCGAACTCCATGGTTTTAAACTGCGTGACTTTGGCCAGCTCCAGGGTCTTAGCCGAGGTGATGATGGGGATGCGTTTCGCGATCTCAAAGGCCTTCTGAAGCTTCTCTGCCCCTTCAGTTCGGAAGAATTCATTGATGGCTTTCTCGGTTTTACGAAGGTGGCTGCTCATCATGCACAGCCGTGTGACATTCAGGATGAGAGTGATTGTGAAGGCAATCAGGCAAACGATCATGTAGTACACGCTCATGTCTCCTGAGGTGAAGATAACGCGCAGGGTGACCGAGTAGGAGGCACGGATTGGAGAGGTGATAAAACATGTATAGAGCCCACGGTCCGCAAAGGCTACCTTGGTGATATTCAGGAAGTTATCAGAAACCAACCATTTTCCACCTGATGACCCAACAGAAATAAAAAATTACAGCATAAAGAATACTATCACTAAATATGCCCACTGCCTTATCACTAGTCTACCTTTTCATGAGACTACTTTAAATCAACGCATCTATTAGGTTTTGCTATTTGCTTAAATCACGTTAAGACAGGGGAGACTTTTATGTCCAGAGTCAGAATCAAGATCTTCCTTCCTGACACAAATGATTATCATAGCTGCCTTTTTATTGCTAGATGTTAAGAAATCTTTCAGGGAGACGGGTGTGTTGACAATGTTAAATGACTAATTTTTTTTTCTTTTTAGGGCCGTACATGTAGCATATGGAAGTTCCCAGGCTAGGGGTTGAACTGGAGCTGCAGCTGCCAGCCTACACCACGGTCACAACGACGTGGGATCCGAGCTTCGTCTGTAATCTATGCCACAGCTCATGGCAATGCCAGAGCCTAACCCACTGAGAGAGGCTAGGGATCGAACCTGCATCCTCAGGGTTCCTAGTCAGGTTTGTTACCACTGAGCCACGATGGGAATGCCCCTAAAAGACTAATCTTAAAAAAAGATGCTTATGTACATGTGTGTCTACACCACAATCTTTATCTATACAGTCTCATTAATTAGAAGGGTATGCCTCAGAAATAATAAAACAATGGTTATTTCTGGGGTAATGGGTATGAGTAATTTTTATTTTCTTTTAAACTGTTTACTTTCAATACAGAACTTATTAAAGAAGAAACAAAACCTTACTTTAAAAAAACGCTACCAATTTAAGGCATTTGTTTAATTTAAGTGGCTAAACTGGCATGCCTTGCACATGTTAATTTGTTTTGTTCGAAAAGTTGGTTGATGATATCTTGATTTTCTGGCAAGAGTAAGTGAAGCATGAGCCAAAGATATGTCTCACAAGTCAGGGTAAATGAACAGCTTGGCAGAGAGAATAAAGTTGCCCTTAAGATGTGTAGGCTTCTGTTTTAAACCTAAAACATGTTGCCTCTCTTTCATATATGAAGGTATCTTTGTTGGCAGAACATGTATACAAAAGTTTATGACTATGAAAAGCAAAGCACACTGATTGGTTCAACACAAGCCCCACCTTGATTCAATATCGTTTAATAACCTGGTTCTGCTTGCCCAATCCTCACCTTTTAAAAGTTCTGAGTGTACTCTGTGTTTTAACTATGAAGATCATTCAAAGATGAGACAGACGAGCCAAATATATACATATTTTGGCCACACTCATGGCATGGGGAAATTTCTGGGCCAGGGACTGACTCCATGCCACAGCAGTAACCATGTTAGATATTCAACCACTGGGCCACCAGGTAACTCCCTAGATGGGCTAATCTCAGGTGAAGGTGAATCCCAAGGACTAAAGGTCGTATCCCAAAAGAGGCTGGGTGACTGCTGTTAAGCATCACTTCACAGTCTAATCTTCCAGATCTCTTTCATCCCTGAGATTCTAGGATTCTGGACTATTTTAGTGACACAGCAATTAGTAAGTATTGTGGATCATGCCCATTTTAATTATCATCAAAATTTATCTAAATTCTACAGTTATATTTAAGAGCCATCACTTCACTAATGTAAAAAGAGGAGGAAAACACGTGGCTATGAATATAGTCATTGTTTTACAAGCTTCTGATCTATAAACTTAGAACTATGAAAAGGATACCCTGTGAAAGCATGGTATGGTGAACTACATAGACTTCATTAGTCAACCATTATACTATAACCACAATCTAAATTCTCTAGTTCACTTGCTGATAACAGCTCAAGATTTATGAACCTTATACTAGACTGACATGCTCTTTAAACTCTTCTGACTTGAGAGCCATAAAATTTAATACAGTTGTCCAGGGCTGCTGCTGAAAGCATCAATGATAGATGTTAATGGTTTTCAAAGTAAAGGCAAAATAGAAAAATAAAATGTCCATTCCACTTGGCTGGTCTCATTCTAATCTAAGCTTTGTTTGTACAGTCAGTCTGTAATAACCACACTGATTAATTCACATCTTACATGTGTTTGGTCAGGACCCTAGAGCCAAAGGAGGCTGGGAATCTAGTTCAATGGATCCAAACAGGGAACCCTAAATCATATGCAAAATTCACATTTGGATACCACTCTGGAGATTCTGACTTAATAGGCTATATTCTAAAGAAGCTCTGTTCTTTCTAACATTCAAATTCAAACTCTTCAATCCCTTAGTGGCCACTTAGTTTGTAAAAGGTTAAAATGTTTAGCATACACTTTATTTATTTACTTATTTGTCTTTTTGCTATTTCTTTGGGCCGCTCCCGCGGCATATGGAGGTTCCCAGGCTAGGGGTTGAATCGGAGCTGTAGCCACCGGCCTACGCCAGAGCCACAGCAATGCGGGATCCGAGCCGCGTCTGCAACCTACACCACAGCTCACGGCAACGCCAGATCATTAACCCACTGAGCAAGGGCAGGGACCGAACCCGCAACCTCATGGTTCCTAGTCGGATTCGTTAACCACTGCGCCACGACGGGAACTCCAGCATACACTTCACCTGTTTGCTTTTCTGTTTTCTATTCTAGTATGAATAGTCAAATACCCTTAAATTCCAAGAGATTAGGCTATTTTTCTACCAAAAAATATAAGGGGCCTTTTCCAAAAATGTAGTCTGTGAGGATCCCAGAATCTAATCTTTATCCCATTAATTTTTCATGGAGATGTCTTCTCTTTCTTTTTTTTTTTTTTGGTCTTTTTAGGGCGGCACCCTTAGCACATGGAAGTTCCCAGGCTAGGGGTCAAATAAGAGCAATAGTTGCTGGTCTATACCACGGCTCACAACAACACTGGATCTTTAACCCACTGAACAAGGCGAGGGATCAAACCCACATCCTCATGGATGCTAGTTGGGTTCCTTACCGCTGAGCTACAAAGGGAACGCCTGGAGATATCTTTTTAAGGTATTTTAATACCTTTCAAAAAAATCTTCCTAGCAGAACACTCTTAAAGTACACGCTGGTCACATTATCATGTTGGTATGGTTTTTAATACTGAGAGACAGGAGTTCCCGCTGTGGAAATGAATCTGACCAGGAACCATGAGGTCTCGGGTTTCATCCCTGGCCTCGCTCCGTGGGTTAAGGATCTGGCGTTGCCGTGAGCTGTGGTGTAGGTCACAGACGCAGCTTGGATCTGGTGTTGCTGTGGCTGTGGTATAGATTGGCAGCTGTAGCTCCGATTAGACCCCTATCCTGGGAACCTCCATATGCCGCGGGTGCGGCCCTAAAAAGCAAAAAACAAAAACAAAAACAAAAACTGAACATTTCCACAGAAAAGAAAATCATGGACTTGGAGAATAGACTTGTGGCTGCCTGGGGGGAGAGGGGGAGAGGGAGGGAGTGGGAGGGATCAGGAGCTTGGGGTTATCAGATGTAACTTGGAATGGATTTACAATGAGATCATGCTGAGTAGCATTGAGAACTATGTCTAGATACTCATATTGCAACAGAACGAAGAGTGGAAAAAAAATGTATACATGTAAGTGCAACTTGGCCCCATGCTGTACAGCGGAAAAGAAATTAAAAAAAAAAAAAAATCCTTATCAACTCTTCTTAAAAGATCCAAATCCAAAAAAAAAAAAAAAACCCCTGAGAAACAAAGAAATGCAAGAGAAACCCTCCTGTTTTAACTAAGGTATAGAAGAAAGAAATGAACTGGAAAGGCTTATAAAGTTCCTCCCCAGTGTCCTTCTGATTCTCAGAGGGACTTAAGTTTTATACACAGATCTTTATAACCATTTTAAAAACCATCCTGGATTTCTTCCAATATTTTTAGTAACTCACTTCTGATGAAAAAAAATTTTAGGAGTTCCTGTCGTGGCTCAGCGGAAACGAATCTGAAATGATCCATGAGGATGCAGGTTCGATCCCTGGCCTCGCTCAGTGGGTTAAGGATCTCATGTTGTGAGCTGTGGTGTAGGTTGCAGAGGCAGCTCAGATCCCACATTGCTGTGGCTGTGGTGTAGGTTGGTGGCTATAGCTCTGATTTGACCCCCCCCCCAGCCTGGGAACCTCCATATGCTGCAGGTGTGGCTCTAAAAAGACCAAAAAAAAAAAAAAATTATTTATGACAAGTTTACTTAAGTCTAGCCCAAATCCTTCTTGCTGTATTCACACAGGGCCACTACCCCTCCTACACACATTACACTTTAGGTGGGTGGAGCATCTGGAGTTGTGCAGTACATAGTCTGCATGGCTGTATGCAACAGCCCTGATGGAGTCTACCTTCAATGAAGAAGGAAATTTGCTCACCAGGAGGAGAAAAAATAGCTCACCATCATTATGTGAACACGTTTTACATTTCTAACCATTCTTTATTTTTTTTTCTTCTTCTGATTAAGTAATTACCATTATTTTGCTTTCTCTGATAGGTATAATAATTCAGGCCTTTCACAAGTTTTAAGTATGTACCATAGTACCTCATCTTAGAGATTTCTTGTTAAAAAGTGCCACAAAACCAAAAGAGAGAAGTAATAAGAAATGAGTAACCTTGATTAATTATACTCTGGAATAGTTACCTCTGTCTCTGTCATCCAGCTGCTGTCCTTTTGAGTTGTACCAATAGACATCTTCATAGTGGTCGACTGTGAGAAGACACTCAATTGAAACACTACTTCCTTCTCTGGCTATGATGACATCATCACCTGAGTGGGAATCTGTTGAAAATTCAAAACTTGGGAGAAATGATGCATTGAAAGAACTATGATTTACTCCCAGTGGGGTCATTTGGTTGAAGCCTACATCTTCCAATGCAAAAGCAGCTGGTACAGTAACAGTTACCACTAAAGTGAATAAACAACAATGTGGCTTCATGGGAAAATGGGAGAAAATCTTATTTAAATTTGGAGAATTCAAAAGCTTCTATATTACAACCGGAGCACAGTGGGTCCTTGATTGCTTGGTACTGCAGTTTCCCCCCAAAAATGATAGATCCAGGTATATTTTGACGTCTTCAAGATTAAAAGATATCAATGGTGACCAACCTAAAAGAAAGCAGGATAAAAAGTTTAACCAACAGGCTCATAATGGGGTGAGGCTTTACGTTCTGGAAAGAAATAGTGTGAAGCTAGTGAAAAGTGAAAATAACTGGCAGGAACATTAGGGAGTGAGGACATTCTCTCGTGGAGTGTGGGCTAAGGATCTGATGCTGCCATAGCTGTGGCGCAGGGTGCAACTGCGATATGAGTCCAGTCCCTGGGTTGGGAACCTCCACATGCTGTGGGTATGGCCAAAAATAAAACAAAACATTAGGGAGTGAAATAGAGAACATCATCTAAAAATCTCTATGGAGCTGGTAGGAAGAGCCCTGAATTGGGAAATGGCAGATCTAGATTCTGGTACTAGCTTCGCTACCAACTAGCTGTAGGATCTTGGCAAGTAGCTGGGCTTGTTTTCTCCATCTGTCAAATGAGGGACTGGATGAGACAATCTCTAAGGGCTCTTCTAGTTCTGAAATGTTGCGATTCTATTTCACTCTGACAAATTCCATGCAACAGGGAGCCAATGAAGACTAAAATATTTAGCTTAATGATCTTTTATTCCAACTTGCACCATTACCATCTGCTGTTATATCAATAATGTAAATCAACTGGAACATCATAATCATAACCATGGAGCTCAAAATTTGAGTAATTCAAGTATACAGACATACTAGATATAAATAATGCAGGGCCACTTGAAGTAGTTTTTTAATATTAAAAAGAAAATTGTACTACTACATATACATAATTAGTTATTGTCTTCCAAGGCCAGAGAACCTCCCTCTTGGGCAAGAATGTTAGGCAAAATAATTTTAATAGTTTTCCTTCACTGTCAATAAACAAAATACAGCATATTTACGTTTGTAAGAATACCGAATTTCTGGAGTTCCCACTGTGGTGCAGTGGGTTAAGGATCCAAATGCAGTGGCTTGGGTCGCCGTGGAGGTGTGGGTTTGACCCCTGGCCTGATGCAGTGGGTTAAGCATCTGGTCTTGCTGAGGCTGTGGTGCAGGTCAAAGCTATGGTTCCAATTCTATCCCTGGCCCAAGAATTTCCATATGCTGTGGGTGTGGCCAAAAAGAAAGAAAGAAAGAAAGAAAGAAAGAAAGAAAGAAAGAAAGAAAGAAAGCAAGCAAGCAAGCAGCAAAGTCTACAAAATTAGCTATGGCAGGAAGTGACATCTTAAAGGTCCAGTTGGTAGAAATGCAAATAAACTTACAGGGAAAGACTGCCAGACAAACTTAAGAGTAAAATACCATGAATAAAAAGCAAAATGATATCCTAGGCTGGGAATCTATGTGATTGTGATCATCTTCCTAGCAATGTGATTTCTCTTTCAAAATACTGAGTCTTGAAGAAAAACGTCATCTTCTATTTCTATAAAATATGGGATGAAACATGTAGCTTTCTTTCTTAGGAGGACCCAGAACAGTTAGTTTTGGAGATGACATTTATTCGCATGAAGCCTGCCTGCTCATATAACATAAAAAGCAATGGAGCATTGTATTTTGCTATTAAACTGCTTAAAGTCTAAATTACAGTAAGTTGTAAATGTCACTTAATTTTCATCAGCCCTTGAAAGGAGAGTTGAATGAAGACAATTCATTTTCTTTTTCAAATTTAAGGATGGACTATTTAGAGTAAGACAAAGAACTCCATACCTTGCTTTACGTGATAGACGTAACACACATGCTTATGTCCATTTCTCCCTAAAAGGCCACTAAAATGACACTAAAGGAAACAAAGCACTTGGGCATTGGAGAGGATTTCAGAAGTGATCTGATCTAACCTCTTCACTTCACATGACCTGCTTTTTAAGATTATACTGTAAGTTAGCAGGAGAATCCTGGGCTCTGTTAGGAGGGAGTAGAGGGTGGAAACAGAGGAAAGAACATTTATTAAAAAACTGAAATAAGCCAGGCACTGTGCTTGGGCTTGATATGTGTAAGCTCCCAAATTCTTTTTCACTACAACTGGCAAATGTGACTTTTTGTCCTTTAATCTAGCCTAGTGGGTCTCAATGGTGACAGGAAATGAGTGTGCTGAAAAAGTATTCCGGGTTTTCTCCAGGACTTTGATAAGGAGGCCCTGTACCTTCATCAAAGGCAGCATTTCCCAAATTTCATTCATTTTTTTCTACTTTTTATTTTACTTTTTATTAATTTATTTTACTTTTTAATTTTTTTCTACTTTTTATTTACTTTTTATTAATTTATTTTACTTTTTAATTTTTTTCTACTTTTATTTTACTTTTTATTAATTTATTTTACTTTTTATTAATTTGGGTTTTTTTTTGTTTTTTGTCTTTTTAGGGCTGTACCTGTGGCATATGGAGGTTCCCAGGCTAGGGGTCGAATCAGAGCTGTAGCAGCTAGCCTATGCCATAGCCACAGCAATGTCAGATCCGAGCCATGTCGGATACCACAGCTCACTGCAATGCTGGATCCTCAACCCACTGAGAGAGGCCAGGGATCAAACCCACGTCCTCATGGATACTAGTCAGATTCGTTTCCACTGAGCCATGATGGGAATGCCACTAGAACCACTGTTTTAGACTAAAGGTATACATTTTCATCTATTCAAGATTATCTACTGTGTGCCAACCTACTGTACTACAGACACCATCTCTGCCTTCATGGAGCTCAGTCTGGCAGAGGGCACAGACACTAACTAAATACACACGAAATACACTAAGTGCTATCCAAGAGAAAGTACAGATGCTACAGGAGCACCCAACATGGACAGTTAAGCAGGTCACAGAAAGCCCCCCCAAGAAGATAAGGTGTGCGAAAGGACCTGAGGGACACCAGGAATGGAGGGTGGGAGACAGATCTAGGTAAAGGGCAGGGAGCAGGGAAAAAGCAGAGGGGTCACTTGTTAGATGTCCAGGAAAAAGAGCTCTAAGTTGTGGTAATGAGAGGTGGTGGCCAGGGAGTGCTGGGTCTGACTCCTGATTCAGAAGGGGTGTAGTTTGGACCAACAGCAAAACTGGAGGTGGACTTTTGGAATTGAAGTGGGAGGCTGAAGCGAGTGAAGGAAATATTTGTCCAAGGTGAAAGGGTCAAAGAACTGAGAGACGCAAGGTGAGGGAGATCACCTGTGCGGTGGTGATGGCCCCAACAGGAACAAGGCAGCTAAGGCAGAGGACGCTGGAAAGAGGAGAGATGGACTCACTCTCCCTGCTGTGGGATGCAGGAGCTTCAGGGCAATGAACAGGCTCTGTGTGAGAGGGCAATAGTGCCCTGGCAGTGTTGCTACGGGGATCCCTTCTCTGTGCAGCTTTCCCGAGCCTCCTCTCAAGGCCTGGCTCTCCCTCCGACATGGATTTAGAGTACACCTGGAGGCAGGATGGCTCTTCCTTGACCCCTGTAGCCCTAGCCATTACACTACTCACCTGGAGCTGGTATATGCTGCTCTGTACTACCAGGCAGTCTACCCCACCTCACCTACATGCCCCTTAAGCACAGGGACTGTGTTTTCTATTGCTATAGTTCATAACTAACGCATGTTCAATAAACACTTCCTGATGGAGAATAAACCTGACAAAGTATGTGATGGATCTTTGCAACTTGAAGAATGTTAAACAACAGGGATAGAATTATTCACACCCACAAGCCTTTATTGGCACTTACATTCTCTGAGAAAAAAGAGACAATACTTGTCATCTCGAAAGATCGTAAAGGCATAACGCCTAAATGCATTCTGTGAACCAACCACTAACCCCCAAAGTCTTCATTTACCATCTTGTCCTAGAAGATAACCTTGGGAATAAAGGGTTACCAAGTCCAGGGTTTCCAGACCAGGATGAATAACACCATCATCTAGAGAACTTGTTTTTAATTAGCTCCCTGGGTGATTCTGAGGCAGAGAGGCCATGGACTAGCATCCAGAGAGACTAACATACTTCCTCATTCCCTCTACAACAGCCCTGACTCATGGTGCTCCAGACTGTCTGAACACTTGCAATACCAGAGAACTATCACTCACATTCCATTCTGGATTAAGCTAGAACATTGTAATTGCAGGCCTCTGAGAAAGGCAGGGAAGCAGAGAAAATCAGAGTACAGATTCTGGAACTAGGTTCCCTAGGCTCAAATCCTGGCTCTGACTCTAACCAGCAACTTTTGCTAATGACAATCTTTCTAAGCCTCAGTCCCCTCATCTTTGAAACAGGGAAAATAATAGTATCTATTCTCAGAGGACTACTGAAAGGTGTGAATGAGATAGTGTATATAAAAGAGAGTCTAGCAAGAGTAATTACTAAATAAGCTCTAGTTATTATTATGGTTGATGGTCCTTTCAGGTCCTAAAATCTATACCTCACAGCAAAAGGTATAAATTTTAAAATTTAAGATAAAACAGTTTACTTATTTAAGATAAATAAAACACTTTTACTTGGAATACCGTGGAACCATTTAAAAATATTGGAAGGGGATTTCCAAAAAAGGGGAAACACCATTATGCAATTTCAGTCTTTAATTTTTAGATTTCACACTTCTCTTTTTCTCATTGCAAATAAATATTTTGTTATACGGATCAAACAGCCATTATAAACTGACCTTGGTGCCCATCCACGATATTACATTGTTTTTATGCGTCCTGAGTTTGTGGTAGAAAATCTTTGTTGTGATCTACCTGGCATCGTGGTTCCCTTTTTTGAGCCCTGCCTTCTTGGGCCCAGGAGGAAGTTAACCCATTGGCTGACTAAGAAGAATCTTGTTCTTGAAATCTGGATTGAGACACTATGGGTTAGGGCCATTTGAGGAAGAGGAGGCATACAAGGGGCTGAGGCAATCGGGTTAGAAAAATGACAACAGGGATGGAGAAGGGAAAGAGAGCATGGTGAGAGAGGGGATAGGAAATGAAGTAGGCGCAAGAGTGGTGCTAGGGGGAGAGTTTCAGAGTGGAAAAGAAAGAGACTCACACATGCTACTCTAGCTTCTGCCAGAATTCTACTTCCTGGCTGCAATATGACTTCTTTTTTTTTTTTTAAGTAAATAAACATCTTCATTCACCTTTCTTAAAAATTAAAAGCACAAAAATAAAAGACTGTGTAGGAGTTCCCATTGTGGCTCAGGAGGTTACGAACCTGACTAGTATCCATGAGTATGTGAGTTTGAACCCTGGCCTTGCTCATTGGGTTAAGGAGAGCTGTGGTGTAGGTCGCAGATGTGGCTTGGATCCGGCGTTGCTATGGCTGTGTGTAGGCCAGCAGCTGCAGCTCCAATTCAACCCCTGACCTTGAACTTCTATATGCCACAGATGGGAACGGAAAAAAAAAAAAAAAAAAAAGACTAAATGTCCAAATAATGGACATGGAACAATGGTGATGTGGGAGAAAAAAGATTAAGTTCAGCAAAAGTGACTGAACTGTGGCTGTAGCTACCAGGCAACCCTCATTGTGCACCTCCAACTCCTCTCTTACTCTTACACTGGGGCACAGCACATAAACTGCCAGCGAGGTCAAGATCTGTGGTTCTTTTCCTGTAAGACAACCATCTGCCTCTACTAGAAGTTAAGAGAAATCTACAAGACAGGGGTTAGAAAAACACTACGAACACCCTAAAACTGCTCTTAGGTCAGAGGTGGCAGGAGTAGCCTGGTACACTGATTTCATGCCAGGAGAGCAACAGGGCCAATAATATCCTTCTAAGTCCAGTCAATAAGACAGGCTCAGTCTGGCACTTATACCATGGGCAACCTGAACACAAATGACTTCTAGTCTGAGCTACTAAAAGACAACCCACTTGCAGATAAGAGGGTGATGAGCAGTTGTGAGAGAAAGCACTGGCAAAGGTACATGTCCAAAATGACAGAGGCGGAAAAGAGGAAACAAATCACCCTTGGGGTCAGAACGCCTCTGACTTATCTCTTCACACCACATTTCCTTTCACTTAAGTTAGTGTGAACTAGTTTATAACAAAAACTACACTGACCATGACCTTTGTACTCATTCTGAAGTAATGACTATAAAAAAGCTGAACTAAGCCAGGGACCCATCATGCACATGAAATACCGTCCCAAATCTTCAGAAATTTACAAACTAAAGTGGAAGGTAGAGGCAGAAACAGCTTAACTATATACAAGACGGTGTGAGAAATAATGCAGAGAACTATAAGTGTGCTCTGAATGCAAAAGAAAAAGGAGGATTTCATGAATTTTAGGAATGCGATTCACTTTTAAGTTTGGGACCTCGCATAATATCATGCCTGTTATTCTCAATGCTGCAGCTAACAATTGGAGGCTAAGAAGAAAAAGTTCAAAAGGGAAAATCACAGTGCCATCCTATAAAAAGTTAAAAAGAGCAATGTTATGCATGTGGAAGAAGTTACTTGGCAGAATTTTTTATTACCTTTCTCCAGCATAAGTAACAGAAAAGTGTGATATTCAAGTTTAATCTCTTTTTTCATCTTTTAGGTAGAGTAAAATGTAAGCTTTTCTAGGATCATGAATTAGAAATGTAGATGGTTTTATCCAATATAACCATTCTGAATATTGGTTTTATCATTAAAAAAGAAAAAGAGAGAAAGAAAAGTGCCTCAGCTGTCATCCTAACAGATTGCCTTGTTGCCGTTCCTGCCAACCTGAGAGAAGAAATATTTCCATTCTGTTCCAATTCTCAACAGAAGTAAATAAGGAAGTAATGTGGCTGGTTTCCATTCTCGTGGCTCCATGTTAAGTTGGCTGAGGAAACTGCTGTTTGCAAAAATAGTTCTGGGATAACTCAAAGGGAGGAAAAATACTGATGTCCAGATGGTATTGGTTTTTGCTCCAAGTATAACAGGATATTAATGCTTCATTCTCTGTAATTAAATGTGTTTGAAGATGTATTTACAATTCGTCCACTCTTCTCTGCACTATTATACTTGAAAAATGGAGACGTTCCCCTACACTCAGCCCACAAATTGTCAAAGTGGCATTGTGAATTGGCAAAGGGGAGAAAAAGCAAATGAAGAGCAGACTGTTAGCGCTCCTCTGTCCTTTTCAGAGAACATAAAGCTGTTCTGCTTACACTTCAAGCATTATTATAGGGATAGTATAAAAAGGATAGCAACATTCAGTAGAAATCACCATTTTGAGGGCCACTTTCCACAAAGTTTCTAATTAAAATAGCCCTATGCTCCCAATAGTATCTTGGAGCCATAACACACCTCATCACTGGCATTTGGGCCCTCAGCTCAAACGTCGACGTATTTTCCAGCATACTTGAGAAACACCTTCTGTGTTCTGCTGGAGCTTTGCTTCAAACCCAGGATTATTTGTTATATCCCTGACTTTCATCCTTTTTGCCATAAGCATTTGCTGAAGCTACAACAAAGACATTGATATAACAGGCTTAGATTTATGATCTCCTTGACCACTTTTTTTTTTTTTTTCTCTCCATAGTCTGAACCACCCCACCCCTACTGGTATTTCAAACTCAGTAAAAATAAAACAGAACTCCTCACTCTCACCTTCAGATCGATCTGTCCTGCCTGTATGTAGCTTGGATGATAGCCACATAACACCATTCATCCAGTTTGGCAAGATCAAAGTGACAGTATCATCATGGCTGTATAATCAGGAGCATGGACTCTGGAGTTGAGTGCCTGATCCTATTCCTATGTAAAGCTATGGCTCAAAAGGCCTTAGTATACACATCTACTAAATAAGATTATTAACAGTAACTACCTCATAGGGTAGTTGTGGGCATTAGATGAATGAATGTGGGTACGTTATAAATACATGCCATTATTATTATTCTACCTCCTAGATGCTTTTCAATTAAGTCCTAATGTCTCTTCCCTAGGTCACAGTCCTTTCATATTACCTGGGTACCACACTACCCTTTTAATTTCCAAATGGGTCTCCTTAACTCCAACTACACCTCTTTGATGTCCCAAACATCGCTCTTCTCAGAATTGGTCCTAAGCACAAAGACAAGAAAGTCAAGGCAATTTTAGAATCTACTGGTTAGGAGTTCCCATTGTGGCTCAGAGGTAACGAAACCAACTAGTATCCATGAGGATGCCAGTTCTATCCCTGGCCTCACACAGTGGGTTAAGGATCCGGTGTTGCCATAAGCTGTGGTGAGTTCACAGATGTGGCTCAGATGCTGCACTGCTGTGGCTGTGGTGTAGGCTAGCAGTTGGAGCTCTGATTTGACCCCTAGCCTGGGAACTTCCATAAGACATGGGCATGGCCCTAAAAGACAAAAAATAAATAAAATAAAATAAAATCGACAAAAAACCCCACAAAAAACAAAAAACATGATCGAATTCCCATTGTGGCGCAGTGGTTAACAAATCCGACTAGGAACCATGAGGTTTTGGGTTCGATCCCTAGCCTTGCTCAGTGGGTTGGGGATCCGGTGTTGCCATGAGCTGTGGTGTAGGTTGCAGATGTGGCTCGGATCCTGTTGTTGCTGTGGCTCTGGCGTAGGCTGGTGGCTACAGCTCTGATTGGACCCCTAGCCTGGAAATCTCCATATGCTGTGAGAGTGGCCCTAGAAAAGGCAAAAAGACCAAAAAAAAAAAAAAAAAACTATTGGCTATTTTCCACTATCCATGAGATAAACTTCAAATTCTATGGTATCCATATTTCTCCAGGAATTAGATTCAGGTGGCAGAGGAGATGCAGCTGGCGATGGAGTCTAGCTGTGGCTGCATGCACACTAATTGCTTGCTAAAGGAATGAAAAGATTTAGAAGTCAAATTTGGTCTTTAGTTATACCTCTGTAACTAACTAGCTATGATCTCCGAGGTCTTACTTTCCTTATATACAAGCTGATTACAATTCCTATCTTTGCTTAAATTCTGTAATGTTCCCAGCTTCCCCGTCATGGTTCAAAGCTTATTTTACTCTCTATTTTCTCCGAATAACTCTTCACTTTAAAGTTCCGGTCCTGGTCGTTCCCTCTGCTCAAAACTTCCTGCTCTCTCCACCAACTGTCTGGTGGAAACCTGACCTTCTCTACAATATTCAACTTGCCTTTAACCTTATTCAAGAAGCCTTCACATTTAAGCTCTCGCCTCTACCGTCTTAATGTCAGATGAATTTCTTTTGCCCTGTCCCCTAGCACACTGAGACTACTTGATTGTTAAAACTTCAGTATCCTTTTATCAGCTATCTACCTATCCAAAAGATTGTTAGCTTACCGATGAGAGTCTTAAAAAACTCAGTCCTTGGCAGAGGGTTGGAGGTAATGTGGTAGCCAGAAAGATACCTGCTACAAATTTCTTACTAACTTCTCAGTCTCAGGCTCTAGAAATTGTTAAGGGAGAAATACGACAATGTGGAAACAGACCTTTCCAAATTTTAGTGGACAGAACACTCTAGAGTGAATTTTACCTATAACTGATTTTCTCAAACTTCATTTTTCTGACCACTTAATCTGTGGTGCTTGTTAAAGGCACAGGTTTCTTGGTCCCACTCAGACTTACTGATTTGGCAACTCTAAGGGTGAGGTCTGGCCATCTGCGTTTTTAATGTGCTTTTTTTTTTTTTTCCTTTTTAGGGCCATACTTTTGGTATATGGAGATTCCCAAGCTAGTGGTTGAACTGGATCAGAGTTATGGCTGCTGGCTTACACCACAACCACAGCAACACCAGATCCAAGCCGCCTCTGCAACCTACACATCTCACCACAACGCTGGATCCTTAATCCACTGAGTGAGGCCAGGGATTGAACCTGCATCTTCATGGATATTAGATTTGTTTCTGCTGAGCCATGATAGAACTCCTGAATGCAGTTTTAATGACCTACAAACGAAGCCTATATATCTTTTGACTGTTATAACCATATTGTAATTCAGTGATTCTTAAAGTGTGTATAGGAACCTCTGGGGGTCTGGGAGACTTTTTCAAAAGGATTTTCATAATAAAACTAGAATACTGTTTGCCTTTTTCACTCTTCCACAATATGGCGCAGGTTTCTGGAGGCTACATAATGAATATCACAAGAGGATGAATGCAGGAGACATGAGAATCTAGCTATGTTCTAATAAGCCAGATATTAAAGAAACTTGTAAAAATGTAAAACAATGCTGTTCTGTTCAATAACTTTTTTGGGGAAAATACTCTTTTTCTTTTTTTGCCTTTTCTAGGGCTGCTTCCCACAGCACATGGAGGTTCCCAGGCTAGGGGTCTAATTGGAGCTGTAGACGCTAACCTACACGACCTACTCCACAGCTCACGGCAACGCCGGATCCTTAACCCACTGAGCAAGGCCAGGGATGAAACCCGAGACCTCATGGTTCCTGGTCAGATTCGTTAACCACTGTGCCACGATGGGAACTCTGGGAAAATAGTCTTCATAGAACTGCTACTTATGTTAACATGTAATTCATTCATCATTTAAAATAAATTAATAACTTTTTTGAAAGTTGTTTTGATATCTAAAATGGCATACTGATGACTGAAGCTATGCAAAACCTCTTTGACATTCTAAATAAATTTTACAAGAGTCAAAGAATCCTAAGACCCAAAAGTTTGAACTTTTTTTTGCTATATTATCAGCAGTATTTTAAAGATAAGGTTAAGACATAGTAAAGTGGCTTACTGAGATTCAATTCTTCTTCCCTGCCCCTTGCTTTTTAGAGCCACACTAGCAGCACAGGGAAGTTCCCAGGCTAGGGTTCAAATCAGAGATATAGCTGTCGGCCTACACCACAGCCATAGCCACGTGAAATCTGAGCCACGTCTGTGACCTACAGCACAGCTCACCGCAATGCTGGATCCTTAACCCACTGAGTGAGGCCAGGGATCTAACCAACATCCTCACGGATCCTAGTCAGGCTCATTAACTGCTGAGCCATGAAGGGAACTCCCGAGATTCAACTCTTGAACCCCCGATTCTATGCATTTTCCATTACAACAGAAAACCAGAGAAAAACACCTACTTTATACTTAATGTTTTTGGGTTTTTTGGAATAGGTATTTTTAACATGCTCCCAGGTGATAACGATGGCCCTATATTTAAAAAGACACCATCGGAAGCAAAGGAAACAACCAAAGGGTTTTAGGAAGTGACAATTATTACATACAGACATTAAAACGATAATTCTGAAAGCATTAAATGGAGTTGGAAGACTTGAGTTCTTAAAAGGCCAGGTCCTTTCACCTCTCTGGGACTCAGTTTTTCACATCTGTATAATGAAGGCACCCCCAGTGAGGTTCTGGCTGTCAGTTTGGGTTTCATGCATTCTCCCTGCTCAAGGGCAACTGAAGAAATACATCTTTCTGAAGAGGGGTCAGGAGTGGTTTAAAGTCATAAATCTGAACATGTCACTTTTCTGCACAGAAACCTTCAATGCTTTTCCACTGCTTTCCAAAAAGTCAAAATCCTCATGCTGGTTCGTAGACCCTACAAAATTTGGCCACTTTAAGTCTCCGGTCTCACCTTCCTCTTTTCGCTCCACTCACAGTGGCCTTTTTCCTTTTCCTTGACCTGGCTCAGTTTGTTTCCACTATACGGGCTTTGCACTCGCTATTCCTTCTGCCTCTTAGACTCTTCTGCAAATCTTCATTAGGTTTACTCCTTCGCTTCGTTTCGTCACTTTATCCTGTTTCATTTTCTTTAAAGCATTCACTATCATCCTAGATAATCATGTTTGCAGACTTGCTTATGGAAGGCCTCCTCCACTAGGACGTCAACTACTTGTGAGCAAGGCTATAGTCGCTCGTAAACCAGGCTATCACAAGCGCCCAGAGTGGTGCCTGAAGAGGAACTCAGTAAACATACGATGGCCGAACGCTTGTAGGCCAGGCTTAAAAAGGGCAGCGATACCCCAGCATCCTTCACGTCGTACCCCGTCCCATAGGTTCAAACCCATGCCTCGGCACGCCCAGGAGCTCCCCAGCAGTGACCCCGAACGAGCCCTCACTCACCAGACGGGTGCGGAGCTTCTTCCGGCCCGAGAGGCTGCTTGACCCGGAAGTTCTCTCGGGTAGGCGAGGCCGTCTCCTCACTGAAGGAGGACTTCCGGGGCAGTAGGAGCGGCCCCTCGGCAGCTGTGGCAGCGGTGAGGGAAGCGGCGGGTGGCGTGTGGGGCTTCGCGGGAGGAGGCTGGCGGAGTGTGGGGCCCAGGGGTCGCCGGAGAAGGGGAGGGAGAGGCCTGGGGCTGGGAGGCGGGCGCCTCGCGGTGGGCGCTGAGACTGCGGAAGCGCCTTGGTTATTGAAGCGCAACGCTTGTGTGGGGAATTCTCGTCAGGAATTCTTAAGTCGGAGAAGTTAGGAGCGGAGCTTTACTCTAGATCTCCCGTTTGGCACCTGTTGTTGTAACTAGGAAGAAGGCAGAGCGAATTTTGTTCGTCTAGAGACAAATCGTTGTTAATAACGATAGTAATGATCCGCACAACCACCACGTACTAACGGCGGCTGTTACCCGTGAGCGTTTTTGTGCCAGGCTCTGTTCCGAACCCCTCACACATTCAATTTCGTCTTTCTCGGAGCTTTGGCAAGTGGTGTTACTCGCACCATTTTACAGATAAGAACACGAGAGGCGCAGATAGGTGAACGAACTTTCCCGAGTCAGTGCAGTACAGAGTTGGAAGAAAGTCAGTCTAACTACAGAGCCCTTTATGTTATTTATTATGTATAACGTATTCTCTATATGGCTTCTTGTTATGTGTTGTAGCTTGGAGAGTGTAAGGAGAACCAAAAGGTAACTTTTTAAAAGTGTGCATTTACTCAGCTACACAAGAAGTGGATTGAATTTTGTGCAAGCACTGTGTAGTCTTTCCTATTAGGCCTCTGGAATAAATGGGGCAGAAATTGTTTAAAATTAGCTTTCAGTCTCCAGAGCTTGGCATATAACAGGTACTCAAAAAATGTTTGCAAGTAAATGAATGAATATTTCAGAGTTGTTTTGTCTGTCTGTAAGTAGTTGTGTACAGATTATTTTTTCCTATGTGTTTTGAAAATGTATAATGTATGTATATGATATATGGTTTGATAACTAGGATCCATGATGTTATATAAATCTGCTTTTCTTGCCTTATGCTTTCCCATTATTTTTCCTGCTGTATTAACTACTCTTGGCATCTGTCTGTATTCCACGTGGTCATACCAGACCTTTGAGCTTTCCTTATGTGTTGTTTCCACACCCTTGAATTCTCTCACTGACCTCTTCATCTGTCAAAATCCTAAGTGCCCTTTTAAGGCAGGTGTTGCATGTTCAGATGCCCATGGGGGGTAATCAGGTAACCTAAATGAGTCAGGTGGATGTGGGTGCAGATTATGAGGAACTAGAGAGCACTACCCTATCTAAAAGATATCAGCAGCTATTTGGCATGAGCTAGTCATTAAGTCAGATGTGGGCCGGTTGTTGGCAGATCTTTCAGTTTTACAGTGTAAGTTGGAAATCTCTATTTGTATACAAAGTTTCATTTTTAAATGTTAGCAATTAGTATTAAAAAAATTTAGGAGTTCGCGTTGTGGCTCAGTGGAAATGAATCTGGCTAGTATCCACGAGGATGCAGGTTCGATCCTTGGCTTTGCATAGTGGATTAAGGATCTGGCGTTGCCATGACCTGAGGTGTAGTTTGCAGTTGCAGCTTGGATCCTGTGTTGCTGTGGCTGTGGCTAGCAGCTGTAGCTCCGATTGACCCCTAGCCTGGGAACCTCCATATGCTACTGGTTCGTCCCTAAAAAGACAAAAAGACCAAAAAAATAAAAAAAAGTCTAAACACTGTGCAGGCGAAATGAAAACATCTGTATGCTTGATTTGGGACTCAAAATCCCAGTTTGTGGTCACTATTTTGTGCTTTTTTTCAGATATGAAAAATCCATGAATGTTCTCTTTTGATCCTGGCATACTTTTCCTTGCTCTCTGTTCTTTTAACAGTTTGGGTGTACCTCAATTATAGTGCTACTTCCAGTTAGTTACTAATATGTCTCTTTTCTAGTATGTTAGAAACATTTTGATGACACTGATGGATTGGGTCTAATTATATACTTTATTACATAAATATTGGAACAAAATAATGTGCTTGTTTATATCCAAGGTCTGTGTGTGTGTATGTATGTCTGAGATACATTTATTTCTCCCCTGGTAATATTTGGTTACCTGGAAATCAGCATCTGCTCTTTGTAAAAAGACCAACATTATTTTGGCTTTAATTGCCAAAGAGCTGAGCTCCTGGAAGGAATTGAATTGGTTACCATTGCTTTTTAAAAGCTGGTCTGGGAGTTCCCAGCTGTGGCACAGTGGGTTAGGAATCTGGCTGCAGAGGCTCAGGTTGCTGAGGAGGTGCAGATTTGATCCCTACCTGGTGTGGTGGGTTAAAAGGGTCTGGCACAGCTGCTGTGTAGGGCACAGGTGTGGTTTGGTTTCAGTCCATGGCTTGAGAATGTCCATATGCCACAGATGCGGCCATTAAAAAAAAACAAAAACAAAACTGATGTAAATCCTATTCTGATAGCTTAGATTTCATAATCTCTGTAAAATAATTGAGGTAGGAATGATTCAAGATTAATAAGATTTTTAAAAAGATGTCAGGAAAAGTTGATAAATTGGATTCACTGAAATTAAGAACTTTTGCTCATCTTTAAGAAAAGGATGAAAAGATAAGCTATAAACAAATCACATATCTGACAAAGGACTTGAATCTAGACTATAAAAAGAGCTCTCAAAACTCAACAGTAAAAAAAATCCTATTAGAAAATGAGCAAAAGATCAAATAGTTCTTTCACTGAAGAGGGTATATAGATGGCACATAAGCATATAAAAAATGTTCAGTATCATTAGCCATTAAAGACATGCAACTTAAGCTCAAAGCCATAGTTAGATATCATAATACACCTACCAGAATAGTTCAAATAAAAAATAACATCAGCAAATGCTAATGAGAATGAAGAGAAATTTGATCACTCCTACATTGCTGTTGGGAATGTAAAATGGTTTAGCTGTTCTGGAAAATACTATGGCAACTTCTTATAAAATTAAACAAGTGCTATCGATTGCACTCTGGTCATTTATTCCAGGGAAATGAAAGCTTATATTCCTGTAAAAACCAGTATATGAATATTCATAGCCATTTTATTTGTAATTGCCCTAAACAGGGACTGGCCTAGACATCTTTCAATAGGTAAATGGTTAAACAACTGATAGATCATACCAGGGAACATTACTCAGCAATAAAAAGGGAGAAACTACTAATACAACAACTTAACCGATCTTGAGGGACTTAATGCTCAGTGAAAAAAGGCAATCTCAAAAGGCTACAAATTCTGTGACTGCATTTATACAACATCTTTAAATGACAAAAGTATGAGATAGAGAATATCAGTAGTTGCTGTGTGTTAGAAGGAGGGTGGGACATGGCTAAAAAGGAATAATAACAGAAGGGATTCTTGTAATCGAATTTTTCTGTGTCCTGATTGTGGTAATGGTCACATAAATCTGTGCATGTGATAAAATTTTATAGAACTAATTACAAGTGCACAAATGAGTCCATGTAAAACTAGTGAAATCTGAATAAAGCTGGTGGATTGTATCTATCAGCATCCTGGTTGTGATATGCTATAGATGCACAAACTTCTACTGTGGGGGAACTGACTGAAGGGTTTGTTAGACCTTTCTGTATTATTTCTTAACCTGCGTGTGAATCAGTTATCTCAAAAGTTTAAACAAATAACTTATGTCAAAAAAAGCTTGTATAATTAATTGGGGGGGGAATTTTATTTTACCAGGCAATGATCTAATCATGTCGGATAAAGATGACATTGAGACTCCAGTGGTAACTGAAGCAGCCCCCATCCTTGAAGATGAGAACTGTGAGCCAGCCAAGAATTCTGAGTCTCTTGATCTAAGTGCCAAGCCAGAGAGTAAATCAGAACCTGTAGTTTCTACTCGGAAAAGACCAGAGTTCAAACATTCCAGTGACCTTGAGACTTCAGAAGTTCTCCCTGTTCAGGCATCAGAGGCTGCAGGCAAAGTAGAGTATCTATTAAAAATTGAGATTAAAAAAATATTAGGGTTAAAAAGAAATATTAAGTAGATGCAAACTATTGCATTTGGAATGGGTAAGCAATGAGATCCTGTATACCACAGGGAACTATATCTAATCACTTGTGATGGAACATGATGGAGAATAATGTGAAAAAAATATATGTATAAATGTATAACTGGGTCACTTTGCTGTACAGCAGAAATTGACAGAACATTGTAAATCAACTATAATAAAAAATGAAAAAAATTCGAGTATTAGGATCAATACCAAATAGGGATTGTACCTATTTCTTTCCTTTTATAACATAAAATATAATTTTCTCAGCTGTATTAGTGCTTTTATAAGTCGTTGCCTTTGCTATGTGATGCTTATGTGCAGGTAGCATACATCTGTCAAGCAGTATGTTTCTTTAGCCAAATAGTATACTTTGTTCACCTGTACTTTTGGCCAATAATTATCTCCCTTGAATATACACTCTTATTGTACTTAAATTTTTCCATTTTCCTTTGTCTTTTGTTTTTCTTCCTACGGGGGAAAATAGGAGGCTGTTTCCAAAGATGTACCCCAAACCGGATGGGGCTATTGGGGCAGTTGGGGCAAGTCCTTACTCTCCTCAGCTTCAGCTACAGTTGCCACAGTAGGTAAGGTCATCAGTCATTTTACTAATTTCTATGTGTATTTTGCTACAAATATGTGTTAAAAATTACTTTGTTAATCAGTCTTCTTCCATGATTACTCAAAGGCTTCATAGTTTGAGGATGCATTAGTAATGATGGGCTGATTTATACTGCCACTAGAGTTTGTAAAATTTTCTCATTAGAAGGTTAACATTTAGGAATTGTTAATATAAAATTATTCTTTGGTGATAATCAATTTTTATTTTTATTTTTTGGTAAGGATACACTCCCAAAGATTAGTTATATATGGTCAAAATAACATGTCTTGTGGCCATAATGAATTTCAAAAACTGTAGGTTTAACTTTTGGTCTATTTCTTCAGTTTTGGTATCTAATGGTAAATAATATTCACATATAAAAATGTTACCATTTATCTCATTAGGACAAGGTATTTCAAACGTCATTGAGAAAGCGGAGACTTCCCTTGGAATCCCTAGTCCCAGTGACATTTCAACTGAAGTCCAGTATGCAGCAGGTCAGTGTGTGGAAATGTTAAGATTCAGAATTATAGATGGAACATTTTTCCCTTAGTATTTATTGAGTGTCTGATATTCAGGGCATCATGGGACTGGTGAGAAAGGAGATTTGGAATCTTTAGCTAACAGGTCTGTGTCCTTTAACCATTCAGGTGTCTCTTCACTTTTCTCATCTATCGAATGGGGTGATATTTTATATTACAGAGGACTGCTGTAAACATTAAATAAATAAAGCCATAAATGTAGAATGTAAAAATTGCCAAGCTTTGTGCTTGGCACAAATGAACAAGGACTCAGTAGTAGTTAGCTGAGTTTGAATCTACTGGGGCATGAAAAAATATTTTAATGTGGTTGTTTTGGTGTTGTCCCACAGTAACTAAGGTTTGGTTCATTTTTTTAAAGGCCTTTTTTTCTGTACTTCAGTTTGGGTAGTTTTTTTTGTGTCTTCAGACTTACTCATCTTCTGCTGTGTCTAGTGCTGATAAATCCATTCAATGACTTTAAAATTTTAGATATATTTTTCGGCTCTAGAAATTCCATTTGTCTTTTTTATATCTTTGATTTTTCACCCTGTTTTCTGTTTTAGTGTTCTTGTCTGCTAATACTATTACTGTCTGTCATTTGAATCTGTTTCTATTGACCAGTTTTTTCTTGGTTATAGATTACAGTTTTCATTTCTTTGATTGGATGCTGAACACTAGGAATGTTACATTGTTGAGTGGATTTTTTTTTTAAATTTTTAATTTTTGTCTTTTTAGGTTTGCATTTGTGGCTCATGGAAGTTCCCAGGCTAGGGGTCGAATTGGAGCTGCACCTGCTGGCCTATACCACAGCCACAGAAACGCCAGATTTGAGCCATGTCTGCGACCTATATCACAGCTCCCCGACTCACTGAGCAAGGCCAGGGATTGAACCTGTGTCCTCATGGATACTAGTCAGATTCGTTTCCTCTGAGCCACGATGAGAACTCCCAATTTTTTTTTTTTTTAAAGGGGGTGTGAGTTCTGTTTTGCAGGTAGTTAAGATATTTGTAGATTGATCTTTTTAAAGCTTGATTTTAAGCTTCTTTAGGGTAAATCTAGAGTAGCTTTTACTCTTAATAAGTGCTAGTTTAGCTCAACTACTAAGTTTCTGACCCTTCTGAGGGCTCTACCTAATTCCCAGGTATTTAACTAGTTTTCTCTACTTGATTGGTTGGAAGTCAGATTTCTCTCAGCCTAGCATGAGCTTTGGGCATTGTTTAGTGTACATCTCCATGGTAGTTCTTTGCTCACCATCATGGAATCTTCTAACGCATGAGCAGCTTAGTATTCAGCCAAAGACTTAAGCACACATCTACGTAGGTAGCTGGGACTCTTTACCTCTGTAGCTCCCTGTCTACTACAAGCAGACCTCAGAGACATTGTGGGTTCAGTTCCAGACCATGGCACTAAAGTGAATATTGTAATAAAGCGAGTCACACAATTTTTTTTTGATTTTCCAGTGCCAATACAAGTTATGTTTATATTACATCATAACCTAGTAAGTTTGCAGTAGCATTATGTCTAAAAATGTACATACCTTAATTAAAAAATATCTCAATGCGAAAAAATACTATTATCTGACAGTGGAGGGTTGTACAAACCTTCAATTTGTTAAAAAAAAAATATCTGCAGAGCTCAGTAAAATGAAGTATAATAAAATGATGCATGCTTGTACTCTGACCTGCAAATTCCAGGTGTTTTGGTTTCCTGGACGCCAATCTCTGTCTCTTATACTTCGTAAGACTGCCATGCTCTGCTTAGGTTTCCCCTCCCTGTGCTGTGATCTAGCAAGCAAGCCAATCATAGAGTTCCCTTCTTTTGTTTCTCTTCTTTCCTGAACCATAGTCCTGCATGCTCTGTTGTAAAGTCTGAAGACAGTTGTTTCTTATATTTTGTCTAGTTTTCTAGATGCTATGGTAGAAGGGCAAGACTGATAGATACTAGATAATCCGTCATAGCTGGAAGTGGAAGTCCTCCTTAAAATAGATTGTTTGTTGATCTCCTGTAAGAGATTTCAGTGTTAATAAAATAGAACGAGGTTTTTTTTTTTTTTTTTGTCTTTCTAGGGCCACACCCTGTGGCACATGGAGGTTCCCAGGCTAGGGGTCTGAACAGAGCTGTTGCTGCCGGCCTATGCCACAGCCACAGCAATGCCAGATCTGAGCCGTGTCTGCTACCTTTACTACAGCTCATGGCAGCGCCAGATCCTTAACCCACTGATAGAGGCTAGGGATTGAACCGGAAACTTCATGGTTCCTAGTTGGAGTCTTTGCTGCTGCACCACAATGGGAACTCCAGAACAAGGTTTTTTTTTAAATTAAAAAAAGGTTTTACTGGAGTATAGTTGATTATAATATCATGTTAGTTTCAAGCATACAGCACAGTGATTCAATTAGACAAATAGAACAGGTTTAAAAAAATACTTGGTAATGTATGTGTGAATTCTATGAAGAAATATTTTCTAGGATAGAGTTTAAAATAGCCTGGATTTGGAGTTCCAAATGTGGTTCAATCCCTGGCCTTGCTCAGTGGTTTAAGGATCCAGCATTTCTGTGAGCTGCGGTGTAGGTTGCAGACGCAGCTCAGATCCAGTGTTGCTGTGGCTGTGGCGTAGGCCAGCAGCTGTAGCTCCGATTGTACCTGTAGCCTGGGAACCTCCATAAGCTGCAAGTGTGGCCCTGAAACAAAACAAAAGAAAACAAACAAACAAAAAATAGCCTGGATTTTAAAAAGTCAGATTTGTTGAGTTATAATTAATATAAAGTTTACTCTTTTTAGGTACAGTCATCCTGTGGTATCTATGAAGGATTAGTTCCAGGAGCCCCCCCCATGGATATCAAAAGTGTCAGATGCTCAAATCTTTTACATAAAATAGCATTGTATAGGGGGAGTTCCCGTTGTGGCACAGCCGAAATGAATCCTGCTAGTAACCATGAGGTTACAGGTTCCATCCCTGGCCTCGCTCAGTGGGTTAAGGATCTGGCGTTGCCTTGGGATGTGTAGATCGCAGACGCACTTCAGATCCTGGTTGGCTATGGCTGTGGCGTAGGCCAGTGGCTATAGCTCTAATTGGACCCCTAGCCTGGGAACCTCCATATGCCACAGGTGCAGCCCTAAAAAGCAAAAAATAAAATAAAATAGTATTGTGTAGTTGGCTCTCTGTATCTGTGGATTCTGCATCCATGGAACAGGGGGCCAAATGTATATAGTTTTACATGTTTTGACAAACATACAGTCCTGTTTATGTTGATAATCACAGTTCATTGTGATTATACAGTTGTAGAATATTTCCTATATCTGTATAGGCAATCAAAACACAAGACTGTTTTAATCCCTGCCCCTCCCCCCAAAAAAAGAATCCCCTCATGGCCCTTTATAGTCACTCCCCTCCACTTGTTCTTAGCTTTTAGCAACCACTGATAGGTTTTCTGACTCTGGTTTTATCTTGTGCAGAAGATCATGTAAACAGAATCATGTAGTATATGCTCTCTTATGTTGTGAGCCACACGGGAAGTCTGATACTCTCTTGTATATATCAGTACTTTGTTCAAAAGATTGGATTTAATTTTTGAAATGAAAATGAAAAAAGTTATCTTAGCTTTTATTTTAAAGTAGTCAAATGGTTTAAAATAATAAAACAGAAAGGTCTAAGGACTTGTGTGTGGGAAGGAGGGTCTAATTTTTAAAAAATCATGTAGATGTTGAAAGCAAACTATTTATGGACTGTCTCCTCATATTTACACATCCCTCCCTCCTATAGGAGAGACAAATGCCAAAGAGAGTGAAAACTCCTCTCCAGTGAGTGGGCCATTTGGGGTATTCTCAACCATCTCTACTGCTGTTCAGAGCACAGTGAGTAAAAAGTAAAGGTGCTTCCTTCCATGATTGTAATGGGTTTTTGTCTCTTTCTCCCTCTTTTCCTTGAGAAGTCATGGAACTGGGAATCCAGATTGTCTGCTCGTTCACTTTAATCTTAGGGGTAGAGTGAGAGTACTCGAAAACCTTCTTTGAAAAAGTAAGGGGTAGAGCAGGAGTAGAGTAACAGAGAAGTGGTGTACATAATATTTTATGGACTAGAAATTCTTGGTTTGGTGGCTCTAGGAAAACTCTGCTTTACAAAAGTATTTTTGCGTTTTTTAGTCAAGAGGAAATGAGATGTTTATCATAAATACTTATAAATCTATGGATAATTAGAAACACTTTTAAAAGGTTTATATAGGAAGCTTAATATTTTTCCTACATGAGTATAGTTAGGTAGTACTTTTTAGTTTTAACTTTTTACTGAAGTATAACCTATATATAGAAAAGTGAATCATAAGTCTTCAGTTTGAATTTTCACGATGTGAATATATTCAGACTAAGAAACAGTATAGTGGTGCATCAGATGTCTCCCCTGTGCCCTCTCCCAGGGTTTTCAGCCTGCCCCTCTTGCCCACTGAGGTAACCACAATCCTGTCCTCTCCCTTGGCAGATTAATTTTGCCTGCTGTGTAAACGGAATCATACATACTCTATCTGCCTTCTGTCACTCATTATTATGTTTGTATAATTTTTTCTGTAGTGTAATTAGTGTAGTATAGTCCGTTTTCTTTGTTGTATTCCATCAAGTGACTGAGTCACATATAGTCATTCCAGAGTTGATGAGTATTGGGGTAGTTTCCAGCTTTTAGCTTTTATTTTTTTATTTTTTATTTTTTTAAAATAGCACTGCTGTAAGTGTTCTTGTATGTCTTTTGATGAACCTCTGTGTATTTTTGTGGAGTATATAAATATGCGTGGAGTTGCCAGGTCAGAGGATATTCATAAGTTCGACTCTTGTGGATACTGACAGCTTTCCAAAGTGGTTATACTGCTTTCCATTGCTATAAGCAATGTATGATTGTTTCAGTTGCCCCACAATCTTGCCAGTGATTGGTATTATTAGCTGATATTTTATGTAATCAAAACATACAGGTGTCTTTTTTCAGTATTGTAATGAGGATGCATGTGTTTCTTAGGGAAAGAGTGTTATCAGTGGGGGTTTGGATGCCTTAGAATTCATTGGGAAGAAGACAATGGATGTAATAGCAGAAGGGGATCCTGGATTTAAAAGAACCAAGGGTCTGATGAACCGGACTTCTACTCTGTCTCAGGTACTGTTTGCCTTTGTTTACTTCCTGTTTCTGTTTTGATCTGTAATTTTGCATGTGGTAACTTGAGACCTTGTTAGTATCCTCTTGGGAACTTTTCAGTGACTTTTTTTTTTTTTGATGGGGGGAAGCACACTGAGAGTCCTGATGCTTAGTTCTTTTTCACTCCTAGTTCCTTTCTGCAGGAGCCCCCTATCAGTGCAGTGTAAGATGCCCAGCCCTTTCAGGGTTGTTTATTAGATTAATGGTAAGACCACTTGCAGAGAAACACCTGGTTCCTGAGGTGTTATTTACCCTGTCTACAATCAGATTATGTGATCATTTTTTTTCTGCAATGCCTGAGCCTCTTGGATTTGAATCACAATTCCAAGAATGGAAGGGCAGTGTTACCCATCTCAGTTTTGCTTCCCTTGACTTTCAGAACTCACCCATAAGCTCTCATTACCTGTTGCAGTGTAATACCTCCTTCTCTCTTTTAGGTTTTAAGAGAGGTGAAGGAGAAAGAAGAGCTATGGACTTCCAATGAGGTAACCATAGAAACAGACAAGAAAACTCATTATGGGTTACTCTTCGATGAATTTCAAGGCCTTTCACATCTAGAAGCTCTGGAGATACTCTCCCGAGAAAGTGAAATAAAGGTAATTCTAAACTGAAAATTTCATTTGGAGTAGTCTTTAAGTAAAAGCACACTGCATCATTTCTTTTTTTGCAGTTAGAAGATGAAATGTATGTCAGATAGAGATTTGAGACTTTCTGAAAATATTGTACCAAAACAAACCAAAAAAACTAATGTTTGTTCTTATTGCTAGAAATAGAACGTCAAGTGTTATTTCTTTAAATTTAAACAAAAATGGAAAGATTAACAAAGAGGTCTTAATAGCACATCTGTTAATTTTCCTTCATCTTGGCCTTTTTTTTTCTTTTTTTAGTTTCTTTGGTTTAAGCTGCCGATTTGAATAGTTACCTTTAGCTTTTGATTCAAGGCTATTTCATTTTCCCTCATTTCTAAGCCACTTTTAAGAGCTAATAATTTCGAGACATTGCTGGCTTATGTTATTTATTTATGTTTTGCTTTTTAGGGCTGCGACATATGGAGGTTTCCAGGCTAGGGGTCCAATTGGAGCTGCAGCTGCCAGCCTACGCAATGGCCACAGCAACATGGGATCCAAGCTGTGTCTGCCACCTACACCACAGTTCATGACAATGCGGAATCCTTAACCCACTGATCGAGGTCAGGGATCAAACCCGCAATGTCATGGTTCCTAGTCAGATTTGTTTCCACTGCGCCACAATGGAAACTCCTGGCTTACGTTATTTTTGAAAGCACAAATTCTCCCTACCTTTCTGTGATAACCAGCTTCTTGTATTAAGGTTCTTAAGGAAGAACTTGTGAATTAATAATTTTAATTTTAATTTGATCTTTGGTCTCGTCTCCATTTGAGTATGTTTTTCTTTTTCTCTCATACTCTTGCTTACCATTTTGTATCAATTCAGGTGAAATCTATTCTTAATTCTCTAAGTGGAGAAGAATTAGAGACTCTGAAACTTGAATTGGAGCAACTCAAAGAAGCCTTTTCCCTAGCAGAGTTCTGTGAGGAAGAGGAGGAAGAGACGAAAGGTAATACAGAAATCCAGCATCTTAGTGGGAATGATGTAGTGTGTTTATATGCAATGACCTTGAAACTAATCTCTCCAATTACATTAGCCTGATTTAACTTTTATTTAAGAAATCGAAGTATAGGAGTTCCCGTCATGGCTCAGTGGTTAACGAATCTGACTAGGAACCATGAGGTTTCGGGTTCAATCCCTGGCCTATGCTCAGTGGGTTAAAGATCTGGCATTGCTGTGAGCTGTGGTGTAGGTTGCAGACTGCTCAGATCCCGCATTGCTGTGACTCTGGTGTAGGCCGGTGGCTACAGCTCCTATTAGACCCCTAGCCTGGGAACCTCCATATGCTACAGGAGCGGCCCTAGAAAAGGCAAAAAAAAAAAAGACATCGAAGTATAGTTGATTTCTAATATTGTCTGAGTTTCAGGTGTACGGTGAAGTGATTCAGTTATATATATATTTTTAGATTATTTTCCATTATAGGTTATTATAAAATATTGAATATAGTTCCCTGTGTTATACAGTAAATTCTTGTTGTTTTATCTATTTTATGTATGGTACTTTGTATCTGTTAATCCCATATTCCTAATTTATCCCCCCCATCCCTTTGGTAACCACAAGTTTGTTTTTTATGTCTATTAATTTTTTTTTGTATATATAATCATTTGTATTATTTAAACATTTTTTGTTTTTCTTTTTTTTAAAGATTTTAGTTGATTTGCAGTGTTGTACAATTTCTGTGTACAGCAAAGTGACCCAGTCACACATATGATATTGTATAGTATTTTTCTTTCTCTGTCTGACTGACTTCACTTAGTATAATAATCATTAGGTCTGTCCATGTTGCTTCAAGTGAGGATATTTCATTCTTTTTGTGGCTGAGTAATATTCCATTGTATATATACATATACTGCATCTTCTTAAACCAATCATCCAGTTATATAGTATCTTGCTAAATGACAGCTAACTCCATGTAGAGAGAGTCCTGATATGGAATGGTTCTTGAATATAAATTTTTAAAGCTGGGAGTTGTTGTTATGGCTCAGCAGTTACGAACCTGACTAGTGTCCATGAGGATGTGGGTTTTATCCTGGCCCTGCTCAGTGGGTTAAGAATCCGGTGTTGCCGTGAGCTATGGTGTAGGTTGCAGATGTGGCTTGGATCCAGCATTGCTGTGGCTGTGGTGTAGGTTGGCAGCTGCAGCTGTGATTGGACCTCTAGCCTGGAACTTCTATATGCTGTGGGTATGGCCCTAAAAAGCAAAAAAAAAAAAAAGAAAATTAAAGCTGTTCTGAGACATTGAGAAGTCAGTAAGCATGGTGGAAAACAGGATGGGTTTTGGAGTTAGACCTGGGTTCGAAATCAAGATCTGGAGTTCCCATCCTGGTGCAGTGGAAATGAATCTGACTAGGTACCATGAGGTTGCTGGTTCAATCCCTGGCCTTGCTCAGTGGATTAAGGATCCGGTATTGCCGTGAGCTGTGGTGTAGGTTGCAGATGAGACTCGGATCTGGTGTTGTGGATGTGGCATAGGCTGGCAGCTTTAGCTTCTGTTAGACCCTTAGCCTGGGAACCTCCATATGCTGTGGGTGTGGCCCTAGAAAGACAAAAACCAACCAACTGACAAACAAAAAAAAACCCCAAATCAAGATCTGCCATTTACTAAGCCATGTGACTTTTGGAAGGTACTTAACCCTGAACTTGTATTCCTCATCTGTGAGTAGAGGTGGCTTATTCCTCTCAGGTTGTTACAAGGACTGAATGAAACACTACGTTTAATGTGTGGCTCATAGTAAACACTCAACAAATCGTGGCTGTTATTTTCATTTTTAGGGTGACATAAATAACTAAATAGGGATCTGCATTTTCAGAGTTTCACTTAGGAAACCCATATATTAGTTTCGATTTGGCTTAAGTTGCTCTTTTGTTCCTAACCAAGCCCTGGTATGACAAGCCCAAGTTATTTATGAACTTAATTTATTGGTACATTGTGGCATTAACAGTGTTTGCTTAATTTAGTGAACATCTGGCTTTACATAGTAATCAGAAATCCCGATCTTTAAATACCGTTCAGAGGACACTGAGGGAGTTTCTGAACAGATGGATTTATGTCTATGATATTTTTATTCCCTACCTGTTTGCCAGAGATCAGGATTCTGCAAAGTTACCACTGGGTTGCTGCATGCCACTGTTTCAACAGCAGTCCCCAGTGGTTTTGGTTGAGAATTCAATACTGATCTTGGTATTTAATTGCATCTTGATGAAGTTGTTTTTAAGAAGGTGGTAGTCATGAGGAGAAAAAAATGCACAGAACCTAGTTCTCATGATGTTGATCATCTTCAGTTTCTATCAGTATCCTTAACCCTGGCCCCTCTATCTTGTACACCTGATCCCTTCACTTTGGAAGGAGACATCCTGATTGAGATGCCAGCCTCTCTCCTGAGTTCCTCCAGAGCACTAACCCTGCCTTCCTTCTATCCTTACATACTTTTATTCTAATGTAGCAGTTGCTCTTTACCCTCATGTCTGTGGGGATACTGACAAGGATCTCCATTTTCCCCTTGTATTTTATTTTACCTTACTTTTAAATATTTGTTTTATTTTTTAGATTTTACATATAAGTGGTGACATACAGTTTTTGTCTTTTTCTGTCTCACTTATTTCACTAAGCATAATACCCTCCAAGTCCATACATGTTGCAAATGCAAACATTTTTTTTTTTGGCTTTTTTTTTTTTGGCTTTTTGCTATTTCTTTGGGCCG
Source organism: Phacochoerus africanus (assembly GCF_016906955.1). NCBI lineage: Eukaryota > Metazoa > Chordata > Mammalia > Artiodactyla > Suidae > Phacochoerus > Phacochoerus africanus. The sequence goes on along the minus strand of NC_062544.1, from coordinate 10,797,175 downwards.
CTCTCGCGGCATATGGAGGTTCCCAGGCTAGGGGTCTAATTGGAGCTGTAGCTGCCAGCCTATGCTAGAGCCACAGCAACGCGGGATCCGAGCCGCGTCTGCAACCTACACCACAACTCACGGCAACGCCGGATCATTAACCCACTGAGCAAGGGCAGGGACCGAACCCGCAACTTCATGGTTCCTAGTCGGATTCGTTAACCACTGCGCCACGATGGGAACTCCAAATGCAAACATTTTTTGATCAACCCTTAGGAGTAAAAAAATTTTTTTTGTCACTGAGACCTAGTGTGTGTACATTTGAATGTGTATAAATTAAACACAGGTACCATATAAAACATAATAACATTATTTACATTCTAAAGTACATCCTAAAAAAAGAATTTCTTGAAGAGTGGGATAAATGTCTCTGAGTAAAAGTTTCATTTTTTTTTAAACCTTCTATAATCTATTGGATTATTTTGTGAACCCTTTGAGGTGCTTGCATCTCTCTTGGATTTGGATTCATCTCTTGCTTCCAAATAATTTAGAGCTTAGTTGGGAAAACAAAATCTCACCTAAGAGTTGGGTTTTAGACAGTAGGTTATGATTAGGAGTTGTTTAGATGAACTACCTAGGTTAAAGTTGTATTGTTTAGTGAGATCAGATTTCCCCAAACTATGTTACACCTGGGTGGCACTAAACCATTTGAATTTCTGCCTTCAATGCCAAGAGAAGATAAAAGGATAGCAGATGAAAAGAAGAAAACCAGGTCAAATTTTTTTTCTTGAGGATTTTTGGGAGAAAGCAGGTATGAAATAGTAATAATTTGCTCTGATAACTATGAACTGCTAAGAAATACTCATGTAGATTATAAGTGCTAGGAGATTTCTGTGAACAAAAATTCTGTCTATAGTCTTCAGTGCAGAGAAGACTTGGTCTGGGCTTCAAAGAAATTGAATAGGAACTTAGGTAAGTCGAACAGAAAAGAATATTTCTGGTCATTCGTTAGGATATGTTGATTGTTTTTGATCTTTTTTCTTTTTTTTTTTTTGTCTTTTTTCCTTTGCTAGGGCTGCTTCCCATGGCATATGGAGGTTCCCAGGCAAGGGGTCTAATAGGAGCTGAAGCCGCTGGCCTATGCCAGAGCCACAGCAACGTGGGATCTGAGCTGCATCTGCAACCTACACCAGAGCTCACGGCAATGCTGGATCCTTAATCCACTGAGCAAGGTCAGGGATTGAACCCACAACCTCATGGTTCCTAGTCGGATTTGTCAACCACTGTGCCACTATGGGAACTCCAGTTGTTTTTGATCTTGACTCACCTGTATGCTTGCATGTTTCTCAGGTATTAAATATTCCAAGTTCCACATCATCTTTCATCAAGCTTTTTCTAACAGCTTCCTTATCATTCTTCCAGCATTTTGGAATCGTTTTCCTCTTCCTTTCTTCTTACCTACCATTATTCTTTCCTGGATCTTGGATTATTGCCTCAGTGTTCCTTCCTCCCTTCTTGTTTTCCTTTCAGTCCATTCCCAACCAGGAGCTAAAGTGATCTTTCTAAAATTTAAATTGGGCTGTTTAAAATCTTTCAGTGGCTCCCCACTCTCTTAATAAAAAGTTTGACTTCCTCTCCATGGTTTATACCACCCTTTATTATCTGGATACTGCTTACTTTCCTAGCTCCATCATTCTACCCCTTTGCTCCTTCCATTAAGTTATTCCCAACCATATTAAACTTCTTGCCATGCTTTCATGCTTTCTTTTACCTCTGGGTCTCTCTTTTTTTTTTCCTTAGTCTTTTTAGGGCAGCATTCTTGGCATAATTAGGTTTCCAGCCTAGGGGTTGAATTGAAGTTGCAGCTGCTGGCCTACACCACAGCCACAGCAATCCCAGATCCGAGCCTCGTCTCTGACCTACACCCCAGCTCTGGGCAATGCTGGATCCTTAACCCACTGAGCGAGGCCAGGGATTGAGCCTGAGCCCTTATGGATGCTAGTCAGATTTGTTTCTGCTGAGCCATGACTGGGACGCCTATCTAGATCTTTGTACTTGTTTTCCCTGCCTGAAACTCTGGCTAATTTGTACTTGTTTTTTATGTCTCAACCTAAATTCCACTTCCTTGGAAGCACATGCCTAGTACCCACTTAGTACTCTGCCTTCGTCAGTTCTCTATTCATACATCTAGGATGTAATCCGAAGGATACAGGGTATGGATTAGGGGCGGGAAGGCCAAAGTTTGACTACTAATTTGTTATGAGATTTTGGGGAAATAAACTAACCTCTTCAAGCTATAGTTTCTTCATCCCTAAAATGAGATAGTGACAATTTTTTATAAGCCTATTGAAATAATTCCTTAATATAGTATATATATACAAGGATTCTGTGAGCACTAAAGCACCTTGCTCGTATAATTTGCTTCTGCTGTTATTACTACTACTGCTGTTCCTACCATTCCTCTCCCCTCCCAGACCCCTGCAGTGATTCTCATGAGTTTTCTGCAGTGTTTTACATGGAGCTTGTTTTCTTAGGGGATGAAGACTTCACCAAAGAGATAACAGAGCTGTTTTCCCAGCTGCATGTCTCCTCCAAACCAGAGAAACTTGCCAGGGTAAGTTTTTCCTTCTTGGTGATTTTCACTTTTTTACTTATATGGATTTAATGGATATAAAACACAAGATTGTAAATTTCTGGCAAAGATGTCACCAAAATTGAGGGTATATTCTGAGTTCTGTACCTCCTGCCTGCCTTGTGTTCTTGCACTCACACTGCACCCTCCTGCCCCCAGCCCCCAACACATCTGCCATCCTCGCTTGCTTTTATTTGAAATGCTCTGCTTGCCTGAAATTTTAAATTAAGTCACGGTGTTGGTCAGGTAAAGTTAGCAGTGCTCACGAGCCATTGTGGTACCAATGGGCTAGTTCGGTCTTGAGATCTCACTGTTCTTAGGACTCTGAGTGATTCAGAGATGATGGACATGGCCCCTGCCTTTAGGTAATTGGAGGTTGTCATTTTCCAGAACCCAGTAATTCAGGTGATGAACATTTGGCTTGTAGAAATAAGAGACTCCATGGCCTAGACCTTAGCCTTTGGTAGTGATGCCTGAGCTGTCTTCACACATCTGGTATATAGAGGGACTTTGGTCATAACTCAGAGTGGATCGAGAGAGAGTGTTTCAAGAGTGGTACCCACCTGGCATATACGGCAGTGCCAGCTTGTGGGACACTCTTCGCTGAGTCTTGGACTGCTTGCTGCCTTTTCACCTTTGTCTCCTAAACTCAAGAAACATTTCAGGCTCAGTTAGCAGCAGGCACACTTTGCTCCCTGGCCAGGAAGAGCTGATAGCCATCGTACAGTCATCATAGTCACCTCTTGCGTACCCCTGGATATGGAATGTGATGCTTGAGGGATGTTCTGCCACTCTCCCATACCCAGTAAAAATGCGGCATTTTCCAAGAAAGCTTTACAGAACCTTGCCTCAGCAGCTTGTCTCCTTCATCTCACTTATGGAACTTTAGCTATAGCACTTTCTAGCTTGTATCATGGTATTTTATGTTTTGGAAATAATATCAAACTAGAGAAAATTTGCAAGTATACCTTTTTTTGCAGATGCACCTATTAACATTTTATTTCATTTGTTTCATCATTTGTGCTCGAGCATATGTTCTTTCTTCCTATCCGTTTTTACTCCACCCTCATATACACGTTATTATTATTATTTTTTTAAATTTAAAAAATTTTGTTTTTTAGGGCCGCACCTGTGGCACATGGAGGTGTCCAGCCTAGGGGTCCAATTGGAGATAAGGCCACCAGCCCATGCCACAGCAATGTGGGATCAGAGCTGCGACCTACACCACAGATCGTAGCAATGCCAGATCCTTAACCCACTGAGTGAGGCCAGGGATTGAACCTGCAACCTCATGGTTCCTAGACTGATTCATTTCCACTATGCCATGATCAGAACTCCATGTTATTATTATTATTGAAACGATTTTTGAGAGTAAATTGTAAACATTATAGCTCTTTACTCCTAAATATTTCACTGTATGTCTCCTAAGACTATGGATAATGCCTTTCATAACAGCAGTAGTTATCACATGCAGTAAATTTAACATTGATACCATACTTTATTTAATCTGTTGTCTACCTTCCAGTTTTGTTAATTGACCTGATAATGTCCTTCGTATTCAGTTTTTTCATTTAACATTGGAACCAGTTCATGATTATGAATTGTATTTGTCATGTGCTTTGTCTTTTTTAATCTGTAAATTTTTGTTTTGTTTTTTGTTTTAGTCTCTCTTAATCTAGAATAGTTCCTCAGCCTTTGTCTTTTATGATTTTGACATTTTTGAGAAATAGAGACCCTTTTCCCCTTTATAAAAATAGAATATTCCTCACTTTAGGGTTATCTGATGTTTCCTCATGATTAAAGTCAGGCTATGCATTGTCAGCCAAAAGATCTCATGAGTGATGTTGAATTCTTCGCAGGGTATCATACATCGGGGCACATGATGTCCATCTGGCCCTTACTGGTGATGTGTTGTCTGATTTTGCACTGCCTGGTTATGATTTTGTTCCTGTGCTGCTAATGAGCTTTATGTGGGGAGACATTTTAAAACCATGCAAATATCCCACTCATAATTTAGCATCCTAGATTTAGCAACTATTCATGATTCCTGCTGCGCCAGTCTTTACTGTGATGGCTGCAGAATGATGATTTGTTTCAACTCCAGGATGTGGTCCATGTGTACAAGTTGGCTCTTGATATTCTATTTATAGTTAAGAGCTCTCTCTTCTCCACTTAGCTTTTCATTTATTTTCTATTTGTTTTTGGTATAATCACATGGATTTCTTTTTTTTTCCCCTATTGGTTTGTAATCCATTACTGTCTTTAATTATTTTGATGTTTAAATTGCCCTTCTAAGCTGATTCTTGTGTGACATACCCCATTAGTTTTTGCAGGTGGAGTGGATGGAATTGAGAGAGAGTGACACTTATTTTCTGGCATAACAAGATCTTGTACTTCCATATTTCTTCCCCTGGAATCAACCTGTTCTTCAGGGAGCCCTTTGGTATACCTGGATGCTAGGTGTGCTCATTGCTACTGGGCTGTCTGCTTCTAGGCCCTTTTGGCAAAGCTAGGAAGTATATTCAGGTATACACAATGCACCTATACGTGTTTATGTATAAGTGTGTGTGTATACACATGTATGCGCGCATATTTTAGAGATTGTGAGTTTACAGTGATAACTTCTGTTTCATTTCCTATAGGTCCAACCTATAGGGGTCCTCCTTGCCTTTCCCCATTATATGTTTATATTTCTTTTTCACAGTAAGAATCCTGTCTCCAAACAAGATTATTGTATTTCCTAATTTCCTCAATCCTATAATGCATCTGAAAGGATTTCATTGCTTTGCCCATACTACTATAAAACCAACCTACAAAAAATATTTTATTTATTTACTATCTCCTCTGTGTTAATTTAATTTTATCTTTGAATATATAGACTATTAACATGTTTTCAGATGTCAAAATTGTATCAAAAATATACTCAGAGAAGTGTTACTACCTCTCAATTCCCATCCACTCCATCTCCCCTCTCCGTTTATTATTATTATTATTATTATTATTAATTAATTAATTAATTTATTTATTTTTCTCTTTAGACCCGCATATGCAGCATAGGGACGTTCCCAGGCTAGGGGTCCAATTGGAGCTGCAGCTACCGGACTACACTACAGCCACAGCAACGCTAGATCTGAGCCTCATCTGTGATCTGTGCCACAGCTCAAGGCAATGTTGGATCCTTTAAAACCCACTGAGCAGGGCCAGGGGTCAAACTCGCATCCTCATGGATTCTAGTTAGATTCTTAACCCACTGAGCCACAATGGGAATTCCTCCCCTCTCCTTTTAGATGTTAAACTTTCTTGCTTTCCAGCATATCTTTCCAGTGTTTCTTTTTTAGACAAGTAGATATATTTTAAAGATAAGCAGATAATTTTCTTACCTCTTTCTTATATAAAAGCTAACATACTGTATATATTCTTTAGCACTCTATTCACTTAAACCATGTGCAAATGTATTTTCATAAAATTATCATAGGTTTTTGTTTTTAAATGTATCTTACCTCCCTTTCTAAAACTTAGATTTCTTCAAGGCTGGATCTGTGCTTTATCAGTTCTTAAAATTCTAGCTCTGCCATCTTTTTACTTTTTGTGTGGTCTTGAGCAAGTTGCTTAACCTCTGTCTGTGCCTCAGTTTCTCTACCTGCAAAGTAGGAATAATATAGGGTTCTGTGAGGATTTAATGTGTTAATACACACAGAGTTCTTAAAAGTGTCTGGCCCATAGTAAATACTGTTTATGATCCTCAAGATGCTAATTCATTGTGTTGTACATTTAAGATGTTCAATTGATATAAATGCAATAAACCTTTATTTTGCTAGATGCTAGAGAAGCAGTAATGGAAGAGACATTGTTTCTGTGCTGAAAGAGATCATCATAATAAATACATTACTTTTAAAAAGTTAGTAACTAATAATTTATGTGGTAGTCCTAGTCATTCTCTGAAAAGAGTCTTCATATTGTTTACATTTTGGGTGTTGAGGCTTAAGATGTAGAATGGTTAAGGATCAGGGCCTGATTATTTCCGGGGATTTATATGAGAGTCTGTGTGATGCCAGGGAAAAGCAATGAAGCAAAAGTCTGAGAACACAGTTCTAATTCTTATTCTGATCCTCACATATGAGGTGGTCAAATCCCATTTTTTCTCCAGGCCTCATTTTTTTCAGTTGGAAAAAAGTAAATGGTTAGAGCAGCTAAACTCAAAGGTGCTTTTTAATTCTTAAGTCTCTAGATCTCATCATTGAGATGTTTCAGACTGATTTAAATATCAATGCTAATTGATATTTTTTGAAAGGAATGATAAATTACATTGAGTTGGCACAATAGATCATAGTAACTTCACTTAATGTATTTATTACTAGAGATGTTATTTTGAGTGTGTATTATGCCTACAAAAATATCTCTAGTTATGTTAAATTTATAGTATCAGTTTTCTTTTTGTTTTATGTGGCCTTATCCCTTCGTTTTTCTTTTTTCCATCTCAGATAATTCATTGTCTTTATTTTTCTCTCATTTTATCTCTTCAAAGAAATTGTGAGAATCTCACATATATTTAGACTATTAGTCAACTGTTATGGTTCTTGACAGCCCCATCTCTCTCTATTCTGTTCAATGTAAATTTCACCACTCAGACCTTATCTTTTAACATGCTTCTCTCATATTGGCCTTTGTTCTGTTCCTTGAATATACCAACCTGGTTTCCCTCTGCTTACAATTCTCATTGTCTAAATATTTTACATGGTGGGCACCTCAAATTTCATATTTCAGCTCAAATATCACTCCTCAGAGACTCTTCCCATCTAAACTGAATTTGCTTTCTACTTACCCAGTCTACACTCTCCATCACTCCATTTTATTTTCTTCATACATTTATTTGTTTACTTGTTAATTGTCTTTACGTACTAGAATAAAGATTATCAGGGTCATAGTTTGTATTAATCACCACTCCTATAAGACCTAGGATGGTGCATAACATATATTTGCAACAAATAAATGAATAAATAAATGTCTGCACTCTGTTATCTAGTCTTGCCAGTTACCTCACAGTTTTCTCAGCACATTCTGTGTTTTCTTTCTTCTAATCCTTTATATAGTTAATTCTTTTTTTTTTTTTTAATTTGAGAGGTTATGCGTAAGTAATAAGAAGGTTATAGATCAGAGCCAGATTATTCCTGAAGGACTTTGTGGGAGGCCCCACGTTACAGAGGAAAGAACCTTGAAATGAATGTCTGGGTATATAGATTCTACTGTGGCTCATTTATATTGTACCCTTGGGTATAACCCCTCTTATTGATCCTTAAAGGCTCAGCCCCAGTACTGTGTCTATAATAAAACCCATGATTCTCTCAGTTCTTGGTTGGAATGACCAAGGCCAAGGTCTTCTCTGGATTCCTTTTGTCTGGTTACAGCTCTGAGCACATTCTGTCTATATGAAGTTACTCAAGTGGATACCTTCATTTAATGACTAAACATTTCCTTAGAAACCAGGACTTCTCAGTTGCAAATGACAGAAATTCAAGATTCAGACTGGCTTAAGAAAAAAGGTGCATTTATTAGCTCAAGAAACTAGACAATTAAGGGGCAATACTGGCTTCAGCATGGCTGGTCCCCACCCGGGAATTTGCCCCCTCTCCATCTCTTGACTCTGCTTTCTTCTGTTTTTGCTTCATTCCTAGGGAAGCTTTTCCACATGGTGGTAAGATGACTACTGACAGTTTTAGGATAACCTTTTCCATTTGAGTAACTCCAACAGAAAGAGAACTTCCTTTTCCCAGTAATTTTATGAGGTGTCCTGTGGCTAATGTCCATTGACCAGGCCGAGGTCACTTTTCTATCTATGAACTAATCACTGTATGGACAGGGGGATTAACATTCTTAGTAGTTAAACCTGAATCATTTGCCAACCCTTGGAGCCAGAGAATGGAACTAACCCCCATCCAAACCACATGAGCTAGAACTTACTACCAAAAGAAAGGAGATGTTGGTTAGGTAAAAACAGTAGATGTCTCTCTACACTGTAGAGAACATTTGAGTGCACTAATCCAAATAAGACACCATTGATGTCTTATAATAATATAGTCTATTTAAGAGATAGCCGCGTAGTTAACTTCAGTGTCTCTTTTTAAGTACTAAGTTGGAGGGGTGCTTAGAAGACTGTGGACATATGGAGAGGGTTGTTGAAGTACTCAGTCTCCTGGAATGCCTTTGAAAGTTACTTGGAGGAGACAGTGTCAAAGTGGAGGATTGAAAGAATATTAAGAGTTGCCTTAGGAGAAAAATGGGAAGGACATTCTGGACTCTGAGAATAAGATGAGCAAAGATCAGGCACATTTAGCTCATTGTTATCAGATCATAAAGTGGGAAGTGGTAAGAGATAAAGCTGGAGAAGTAGGTAGTGTCTAGATCATTTTTTAGGTCATGTGAAAGATCATGATCTGGTTGATGGGAAGCCGTTGGAGAGAACAGTAATGATCAGCTAAGGGCTTAGATAGATCACTGGTAGCATTATGGAGGATGAATCTAAGATGAGCCCTATCAGAAGCAGGAGACCAATCAGAGTGGTGCTGCCAGAAAGTAGATCTGATCTCAAGTGGTGGCGATACAGAGCAAGAGGAGGGGGAGTTTGGAGAAATACATAGGGTAAAATCAGGCCATCTTTGTGACTGGAAAGGGAAGAATCTAGGATGGGTCATGTATTTTGGCTTGGATGACTGGTATATAGTAGTTCTTCTAAAGTTAAAGTGAATAAAGTGATGAAAAATTTAGGAGTAGAGGGAGAAAGATGACAAATTCAAATTTTGTACATGTTATATGTGAGACAGATGCCTATAGAATATCCTGATAGTATGTCCAGCAGAGAGTTGGAATATGTTGTTTTTAGGAGAAGTTAGCACTGGAAATAAGGATTCAGGAGTAATCAGCAGGTAGGGAATAGTTAAAATCACTGAAATAGGGTTGTTGGAGGGGAGAGGGAGTAGGGTGAGGTAAGTAGAGAGCCAAGGCTACTATTTGGTTTGAGCAGTGCTGACTAGGGAGCAGTATGGGGGACCTTTTAGGGTGATGGGAGTATTTTGTGTCTTGATCTGAGTCACAGTTACTTAGACATACACACATGTGACCGGTCATGGTCTGGAGACTTGTGCACTTTACTGTATCTAAGTTATTCCTCAGTTTAAAAAAAGCCAAAGGATTAGAGAATTCAAGAAGGAATGAGTGGTCACAGATGTTACGTGTTGTAGAGAGATGTATTAAGTTAGGTAGTGAAAAGCTAGATGGTATGTTTGGGTGGGACCAAGAGCACTGACTTCCATGGTGCTAAAATGTTCCTGGCAGGTGTGCATTAATTGAATGAAATTGTTGATGGATGATATAGTCGTCCTTTGGTATCCTCAGAGGTATCTGGTTCCAGGAGCTCTCCTGTTGATACCAAAATCCAGGAATGCTCAAGTTCCTGCTATAAGACAGTGTAGTATTTGCATATAGGCTACACACATTTTTTGGTGTACTTTAAATCATCTCTAAGTTACTCATACCTAGTACAGTGTAAATGCTATCTAAATAGTTGTAAATACAAAGTAAGTGCATTTTAAGTTGCCAACCCTGGCAAATTAAGGTTTTGCCTTTTGGAACTATGTGGAATTTTTTTTTTTTTAATATTTTCGATCCATGGTTGGTTGAATCTGAAGATGTGGAACCCATGGATATGGAGAGTCAGCTGTAATCTTTTTCTTATTTAGGCAAGAAATACAGCCTATGAATGGATTAGTACATCTCTGGCCAAACCATTAGAAAAGAAGGAAGAAGGAGAAAAACAGTTGGAAGCAGAAGAAGCTGAGCAAATCAGTAACAGTTCGATAGAGGTAATGAAAGTAACTAAGGTTTGTTTGTTTTTTAAAGATATGAGATGTGGGTATTGTAATTAGGGACCTCAGCGCCTTCTTTTTTGTTGTACTGGTGCTATCCATAATTTCTACCTTGTGATCCAAGATTCCAACATCTTGGTTCCAGACTATAGGATACAAGAAGTGAAGGAAAAGAGACAAAGGGTCCGTATGTGTGGTGTCATGAGAGGTTCTCAGAAGCTGCTGCATGACACTTTTTATTCAAATCTTTTGGCTAAAACTTAGTCACATGGTCACACCTTACTTCAGGGGAACCTCTATTTTTACAGCTATGAGCCAGTTGTAAATTACATCACTGATATGAAAGGAGAGAAGTTTTATTGAAGGGCAGCTTTTAGTCTGTTGCTTTCAAGATGTTGAATCCTTTAGTCTGGGAGAAGCAAGGTGGTATCACTTCTTCTTATATAAAAATCAACAACAATGCTTTGCTTTGTTTTTCCATCCAGGATATCCATGCGTTTGCAATCCGGAGTCTAGCAGAACTGACTGCCTGCTCAATTGAACTGTTTCACAAAATTGCAGCTCTGGTTCTGCATGGCCGGAACCAGGAAGTATCAGCCATAGAAAGGAGCAGAGCCCTTTCCCAGTAAGTGTAATGAGTACCCCTCTAAATGATGGAGATTGCTGAAAGAGTTTTCTCAGCTTCTTTCCAAAGTTTTAGAACTTTCCTCTCAATGAGATGCTATTCATGGAGTTCTCATTGTGGCTCAGTGGAAATGAATCTGACTAGTACCCGTGAGGATACAGGTTCGATCCCTGGCCTCACTCAGTGGGTTAAGGATCTGGCGTTGTCATGAGCTGTGTTATAGGTTGCAGACGTTGATCGGATCTTGCATGGCTGTGGCTGTGTTGTAGGCCGGCACTACAGCTCTGATTCTACTCCTATCCTGGGAACTTCCATATGCCTTGGGTGCAGCCCTAAAAAGACAAAAAACAGGAGTTCCCGTCGTGGCGCAGTGGTTAACGAATCCGACTAGGAACCATGAGGTTGCAGGTTCGGTCCCTGCCCTTGCTCAGTGGGTTAACGATCCGGCGTTGCCGTGAGTTGTGTAGGTTGCAGACGCGGCTTGGATCCCGAGTTGCTGTGGCTCTGGTGTAGGCCGGTGGCTACAGCTCCGATTGGACCCCTAGCCTGGGAACCTCCATATGCCGCGGGAGCGGCCCAAGAAATAGCAACAACAACAACAACAACAACAAAACAAAAAAAGACAAAAAAAAGACAAAAAGCAAACAAACAAAAGATGCTATTTACATCTTAGAGATTTGTTCATTTGGGTTTAATTAAATAAGTAGCCAACTTTATTTGTTATTTCTTTTCATTGAGCCATAAATGTACATTATAAATCTGCCCTTTTTATTAACCAACTCATACTCTAAAAACTAGTTTTCAGATTATTGGTCCTCAGATTATTGGTCTTAATAGGAATAGAATTTTGCATAAGTAAAAACAGAAAATAGTTCTCAATTCTTAATAATATTAGTTGTTGAGTGCTAATCATATGCCAGGTATCATGCTGAGGAATTTACATGTATCATTTCTAATCTTTCCAACAACCCTCAAGGTAAGTGACCAGTCCAGCTTTAAAAATGAGGAAAAGCAGACATAAGAGAAGTTAAATAATTTGCCGAGGTAGTGCAGACTGGAATTGAAACCCAGGTCTAAACTCCAAATCCCTTTTTTTTCCCCCTCCATATTGCTGATTTTGAAAAAAAATTTCAAAAATAATAGAAAGTTGGTATTCACAGGAGGAAAAAAAGGCCTACTAATTTATAAATAAATCTCCCAATTAAAATGAGAATTTTCTTTGAGAAAACAAACAAACAAACATGAATGAGGAGTTCCTCCTGCAGTGCAGTGGGTTAAGAATCCAACCACAATGGTTCAGGTTGTTGTGGGGGCATGGGTTCAATCCCTAGCCCCAGGGCAGTGGGTTAAAGGATCCAGCATTGCTGTAGCTGTGGCATAGGTTGAAGCTGCAGCTCGAATTCAGTCCCTGGCCTGGGAACTTTCACGTGCTTCTGGTGTAGGAGAGAGAAAAAAAACATGAGTGAGGGGGTCCAGTGTGTTAGGATTGGAAGAGGTCCAGGCCTCTTCCTCACCTACCATTTCCATGTTCCTCTATAGCATCCCGTAAGGAGGGACCGGGATTTGTCTTAAATGTCCTTAGGGTGAGGGATTCATTGCCCCAAAGCAGCCTATTCTGTGGAAAAGTAGTTATTTATACTGCTTGGAATGCTCTTCCAGTCATGGCTCTTTCTCTCACTAAATTCAGGTTTCCACTTAGATTTGCCTTTTTTCACTGGCCAACCTAAAATACTGCTTCTCCTATTTTCTCATTTTTTTCCCCCTAATTCTAATATGCTATCACATAGATCAATTTAACTTCCTCAAGGGTGGGAGTTTTATTTTATTTTTAAATTAAATTAAATTAATTTATTTTGTTTTATTTTTGTTTTTTATTTTTTTGTCTTTTTAGGGCCATATACATGGCACATAGAAGTTCCTAGGCTACGGGTCGAATTGGAGCTGCAGCTGCTGACCTACACCATAGCCACAGCAGTGCCAAATCTGGACCTCATCTGGCACCTACACCATAGCTCAAGGCGACACCAGATCCTTAACCCACTGAGCAAGGCCAGGGATCAAACCCATATCCTCATGGATATTAGGTTTGTTACCACTGAGCCACAGGGGGAAGTACAATTTTATTTTATTTTATTTTTTATTTTTTATTTTTTTGTCTTTTGTTGTTGTTGTTGCTATTTCTTGGGCCACTCCTGCGGCATATGGAGGTTCCCAGGCTAGGGGTTGAATCGGAGCTGTAGCCACCAGCCTACGCCAGAGCCACAGCAACTCGGGATCCGAGCCGCGTCTGCAACCTACACCACAGCTCGTGGCAACGCCGGATCGTTAACCCACTGAGCAAGGGGCAGGGACCGAACCCGCAACCTCATGGTTCCCAGTCGGATTCGTTAACCACTGCGCCACGACGGGAACTCCCCCAATTTTATTTTTTTAACTAAAAAATTTTTAATACAATTTTTATAGGTCACCTTCCATTCAGTTATTACAAAATATTGGCTATATTCCCCATGTTGTATAATACATCCTTCAGCCTATCTTACACTCAGTAGTTTGTACCTTCTATTTCCCCATCTCTATATTGTTCTCCCACCCTACCCCACAGGTAAACACTAGTTCTTTCTATCTGTGAGTCTGCATCTTTTTTGTAATGTTCACTAGTTTGTTGTATTTTTTAGATTATACCTAAAAGTGATATATAGTATCCATCTTTTTCTGTCTGACTTATTTCACCTAGCATATTGTTCTCCAAGTCCAAGCATATTGATGCATATGGCAAAATTTCATTCTTATGGCTGAGTAGTATTCCTGTGTGTGTGTGTGTGTGTGTGTGTGTGTATACAACATCTTCTTTATCCATTCATCTGTTTTTTTTTTTTTTTGGTTGTTGTTGTTTCTGCTTTTCAGGGCCACACCTGCAGCATAGGGAAGTTCCTAGGCGAGGTGTCAAATCAGAGCTGGAGCTGCAGCTGCATCTGCTGGCCTATGCCACAGCAACACCGGATCTGAGCTGCATCTGCGCCTACACCACAGCTCACAGCAACACTGGATCCTTAACCCACATCCTCATGAATACTAGTTGGGTTCATAACCCGCTGGGCCACAATGGGAACTCCATCCATTCATCTGTTGAATGACACTTAGATTGCTCCCATACCTTGACAATTTTAAATAATGTTGTTATGAACATTGTGATGAATGTATCTTTTTGAATTCGTGGTTTGTTTTTTTTTTTAAGATATAGACCCAGGTGTGGAATAGCTGGGTCATATGGTAGTTCTGTTTTTCGTTTTTTGAGAAACTTCCGTACCGCTTTTCATAGTGGCTGCAGTAATTTATATTCCCACCACCAGTGTACAAGGTTTCCTTTTCTCCGCATCCTCACCAACATTGTTATTTGTGGGCTTTTTAAACTTTTTAATGTTATCCATTCTTACAGGATAAGTGTAAGTGAAGTGATGTCTCAGTGTGGTTCTTTTTTTTTTTTTTTGTCTTTTTGGTATTTCTTGGGCCGCTCCCACGGCATATGGAGGTTCCTAGGCTAGGGGTCCAATCGGAGCTGCCACTGCCGGCCTACGCCAGAGCCACAGCAACGCGGGATCCGAGCCGCGTCTGCAACCTACACCACAGCTCACGGCAACGCCGGATCCTTAACCCACTGAGCAAGGGCAGGGAGGGATTGAACCCGCAACCTCGTGGTTCCTAGTCGGATTTGTTAACCACTGCGCCACGACGGGAACTCCTCAGTGTGGTTTTGATTTGCATTTCCCAATGCATTTTCTAATTCTTGCTTGATTTTCTTAGCTCATATCACCATTTAGTGCATATTGTATACATGAATATGTATATACATTTATGTATATATGTATATACATATAACTATATAACTATAAACATATACAATCATCCATCTCTTTATGTAGTCTTCCCCTTAATTAGCATGTAAGTTGGTATTCATGAAACTTGGACTTTGCTTATTTACTAATATATCCCTAGTGCTCAGAAGTACCTCGTCCATAAAAGAATTTCAGTAAATATGTGTTGAATGAATAAATATTTAATTTAACTGTATTTCTTTTCTCTCTCTCTTTTTTTTTTGGCCTTTTATTTTTTTTTGCTTTTTGGGGCTGCACGTGCAATGTATGGAAGTTCCCAGGCTAGTGGTTCCCAGTCTACGTCACAACCACAGCAATGCTAGATGTGCGCTGCGCTGGCGACCTACACCACAGCTCATGATGACACTGGATCCTTAGCCCACTGAACGAGGCCATGGATCTAACCCACATCCTTGTGGATACTAGTCATGTTCATGACCTTCTGAGCTACAACAGGAACTCCCTAATTTAACTATATTTCTAAATGGAACGTAGTACCTTGTCTGCTTAAAATGCTTCTTAGTTGTTTCCTTTGATTTAACTTGAGGATTTGGTAGAAAAATGTTTTTTCTCTAAGGACTAAACTTTTTCTTCCTATAGCACAGACCCCTAAATGTATTATGTAGCTTATTTAACATATATGTACTACCTTTATTTTTATTTTTTAATTTTTTTATTTTTTGGTCTTTTTGCTATTTCTTGGGCCGCTCCTGCGGCATATGGAGGTTCCCAGGCTAGGGGTTGAATTGGAGCTGCAGCCACCAGCCTACGCCAGAGCCACAGCAACGCGGGATCCGAGCCGCGTCTGCAACCTACACCACAGCTCGTGGCAACGCCGGATCGTTAACCCACTGAGCGAGGGCAGGGACCAAACCCGCAACCTCATGGTTCCTAGTCGGATTCGTTAACCACTGCGCCACGACGGGAACTCCAATATGTACTACCTTTAAAAGCCTTCTTTCACATTTAGTAACGGGAGTGATTTGTTTTCTTCTGACAGTTGCTTTATAAAAAAGAGCAAAAACGAAACAAAAGAAGAACCCTCCTGACTTTTCCCTCTTCTTTTCTAGGATGACAGTTCTGCTCTGTAAAGAGTTGTCCTCTCTGTCTAAAGAGTTTACCACCTGCCTAACAACTGCTGGGGTAAGAATTCATGACTCCTAATGGGCTGATGTCTTTTGTTTTTAAAACAGTTTTATTAAAATATAGTTTATATATCATATAATTTTCCCATTTTAATTGTACAATTCAGTGTTTTTACAGAGTTGTTACAACAGTCATCATAGTAATCTATTCTAGACTATTTTCATCATCTCCCAGAAATCTCATACCATTAGAGGTCACTCACCATTCCCTTACTTACCCTCCGTACTTTTCTAGCCCTAAGCAACACTAATTTACTTTCTTTCTATAGACTTGCCTATTCTTGACATTTGATATAAATGGGATGATACAATATTGTGGTATTTTCTCTCTGGTTTCTTTCATTTAAGCATGTTTTTGGGATTCATCCACAATGTAAAAGTATATCTTTATTATTAGCAAATAATATTCTATTTTATGCACATATACCACATTTGTCTTTTCTTTTTTCTTTCTTTTTTTTGCTTTTTAGGGCTGCACATGGCATATGGAAGTTCCCAGTCTAGGGGCTGAATCAGAGCAGAAGCTGCTTGCCTGCAACACAGCCACAGCCACAGCAATGTGGGATCCAAGCCACATCTGTGCCATACACCACAGCTCACAGCAAAGCCAGATCCTTGACCCACTGAGTGAGGCCAGGGATTGAACCCACATCCTCATGTGGATACTAGTTCATTTCCACTGAGCCACAATGGGAACTCCACATTTATCTTTTCATAGTTGATAGCAATTTGGACCGTGTAAACTTTTTGGTTGTAATGAATAATGTTACTAGGAACATGCATGTATGTTTTTATTTCTTTTGGGTGGATAGCTAATAGGGAAATTGCTTGTTCATTTGGATGATACAGACCATTGAGGAACTGCCAAGCTGTTTTCCAAACTGCCTGCACAATTTTACATTCCTGCCAGCATCCCTGAATGAGAGTTCCAGTTTCCTCCACATCCCTCCTTGACACATGCTGTTGTCTGCTTTTTTTGATTATGGTTTTGTTTTTATTTTACCCATCCTGGTAGGTAGGAAGTCTTACCTCATTATGGGTTATATTTGCATTTCCCAGATAGCTGATGATGTTGAACATCTGTCCATGTGCTTGTTAGCCATTTGTATGTCTTTAGAGAAATGTCTTTTTGCATCCTTTGCCTATTTTTAAGTTGGGTTGTCTTTTTATTGTTGTTTTATAAATTGGGTTATTTATTATTATTTGTTTTATTTATTTTGATTTTAATTATTTGTTTTTTTATTATTTACTATTTATTATTGAGTTATGGGAGTTCTTTATTTTTTCTAGATAAAAGTTCCTTATCTAGGAACTATAGGCACATATTTCCCCCCAGACCATGCATGAGCTCTCCTTTCATGTTTTTTTTTTTTTTTTCTTGCCACACCTGTGGTATGTGGAAGTAACTGGGCCAGAGATCAAACCTGTGCCACAGCAGGGACCCAAGCTGCTGCAGTGACAGTGCTGGATCCTTAACCAGCTGCACCACAGGAGAATTCTGCTTTCACTTTCTCGATAGTGAAGAGTGATAGAGTCCAGCTTGTCACTGTTCTCTTTTATCACTTGTTCTTTCCATATTATAGCTAAAGAAGCCTTGTCTCACCTATAATATGAGGATTTACTCCTGTGTTTTTTTCCTAAGAGTTTTATGTTGTAGCTCCTTTTTTTTTTTTGTCTTTTTAGGGCCACACCCATGGCATATTAGGCTCTCAGGCTAGGGGTCAAATTGGACTATACTGCAGCCACAACACCTTGAGATCTGAGCCGTGTCTGCGACCTACATCACAGCTCATAGCAATGCCGGATCCTTAACACACTGAGTGAGGCCGGGGATCAAACCTGCTTCCTCATAGACACTAGTAGGCTTTGTTACCACTGAGCCACTATGGGAACCCCTATGTTGTAGCTCTTATGTTTATATCTATTATCCATTTTGAGTTAATTTTTGTGTAGGGTGTGAGGTAGCAGCTCAGCAGATTTTTTCACATGTGGATATATAGTGTCCCAGCACCATTTGTTGAAAAGTTTTCCTTTGTTGAATTGTCTTGGCCCTTTTTATCTAAAATCACTTGACCATAGGCATGGATTTGTTTCTAGGCTCTTATTTCTGTTCCACTGATCTGTGTGTATCCTTATGCCACTACCATATTGTCCTGATTACTGTAGCTTTGTAATAAGTTTTGAAGTTAAGAATTGTAAGTCTTCAAGCTTTGTTGTTCTTTGTCTCTGTGGGACCCTATGCCTTTCCATGTGACTTTTAGGGTCAGCTTATCTAACTGAATTTTGCAACTCATTTTTGTTCTCTCTTTTTGTGCAGTCTTTGGTATATCTTGAGCTGCTCTCTTGAGACCTGCGCTGAAAAATATAGACCTTGAAAAGATAAAATCTCCAAAGTTTGACTCTATTTTTAAAGGGCAATGCCTTACTTAGACTATGGCAACTCATATTTTGCAGTTGCTGGCCAATATGAGAGTTGCAGTTAAAGCTAAATTTTTGTTTTGTTTTGTTTTGTTTTAAGGGATTGTAAAAAAGTGATGATTGTGTGAACTATGGAAAATGATAATATGTAATTATGACTTGGGATAAAATAAAGGGCTTTTTAAATTTTTAATTAATTTATTTTTTTAAGGGCTGTACCCGTGGCGTATGGAAGTTCCCAGGTTAGGGGCTGAATCGGAGCTGTAGCTGTTGGCCTCCGCCATAGCCACAGCAATGCCAGATCCTTAACTCACTGAGCAAGGCCAGGGCTTGAACCCACATCCGCATGGATACTAGTCAGGTTCTTAACCCACTCAGCCACAAGTGGAACTCACAGAGGGCATTTTAAATGGATAAATAAAAATTACTTTGTAGCAAACCAAGCTCATACATACAGAGAACAGATAGGTGGTTGCCAGAAAGGAGTAAGGGAGTAAGGACAAAATGGGTCAAGGGAGTCAATAGGTACAAACTTCCAGGTATTAAATAAATAAGCCATGGGGATGTAATGTATTGTGACTGTAGTTAATACTGTTTTGCATATTTGCAAGTTGCTAAGAGAGTAGATCTTAAAGGTTCTAATCACAAGAAAGAAAATTATTTAGCTATGTATAGTGATGGATGTTAACTGGTCTCATTGTGATCATTTTACCGTGTATGCAGGTAGTGAATCATTATGTTGTATATCTGCAATTAATGTTGCTACGTCAATTATATCTCCATTTTAGGAAGTTACTTTGGAATAAGTATGTTTCAATGTGGCAGCAAAGTTATTCTGGGCCCTTAAATTTATTTCAGTTAAGAGCATGGCTCAAATTAATTTTCCTCGCTTTCAGTTCAGATTGTTTCCTGTAAAGGGTAATTCTGTGATGTAGCTTCTATTTTTTTAAGAGAGTTTCTGAGATCCTGAAGTTAATCTGAGGCTAAATCTTTCCGTGTGTTTCATAAAGATGCTTTAACCCAAGCTAGTCAACTCTGAGGTGCTAACACGTGCGAGTATTAAATTTGTATTATTTATTTCCATGTTTTACAAGCAACCTTTCTTAAAAACCATTGAGTACTCTGAGCACATGTTCCATAGCTATATACTTGTTTTAAAATTTTTTCTAACTTTTTTGTGGTCAGATGTACCATTTATGCCCCTTTTTCCAAAATGAAGATACTTTTTAAAGTCAATAAAAACTACAAAGGAGGGAGTTCCCGTAATGGATCAGCAGTAATGAACCCAACTAGGATCCATAAGGATGCGGATTCAATCCCTGGTCTTGCTCACTGGGTAAAGGATCCGGTGTTGTCATGAGCTGTGGTTTGAGTTACAGACGAGGCCCAGATCCTCAGCTGTGGCTGGGGTATAGGCTGGCAGCTACGCTTCCAATTCAACCCCTATCCTGGAAACTTCCATATGCCATGGGTGTGTCCCTAAAAAACAAAACAGAAAAAACCCAAAAAACAAAACTACAAAGGAGTACACTCTCAATTTGGAGGCACAGAAGGATATAAAGGAGGAAATTTAAAGCCCTTCTTGAATCTGGCCCAGACTTTTTCTATGCTTATATTTATGTATGGCTCTGCCTAAGTGTGTGTTTCAAAGTGGGATCATATACTTTGCTTGCTTTTTTTTTAATGTGCTATGCTCCCTTAACACATTATTTTTTGTTCTAGGTCAAAGAAAAAGCAGATGTCCTTAATCCATTAATCACAGCAGTATTTCTAGAGGTTAGTAGTAGTAATTGTTTTTTTTAAGTCTCTAACTTCTAAGACTTTATATATTAATTAAGTCTTCTTAAGTTTTAATCTTTTGGCTTTTTGGGTCTTTTTTCAGTAGATTAGTAGTTTTGCCATATTGATGCAGATATCACCAAAGTGGGGTATATTTAATCCATATTTCCTATTCATTAATACAAAGTGTAAAGATGAAGGTGCCAGGTAAACTACAAAGGAAGAGGCAATAGGCTGTCACTACTTAGTACTACTCCTTGGTAGTTAATGGACAATTCTTAGTAATGAGACATCTTTGGAGACCAGCTGGCCAACATGAATGGCTGAATATTACAAACAGGCAAGCACTACTTCTTAAAAGACTGAGGTTTATGCAGAGGAAGTTAGTTAAAAAAACAAACAAAAGAAAACAAATCGTTTTGTCATTTCCTTGCCAAGAAATTTGCTTTATTTTGTCAAAGAGGTACCTGTGTTTACATAATCTTTGTCAGTTCATTAGATTTAAGGAAGTGGGTGGTTTAAGTCCAGAAAAAAGTGGGGGCGAGTACAGGAGGATCCCATGATGGATTATGTTGCTTCCATGTGCTATGCTCTTGGGAGTCCATGTTTTAAGAACTCTTATCTTGCAAATTAGTTGTGCGCAAAATTTAAATGTTTAATGATCTGTTCAAAACATATTTATGTAAGTCTGAGGGGAGAAAATAGATTCGATAATAAGGTATATATAAAATATATATATATATATATTTATTTTTTATTTTTTATTTTTTGTCTTTTTAGGGCCTCACTTGTGGCATATATGCAAGTTCCCAGCTTAGGGGTTGAATTGGAGCTGCAACTGCAGGCCTACACCACAGCCATAGCAATCCCAGATCCTTAACCCACTGATCGAAGCCAGGGATCAAACGCACGTCCTCATGGATACTAGTCAGATTTGTTACTGCTGAGTTATGATGGGAACTCCCTTAAATATAAAGTGAAAAAAATATTTTTGCTACTAGACTGTTACTTTTATAGTTTTACTTTCTTTTAAAATTACCACCAAGGAAATGCCTTTAATTTCTAACTGCATAGTTTTCCTGTAATAGTAAGGAAAATTATTCTGATCACTTAAGCACTTAAAAAGAAAATCGTGATTTAGTAGATCACAGAGTGGTACAGGTGAAAGAAGTTTGCAGTATAGGAGCCTGGTCCTGTCCTGGATCTTCCCTGATTTGCTGTATGATCCTGGACCTGGTGTTTACCTTCTTAGCAATATCATTATGTGCAAAATAAGAGATTTAATTAGATTTTTCTCTGTGGTCTCTCTTGGTTGGGGAAATTTGGTATGAAATATCATACTGAAGTTTAAATAGAAGTACTTATTATTTAGAAATCAAAAAAAGGTAGACTGACTTGATATGGGGACCCTGCTGCTGTTTTGTTTTGTTTCCCTTGCTTTATAGGGTCGCACTTGCAACATATGGAAGTTCCCAGTCTAGGGGTCGAATTGGAGCTACAGCTTCTGGCCTGGGCCACAGCCACAGCAACTCGGGATCTGAGCTGTCTCTGGGACCTACACCACAGCTCATGGCAACGCCTGATCCTTAACCCACTGAGCAGGGCCAGGGATTGAACCTGCATCTTCATGGATCTTAGTCAGGTTCATTAACTGCTGAGCCACAAAGGGAACTCGCCCCTTTTGCTGTTTTGAGTTGGTTGTCTTGCTTCAGCTTTGAAACACTCTTAAACTTGAAATTACACATTTATTTATTTAATATATTTTTTTTGTCTTTTTTTGCTATTTCTTTGGGCCGCTCCCGCAGCATATGGAGGTTCCCCGGCTAGGGGTCTAATCGGAGCTGTAGCCATTGGCCTACGCCAGAGCCACAGCAACTCGGGATCCGAGCCGCGTCTGCAACCTACACCACAGCTCACGGCAATGCCGGATCGTTAACCCACTGAGCAAGGGCAGGGACTGAACCCGAAACCTCATGGTTCCTAGTCGGATTCGTTAACCACTGTGCCACGACGGGAACTCCCACATTTTTATTTTAATGAGCTCTCTGTTGTTACTCCTCTGGAAGGTCAGAACTTGTCAGATATGAATGAAGTCTGTCAAACTCAGAACATAGTGATTCCAAGCTTTTCGTAAATGAGTTGAACTAGACAGAAACCTGCCTATACTTAATCATCTTTGAAAGCAGTTCCTTGTTTATATTTGTGAGCACCTGTCTCATATTCACTGACAGTGTTGAGTCCATGGAAGAAGAGTAGTCACAATGGACCAGAAATCCTATTGATGTGGGATTC
Organism: Phacochoerus africanus; assembly: GCF_016906955.1. Taxonomy (NCBI): domain Eukaryota; kingdom Metazoa; phylum Chordata; class Mammalia; order Artiodactyla; family Suidae; genus Phacochoerus; species Phacochoerus africanus. The sequence continues at coordinate 10,774,574 of NC_062544.1, read as the reverse complement.
ATAGCCTTCTGAAATCCTCTTTGAGTAATTAGCTAAAATGTTGTGACAGGATCTGCCCATTCAGTCAAGGAATAAATAAGCTTTTAATGCTGAATTTGAGCAGGATGCCAAAGAATGGCTATCATTTCTGAAGGGAAAGTGGGACAAAAATGTTTCCTTTTTTTGTGCTATCATTTTAAGAGCTAGGTAATTCTTTCCTTTATAACTCTATTGAAATGGTTAAGTTCGTACTCTCATTTGCCAGGCTACAAATTCATTTAGTTTGTAAAAATTAATTTGACTTTTGTTATCTTATATTTTCTCTTTTAAGTGACTGCAATGTTTTCTTTTTCTTATCTTTCAATCTTTGTCCTTATAGGCATCAAACAGTGCTTCCTACATTCAGGATGCCTTTCAGCTACTTTTACCTGTGCTGGAGATCTCTCTTATTGAGAACAAGACTGAGTTACCAGAGGCATAAGCTGCAGGTCCAGAGGCCTTTGTCAGAACATTGAAGAACAGAGAAGATTCTACCCGATACTTAAGATGGCCAAGAAATGCCACTCTCTTCTGGGTACCCCTGCAGAAGTGAGGGAGGAAGGTTATTTTAGTATTAAAAATCCAGGCAGTAGAGCAGGTGTAAAGGAAGTTTGCTGCCTTCACTGCCTGGCTGAAGTATTCAGGTCCTCACACTGCTCTTCTCAGTTGTTATAATTAATAACTTGAAAAAAAACTTCTATAGAAAGTTCAAAAATAAAGGCTCTAGTTAAAGGTTAATGGGACACTCAGGCAGAAATATTGGTCTTTCTTTGACAGGGTATAAAACACTAAAAATTTTGTCATGGATATAATTTTGCATTCCATGGATATAACTGGTTGTTAATCAAAAGGAAAAATAATTTAGTATTCTGGAATTCACGTGCTTGAACTATTAATGCCATTTTCTTTCTCCTTTCTATAGTAAAATCTTTGGCTTTAAGAAAACTGAGTCAATGTAAACTCTGTAAGGATTACCTTTTATTACATGAATTCTTAGAATTGGCTAGAAAGTCTCATCTGCTCTTTAATTTCAGTGGATGTTTGGCATTGAGGAGAAGCTTAGAGAATATACTGACAGCCATGTGAGTTAACTCTAGAAAAGTGCCCTTTGACTTCAGATTGCTTTCCCACCCCAAGATGACAAGCTTCAAGTTGTAATTGACCCTCATTCTACTGGATTTTAGACCAGTAAGTGCAGTTTAGAGAAACAGTTTGATGTTTGCAGATATTCTGATTCTCCAGGATGTTTTCCATGCATACGATATATGCAGGATAAATTCTGTAATAGCCAACTCCAAAGGAGTGTTGAAACTCTTTTCAGTGATGGGGTGGTGGTGTGTGAATATTGTTGAAGTGGACTGTAGAGTCCTATAGAAACGATGTTGATGTGTGACAGGATTCAACCTATAAGACAGTATATTTTTCCTCTTTTTTTTTTGGTTTCTTTTAATATATTCTTTAGCATGTTTATAAATATAACTTTTATCCTTAAGCTCTTAAGTCGTCTTTTGCCGCCTTCACCAATTTAAGAGACTTACAAGTTGTAATGTTCTTAAAAGTTATTTTGGTATCCACTCTTAAAAAAAATTCTCCAACTTTGTGGTTTTTAATGATTCAGGTAACTTTTGTGCTCTCTGCCCCTCATCTTCTAAAACCTTTAAATAAAAGGTAATAATTGTGTCAGTTTTCATTTGCCTTTCCAAATATGAGCCGCCATATCTTCTCAGACCAAGAAGGAGCTAAGTGAAGCTATAACATTGATTTATATCAAGACTATTTCTATATGATCACCATATTTGGGGTAAGGGGCAGTTTGCTAGCAAGGAGGAAAATAGGTAGATTTGGACTAAAAAGGTACACCAACAGCACTAAAATGTTACTTTGCTTTTATTTTGTTCTAACATGATTGGAATAGTTTTTTTGTTGTTGTTTTAGGGCAGCACCCTCAGCATATGGAAGTTCTCAGGCTAGGGGTCCAATCAGAGCTACAGCTGCCGGCCTACGCCGCAGCCACAGCAACAGCAATTCGGATCTGATCTGTGTCTGCAACCTACACCACAGCTCATGTCAACGCCGGATCCTTAACCCACTGAGCGAGGCCAGGTATCAAACCCACATCCTCATGGATCCTAGTTGAGCCAGGAAGGGAACTCCTATAATAGTTTTTGAATATTTCTTTTTATAGACAAATTTTATCTGAAGTGGAGTAATTCTAAAATTTCAGAAAAATAGTTGTGGTAAATAAAGCTGATATCCCCAGTCATTTGTGGCCTCAAGCTGAGTTGCTGTGTTGGAACCTGTGTCCCTAAGCATGGTATTTCTTGAGCAATGTTTAGGAACTGGTCACACTGCCTACCACCTGTTTAGACTTGAGTACAAGGGCAGTATGTAGTTTTCATTCCTCAGTCTGTAAACATATGTAATGTCTTTCTTTCAGGAAGAGGGATATAGCTGTTGGGGACAGAACAGTGACTCTTTTTATGCACCTGTCTAGATTGCAGCCTTGAATTTGACCTATTTTAGATTAGACCTTGTAGAAAGCCAGTGTCACTCACCACCTTTTCTTTCTCTCTCATCCTTATCAGCTTCTCCTACCTTCCCACATGTGTTTCACTGGAGTTAGGACACCACCAGTGAAATGATGAAAGGACCAATTAATTCTGAGTAACAGTTGCCTGCCTTTCACCTAGAAGATAATGAAAAAAATGAAAGTTTTTATTTAGTAGAGATAGGGAAATAAGAGCATAAACATTCATTGATAGGTGAAATAGATTCAGGGGTCTCTTTGAAACCTGTTGGGTTACGGTGATGATTTTTGAATGGTGCATGCTTCATCGTTCCATTTGGGGTGTGTACATGATGTAGTTTCCTGATGATACCTACTCTTCTGGTGCTATTTCCTTTAAATGTTCTGGCATCTAAATTTTTTTTTGGTCTTTTTTTTTTTTTTTTTTGCTATTTCTTTGGGCTGCTCCCACGGCATATGGAGGTTTCCGGGCTAGGGGTCAAATCGGAGCTGTAGCCACCGGCCTATGCCAGAGCCACAGCAACGCGGGATCCGAGCCGCGTCTGCAACCTACACCACAGCTCACGGCAACGCCGGATCGTTAACCCACTGAGCAAGGGCGGGGACCGAACCCGCAACCTCATGGTTCCTAGTCGGATTCGTTAACCACTGTGCCACGACGGGAACTCCTCTGGTATCTAAATTTTAACGCTGTGTCTTAGTATGTGCTACCCTCCTTCCCAGTTCACTCAAAACCTTGCTATATAAAACATTCAGTTATTACTGGGGTAAATGCTTCTCTTCCTTCTATTGAGATCTTTAAAGTCTGTGATTAAAAGACTTTATTAGGAGTTCCCGTCGTGGCGCAGTGGTTAACGAATCCGACTAGGAACCATGAGATTGCGGGTTCGGTCCCCGCCCTTGCTCAGTGGGTTAATGATCCGGCGTTGCCGTGAGCTGTGGTGTAGGTCGCAGACGCAGCTCGGATCCCGCGTTGCTGTGGCTCTGGCGTAGGCTGGCAGATTAGACCCCTATCCTGGGAACCTCCATATGCCGAGGGAGCGGCCCAAGAAATGGCAAAAAAAGACAAAAAAAAAGACTTTATTAATTTGATATAAAAGAAATAGAAGTGTCCACAAAGTAATTTTTTTTTCCTTTATACATTATCTTGGAAATGTGTTAAGGACAAGCTATATTTTTCTTACTCGCTTTTGATTGTGTGTGTGTGTGTGTGTTTAAGATAAGGTATAGATGCCTAGATTGACAGGCCTCTGAAATATGAAATTGTAATTCATGTAGGTGGCATTACCACAAATCTGAAATCAGGGCTGATGCACGGATTTTCCCATCCTCCAATCAGGAGACAAGATTGTGGGTTCCTCTGCTTGAAGGAGGACCCTCTCTTTTGTGCTTGTTTTGATCTAAAGACATATTTGTAAGTAGTTGCTTTTGATGTCATCAGCTGATAAATAGAGATTTCCCTATACTTTTAGATGTGTTCTAAATTTTAAAGGTGAGCATATGCTTCAGGTTGGAAAAACCCAGAATAAAATTGTACCCACAGTGGGCCCTCAATAATCATGGTATTTAACAAATGTCAAAGGTTGAAATATCTCATTACATCTTAACAATATAATGTGATGCTCATTTTCATAAATGATTTTAAATGAGGCATTTGAGAAATGAAGAAGTTCTGAAAATAGCAAACCTCTTAATTAATGTGTCATCAAGGCCTCTGGCTAATACATGAGAAGAATTTTTAAAACTTGCTCATTAGTGTCACTTTTCACCTGCAACCTGCTGTTCCTCAAGCACCAACCAGTCCACTTGCTCCTCCCTGTTTTACTTGCAGCTCTTGTTACTACATCCTTTCTTGTCATTACATCATCTGGCCAAATCCCAAAGTTCCTTCATGTCTAACAGTCACTTCTCCAATCAACTCTTTGGGAAAAATTGTTTTATAAATCAGAATATTTTATGAACTTACATGTCCTTTAAGATAAAGGTAAAGTGCAGTGATTGATCACTTCACCCTCACACATCACTGTCGAATTTTCCAGACATTTAAGTTTCTGACGGGCCTACTCTTATAAGGGGCAGATAAAGAGGCTACAAATAGAATGAAGTTATCACGTGTATCTTCTTGTCAGTCCTACATTTCTCTCTTTCTATACACCTGGCCATTGCTGTGCCTTTTTTTTTAGGGCAGCACTTGTGGCATATGGAAGTTCCCAGGCTAGGGGTTGAATCAGAGCTACAGCTGCTGGCCTTCGCCACAGCCGCAGCAACACCAGATCTGAGCCTAAGCTATGAGCTACATACTCCACAGCTCACAGCAACACCGGATCCGTTAACCCACTGAGTGGGGGCCAGGGATCAAAGCCTTGTCCTTGTGGATGCTAGCTGGGCTCACCTCCCCTGAGCTACAAGGGGAACTCCCCCATTGCTACGCTCTTAAGCTAGTTCCAAAGAGGAAATCATTTTCCCAGCTCAACAGTGTGTGCACCAGTATGGTGAATTTTTAATTTTAATTTTTATAATTTTTTTTTCCCATTATAGTTGGTTTACAGTATTCTGTGAATTTTCTACTGTACAGCAGTTTTTTAAAGCTGGAATGGGAGTTGTTTGTCATAGTGTTTCTACCAGCCAGTCTCACTTGGGTAACTGGTGCACTGACTTGGCAATTTCAGCCCAAGCCCGTTTAAGCCTGAATTGTCTACATAATTATAGTTGTTTATGTCAGAACTGAAGGGTTTCTCTTAAGTGTTGAGTGCAGCCTGATTTTCCTTTACTTCCTTCCTTGACAATAATGAGAACTGCATGGTTAGCATATGTGTTAAAAGTTTCAAAGTACAAATTGAATATTCTTATGCGTTTAGAGCATTAAGTAAATCAAACACTTAAGTACCTTTTTTCCGTATTTATCTTGCTCACATTGAGTCCCTGGCTTCTGGCATAGAATTTGGCACGTGGCAGGAAATATTTGTTGTCTGACTAAAAGAAAGAAGGAAGGAAAAAGGGGGGGAGAAGGAAAAAAAGAGAAAAAAAGGTATTTAGTGCTTTGCTGCTAGTAGAGAATATGGAGCTGGGACTCAAGTGTGTAACGTGGAAACCCCTCATTTCACATTTGGGGTCATTAGAGGATGTGACCCTTGAAGTGACGTGGCTGATAGGAGGCTCGGTGGAGAACTAGACCCAGGTCTCTGGATCCTGGCCCAGTCCCTCTGTTACACCAGAGCCTCCATGGGTTCTGCACACATTTACTGAGAGGCTATCCCAGACCCTGGGGTAAGAGCTGGGGAAAAATTGCAGGAATGTGTGGCTTCTGTTCTGGAGGAGCTCGTACTGGTGCCTCTGTCTGAGCAGTCTCTGCGTGGTAGCTTCCAAAAAGAAGTGAGGTAGCTGCTCTGTTGTAATGGATTATGACTGAGTTGGATGGACTTGTCCCAAATCTGATTGTGACTGCTGGGGCTGGTCAGCTTTGGGAAGGTTTGCAGATTCATCTGTCAAAACTCTCAAATTGTTACTTCTGTTTTGGTGGTTTGTGTCTTAAGAGGCCAATTTCTGCTCTGAACTGCAGAATGATCTATTGTTCATCAACCAACAGTAGTTAAAAGGTACACTAACACACTTGGAGCAGGTTGAATATCAGGCACCATGGGAGACACTTCTGTGTAAATCCTCATAACTTCTTTGCCTGGCAGGGCACTGCCACCCCCAGTTCATGGACCTGCAGGATGGTATAGAAGTGAGGAGCAAAGAGAGACTCAAAATTGAATCTCAGCTCCCTCGTTTTCCAGCCCTGTGATCACGAGCAAGTGACTTAATCCCTTAAATTGCAATTTTGTCATCTGTAAAATCGATTGCAAAATAGCACTTGCATTATAAAGTCATTGATAGGAATAAATAAAATAATCTGTGTAAGTACTTAAAATAGTGCCTGCCACATAGTAGTGGGAGCTAATGCTTAGTAAATACTATGTGCCAGGAGCTGTTCTAAACACGAGTGTGTGTTAACTTAATCCTCATGTGGTAGGAACTGTTAGCATACCTATTTACAGATGGAAAAACAGGCATGGGGAGGTTAAATAACTGGCCTGAGGTTACATACCCAAGAAGTGGTAGAGTCGGGATTCAACCCCAGGCAGTTTGGTAGCAGAGTTCCTGCTTTTAACCATTACCTTACACTGCCACCACGAGATGCTGATAAAGAAAACTTAACTGTCAGCCATGTTAATATGATCATGAAACAGATTCAGAGTTGAGTGACTCGTGTGAGACTTCACCACTACAAATGGCAGAGCCCAGGTCGTCAGGCTCCCAAACCCATGTTTGTTCTGTTTTATTTCCTTTAGGGGAAATGCTTGAAGGTGCCTGTCTAGTGATAAGTATCTGTAGGGGAGCATCTGGGCAGATTATCCAAAGCCACTAGGAGTTGGCATAGAAAGAATGGTGTGACGACAACTCTTGTTTGCAGCAGCAGGAACAGAGATATCAGTGAAGTAAGAGCATCTGTATCAATTAATGATCAAAAAGGAGAGAGGAGTACAAGAATGTTCATGGCAGCTTTGTTTGTTAACAGCCCCAAATTGGAAACTATGTCCTTCAGGGGGTGAATGATTAAACTGTGGTCCATCCACACCATGGGTTACTAGTCAGCAGTCAGAAGGAACAGACTTGAGTCATGTGAAAACTTGAATGAATTTCAAGGGAATTATGCTGAGTGAAAAAATCCAATCCCCCTAAAACTACCTAAGATATATAATTCCATTTATATATACACTGAAATGACGAAATTATGGAAATGGAGAACAGATTGATAGTTGCTGGGGGTTAGGAATGGGAATGGGGTAAGAGGTAGGTAGGTATGGTTTTAAAAGAGCAGCACATCCTTGTGATGGAGTAACTTAGTTGTGGGATTGGCTACATGGACCTACTCAAGTAATAAAGTGTATAGAACTAATGACACAGACAAGTGAGGTATAAGGAAACCTGGGGAATCTGAATGAGATAGATTGTATCCGTGTCACTGTCATGGTTGTGAAATTTTAGTTTTGCAAGATGTTACAATGGGGAGAAATTGGATAAAATGTACACAGAATCCCCTTCCTTCCTTCCTTCCTTCCTTCCTTCCTTCCTTCCTTCCTTCCTTCCTTCCTTCCTTCCTTCCTCCCTTCCTCCCTTCCTCCCTTCCTCCCTTCCTCCCTTCCTCCCTTCCTCCCTTCCTCCCTTCCTTCCTTCCTTCCTTTTTAGGGCCACACCTGCAGCGTGTGGAAGTTCCCAGGCTAGGGGTCAAATCCCAGCTGTAGCTGCTGGCCTAACACCACAGCCCCAGCTGCAACCTACACCAGAGTTCACAGCAACGCCAGGTCCTTAACCCACTGAGCGAGGCCAGGGATTGAATCCATGTCCTCATGGATCTAGTCAGGTTTGTTACTGCTGAGTCACAACAGAAACTTCCAGAATCTGTTTCTTAAAATTCCGTGTGAATCTACAATTATCTCAATACTTATTTCAGTGGGAAAAAAAAAAAAGAGGAGGACTTTGGGCCAAGGGAGCCGAAGAGTCAAGAAATGTTGCCCACTTCCTGGGTTTGACAAAGACCGAGGGTCCCTCTCTTCTAGGTGAGCATCCCTGTCACAGGCACTTGGAAGCAGGAATGGTGACAAGTGCAGCGCTCTCTGATTTCTCTTAATAAGCAGGTACTTGGGTAGGAGGTCTTCAAGGGGAAGGGGTTTGAAAAGATTTCCTGGGTGATTCTAATTCATTGCTGTTCACTGAAATCCACCAATTTAGTGGAAAAGATGATTATGGAAATGTTTCCAGCATCATTAAAGCCACGTTGTGCATCACACAAGTGAAGATAGCATTATAGATGAAATAAAATCATTTACAAAGTTTTTGACAGCCGCTACCCAGGACAGCTGGGTTCTAATGCTGGTTTAGTCCCTAACTCACAAGATTTATACAGAGACCCTTTCATTGTATTAATCTTGATAATGATAATAGCTTATGTTAACCAAGTGGTTACTGTGTGCCAGGCCACTGTGCTGAAGGTCTTAAATACATTATCCCAGTTATTTTTACAGCAGCCCAACAAAGCTGGGGATGTTCTTAGCACCTGCAGAGATGAAGACGACAGCCTGGGGGCCCATGGTGTGAGGCAGGGCGAGCAGATGCCACCAGCCCTGCCTGCGCTCATGGCTGCTGCACTGACTGCCACTTGGTTCTCAGCCATGAAAAGAGGAGATTGTGCCAGTGGGTCTGGATTCACCATGGCTCCCATGGATCCTGAGCCAATTAGCTAATTCTGACCAAGACCTAACAGGGAGCACTAAAGAAATAATTTAAAAACTACCAATCTTGCCCTATAGGGAGAAAGATAAGCCTGGGCAGGCTGAGGGGCAGAGAGAGTAACGGAATGATTTTTCAGCCTTCAAAGGGATGTGACTTACTTAGGACTCCCCGTTATATCCTGGTTGAATGTAAAAAATAAGCCCTTTCTCTGCAATAGACTTAGGGTCTCTAAAGAGTCCTGATGGTTGAATGCATATTATTGCCTATCTCTTTTGATTAGCTAAAATAGAGGCAATGGGAAGATAAAGTATCTGTGTGCTGGCTCATTCAAGTTTGCAGTAAGCCCTCCAGGAAAAGCAACTGGTGCTGTTAATAGACTAGAAAGGAAACCAGGACAGAATGCCTGCAGGCCATGGTGAGAAATACCAAGATCCAATGGGAGAGGAGAGAAAATACGCAGTTGCACAAATAGAATACTGCTGAGGTGTTTCCTTCTGCATCTAAAGTTTCTTGGGGTCTAAGGAGACCACCTTTGGGTGGTTCTTGGTTCTCTTACGTGCTCAGGGTCGGCATGGCTTAAAAGGAGGGCCACTCAAATGGAATTGGAGTGAGGGAACACTGCCACCTAGAGTGGGCAGACCCATCAGCTATCAGTGGCCATTTAAAATCTCCTTCTTTCAGTCCTTAGCCTGCTCACGTCCCCTGAGGAGGCCAAACCGCAGCACGTTTAGGAGCAGGGTTGAGCTCTGGAGTCGGCCTCGGTTCACATTCCCAGCTCCACCTCTTACTGGCTGTGTGACCTGGCAAGCTGTTCAACCTCTGTTTCCTGACCTACAACATGGGGATGTCACCTGCCCCACAGAGTTGGGCAGGAGCTTGGCATGGTGCCTGGCCATAGTAATCCCTCCATGGATGTGAGCTCTGATGCTTATGACTCTAAGACGTCTGGCCTCTCAGAGCTTCCTGATATTCTGTAAGCGTGATTCATTTCTGTCTTCTTGGTGAGGCTCTGGAACCTCATGGGGCTGAGAGAGGAGAAAAGGGGCTTCTTTCCTTAGTCCTTTGGCTTTTCTTTTTGAGTCTCAGTTTCCTCACCCATAGTGTGGGAATACTGACATCTTCCTCTGTTCACCTTGTGACATCTTGTACATCTCTTAGGATAATGTGTATGCTAGCACTTTTAGGAGAATAGACACCATAAGACCTAGAATGTTAAAAGAGATTCTTGAGTAAATAATTCCCATCCTGAGACTCTTTCTTCTGCTGTGGAATATAAGTAGTAATCCCTAACTCTCAGAGTGAGGACTCAGCTGATAAAGCCCTTGGAACACAATTCCAATCTAGAACCTGCTTCCCGCACTGTCCCTGTCCATGGCCATGTTTCCTAGTTTAGCACGCCAACATTTCTGGTTTGTAAGCTTGCGAGATGCAGCAGGGTAAGCTTCATTCTGGCTGCTCTAACCACTTTGAACTTCCTGGATCTGCTTATTTCCTTCATCCTGAAGTCCAGGCTGCTGGATGGTCTTCGGTTCCCCACCCGCCTCCATCCGCTTTGTGGATAGTGAGATGTAATGTAGAGACTGGCAGGAAGGGGACTAAGATTTTGAACGAAGCATTTGGAGGCCAAAAGAGGGTCCTCTGAACACTGGGCTTCTATGAAGGCTTCCCTACCCCAGAAGATGCCCTGGCTCATGTTTCCAGTCCTAGAGCCCACGCAGCCCCCTGACACTCCTGTTCTGCATTGTCTCCTTGGAAAAGTTTGATTTTTCCTCTCCTTGTCACACAGAATATCAGGGAAAAAGATGATCAAGAAAAAGAAATGCTTCAATTAGTTTTAGGAACAGGCTGACATGGGAGTGGGGAGCAGGAGCTCAAAAGGGATTGGAGAAAGGGCGCTGAGGGAGGGGCAATGAGAGAGGAAGGTCACACAATGAAATTGCCTGCTTATGCTAGTCGGAGCTTCCTGTTCTTCTTTATTTTATTGTTTCATCTAGGTCCTTCTGGACATAAGTGTCCTAGCAACCACAAAGCCCTAATATTTATTGAGCACCTACTCTACCACAGGCATGGCAGGCAGAGCTGTTCTCCATTATTTAATGTCATCCGCCAAACAACCCAATAGGTCTGCAGTATCACCATTCTAAATTACAGATGGGAAAAGATGTTTAAGGAGCTTAAGAGTCTTGCCCAAAGTTCACACAGCTGTGCGGTGGGTGGGTGTGGGGAAGAGAGCTTCACATATGAGTGTGTTTGGCCTTACTGCCTATCCACACGTGAAACATAAGAACTCCACCCCTCCTCTTAAAGGTTTACTGTATCTCCCACAGGGTCATCCCAACTCATCAGCCCAACACAACTGAGCTGCAGCTAGATCAGGGCATCTTGGAACAAAGTTGGCTGGACCAGAATCCTGTGGCATAAGCAGAGAGGAGAGTTGGGTAGAAGGATCCTTTCTAACCCCAGAGGCAGGAGAAGGGTGTTGGTTCCCAGTCCTGCCACTAAGCAGGTGGGGTGCCTTGAGTGCATCTCTAACTGCCTTTGTGGTTTAGTTTCTGCACCTGTAGTTCCAGAGAGAAAAACTCACGACCAAGTAAAATTTGGTTTCCTGGGTGTTTGGCTCCATCTCCTGGTCAGTTCTAATCACTGCAGCTTTTTGCAGTGTGGCCATCCACTAGACATCAGGTAATGTTGACGTTTTTAGGAAACCTCTGGTCGCTGTGGGGTTGTGGGGTGCAGTGGAGTGGAACCAGAGCTGACCTGAAAGTCCAGGGAACTTTTGTGACCTCTGGGTGACACTGGCCCTTTGCTGCCAGTGGCTGGGTGGAGACTCAGGAAGGCAGCCTGTGGGAGAGAACCTCCTAGTGCCAGAATAGGAGGGACACTGGAGAGCACAGAGTCCAATCCCATCAAAGGACAAATGGGGAGAAGCAGGGACTCCTCCAGCCACACACATGGGTTCCAGGTCTCCTGACACCCACATCCACTGGCCTCCTCTCTGCCTAGCTGCCTCCCCCTTCTCCTAGGATTCCATTCCCGCTGGTCACTTATTCTTGTCCTCCTGAGAGCGGACCATCTGCTTAATCAGCTCCTGCTCCAGCAACTTGCTCCCATGACAGTTTATTTTTTATTTTATTATTATTATTTTCTTTTTACAGCCACACCTATGGCATATGGAATTTCCCAGGCTAGGGGTTGAACCAGAGCTGTAATGCCAGATCCTTAACTCACCGAGCAAGGCCAGGGATGGAACCCACATCCTCACAGACAGTATGTCAGGTTCTTAACCTGCTGAGTCGTAACAGGAACTCCCCATGACAATTTACTCTCTCCTGGATCCAGTGCCAGCTCTAATGGGCTCGGGTGGAGTCTCCACCTCTCCAAGCTAGGGGTTTCCTGGAGAAGTGGGGGAGCATGCATCTCCTCCAAATCTGTGTGCCTTCAAGCCCAGCATCTCTGAATCTCGGTTTCTCCATCCAAAACCTAATACAGCAGATTTCCTGAGAAAGGCATGGATGGTTGATGTGAAGGTGCTTTGTGAATTCTTGAGCCCTCTCTCAAAGGATTAAATTTCCAGATCTGGAAGTTCCCATTGTGGCACAGCAGAAACAAATCTGACTAGGAACCATGAGGTTGCAGGTTTGATCCCTGGCCTTGCTCAGTGGGTTAAGGATCTGGCGTTGCCGTGAGCTGTGGGGTAGGTCGCAGACGCGGCTCAGATTTCACATTGGTGTGGCTGTGGTGTAGGCCGGCAGCTGTAGCTCCGATTCGACCCCTAGCCTGGGAACTTCCATATGCTGTGGGGTGTGGCCATAAAAAAGACAAAGAAAAAAAAAATTCCAGACCTGCCTGTGTCTACCCCAAGCCATGTAAGGACTCCAGGTACTAATTGGAACGCAATTAGCCTGGAGGCTGTGGGACCTCAGAGGAAGGGGAGGAGCCTTTCTTCTGTCTCGTGGCTTTAGGATCTGGGTTTCCCGGCAGAGTACAGTTGAGTTGCCTCCTCCTACCCAGATCCTGCTTATTATTGGAAGATGAATGAGTACATGCCCAAGAGAGTATCTTAGAAGATACATCACTGACCCAGAAGCTGGCCTCCAGGAGCTGTACTGGCAGAGGCAGAGGAGGGTCATTTCTCCCTAGTGTCTCTCCTTCCCTTGTCTGGATACAGGATCCATGGCCCCCAGTTTGTATGACTGAGGCCCAGATAAGCAGCTTGAGGGGGAGGGGAAACCTTGCCCCACTTGGGTCTTGAGCTTCCAGTGCAGTCATGATTCTGTTTTGACTTCAGGGTGTTGGAAACAGGAAGCAAGAGGGGATGGTTGAGGTCATCCAGAGCAGCCCTGCTTTTCTTGCTTGCCCCCAAGGGTGGGGCGATCTCTATTTTTTTTGGCAGCCCATTTCCTCCTCAGGTAGATCTAACCCTTTGAAAAGTCCCATTCAGTGATCCTAGAGGGTGGTTCTGAGCCCACCTGTACCACAGTCATCTGGGACTGGCTGGATCAGGCCACCTGGGACAGCCCTGCAATTTGCATTTTCAACAGTCTCTGCAGGTGAGGAGGCATGATGAACTTCAGGGACCATTGGTCCAGCGCCATTGTGCTGGGAATGGCAGCCCTTTCAGCTCAGTGCCTGCACTGGAGACAATTCTACCAACTCTTTCTAACAGAACATGGTTTTCTCTTTTTTCAACATTCTGCTCTGTCACTTTACATGTTCTTCTCTCTTTTTCCTAGTCTCCATGACTCTTTTGTAAATAGAATTTGGGGGCTGCAAGTGTTCTTAACAGAACACCTTATCCAACTCTTCATTTTGTAGATGGGGTATTTGAGACCTCGAGAGGGCAGTGTCTTCCCCCAGGTCGCACAGCTGTTCCACAGGAGCTGCTAATAGGAGACCCAATCCCATGACTCCAAGTGAGTGCCTTTCCCACTGGGCAGTTCTTTCCAATGTAGGGTGAATACCCACCCCAGACCCCTTCCCAGATGACGTCATCTTGGTGTCATCCCAGGACCCTCCCTGGCCAAAACTAACTGGACCGGGAGTGGTCACCTGACTTCTGAGTTGGATCAGTCAGACCGTCTCTTGAAAGAGAGTTGTTGGTGAGGCTCACATGCTATGGAGCACTGGGTCTGAGAGGTCAAGCAGACTCTAGGGTTGGGAGGGTTGGGGTGGCAGTTTGTGTGCAATGTGTGCTGAGGAGCAGGTAGAGAAAGATGACCTGCAGAAAGAAACAGACCAGAGGAGGGAGACTGTGCAGTGAAGTGGGGAGTGGGGGGAGGAAGGGGGAGAGAGAGGCACTTGGCGAAAGACATTTTGATAAAGATCAGAGAGAGACAGGAGTTCTCGTATGGCACAGTGGTTAACGAATCCGACTAGGAACCATGAGGTTGCGGGTTTGGTCCCTGCCCTTGCTCAGTGGGTTAACGATCCGGCGTTGCCGTGAGCTGTGGTGTAGGTTGCAGATGCGGCTCGGATCCCGCGTTGCTGTGGCTCTGGCGTAGGCTGGCAGCGGCAGCTCTGGTTCGACCCCTAGCCTGGGAACCTCCACATGTCGTGGGAGCGGCCCAAATAAATAGCAAAAAGACAAAAAAAAAAATCAGAGAGAGACAGAGAAACACAGATGGAGTGAGACAGAGAGACACAGACTAGAATAGAGTTGTATGCATGTAAGAGAGAGAAAGGGACACACAGAGAGAGAGAGAGGAAATGAAAGAGAAAAAGAGAGACAGAGACAGAGCCCTTGGCTCTTGGTATTTTTCCAGTTTCTCCCAAAGTCCAGCTGACCCCCCGCCGTTGCTCGCCTTCCCCGAGACGCCCAGAATCCTCCCAACCCCCTTGACTCACACTTGAGCGAGCCTCACTGGGTTTCCACCTTTTGCGATGATGTGATTCCTAACCAGCATGGCCCTGAACGGGGCTCTGGGGCAGGTGGGGGTTCACAGATCTGCCCAGGAAGCAAAGGTTGCAAGCTGGGGAGGCAAAGGCTGCATTCTGCTCACCAGACCACCTGTCACTTTTCATTACCTCCAGGACCTGGGATGACTCTGTTCCTCCGCAGAGAGTCCCATGGCCGCCGGCTCCCAGTGGTTGGCTGATCTCCCTTCAGAGGCAGTCTTCCTGCGAGCTGACTCCCTGCTCACCTAGAGCCGTGTTAGTCAGGCTCAGCTCTGCTCCTTGGCACCCCCAGGCCTGCACTCACTTGATGCCCTTCCTTTCTGGTGGGACTGTTCTCTGCCCAGGCCAGCCCTGTCATCTTTCCACTCCTCCAGGAAGCCTTCCTAATGGCTGGTCCTCCGGCACACACAAATCCTCCGCTTCTAGACGTTTCCAGTACCTCGTATCACTCTTCTGTCCTTTAGTGTGTATTGCTCCATAATTATGTCACATAAAGGGCTATGGTACTAAGTTAGAAGCCCATCAAGTTTACCGTGCAAGTGGAAAAGGAATCCACAAACTTTGTATGTTTGGGATACGCTAGGGCTATTCATAATATGGAAGGTAATTTGGATGCTATGACTCTTCCAGGTTTTGTATTAAGTAATTAATTTGATAGGACTGTTTACAGAACAGGAACCAGGGGCACAGAAAAGCCCCTTGTTAAATGGTCACATTTATAGGCAAAGATGTGGATGGAGTTCCTGTGGTTAATGAATCCGACTGGGAACATGAGCTTGCAGGTTCCATCCCTGGCCTCACTCAGTGGGTTAAGGATCCGGTGTTGCCATGAGCTGTGGTGTAGGTCGCAGACGAGGCTTGGATCTGGCATTGCTCTGGCTGTGGCAGACAGCTGTAGCTCCGATTCGACCCCTAGCCTGGGAAGCTCCATATGCTGTGGGTGCGGCCCTAATACACACACACACACACACACACACACACACACACACACACACACACAGTCAAAGATAGAGGGCAAAGGAAATTTCATGGCAGATTCTTCCCCCTTCCCACTTGGCTGGCTGGTGCCTAAGAGTCCACCAGGGGAATTTTGTCCTTTTGTTTTAAAGCTGTAATTCCTATTATATATATAATATATATTACTATTATATATATATATTACTATAACATGTATATATATATTTTTGCTTTTTTAGGGCCGCACCCAGGTGTCATATGGAAGTTCCCAGGCTAGGGGTCGATTCAGAGCTACAGCTGCCGCCCTACACCACAGCCACAGCAAGGCCAGATCCGAGCTACATCTGCGACCTACACCATAGCTCACAGTAATGCTGCATCCTTAACCCACCGAGCAAGGCCAGGGATGGAACCTACAACCTCATATATCCTAGTCAGGTTCGTTAACCACTGAGCCATGAAGGGAACTCCCTATATTTTCTTTTTTAAGAGGAAGAAAAAATTCATAAATTGCCCCCTTGAAAGACAGATATCTGAATAACCAACACCCTCCTGTTTTCTGAGTGTGTGTCTTATGGAATGCTAGTTCATTGTCTTGTTAAATAGGTTTTACTATTAAAAAAAAAAAAAGGCAATTCAGTGTGAGAAGCCCTAGGTTAAACTGCTATCTTTGCAGCAGGACTGTTCAGTGCCTTAGCGTGCTGGGGGGCACTGTAGGTCTGTAAGAGAGGGAGAAATATGCTGTGTTCATTAGACACTGACTGTGGCCTCTGTTCTTACAGACTACCTATCCAACTAGCCTTCCACGAACACTTTTTGTAGAAATGCTGTCCGAACTCACTGGATAACCTAGTCACCACTGACCACAGTTTCTAGTTTTTCACTTCTTCCTGTGGATGCATAACTGGCTGTGCTTCCTTTGCATTGGTGGTGCTGCCTGCCAGGTAACTTCTCGGGGAGACAAGATAGGCTGACCCAAACAACTCACATTCTCCTGCCTGGACAGTCTGTCACCCAGCAGTTTCCTTTATGGGACCAGGACTGTGGGGGCCGCTGGCCCTCCTGTCCTTGCTCAGTGCCACTCATTCACTCATTTAGAAAATGTTTTTAGTGCCTCCAGGGTAGGCTCTGGAAGGGCCCTTGAGGGGATCAGAGCCTGCCCCTGTCCTGGGGTCTGTTTGGGTGGATCAGATGGCCATACAGGGAAGACGGAAAGACCAAGGATGACAGGGAGCTCGTTTCCAGCTGCCAGGTGGGGTGGGGGAGCTGGGATCCTGGGAGATCCCGCAGGGAGGGTCCCTCAGAGCTGGCTGGGGGGGGTGACAAGAGGTGCTGGGTGGAACTTGCTGCTGAGAGTTGGCAGAACACTTAGGGTATCTTGACAGGTGCCTTGACTGCCATCCCCACTAGAAGCAGCTGCTAGAAGGGGCTCCAGGCGGGGGGATGGTCAGGGTCTCAGGGTGGCCTCCTGTGCTTGCTCCCTCCATGGCTACCCCTCGGCAAAGTGTCTGTGTCTGGGACTCCAGGGACTGGGGCAGCTTTGTCTTGTGCTAACTGTACCCCCAATACCAGCAGCGGGACCCTCAGGCTGTGCTGAGGGGATGGACGTCCCCCTCTTCTCCAGCCCTTTTTCCCCGCTGTGCTTTCCATTTGTCCAGGGCCTCGTTCTGGCACCGCTCCATGAATCTACTGAGGGGCGCGTCCTTTCAGAAATAGTGGCATTTTCATGTGGAGCTCTAGAAGAGCACAAGGACTTGGAGGGCTGCAAGTGACCTGTCACAGGATCAGGCATCCTGGACTCTGTCAGAGTCACCTGTGCAGCAAGAGGGGCTCTGGGTACCCAGAATGGCAGCAGGTCAGGACCATGGCTGTGAGCCACACCAGCAGTGGGGGGGACCTTCTGGATAAATATTTCTGAGTAACTTTGTAAATAATACATCACTTGTGTACAGCAGTCCCTCCTTATCCTTATGCTTGGCAGTGAAAACCTCCATGGGCAGTGGAGGTCCGAAAATATTAAATGAAAAATTCCAGACATAAATTATTCATGCATTTTAAATTATGTGCTGTTCTGAGTTGTGTGAGGAAATCTTGCGTTGTCTCCCTTGGTCCTGCCCGGGTCCTGGACAGGACCTCTGTCCAGCTGTCCCACCCGATGGTCGCTTAGTAGCCAACTTTGTCATCAGGCCATTTGTCAAGGCATCACAGTGCTTGTGTCCAAGTCACCCTTATTTGACTTCCTCATGGCTCCAAAGTCTCAGAGTAGTGATGCTACAATTCAGATGTGACCGAGAGAAGCCGCCAAGTGCTCTACTTAAGGGAAAACAAGTTCTCGATTGAGTGAGAAAAAATCAGAAAGTGTATGCTGAGGTTGCTATGATCCGGTAAGAGTGAACCTTCTATCTGTGAAATTGTGAAGAAGGAAAAAGGAATTTGTGCAAGTTTTACTGTTGCACCTTAAATTGTGAAATTTATGACCCTAGTGTGTGATGAGTGCTTTAGGATGGAAGAGGCATTAAACTTGTGCAGTAAGATATTCTGAGATAGAGTGAGGCCCTACTCACATAACATTATTGTACATTGTTTTAATTATTCTATTGTATTATTAGCTGTTGTTAATCTCTTAATGTGTCTAATTTTTTTAAACTCCATCATAGGTATGCATATATAGGGAAAAACAATATATATACAGTTCAGTGCTATCCGTGGTTTTAGGCAGCCCCTGGGGGTCTTGGTATGGGTCCCCACAGACGGTGGGATGGGGGTGGGGTGGGGTGGGGGGGGTCCTGTATGAGAAAGCTCACAGATTGTGGAATCTACTTTTCTTCAAGTCCCAGGCCCACTATGGGCAGTAGGAACCTTAGATTAGGACTTACTCCAGCCTTTGAGTCCTTCTCCGTAGAATGAGGAGACTGTCTATCTAAAAAGATGATTGCGGAGTTCCTGTCATGGCTCAGTGGAAATGAATCTGAGTAGCATCCATGAGGACGCAGGTTCCATCCCTGGCCTCGCTCAGTGGATCCGGTATGGCTGTGAGCTGTGGTGTAGGATGCAGACATGGCTCGGATCTGGCATTGCTATGGCTGTGGCGCAGGCCGGCAGCTACAGCTCTGATGGGACCCCTAGCCTGGGAACCTCCATATGCCGCACATGCAGCCCTAAAATAAAAAGACAATAAAAATAAGAATATGATTGTCTAAGTGACACCAGGCCTGCCCAAGTCCTGTGCTAGTTAACCAGCGGTTGTCACACAAGAAAAATGACCACCCTGTCGCATTCTGGACCCTGTGGGCCTGTGACCACAGGCACTCCTGGGGTTTTAGTTCCATGTTCTTTCTATGTTGCTCTGAAACCTGCTTCCCTGTAACACTCTCCCCACTTCACACTGGGTTTTACTATTTCCCCTGAGACTTATCTTCAGGATGACAGCCTCAGATAAACTCCAGTGCATTGTGTCAACAGTCTGAAGCTTGGTTTCATCATCGGTTCTTGCCCCATGGGGAGTTTTGTGGATAAGAGAAGGAGTGTGTATACAGGTATAGCATGGACACAATATAACACAGTATAACACAGGGACAGGCGTTTCCGAGCACTGTGCCTGGCTCACCTGCTCCTTCATTAAATGGCTGTCGTTTTTGACCTCATTGCTCTGCTCCACACTAAGTTCATATTATTTCTCACTGGGGGGAACCATAGAAGTCTTCCTGGAGCAGGTGGGACTTGAGCTGGCCTTTGAAGGTCTGGATAGTTTCTAAAAATATGGGCATGAGGTTGGATGGGGCGGAGGGAGGTTTGGAACAAGAAAACAAGTGGAAAGCTTTGAGGTTTTCTCAGAGGGCAGGGAGAAGGCCTGAGTATTTGATTTGTTGAGGGAAGTAGAGGGAAAAAAACTTGAAAGAATAGAGAATGGTCTTGGGACCATAAAATGTAGGACTGGAGGAGGCCTGGTGGTCAGCTGGCTCAGTGTCTTCCCTGCAGTACAAATTCCAATGTAGGACTTGATGAGCGAGCCTGGTCTGAGGCTCAACTCTGTTGTGTGTTCTTGGATAAATTATAAACCATCTCCTATCTGGATTGCTCCTCTGTGTGATGGAAATACTAATCCTTACCCTGCCTACTCTGTAATTGTCAGGAGGATTTAGTGAGGATTCACTAACAGAGGCTGGGCAAAGGGCTCTTCATCTCCTCCGTGGGCCTTGATTTTTACTGTCTGCACAATGCAGACCCCATCTGTCTTCAGGGTGCAGGGAGGCTCTGAGTCCAACTGGGAGATCAGCACCTCAGAAGGGAAAGAAAAGTGACTTGGGAGGGCATGGGGGAGTGGGAGGGGCTGCTCTAGGCCTAACCCGGTTCTTCTCCCCTCCTCCTACTGGCTTCTTAGAAAGGACCAGCCTACTGTGGTGGCTGCTGGGGGGCCCAAGGCTGGAGTTCTGTCTCTTCCCTTTTACCTGTTGGGAAGGGTTACACAGCTCACAGTGACCAGCTCCTGTGGGGTTGAGAGTCAGGGCTTCCTGCCCTTTGCTGGGGGAGGGCCAAGGAGCCGTGCTGCTCCTCCTCTGTGTGCATCACCTCTCTCCATCCTTGCTGCTCTGATCACCCCTGTCTCGTGTCAGCACAGGCATCTGTGTCCAAAGTACATTCACTCTGCCCCCCGCCGCCATTGTGAGGTTCACCGGTAAGACTCGGGGATGTGGGCAGGGAAACCGAACCTGAGAGAGGCCGGAGGACACACCCTTCTCACAGAGTCAGAACCGCAACTCCCACCCTGGTGTTCTTTGCACTGTGCTGGTGACTCTAAATCTTGGAGTATGAGACTCACAAGGGACTGCGCTAAAATGCAGACTCCTAGGCCATCACCCCCAGAGAGCAGATCCAGAGCAACTTCAGTGGGGCCTGAACATCTGTATTTTTGACAAGCCCTCAGAATGGATGACACACTCCAGACCTAGACCCTTACACTGTGTCTTAACTTCTAAGTCCCGGCGGTGTGGTGTTTTGGGAGCAGTCCAGAGGGGAACAACCCGTTATTGAATTCTCACTGTGTCAGGTACTTTACATGTATTATCACCCTAGAAGGAGACATTGTTATTCCCATTTCACAGATGAAAAAATTGAGGCCTGGGCAGGTGAAATAGTTTATCCAAAGCCTTACAGCTGGGTAAATAGAGGATCCGGGCTTTGAACATGAATCTTAGCGCTCCGGAGCCCAAAACTCTCCCACCCAAACCTTTTCAATGGAATTTATCTACACGCACCCCACCCCCATCCCTAAGGCTCCCATTCC
Source organism: Phacochoerus africanus (assembly GCF_016906955.1). NCBI lineage: Eukaryota > Metazoa > Chordata > Mammalia > Artiodactyla > Suidae > Phacochoerus > Phacochoerus africanus. The sequence goes on along the minus strand of NC_062544.1, from coordinate 10,753,617 downwards.
ATCTTTTCCAGTTGGAATTAAAGATCCCCAGCAGGTTAAGAACATGTCTTTTCCTGCAAAGCTCCTTTTCTGACAGCAGGTGGCAGTGCTGGACTAAGTATGTGGGTAAGGGGAGGGTGAAGCTAATTGGAGGACTATCGACTATTGTTTTTCCCAAGTGGTTTTACAGCCTTTTTCCCTCCCACATTCTAGCCAAACTAGGCTATTAGATTTGCAGTTGCTGGGCTGGTGCTATTTGTTACCTCAGATCTGATCATCCAGGTTGGGCTGCCCCAGGAGTTCCCAGCCTCCTCCTGTCTGGTGGACACCAGCCGCAGTTGTACGTATTTGTCAAGGATTCCCTTGGCGCCCCTACGTGCTTTCCATGCCTTGCCTTGTTCAATTCTCCCTACCTCGCAAATCCTCTCTGAGTGAGTGAGTGATATCCTGTCACCCATTTGTTCAGAAGGGGAAGCTGGAGCTCTGAGAGGCTAAGCCCCTTGGTGGAGGTCAAGAGGCCCGTTAAGTGGCAGAGCCGGGCTTGGACCTCCACGTTTCTGGCATTGGGTCTGTGCACATAATCATAACACTCTCATTTATGCTGGTGGGGAAACTGACCATGTGGAGAAGAAAGGAACTTACTCCTGGGAATTGGTGGCATTGTTGGTACGTAATTCCGGGCCTTCTCTTACCCTTGCCTTCCCCAGCTGTGGATTAGGCCTGGGTGGTGGGGAGTCACTGCCACCACCCTCTTCAGGGTACAGCATGCTTGGCAATGAGCACCAAGGCATTGTGGGGCCATGACCCTGGCAGTCCTGTCACCATGTGGTCCCCAGCTCCTGGCGTTCTCTGGCCTACGTTTGGTGCTCAATTAATATTTATGGAGGGAACAAACATTCCCCTCTTTGGCTGTCTTCTCAGGCCCTCTTTTCTGGCTGCTCAGCCCACAGGTTCTCTTCCTCTGTGGGGTCCTCTGGCTCTGCTGAGGGTATGCATTTGATCTCAGCAGAGACTCTCTTGGTTCCTTAGCTTTCCAGATTGGTTCTTTAACTGTCCTGCCTCCACTCCAGATGGAAAGACCCTAGGGGACAGTCTTTATGTGCCTGTGTGTGTGCACCACAGCGTCTAGCCCAAGGTTGAATAAAACTAAGCTTTCAGAGTTCCCGTCCTGGCTCAGTGGTTAATGATCCCAACTAGTATCCATGAGGATGCGGGTTTGATCCCTGGCCTCACTCAGTGGGCTAAAAATCCAGCATTGCCATGAGCTTTGGTGTAGGTTGCAGATGTGGCTTGGGGCCTATTTGCTTTGGCTGTGATGTAGGCCAGCAGCTACAGCTCTGACGACTCCAGCCTTGGAACCTCCACATGCTGTGGGTGTGGCCCTAAAAAGGCGATAAATAAATAAACTAAGCTCTATACTAAAACAACAGTCTCTCTTTTATCCAAGCAGTTGCCAAAGAGAAAATAAACCAAAGGAAGAAAATTAAAATCACCCCCATGATAGTAGAATTCTTTTCTTCCTTCCTTTCTTCCTTTCAAAGGATTTTACTGAGGTATATTTGATTTACAATTATAGGATACTTTTCTTCAAGGACATTTTAGTAGAACTGAGTTTTTCCTTCTTTTATTATGCAAGAAATACATATTTATTGTACAAACATAAGAAACACGAATAAGCAAAGATGTTTTAATTTACTTGGAATTCCACTTCATCAGTCTGTCAACAATTCTATTAACAATCAAAATGGCAATAAGTGCCTCTTTATGCTGAGGGTCTGCTGGCTACTAGCTACTTCATATAATTTTTTAAGAAATTTATTGAGATATGATTTATATATCATAAAATCCACCTGTTTTAATTAATGAGCCGTTTCATGCAGTGACTTTTAAGTAAATTTATGGAGTTGTGCAATCACCAGCATAGTCCACTTTTAGAATACGTCCATCACCCCCGTAAAATCCCTCAGGCCCAGTTACAGTTAATCCCCATTCTTAACTCTCAGGCCCAGGCAACAATTAATCTATTTGCTGTTTCCATAATTTTGTTTTTTTTTTTGGACATTTCCTTGGAACAATGCACTAGGTGGTCTTTTGTGCTTTTTTTGTATGTTGGTTGATGATGCAGCTTCTCATTTATAGATGAGGAAACTGAGGCTTTGCAAGGGTGAGTGACCGGCTGGAAGTCACCATGGGAGAGAGCGTGGAGTAGCCAGGACTCAGCTGAGGTCTATCTGGCCCACACCCTCCACCCCCTTGTCATTGCGACATGATTTTTCACATCCTAGCTTCTGCAACACTTGTTCATATAAATATTTATGTATTTTTTTCCTCCCCAAAAGATTGTTCTCTATGTATTCTTTTGCCACTTTCTTTTTCACTTAATAATAGATTGTGAGCATGTTTCCATGTGAACAAGTATACAGTAACAATTGCCCCAGTAGATTCTTGACACGTATCCGGCAGGGTTAAGGCTTTGGAACCTCCTGCTGGCTAGGGTTCAATACCACTTCTGCCACTTATTAGCCATGTGACTTGGGAAAAGTTACTTAACCACTTTGTGCCTCGGTTTCCTCGGTTTCCACTGCCTCGGGGATGGCAGTGTCGGGCTGGGTGAGGATTGAATGAGCTAATACAGACAGCTCACCTGGCGCCAACTTGGCTCAGTCCCTGCCAGTGTGTTTGCTGCCCTTGTTGAACTAATAAATGAACCCCTGCTTTTGTACATTGATTTTAGCCTGGAAGCTGGCTTTGGGCCTGGGGAGTCTCCTCACTCCACCTGCCAGCAGAGAAGGTCACGCCGTCTCCCTGCTGTCTCCTCTGTGGCTGGAATCTCAGTTGTCTCTGCGGATTAGTGGAGGAAGGCCCTGCTGAAGTCGGAAGATGAGCAGCCTTATTCCAGCTGGAAGTCCCTTCCTGGAGAGTTTAGGAACTGAATTCTGGAGCTGGGGAATTGTTTGCATCTGCTCCAGCCCATGAGGGTAAAGGACCCCAGGGCTCATGGAGCCAAAAGGGAGTCAGCTCCCTGTCCTGGCCCACTTGGGTCCAGGCAGTGCCTTCCTGAGGCTCCAGACTGGTTTCTGCTTGCTGGTACCTAGGAGCCAGAACGCTGTTCCAGTGCCATCCGTCAGCCTGCAATTAGCAAAACAGAGGCACACATGCTGGTTTGCTGATCGTGGGTGGAGGACAGGATGTGGTGGGGAACAGCTCACCAACTCACAGGCGGGGGTGGCATTTGTCTGTGTTCACTGGTGATTTGTCAGCGATGCTGCTGGGCACTCACATGGCGTTGGCAGCCTTTGAAAAACCCTGTGGGGCCCTTTCCTTCTGTTGGGTCAGAGGTGAGGCCACCAGCTTTACCCTCTGGGCAGAGGGGTTGGTGAGGCCAGAGTAGGGCACCAGGCACAACCTGGGGATAGAGCTGAGGACAGTGGTGTTGAGAGGAGGTGAGGAACAAGGAGATGGGCAAGGGACCTGAGCCTTGGGGGGTGAGGAGCTCAGCCTGCAGGGCTGCGGTTGGTGGAGCTCAACCCCAGGGACTCAGGGGAGAACCTGCTGGTGTGTGAAGCTGATAGGAATGATCTAAAGAGTTCCCATGGAAATCTAGGTTTCTGACTCCTCTTGTTAAACTCGAAATTCTGCAAGGCAGGCCCCTGTCCCTGCTCCACCAGACCATGCACCAGCTGTCCCTTTTGGAGAGGGCATCCACTCTCTGGTCTGATACTGTCCGCGTTACTCACTATCGTCATCCAGCCCAGTGCCATAGCCATCCATTCATCTAGGCTGGGCCAGTTCCATCCTGTTGAGTTGGTGACCTTTGGCCTGGGGATGCTGCGCTTAGGACCTGGCTCCCTACTTTGGTGGCTCTGGTGGTGATGACTACAAGCTGAGACCTGAAGACCCAGCCTGTCCTATGATGAGTGCTCCAGGCAGAAGGGACAGCAAGTGCAAAGGCCCTGAGGTAGGAGAGGACTTCTTGGGCTCTTAGAACTCCTGAAATGGAGTGCTCAAAACAGATTATACATCCAGAAGAGGAGAGAGAATCTTTTGGAACAGAAAGCTATCCCAGCTGGGATAAGATGGGGAGTTCTCATTGTGGCTCAGAAGGTTATGAACCTGACTAGTATCCATGAAGATGCAGGTTTGATTCCTGGCTTCGCTCAGTGGGTTAAGGATCCGGCATCGCCATGAGCTGTGGTGTAGATGGCAGATGTGGCTTGGATCCCGCCTTGCTGTGGCTGTGGTGCAGGCCGGCAGCTTCAGCTCTGATTCGAGCCCTAGCCTGGGAACTTCCATATGCTGCAGGTGGGCCATAAAAAAGGAAAAAAAAGAAAAAAAAAATAGGGCAACCAAGAAGAGCCCACTGTAGATGCAAAGAAGAGGACAGGGCTGTGGGAGGCTGAGTGGGATGGGTAGCCAGTGGCTCCCAGGGTGTCTCTGCCCTGAGGCTGACCTGGTCCTCAGGGTGAAAGTTGCAAGGCTCTCCCCACACCTGTTTCTGACCATCAGGGAAGCTTCTGTCCTCCTTTCTCAAGGGGGTTTTCAGCAAACAATTCCTACTCAGTGCAGTCTGAGCCTCGCTCACCAGTTCTGGTCTTTTTTGCTGGGATCCAATGTCAGCACCAGAATTGGGTTGCCCCCCAGCCTTCAGTCTGCAAGCCTGAGAGGCCTAGGAATCCACCTGCCCAGTGAGCTAGCAGTTTCAGGGCGTGGGCTCTTGGGGGTGGGAGGGGAAGCAGAGCACCTTGGAGCTGCTCTTTGGGGTCCCTTTCAGACTATCTGAATGGAGAAGATTATTCAGCTGACTTCTGTGTCTATGTAGCTTTCTTCCTGGGTCCCAAAGAGGCGGCTGGGCTCAGTCCTACTCAGGGGGAACTGAGCAGGGTCCTGAGCCTGGTGGGGTCGGGGTGGGTATGGGGGAGGGGGATGCTGTGGGAGGACTTGCCCTCCCTTGGGGCTGTTCTGAGCTTTGGGAGCTTCTTGGGACCTCAGGGGATACAGAGCCCTCTCCTGCCCCTGTTTTAAATATAAACTAATTTTCCCTAATTATGAAAGAAATTCATGTTTATTACACAAAATATGGACAAGAACACAAAAAAATGATTACTGTCAAAGTCAGTCCATATAATTCTGTGAGGTGTACTTGCATGGGTGTGACATTGGCAGTGGGGGCTGAGGAGGGAGGGGGACTTTAGAGTTGGACAACCTGGGTTCAAAACTTTGTTCTTTTTTTTTTCTTCCTTCCTTCCTTCCTTCCTTCCTTCCTTCCTTCCTTCCTTCCTTCCTTCCTTCCTTCCTCCCTCCCTCCCTCCCTCCTTCCTCCCTCCCTCCCTCCTTTCCTTCCTTTCTTTTTACAGCTGCACCTGCAGCATATGGAAATTCCCGGGGTTGGGGGTTGAATTAGGACTGCAGCAGCCAGCCTATGCCACAGCCATGTCAACACCAGATCTGAGCTGCATCTGAGACCTACGCTGCAGCTTGTGGCAATGCCAGATCCTTAACCCACTGAGTGAGGCCAGAAATCAAACTCCTTTCCTCATGGAGTCTATGTCCTGTTCTTAACCTGCTTAGCCACAAAGGGAACTCTCCAAACCTTGTTCTGGATGGCCTTCAGAGAGCTGCTTGATTTCCTCATGCCTCAGTTTCCTGATCTGTGAAATGAGGATCATGGCATCACTTTCCTTGTAGGATGATACAGGTCACACTATTCTGTGACCTGTATTTTTTTCACTTTGCTATTACACTCAGTATTGATTTTATTCCATGAATCTGGGCATGTGAGAAGAGGCAGATTAGCTCTTTAAGTCAAATCTTTTCTCACTCTGTGTATTCACCTTGTTCCACCAGTGGGTTCCCCATGTCCACCGCTTGGGTCTCCCTAGAACTGGCCTGGAAATAGCGAGTCCTTTGCATGTGCTAGGCGATGGGCTCATTGCCATATAGTCCTTGACGGCCTGCTGCAGGTTCTGTGCTGGGTTTGGCAAAAGGATCTTTGTCAAGATGGGGACAGGGCAGGGGCTGGAACTTGGGTCGAGCCCCCAGGGGTAGAGCCCCCTGGGGCAGGCTGCTGCCATTCCTCTGGGGCCACTATCTGCCTGTGTTGAGGTCAGGGGATGGGAAACTGGTGAAGAGGGGAGGGGCAAAGAGTGGCTGCAAACCAACCTTTCTCCACCTCTCTCTTCTCTCACCTCTTTCTCTCCCATCAATAGCTTCTCCCTTTCTCCTGCAGATTGGCCCAGAGACTTTAGATTTAGAACTGAAACTCAGAAGGGAGGTTGCCTTGCAACAGCAATCTCCCCAGAGACCAGTGAGCACAGCCTTGGCTTGTGTAAGCGAGAGAAAAAACACAATAGTTCCAGTTCTCCCTCTATACCCTGACCACACTAGCAAATGTCTCAATTTACTATTCTGCTGTGACTGTTTTCTAAATGTAATGAAGAATTCTTTCTTACAGGGTAAACTTTATTAGCTGCAAGATATTCCAAAACGTAGATAATTCCAATTTCCTCAGGGCTTTCCTATTATGTGTAACTAGATCGAACATTCTTATGCCTAAAATGCAGATGGATCTCTGATGTTTTCTTAGAATTTCTGGCAGTGGGATTACTAAATCAAAGAGTCTAGCTTAACAATTACTTTCTCTTATTTTTTTATTGTGGTAAGAACAGATAACATGTGGTCTACCCTCTTAAATGTCTGTGTACATACAGTATAGTTAACTGTTTTATAGCAGATCTCTAGCAACTGAGAACTTTACATTTTCATAACAGAAACAGTACATGTACTGGACAGCACCTCCATATCTCTCTCCCATCAGCCCCTCATTTGGCTCGTTTTTAAGGTATTTGGTCTTTTCTTTTTTTCTTTTTTCTTTTTAGGGCTGTACTGGTGGCATGTGGAAGTTCCCAGGCTTGGGTTGAATAGGAACTGCAGCTGCCAGCCTATGCCACAGCCACAGCAACACCACACCTGAGCTGCGTCTGTGATCTACACCACAGCTCGGCTCGGATCCTTTAACCCACTGAGGGAGACCAGGGATTGATCCCGCATCCTCGTGGATACTAGTCGGGTTCGTTACCACTGTGCCACGACAGGAACTCTGTATTTGGTCTTTTTTGTCTTCCAGATGGTTGTGCGAATTCTAAGTCAATCAGTAACATACAAATTGGAGGGGCCTTTGGCCTAGCTCCAGAGACTTGACCGACTTGACTTAAGGGATACAGGGGTGTCTTTCTGTGCGGTGTCCTGAAAGCTTCCTAGAGCCCAGCAATGAAATCCTCTGGTCACACAGCACCTGGAGGAATGGGCCTCCTTCCCTGGCTGGCTTCCCCCACAGTAGCACCTGGAGCTCACCTCGCCTGGGCCTAGTGATAGGGAAGAGGTGCATGTTAGGTCCTTTGGAGGATGATGCTGTAGCACAAACCTGGACTGGCCCCTGGGGAGGGGAGAGGCTCTTGAAGGACGAGCTTGTCTGCTTCATGGCAGGGAAAGGTCACAGTCAGGCTGATGCCCTGGAGTTCTGGTGGCCAGTTTGGGGCATTGTAGGGAGGGTGGGCTTTCTGAACAACACATGCTCATTCCTTCATTCTTAGAACTGGCTTTTTCCCTTCTAACATTTTTTCTCTGCAGTTGCTTCCATTTGCAAACTGGAATGGGTCTGTGATGGAATTTTCATTTGTCTGTGGCAAACTGAGAAAAAAGAAAGGCACTGTGAGTGAATTTTTAATGAGGCAAAGTTTATTTAATTTCAAGGACTGTCCTTTATTCTGAGGCAATGACCTCCCTTTTGGTGTTAAAATGTTCTTCCTTTTATGAAATGATCATGAAAGTGCATTTTCTATCACTCTCCTCACTTACCAATTTAAAAGGCTGGACTTTCTATGTGGGGGCTTTTCTGTGCATGACCCTTGTCCCACTCCCAACTCGTGTGTTTGTAAGTTTATCTAGTCAATAAAAATCCCCCATTTCCAAGTCCACTGGGTAAGTGCTTTCAAGGGCAAACCTAATGCCTGCCTTCACGTCTCATCACGTTGGCTTTTACCCAACAAACTCTTCATTCAGCAGATCTCAAGAGCCTACCATATTCTGTGCCAGGCCATGCATGTCCCAGGAGTTATGGTGGTGGGTCTGGCTGGGTGGGGGATGCGTTACACTTGGCCAAGCTTCCCAAGGCCTTGACCCTGCTGTGGTAGGCTGATGATGACCTTTCCCAAGATATCCACCTCAACTCTCTGGAACTTGTGGATGAGACTTATTTTGCAAACACTGGGATTAAATTAAGCCTCTCCAGTGGAGGTGATACAGGCACCTCATACACCTGAGAATGAAAGTTGTATTCCTGGTGCTTCTCCCTGGCTTAATTGCACCCTAAACACAATCAGGCTACCTCTTTTGTTCTTCCTGTCCTTCTCTTAATCTAACCTCTTTTCCTACCTCTGAAACCTTTGACGATATTTCCGTTTAGCCCTAAAACCAGAGCAGGGCCCTGGGGGGGCTCAAGCATGCAAAAGCCTTTCTGTGTTCCCCATTTTTAGGAAATAGACCTCATCCAGCCTCCTTGACCTTCCCTGAGTTCCAAAGGGCAGGTTCAAACAGTTGCTAATCAGGAAGGGAGGGGACGCAGAGACCAGGGAGGAGCCGTCAAACAACCGTGTAGCCTTGGGGCAGGTCCTAGTCTCTCCTCAAGGAATACAGAGATCAGTATCTTCTGCACAACTAAAACCCCCAACAATGGAAAATGTTAATGAAGCATTCTTCATTCTGGAAAGAAGACCGCCAGACCACTGAACACCAGCTTTGAAAACAATACAAGCTTGCCTCTACCCTGATCCTTATCTGCAGTCCTATTTTCTCCTCCCAAACTATAAAACCACCTCCCAATCTCCCCCAGAGCAGGACACATTCCTTTTTTTTTTGGTCTTTTTAGGGCTGCACCTGCGCCATATGGAGGTTCCCAGGCCAGGGATCAAATCAGAGCTACAGCTGCTGGCCTACCTTACAGCCACGGCAAGGCAGGATCCAAGCCAAATCTGTGACCTACACCACAGCTGACAGCAATGCTAGATCCTTAACCCACTGAGTGAGGCCAGGGATTGAACCGCAACCTCGTGGATACTGGTGGGGTTCGTTAACCACTGAGCCACGACGGGAACTCCCGGGGCACATTCTTTAAATCTGCCTTCTGTGACCCTCCTTTGTCAAACAATAAAGCTGTTTTTTTCTTTTTTGCCCAAAACTCTGTCACCACATTTCTCTTTGGCACTGCGGAGCAGAGGCCGAATTCTGACAACAGAGGTGTTGAGCCTGGATAATTCCGTGGGCTCTCTATCCAGTTACATGTATCTTTATAGGAGCGATGAAGAGGGGGCTTTGAGACAGACACACAGACGAAGAGGCCATGTGAAGGTGGAGGCTATGATTGGAGTGAAGTGGCCTCAAGCACTTGCAGCCACCAGACTCCAGAAGAAGCAAAGAACAGGTTCTCTGCTGGAGGCTGTGGGGGAAGGGTGACCCTGTCAACACCTTGATCATGAACTTCTGGCCCCAGAATTGTGAAAGAACACATTCCTATTGTTTTCAGCCACCAAGTTAGTGTAATTTTTCACAGCGGGAAATTAATACTGCTTCTACTAAGAGCAAGAGAGCGGCTAAGCCAGGGTGAGTTCCTGGGCTGGGTTGTGCCAAAGGGAGTTAGCATCAGTGATGCTGCTCATTAATACACATCACCTGCTGGGTGTCCCCCAGTCTCTTCCCCCAGATCTGGACCTGCCCTTGGAGGCTTTACCTCCTGCTCTGCTCCCCATGGATTCTTCCCCAGCCACGGTGAATGATGTCATGTCAGGTGTGACAGCGCCTCCAAGAAAAGGTGTGTGCCATAGCTAGTTTATGTCTCTAAGACAAGTTGAACCTGCTGCAAGGTGTCATGGTCCTGTGTGGTGGGGAATTCCGTTTCAGTCATGCCTGTGGCCTGTCCTTGTTCCAGGAAACGTCCTGAGGTCTTGTGTACGGGGGGTGGGGGTGGGGGTGGGGGTGGGAGTGGTGGCTCAGACCCTGTGTCCACACACTCATGGCTGATACCTTCCTTGTCCAAGTAAAAGACTCATGGCTCTGCATCTTCTCTGCCAAGCTGGCCCCTGGGAGTCACATGCAGTGCAGCCTCACGATGTGTCACAAGGCAACCCCTTTGGTCTCCTATGACTTACCAGCCTGCGAGGGGTTGGAGGCACCCAGAGACCACTGGATCCACTCAGCCCTGGAGGACGATTTCTTTTGCTTTCTTCTCTGACTCTTTTTGTTTTTCAAACTCCCCAACTCATCTTGCTCTCCCGCTCTGAGTAACAGTCCAGAGGAATCCCCCTGTTAATGACTGAATAGTGTCCCACCCTTACATTCTCAAGTTGAAGCCCTAAGCATCTCCCAGCATGCGGCGTTGGTGCCTTTAAGGAGGTAATTAAGGTTGAATAAGGTCATTAGGGTGGGGTCCTAATGGCATCCTTATAAGAGAAAGAGAAACGGGGGACTGTGAGCACAGAGAAGAAGCCAAGTCAGTACCCAGGAATAAACCCACAGTTTGCAACCCCAGAGGTAAATTCTCATCAGAAACCAGCCCTGCTGGCGTCCTGACCTTTGACTTCCAGCCTCCAGAATGGTGAGAACATGCATGTATGTTGTTTAAGCCAACCAGTCTGGTATCTTGTTATGGCAACTGTGACAGATTAATACACCATCCCAGGGATAGGTTTTTTTCCCAGTAGAAGTCAATGATGGCCTCCCTGCTCTTTCTGTTCATCCGGAAACACTCATGGCCTGAGGAAAGGGACTGTGTGGTGAGTGGTGTTCAGAGATGGGAAACACCTGTAGCTTAGATGGTGCCCAAAACATCCACACACAGCTAATGCGTCATCCTGCCATTTTAGCTTTGGCTCTGTCTGCAAACACATGGCTATCCCAGGGCTGACAGCATGCTGCCCCGTGTGCTCTTTTAAGGACAGGGGTACCTCCAGCTCCCAGGGTTGGGGTCACCCTCTACATCCTGCTGTGACTGGACAGCAGGGGCCACATGAGGACAAAACCCTGGAGGTGGGAAGGGAGGAGGTAGAGGATATTACACGTCAGTCTTTCCCAAAATACATTCCATAGGGTCGTGTACTACCTAAAAGAATTCTGTGATGAAGACTAGGGACCTGTTGGGTTGAGTGAGCATTTGCTGTTTTTTTGTTTTCCCTTACGATCTGGGGGAGTTCACATAGGCAGCATTTCCTGAACCTAGGGGACCACTGAACAGTCTTTCACGGAACATCTCGTAGGTTCAGTGTTGGGTGGGACCCCATTTTGGAAATTGCTGATAATCGTCAGAGAGTTATGACATAGGAAATCTGGAAGGATACTTGAGATTGGCTGGTCTGAATCCCGTGGGTTAATTGTGGGGACATTGAGGTCCAGGGAGGTGAAGAGACTTGCTAGAGTCATCCAGTTGTTGGTGGAAGAGCCAGGGCTATAACCCAGGTCTTCTGATTCCCGGCATGGAATTCGTTTCCCCTCCCCTGCTGCCTCCTGTGATGATTATATGAGAGGCACCTGTGGGAACTGCTGCCTCCAGGGAAATGCAGGCAGGCCTTCGGCCTTGACCTGACTCCTACTCAGGAACAGTGCCGGCTTTGCGGCACCTAATTCCAACAGAGAGTGGTCTAGGAGGGCACCAAGCATCTTGCCTTTTTTTTTTTTTTTTTGGACTGCACCTGCAGCCTATGGAAGTTCCCAGGCTAGGGGTTGAATCAGAGCTGCAGCCACCAGCCTATGCCACAGACATAGCACCTCAGGATCTGAGCTGTGCCTGTGATCCACACTGCAGCTCACAGCAAACCCGGATCCTTGACCCACTGAGTGAGGACAGGGATCCAACCTGTGTCCTCATGAATACTAGTTGGGTTCATTTCTGCTGTGCTACAATGGGAACTCCCTTGCCTAATTTTTTCGATTAAAGGAAAAAATCATTTTGCTTTTGATAAATCAAATCCAAATCTATTTTATCCAGCACATTTCCTGGTAAGATTGAAGGTCTCAAGGAAATTAATTCCTGAGTTTCTGGTTCATCTTCATTTGAACACCTTGATTTTTGTTCTCCAGGTTGTTTCTCTGGCCCAAGCCCTCTGAGACTTCTAATTTCTCTCCCCTCAGAAATAAGGCATTCTATTTGGACAGGTGGAACAGTTCCCTAGCCCCACATGTCATGGCCTCACCACCACCCCCCGCCCCTCCAAAATACCTGGAGAGTTTTAAGAAATTTTCAGAATGGAGAGTATATGTCAGAGGGCTGCGAAGAATCAGAAGATGGTTTGGGTTGAGAGCATGGAAATGATTAATAGCCTCCGAAATCAGGCCTGGAGAGACGGAATGATTTAGCCTAACATTTGGTCAAGGGGTAATGTTAAAATCTTGCAGAAGAGCAGGTCAAGTCTGGGGACCAGTTTCTCCATGAACAGAAGAGGAAGGGAGGGCCTGAAGCTCTAGCAGGAAGGAACTAGGTTAGACAGATGCAAAGATTTCTTGACGGAGATGGTCTTTAACACATTAATGTGGAGATGCAGGATTCACAGAGGCCCACAGAGGACTGGAAAGATGACCGGCTTTGAGGCTGAGAGTTTGTCTGATCAGGTTACTTTGGAGGTAGGCAAACTCGGGTAAGATATTGACCTTGAGACCCTGTGTCTGTATCTGAAAAAGCAGAAGTGGTATGCCCACTTCACAGCCTTGTCAGGAGGATAGGATAATATATACCATGTTCTTGGCCCACGTAAGGGGCTTAAAACTGGTGGTGCTTGGGAGTCCCTGTTGTGGCTCAGCATGTAGAGGACCCAACATTGTCTCTATGAGGATGTGAGTTCAATGCCTGGCATCGCTCAGTGGGTTAAGGATCCGGCATTGCCATGAGCTGTGGTATAGGTTGCAGATGCAGCTCAGATCTGGCATGGCTGTGGCTGTGGTGTGGTGTAGGCTTCATCTGCAGGTCCGATTTGACCCCTGGCCTGGGAACTTCCATATGCTACAGGTGCTACTGTAAAAAGAAAAAAAACTGAAAACAACCAAACTGGTGGTGCTTAATGTAGTGGTAGTCCTGATGATTCTGATGAGAGATCAATGAGCATTGGTTCCCCTTCCTCTACCCTTGCAGTCTCCTGGGGGTAAAGCCCTATGCTTACGTATTATCCGATAACCAAGGAAAGGGCAATGGCTACTGGGGGGCTTGAAAGAGCCATGTTTTCTGGGCATCAAATCTACTTTTCTCCCTCCTGGGGGGAACATGGGCCTTACTGATAGTGAGATTATTTCAAGGACCAGGAAAGCCTGATACCTAGAAATACTCTCTCACATGGAATGCTTACATGCACAGATTATTTGGGTAAATTCTACATGAATGGTGTTGTGGGGCTTGAATACAGCTAAAATTAAGTTTTTCAGGTCAGGGAAGATCCTAGCTTTGGTGGAGGAAGTCACGTGAGACTGAGGGTCCCCCCTGAGGGGATGTGCAGGACATCTGAGACATGCTGTGTTGGTTTATTTCTCTGCATGACCACTTGCCTTTGGCTTAAATTTCTCATTTGTTTTAGCAAATACCCAGCCATTTTCAGTGGTGTTAGTATGTGGAATTTCTTCCTGCCAATACCCAGCCCACCTGAAAAATGCTTAGCTAGAGAGGGCAGTGGAAAGTGAGGGCTACAGTGATTCATAAGCAGTATAGGCTGCTTTAGAGAAGGATAAGATCAGGATATCTAGAGTAATCATGGAAAGCTTCCTGTAGGAGTAGGACTTTGTGTGAAACTTATAAGGAGTGATGGTTCTTGAAGTGATAGAGGCAGAGGTGATGGGTGAGAAGCTGTTTGGGTGGGGAGAGATCCTGGACTCAGGTTTGAGTCTTAGGAATGGACCTCTGGTCAGGAATGATCACGTGGGTGTCATCAGAAAGAGAGTAAGATGTGAGGCAGGTCAGATGGTTGGGGACAGCTTATTGAGTCTTCAAAGTCATTCCAGCAAGGCATTTGAATTTAGTATCTTAGCCATTGGGGAAATAGAGGAGGATTTTTGACAAGGGAACGACATGAGAAGATTGGTGTGACTCTATTTGACAAACTGAATTTTTAAGTGCTGAGTAGAAAAACCTACCAAATCTAGAGGAGAAAATAGGGAAACATTCAATTATAAAAAGAATTTACCTTCATCAGGTTCCCTGGTGGCTGAGCAGGTTAAGGATCTGGTGTTGTCACTGCAGTGGCTCTGGTTACAGCTGTGGCGTGGGTTTGATTCCTGGTCAGGGAACTTCCACATGCTGTGGGCGTGGCCACACAAGTTTATCTTCATGGTTTGACATTTAGATAATACAGTAAAGTTTTATTGCTTATAAAATATTGCAAACTTTGAGAAGAAAAAAGTAGCTATAGTTACCTACAGTTCTGTGATTGACTTACTCAAAGATATTTTTATTTGGTCATAGTTTTTCTTACTTTCTTTTGCTTAATTTATATATATGTATAATTTGTGTACATAAAATGTACACAGTCAACTGCACGTGTTTTAAAAATGTGTGCATTATTTTGAACTCTTCATAAATAAAATATCCATTTTTAGTTTTCTGAGGAAACTCCATACTCTTCCATAATGGTTACACCAACTTACATTCCCACCAACAGTGCAGGAGGGTTCCCTTTTCTCCACACCCTCTCCAGCATTTGTTATTTGTAGACTTTTTAATGATGGCTATTCTGACGGGTTGGAGATGGTACCTCACTGTAGTTTTGATTTGCATTTCTCTAGTAATTAGCAATGATGAGCATCAATTCAAGTGCCTATTGGCATCTTTGGAGAAATGTTTATTTAGGATTTAGGTCTTCTGCCCCCCCCCTTTTTTTTCCTTTTTTTCACCTGTGCACCTGTGGCACATGGAAGTTCCCAGGCTAGGGATCAAATGGGAGCTATAGCTACTGGCCTATACCACAGCCACAGCAACGCCAGATCCAAGCTGCATCCTTGACCTACACCATAGCTGTGTCAATGCAAGATCCTTCAACCCACTGAGTGAGGCCAGTGATCAAACCCTCATCCCCATGGGTACCAGCTAGGCTCCCAACCCACTGAGCCACAAGGGGAACTTCTGTTTTTTTTTTGTTTTCCAGTTATAGGAGCTGTTTGTATATTTTGGAAAGTAAGCTCTTGTTGGTTGCATCATATGTAAATGTTTTCTCCCATTCTGTAGGTTGTCATTTCATTTAGTTTATGGTTTCCTTTGCCTGCAAAAGCTCATAGGTATAATTAGGTCCTATTTATTTATTTTTATTTCTATTGCCTTAGGAAACCGACCTAAGAAAACATGGGTATGATTTATGTCAGAGAATGTTTTGCCTGTGTTCTCTTCTAGGAGTTTTATGGTGCCATGGCTTATTTTTAAGTCTTTAAGCCATTTTGAGTTTATTTTTGTGTCTAGTGGGAGGGTGTGTTCTAGTTTCCTTGGTTTACTTGTGGCTGTCCAAGTTTGACAGTACCAATTGCTGAAGAGACTGTCTTTTTCTTCATTGTATGTTCTTGCCTCCTTCATCAAAGATTTGTAGGTTTGTGGGTTTATTTCTGGTCTCTGTGTTCTGTTCCATTGATTCTTATGTCTGTTTTTGTGCCAATACCACATTTTTTGATTACTGTAGCTTTGTAGTATTGTCTGAAGCCTGAGAGAATTATGCCTCCTGCCTTGTTCTTTTTCCTCAGGATTGTTTTGGCAATTCTGGACCTTTTATGACTCCATATAACTCTTAAGATTGTTTGTTCTAGTTCTGTGAAAAGTGTCATGGATAATTAGATAGGGATTACATTAAATCTGTATAGATATTTTATTTTAAAATTTCTATTTATAATAAACATGATTTGGTAAACATTTTGCCTGTGGAAGGATGGATGATAAACATTTTGTGAATATATATATTTGTACTTAGATATATTTTAAAGTACTATCCAAAGTAGAATATTGCATCAAAGTATATGAATAAATTTAAAGAATTAAAGATTTTTAAAAAATATTGCAAAATTGCTTTCTAAAAGGATAGTAGCACTTTATATGCCCATTAACAGTGTTTGATCATGTTTGTTTAAACACCTCTTACCTGTGCTGTGTTCTCAATTAAAAAAAAAACTTTGCTGTATTGAAAGGTATAAATATTTTAATTTTCATCTCTTTGATTTCTTGTAAAGCTGAATATTTTTCCATATGTTTATGTGTTATTTAAACTTCTTTTATGAATTACACACTGATATCCTTTGGCCAATTATTTCTATTGGAATTATGGTATTTTCTTATTACTAAGTGAGTGCTTTACGTAGTAATGATGTTTAATAGCTATTTTTTCTGGTAAGGTTGCTCTTTGAAAAGAAGTCAGAAAATAAAGACATATTTTTAAAAAAGAAAGCAATCTAACCACCCAAAGATAAATGTGGTTGATGTTGTGAATATCCTTGCAGATCTTTTCCCTCCTGATCATATATATGCATATAAATAGGAACCTATGTCAAAAATGAGAAAAATGGGATTGCCGTTTCCAAAATATTTTGTAACCCCTTTGTTTCCTGTAGTAGATTCTAGACACCTTTCATGCCAAAAAATGTAGTAAGATCTGCATTATCATATGTACTATTTAGGTAGTATTTTATTGTATAGATAGAAACTTTATTTGACTAATCTCTAAATTAATATGTTGTTGAAAAGTTCCATTTTTTTCCTGATGTAAGCATATCTTAGTGAATATGTAGTAGCTATGACCAAATGCCACTGTCATCCTATTTCTTGAGGAATAATTCTGAGAAGTGGATTTGCTGGGTCACAGTAAAAAAAATTTATTGTTTTGATATGTATGGACAAACTGCTGTCTATGAAGTGTTAAGAATTAGCACTCCTTGGAGTTCCCTGGTGGCTCAGTGGGTTAAGAATCTGGTATTGTTGTTGCTATGGCACAGGTTTGATCCCTGGGCAGGGAATTTTCACATGTTGCTGTTATGGCCAGAAAAAAAAAAATCCTTACTGCTCTTTATCATAGTGTGTTTCCCACCATGTCATCAATGCTCTGTTATTATTCTTCTATAACTTTGCCAATCTGATAGGTGAAAAGTGAAATTCTTACTCTTATTTATGCATTTTTTGTTATTAGAGTTTTTTGGTTTTGTTTTTTTTTTTTAGGTTGCACCCATGGCATGTGGAAGTACCTGGGCTAGGGGTTGAATCAGAGCTACAACTGCTGGCCTAGGCCACAGTCACAGCAACAGTCACAGCGACGTATGATCTGAGCCTTGTCTGCGACCTACACCACAGCTCATGGCAATGCTGGATCCTTAATCCACTGAGCAGGGCTATGGATTGGAAACTGCATCCTCATGGATACTAGTTGGGGTTTGTTACCACTGAGCCATAATGGGAACTCCTAGAGGGACTTTTAATTAACCAGTTAGCTATTTTATATTTTCTTGTCCATTATAGCTATTTTATATTTTATTGTCCATTATGTAGTCCAATTTTCTTTTGGGATGCTTATACTGAGACATTTATCATTTGCTATGAACTCCCTTTATTTTTCTTTTTAAATGGTCCATTCTGTCAGTTTCTATTCCTATGAATATTTTCTTTCTTATTTTCTGATTAGATCGAGGATGATGTTTTTGAATTACTTTTTTGAAATCTGGGGAGAACATGGTTTTGTTGGAAGATGGAGGACGGCTGATAATTTGGAGATAATGATAGAAAGAGTTGTGCTGTACATGGAGCATAACAGAGGATTAGTTTCAATATTTTCTGACTTCTAGTTGCTTTTTTTAAACAAAGTGGCACCTCCATTCTCCATACTGGACAAAGGACATGAAAACAATCTTTTCATTTGTGTTTCTTCATTTTGTATATTCAGTGATCAACTTCTTCAGTTTCTTCCTTGAAGGCATACCTTAGATTTGAACTCAGTTCTCCTTTTCCCAATGCTGTCTGGGTCTGGACTACTGCCACGGTGTGTATGCATGTGCATATGTGTGCACACACACGTGTGTATGTGTGTGCATATGTGTGTATGAGTATGTGTGTACACATACAGCTCGAGGAAACCAGATCTTTGATCACCTGACTGCTGTATCCTGGCACTTAAAACAGACCTGGAAACTGAGTAGGTGCTCAATTTATATATTTTGAAATGAATAGCTGAATTAGGTGAAAAGGATAGGTGTATTAGCTGCCTTCCCCATCACGGACTGCCTTCTCAGGAAGAAATCAGTCTGTCCATCTTCTATCCGTTTGATCATCCATCCCTTGCGAAAAGACACAGGTTAAAAAAATGAATTCATGGCAATTATTAGCTAGAACTCTATCCGTGATAGAAACTGACTTGAACTAGATCAAATAAAAGGGGGGAACTCATTGGAGGGCTGTGGGTTGTTTTCACAGAAATTGCAGGAAGAGATGCAATTGATCCCTGGCCAGGGAATTTTCACATGACTCTAGGAAATGGCTAGAATAAAGGTGATGCCACTTTGCTTTCTGGATTTTTTTTTTCCCTTTTCTGAATGTCTACTTTGTCTATTACTTTTATTTTATTTAAAAATTTTGAATTGAAGTATAGTTGATTTGCAATATTGTGCCAATTTCTATGATAATAATTTAAAAAATACATATACACAAAAATATATATACAAGAATAAATTAGAAAAATATATATACAAGAATATGTATATATATAAGAATATAAAAAGAATATATTCTTTTTAAAAATTATTATCCATCATGGTCTATCCCAGGAGATTGAATATAGTTCCCTGTGCTATACATTAGGACTTCATTGTTTATTCATTCTAAAGGTAGTAGTTTGCATCTACTAACCCCAAACTCCTAGTCCAGCCCACTCCCTCCCCCTCCCCCTTGGCAATCTCAAGTCTTTTCTCTATGTCTTTGAGTCTGTTTCTGTTTTGTAGGTGAGAATGTCTGGTTGCATCTGTATTGCTGCACATGGCATTATTTTGATCTTTTTTATGGTTGAGTAGTATTCTACTGTATATGTATCCAGTGGTATATATCTATCTCACATCTTCTTAGTCAAGTCATCGACAGATGGACATTTAGGTTTTTTCCATGTCTTCACTATTGTGAAGAGTGTTGCAGTGAACATAGGTGTGTGTATATCTTTTTGAATTACAGTTTTGTCTGGATATATGCCCCGAAGTAGGATTGCTGGATCGTATGGTAGTTCTATATTTAGTTTGCTGAGGATCCTCCATGCTCTTTTCCACAGTGGCTGCTCCAACTTACATTCCCACCAACAGTGTAGGAGGGGTCCCTTTTCTCCACACCCCCTCCAGGATTTGTTATTTGTGAACTTCTAAATGATGGGCATTCTGACCAATGTGAGGTGGTACCTCACTGTAGTTTTGATTTGCATTTCTCTAATAATTAATGATATTGAACATCTTTTCATGTGCCTACTGGCCACCCATGCTTCTGCTTCTGCCCATTTTTTGACTTTTTTTTCTTTTGCCATTGAGTTGTATGAATTGTTTGTACATTTTGGAGATTAAGCCCATCATTTGCAATTATTTTCTCCCATTCTGTAGGTTGTCTTTACATTTTTTTTTTTTTTGTGGTTTCGTTTGCTGTGCAAAAGCTTGTAAGTTTGATTAGGTCCCATTTGTTTATTTTTGTTTTTATTTCTATTGTCTTGGGAGACTGACCTATGCTTTTGTCTATTATTTTAAAATTAAAAGGCCAGTTTCCTCTCTTCTTGGGTCACAGGCATGCCAGTATATAGCCATGGTACAGCTCCTGAATTTGTATCCCCTCTCTTCAATAGACTAGCTTAGACTGCATTAGATGGAATCTCAGTCTCACTTCCAGATTTCCAAAAGAAAAGGGCCAAACCTCTGTGAATTGGAGGCAGGACCATGTTGTAGAAGCATGGCTAGTGGGGGCTTGTGGCTTGAGGAGTAGTTAAAGGGACCTTGGGGAGTTTATAAACACCTTGATGGGGTGCACAGTTACTACCACTAGCCAGGCTGTGGGCTCTATGGAACAGGTGGTTTTTATCAGCGAAACTCTCTTGACCTTTTCCCTTTAGAATATTGTGTCTGGATTCAGTCCATTTTGGTGAAGGATTTCCACAAGAAAATCCCAAAGAGGGAAAATGTTTGCAGGACTAATGAAATTCCAAGGATATGGGACTATGTGGGAAAGTGTAGAACAATTAACATATGAGCTTTGGAATTAATGGTAACTTTTGTTAAAGATATAGCTCTCCACTGTGTTTAATTATTCTACCTTTAACTAGGGTTGATAGACTTAGCTGTTCTGTGAGGTTCTATGCAATATTCAGGATGTACTTGAACAAAAGTGTATTCATTGCTCATTTGAAGTTATTATTTAAGTGAATATCCAGTATTTTATCTGGCAGTCCTAACCCCAACACCATTAATTACACTTGGAGAGGAAAGTTTGAGTAAATGGAAATTGATTAATCATATTTTTGAGGTTCTGGTGTTTTGGCACTTCTCAGTAAATGAGCGCTTTTGGGCATTAAATTATAAATCATTTATTACCTTGGGTATATATTCTTGGTAGGCAGGGTTGAGGACAATACAAAAAAGGGCAGATCCATGGGGTTAATATTAGAACCTGGGCTAAACATTTCAGTGTTCCCCTTTCTACAACCTTCAGAAACCTTACCCAGCTGTGCCTATAGTTTTATCATTAGAGATTTATTCCTTTGGCTTAAAGTTTTCTGCCTGCATCCTGAAAAGATGAATATCTACTTAGATAGAACAGCAACAAGTCTCATCAGGCATTTCACACTTTATCAGAGTCTTTCAATGGTTAAGTAGTATAGTTCCAGTTGCTTTCTCTACCATCCACAACCAGTCAAAATTAATTACTCTCCCTATTATATTCTCTTTGGTTCCTTTATTCATTCCACAAACTTTTCTTGAGTACCTACTATTTATTGAGTATCACGTTTTTTCCTAGACACTGAGTAGAGAGTGATGCCCAAGACATTCATGCTCTTGCCTGTCAAAGTTTCCCTATAGGACAGGGGCTCCTCAAAGTGGGGGCCGTGATTTACTTATCTCTGTAAACTTGGCATCTAGCATAGATCTCACAGTGTCAGATTGACGCCTTGTGCTTGAAGAGCTCAAGGGGGGAAGGTTCCAGAAAGTATGCCTAAATAGGTTGAAGATACTTTGGCCCCATTCATGATTTGCTGATAAGCTGACCCTTTCTAGAGGGGTTGGCTGCCCAGGTTGGCTGCCCATCAGTCTCACATCTCAGTTTTTTGTCCTTCTGAATGTTCCAGGGTGACATAGAATTTGCTTGCTCACAGGTGTGCTAGTGTTGGGCACAACAATGCGGGGAAGGGCATGGAAGTGAAGTGGCATCTCCAGGGAGGAAAAGCCATTACATTTCATGCAAGGCTTGGACTGCTGTTTTCTCTAGCCCTCCAGCTGCTTCACAAAGTGTCTGGCGACTCAGACATGGCTTAGAGTGGCGTTTTGCCAAGTATTACATTTGATATACTATAGGAAGAGGCAATTCACTTTTTTCTGAAGGGGTTGATGGCTGCTCTGATTTCTGGGGAGAGCTCTCTACACTCATGACAGTTTGACTCCTTCCCTCTGACTGCTCCCTCCTCCATCAAAGCATCATAAACTTCCAGAGCTAGAGGGAACTTTGGACATCAGAAAGGCTACCCCTTTCATTTAGCTGATCAGGGTAGAAGGGTTTAGAGAGGTGAAGTTACTTGCCTGAGGCCACATAGGAAATTATTTTTTTTTAATAATGATTTTTTCCATTATAGCTGGTTTACAGTATTCTGTCAATTTTCTACTGTACAGCAAGGTGACCCAGTTACACATACATGTATATATTCTTTTTTCTCACATTATCATGCTCCATCATAAGCGACTAGATATAGTTCCCAATGCTATACAACAGGATTTCATTGCTTATTCATTCCAAAGGCTGCATAGGAAATTAATCTTTTGATTCCTAGTCCCCTGCCTTGTTGTCTCCGTAAATAGTTTATGAACTTTTAGATTATTTTTTGCAAAAGAGTTTGTTTTTTTTTTCAAATCAGTCATATGAGGGATACATATATATACAGCCATATACATGCACAGAAACATAAATATTCATGCATATGCATTCAGACAAGGGTGGAGTGACTCTGATTAAAGTAGGGGTAATGGGCAGATCTACCATTCTGCTTTTCCTTTCACCTCCTTGGGAGCACCTCTAAAGAGCATGGGGTATTGAGGAAATCCACTTGGATAGTCACTCCACATCCCACAGTACATCCCAACTCTGACCCTAAACTTTTTTTCCCTAAGAATTCTGATAGATTTCTGGCCACAATCAGTCTAGAATGTGAGAGTTTGCTAGGTTTGCTTCATTTTGTCTCCAGTGCAACTCAGAATCTGGTGCGGGGGAGACATTACAGACAGTCAGGAAGATGTCTAATACGGTTTGGGAACCAAGAGGATGATGGGAAAAACTGTCATCCCCCAGCCTTGTTGAAAGATGAAGATAACTTGATCAGCATCTCTGCACCCACCCACTGCTTTTCAGCAGGAACACAATCTAGTCTCCTTCCTCCGTGTTTTGTGTCTTTACACTCAGATTTATGGTAGATAGAATCATCAAGTGCATTTTAATATAACAAGATTTCTTCCCAAAGGTAAAAACCAAATACAGCTATTTCTAGCATTTGTTAGTGATAAGGAAGACGGAGGAAGACACAAGACGCCCTGCAATGATGAAGGCTTTGAGAGCATCCTCCCCATGGGTGCGGGACACAGCACTATTTATTGGATGATTACATCTCTGGACAGACTCCTTTTTCGTTCATTCGTAGACTCGGGCAGAAATTTCTTCTCTTTTTGGCGTTTCCCTAAATCCTGTCTGACCTAACAAAGATGGTGGCTCCCCTTGACTTCAGACATTCAACTTTTTAGTCTTTTCAAAAGCAAATTGCTCATAGATGATTATCAGTATAATAGAATCAGAGACAAGGAGTAAGAAGCTCTTCAGAAGACGTTATTTACACCCTCCCGGGCTCCAAGACTTTGCTCTCAAGCTAACAGATGGGCCCATCTTACTTTTCAATCTCCCCCTGGGGTTGGTATCTGAAGGATTTTTCTGATTATAAAAGATATTTACATGTTTAAAGGGAGCATCCTTTCAGCTAAAATGCAAAGACCACTGGGGCAGAAATAGAAGCAGCAGCAAAACTCTTTAGTTTGAGGCTGAGTGCTATCAGCGCCATCCGCGGCTTTTTTGCATTTAGATTTTCTCTTTGTCCTTGAGGTTATTCTCCAATGAAGATGCCAAGAATTTTCAGACAATCACTTTTAAAAATAAAAACAGTTACCTTTTAAATACACACCCCCCCCAATCCTAAAGCTAGAGCAGTTGCACACCATCAGATAAACTCCCTCTGATCCCTGCCCACTGTTAATGTCAGTGCCCTCATATCTTGTTGACTCAAGGGCAGTTTTCTGCTAACATATGATACATATTTGTGTTTCTAACCTGATGGCCAAACAAAGCAAAAGTATTTCTTCAAAAGCTCCTTGAATTACAGGTGAGTTTTCAATTTTATTTTCTGAATGACCAAAAAGAGACTATTTTACTGCAACCAAAAAACCTCCAGTAACAGCAAATTCTAATTTATTTAGCATCATTAGGACTTGTGTGCAATGAGTAATTCAAAAGTCACATCCTAGGAGTTCCTGCCATGGCTTAGTAGAAACAAATGCAACTAGTATCCATGAGGATGCAGTTTCGGTCTCTGGCCTCGCTCAGTGGGTTAAGGATCCGGGGGTGTTGTGAGCTGTGGTGTAGATCACAGATGTGGCCTTGGGTCGGGTGTTGCTGTAGCTATGGTGTAGACTGGCGGGTATAGCTCCAATTCCACCCCTAGCCCGGAACCTCCATGTGCCTCTAGTGAGGCACTAAAAGCAAAAAAAAAAAAAAAAAAAAGTCATATCCTAAACATCAATTCACTCAATTTCAAGTGTTTGGTAGTTCCTGGATGGCCTGGTGGTTAAGATACAGATGTGGCTCAAGTTCCTGTGGTGGCCTGTGTTCAAACTCTGTCCTGGGAACTTCTGCATGCCATGGGCATGGCTGAAAAAAAAAAAAAAAAACCCTGCAAGTGTTCGTATTTGTGTTCCTCATTCCTGTTATAACCCTACAACCTTTGTCCATCTGGGAAGCTCCTTCTGCTCAACCCACATCAGGTGGGCCGTGTGTGCTTTTAGGACTTGGCATTTCTGCTGGAGCAGATCGGTAGTGTGGGAAGGACCTCTGGATGTACTGAGTGGCTCAGTGAGGATGTTGCGATCTCTGTCCATGTGTTCTGTCTAAACAGCCACAGTCTCTGAGAGTTGGCAAGGTCTGTTGCCTTCCTTACATGACCATTGAAGAGGTTGGCCACACTTTGACCCTCCACAGACTTCTACCCTGGTGGCAAGGCATCTCCAAACTCCTTACACTGGCAGAAGGAAGTTTAGTGCTTGGTGCAAACTTCTGTTTCTGAGTTTTATATTTTTCTACATCCTTTTTGAAGTGTCTGCCTCTCCTCCATCCTAATTTCCATCATGCGCCCAGTGGCTGTGTTACAGGAAAGATGTTATCAGAATCCGTGTTCTTGTTCACGGAGCCAAAGAATGAACTTTGAGAACACACTCACACAGGCAGCAAGCAAGAGAGTCTTTATTGCAGGAAAGCAAATAGCTCCCGGCATGGACACAGGAATGGGGAGGAAGAGTCCCCCTTTCTACTGTTCTATGGAGGTTTTCATCTCTTAAAGACAGGGGTACCAACATGGGGTCCACATATCAGTTCTTTTTCCTCTTGGCCCTGCCTAGTTTATCTATATTGGGCCTCATCCAGTAGGGACTTTAGAGTTTAGGGTATGTTCCATAAGTTTTATGGTCCTTTTGTTCTTTCCCTTTATATTTTTGCTCTATTGGTTGAGGAGTGGGTTAGAAACAGCTGTACTTCTGGGTGTAAAACAGATAAACTTCCTAGAGTAAACAAAGCCTGTGGGGATGTTATTCTCTGGTACCCTTAAGTCACGGATGTTAATCAATGACCATATCAAAGAATACATCGAAACCCATGTTCCTACACTAACTACCTGAATTATTATTCTGCCTTGGCTGAGTCGGGGAAGCCTTTGCTATTTGTGCAGGAAAAGGTTACATAGCAGGCTTGGGAATATTTGCTCAGAAAGGCCAGCTGATGAGGGTGAACCGTGGCTGGTGTCTGAGAACCAGGATCATGGGAAGTTCCTATCATTCCCTAATGGGTTCCCTCCTATTGTGGTCCTGATCGGGTGGGAACAGAATTTCAGGACACAGAGCGAAGTGGGAAGAGAGATGAGTTTATTGAGATAAGACATGCTGCTAGCACAGCAGGACGTCTTACTGAGGGTCCTGGAGAGCTGACCCTAATGGAAAGTGGCTGCTTCTTTTTATAGCCAGAGAGTAGGGGAAAGGGTGGTTTTATTGATGAGCCAGGGGTCTGAAATTCTCCTCTTTCCGGATAAGGGCCTGCTTGAGTAAGCCATCCCCTTATACCAAGGGAAGGAGAGCTTCCTAGGGCAGGTTACTCCTTTATCAGAAGAGAGCCAGGCTGGTCATGAAGGTTGGCTTCAGGTTTTGTGTTTGAACTGATAAGCTGTGGCTTGAGTTCCACATCTCACTGTGCCTAAACGATTTGTACAAATGGCGAGGTTTATGTTGCACCCTTGTGTAGGGGAACAAAACTTGCCACCCCAAATACTTCTTTGGCTTTCAGATTATGTCAAGCTGAAAATAATCAAGGTCTAAAAGCCTCAGAAAGAAACTTTGACCTTCCCCCAAACTGCCTATAAGAATCTAGATAGAGGGCCTCTTCCCAGAATAGAGCTATCTGCAAAGAATGCTAGACATGCTGGGGGAAACTCAGCAGGGTCTAGATCTCAGAGTTCTCTGTGTGCTGTTGTCTCTGCACAGTCAGCAAGTGTTAATTTACCAGATGTTGGCTTTCCATCTCTAGATGAATTGCCTTCCTCCACCTTTGCAGTCCCAAATCACTACCCTGTAACATCCTCTTTTGTCTTTAGCTGATGACGGTATTTTTTTTTTTTTTCTTTTTTCTTTTTAGGGCCACACCCTCAGCATATAGAAGTTCCCAGGCTAGGGGTAGAATCTGAGCTACCACTGCCAGCCTAAGCCATAGCCATAGCAATGAGGGATCTGAGCCGCATCTAGGACCTACACCACAGGTCATGGCGCTGCCGATCCTTGACCCACTGAGCGAGGCCAGGGGTTGAACCCGAGTCCTCATGGATACTAGTTGGGTTTTCTTCAGCTGCATCACAACGAGAACTTCAGATGATGGTATTTAAGGTGGGGGACTTTGGCCATGTCAGTATTACTTAGTTTTTCTGGATCTCTGTCATGTACACATGTTATCAAACTTTTGTTTGATTTTCTTCTGTTTATCTGTTGGATGTCAATTTAACTTTTAGAACAACCAGAAGAACCTAGAAGGAGAGCATACTATTTCTTCCCTGTTTTCCTCTAGAAGTCTAAAATTTTGGTATGTGGTGGCAGAGGGTATCGATATGCACAGGCCCCAGTAGAAAGCTTGGGGTGCTGAGTCTCTAATGAGCTTCCCTGGTAGACAACATGACATGCTTGTTGTCATAATTTGGTACGAGGTGGGGGTGGGGAATTAAGCATATCCTATGTGACCCTCCGGGGAAGGGACTCTTGGAAACTTGTTCCTTGTTTGTTCTGGACTTCAACCCATGTGAGTTTTCCCTTCACTCCTGTTGCTTTGTATCTTGGAATAAATTTCACTGTTAAATGGAGTTCCTATTGTGGTGCTGCGTAAATGAATCCGACAACTCTCCATGAGGATGCGGGTTCGATCTCTGGCCTCTCTCAGTGGGTTGCGGACCTGGCGTTGCGGTGAGCTGTGGTGCAGGTCCCAGACATGGCTCAGATCTGTTGTGGCTGTGGCTGTGGTGTAGGCTGGTGCTTGCAGCTCTGATTTGACCTCTAGCCTGGGAACTTCCATATGCCACATGCACGGCCCTAAGAAGCAAAAAAAAAATTCGCTGTAATAAATTCTAGCTGTGAGTACAACTATATGCTGGGTCCTGTAGGTTGTTCTAGTGAACAATCAAACCTGGGGGTGGTCTTGAGGATTCTACCCCCCACCGCTGACATGCTGCTCCTCAGCTCAGGGCTCTAGATTTAGCAGCAAGGCATCTGTCCAGGGCCTGCCGTTGTTCTAACAGTTTTAGAAAGACTAGGTCTCACTGTAGCCAGTGGAGCAGCAGCCCTTCTGACACTTTTTTTTTAATTGAGGGGTGATTTACATAGGTGTGATATTCAGATCCCCTTGTTTACCTTTCCTGATGTATTTCTACAAAAAACCCAGCTCCTCCTGGGCAGGAGCTGGTTCTAAATGTTCTAAAGTGAAATCCTGGGGCCTGTAGCTGAAGCTGCAGTTTGCACTGTGAGTGCATTTGCCACAGATTGGGAGAGGGTCCTGATGGCGGTTCACTTTATGTGTCAACTTGACTGGGCCATGATATTCGGTCAGACATTCTGGGTGTGTCTTTGAAGATGTTTGAGGGTACTTCTGGGTGAGATCAACAATTTTGCCCCGCAGATCTTAGGGCTTTTCAACCTCTAAAATCATGAGAATCAATTACTTGTAATAAGTCCCTGTCTGTCTGTCTGTCTGTCTGTCTATCTATCTATCTATCTATCTATCTTTTATTAGTTTTTTTCTCTGCAGAACCTTAACACAGTCCTCAAGCTAAATGCTCTTGCACCAGGGTTGAGAGGAGCAAGCCTGCAGGACATGTAGTCCCTGTCTTTGTGGGGTTTAGAGCGAATCTGTTCACAGAAGGCCTCCAAAATTAAATCTGCTCATGACTCCAAATTCTCAGCCACAGCTGCTGTTCCCACTCCAGACCCCAAAGTACAGATCTATTTCTTACAAGTAAGCTGAAACATTTTTCCTTTTTCCTTTACTATGTGTCTCTATCCTTTTTCTTAAAGCTTGTTGCTTTTTTATTTTCTTTTATTTCCTCTCTTTGGAGTCATATGTATATTTATGAGTTTCGGCTTGGCTGCTATTCCCAAGTGCCTTTATGCTCAAGATGGTAATTCTTGGTCCATATTATTTCCTTTTTATTATTTTCCTCCTTTCATTTTGGCAAGAACCCATAGTCCTTCCTCTGCAGTTGTGGTCCACCCTTATTTATTTTCTGAAAACACTGGCACAAAGCTTCAGCTGTCTTTGGTGAAGACCCATTGGGAGACAATACACTTGTGAGTGTTGTACAACGTGCAGTGTGTTCGAAAGAAAAGCACAGGAGGTGGGGAATTTGCAAAGCGGTACAGAGATGCAGGTCCAGCATATGTGTTACACTACCCTCTGGGATGGCTCCTGCCTGCCCGTCTCTGCTTTTCCCTGAGTCATGTTGGCAAGAAAGACATTTTCCTCTACCCTTTGGTGTTCTTCTGGCTGGTCTAAGAGTTTAATTGACATGAGACAGATTCACAGGGGAAAATTAAATGAGAGTTTGATACCATGTATATATGGGAGAGACCTGGGAAAACTGAATAATTCACGCAGTTGGCTGAAGCCCTTACCTTAAATATGCTCTTCAGCTAAAGACTGAAAGAGGATGTTGGGGTAGTGTTTTGAGAGGAAAACAATTTACGTGGGGATGGAAAAGCAAATGTTTGGTATACCAGTGTTTGCTGGACCATGTGGAGGCCATGGGACACAGGGGAGGGTGTTAACAAACAGACTTGGCTAGGTTCTGCTCTGTCTCCACAGCTAGTTCATGCTATAGTTATCTGTGGTGGCAGCTTCCTTCCTGCAACAGGCCCTCTATTTACATCCTTTTACTTTTAAATTTTTATATATATTTTTTGTTTTATGGGGCTGTATCCATGGCATGTGGAGGTTCCTAGGCTAGGGGTTGAATCAGAGCTGCAGCTGCCGGCCTAGGGCACAGCCACAGCAATGCCAGATCAGAGCTGCATCTGCGACCCACACCACAGCTCACCGCACTGCCAGATCCCCTACCCACTGAGCAAAGCCAGGGGTTGAACCCACATCCTCATGGATACTAGTTGGTGGATTAAATTCTGCTGGGCCACAATGGGACCTCCTCCACTATTTACATTCTTTCAGGTGTTGGGGGAAGGTCTAGGGTTCTTCCTGAGTCTTTAGAGTCTTGATTGTTTACAACCTGAAATAATCCACATGCCAAAGATCTATTTTGGGGTGGCAAGTTTTGTTCTCCTACAGTATTCTCCCTGTGTTTTCTCTTTCAGACCTTTGGTTACATTTTTCCTTGATTCTCAAACTGTACAGTGATGTGTGTTTTTCACAATATCCTGGGTGATTCTGAAGTGCCTGGTCCCAAGGCCACATTATCTGCTCTCCCTGCCTCCCTGTCCTTTTTTTTTTTTTTTTAAATTTTTAAAGATTGGTAGATTTTCTATTATAGTTGATTTACAATGTTCTGTCAATTTCTGTTGTACAACAAAGTGACCCAGTTACTCATTTATATACATTCTTTTTCTCACATTATCTTCCAACATGTTCCATCACAAGTAATTAGATATAGTTTCCTGAGCTATGCAGCAGGATCTCATTGCTTATCTACTCCAAATGCAATAGTTTGCATCTATTAACCCCAGACTCCCAGTCCTTCCCAGTCCTTTTATAACAAAACCTGGTCGGTGCCCTGAGCAGGTGAAAGGAAGGGTCCTGGGTAGCACTGACATCTTGAACTGTGGGGAATCGGGGCAGAACCTCTGGGTTTCTTTTGTTTTAGAGAAATGAGTTGAACAGCGTTGCTAGTATTCCTGGAGATTTAGGTGGATTCACTCATACCTTCCAACTGTTATCTCCGGAGAACCAGGACTGAAGCAAAGAATTAGAAAGCCTTGTCTCTGAGACCATTGCTGGGTTAGAGAGATGTGTGAACCATAATTTAATGCCATTCCAGAAGAAGAGAGATGAAACAGACACCAACAGGAGTTGGGCAACAAATACAGGCTCTCTGTTAACATGACCAGATGAGAAAAATTATGAAGTGGCTGAAAAGTGAAATAGGAATCTCAAGAAGAGAGAACATTATGAACTGCCCTGTGGCAAGAGAGTAAGGATTAAGAAAAGCCAATGTTTTCAATGTTGCTGATTTGAGATGGGACTTTTTTTTTTTTCTTTTTTGAGAGAGAGATCAAACCACCTCTGGTATAAAAATGATGAATGAATTACAAACTTCTTGTACACAGGGCATGGCGTGGCTACCCTCCGTGGCATTTGCTTTGTCAGAAATTTCACTACTGGAAATTTTTGGCATAAAAAAATGTATAACCTTGTGAATACTTTAAACAGTTGGCTCAAGAAAAAAAATAATGCCGCCAAGAGAAAGGTTGTTTGTTTTTTTTTTTTTTTGCTTTTTTAGGGCAGCACCTGTGGCATATGGAGGTTCCCAGGCTAGGGGTAGAATCGGAGCTGTTGCTGCCAGCCTACGCCAGAGCGACAGCAACGCCAGATCCAAGCCGTGTCTGTGACCTACACCACAGCTCACGGCAATGCCAGGTCCTTAACCCACTGAGCGAGGCCAGGGATCGAACTTACAACCTCATGGTTCTAGTCGGATTCTTTCCTGCTGTACCACAACAGGAACTCCAAGAAAGTTTTTATTAGAACAATGATTCATGATGCCACCAGGGGACTCCCTCAAGCTATCTTATTTTTAAAAGGGCATTTACTTCTACTTTGTAGCACAGGGTATTATATTCAATATCTTGTAATAAACTATAATGGAAAAGAATCTGAAAAAATGTATGTATAAATGAATTACTTGGTTGTATACCTGAAACACTGTAAATCAACTATACTTCAATAAAAAATAAAAATTAAAAAGGGCATTTATTGTCTTTCACAACTTAAAGTCTAGAGTCCATATCTTCAGTCATAGCTAGATCCAGATGCTCAGATGAAATCACTGGGAATTCATGTTTTTCTACCTCTCAGCCCTGATTTTTACTGTACTTAGTCATATGGGCAGGGATTGCCCATGTGATGGTGATATGATTTACGGCTTGCTAGCTTAGCAACCCAGGTGAAATTACCTTTTCCCGAATGAATTCAGTATGGATGTTAGGTGGCTCTCAGTGGCCCTGCTTGCATTATTTGCTTATTTATGGGGGTTCTCTGTTATGAGTGGGCTATCTTGGGTCACATGTTCACCTCTAGAGTCGTGATAGAATTCATCCTATAATTAACACATCTGAAAATGGAGAAGAGATTCTCTTATCAGAAGAAAGCAGAGTGTTAGCTGGGAAGAAAAAAAAGTGTTTACTCCATGGACTGGCTATGCAGAAAGAACCTTGTGCTCCTAGCTAAAAGGCCCAGGTCTGGATATTCTGCAAATTACTAAGAGACTACTTTGCATTCTTAAATGTCAGTGTCCTTACTTGTGGAATGGGGATAATATTCCTTGCTCCACTTAATTTACATGGTTGTGGGAGTATAAATTTTGATCAAAGATGCATAAGAGATTTGCATATGTTAAAGTATAGCACAAATATTTTAAAATCCACAATCACTGATTCCTTTATCTACCAATTGCAATTCAAGGGACTAGATGAGAAAATGCTTCCTGTTGAAACACTTTGAGTTATGGAAATTATAGTGACACAGGAACAAATTTTTAAGACATTTAGAATAGAATTTACTGGGGTTTTAAACCAGGGATATAAAGTAGCTTCAGCATAGTAAGAAATAGGAGGAAATTGAAGGAAGATTTTTCAGAATCTTCTTCCAACTTCTCCCTCCCTCTTAATTTCCCTTTCTGTTTAGAAGCAGTTATTTGTCCTCTCCTTTGGATTCAAGGTTGCTTAATTCCTGCTTTGGAGGAAGTGCATATGTAGATAACTCCGCAAGAGCAAGAGATGCTCATAGTATCTGGCTTTGTTGGTGGTACCCTACATCTTTCACATTAGTCTGGGTCTTCCAAGAAGCAAAAGCCAAGATGGGGTTAAATATCCAAGGATTTCATTAGGGAAAAGAACTGGGAGAAAAAATAAGGAGGGAGGCAGGACAGTCTGGGAGAGCCTGCAGCTCAAATCTGACTCCTAAGGCAGGAGAGTGGGAAGGAAGACTTGCTGAATGCATCAGAGATCAATGGGAAGTCAAAGGCAAGCTTAGCAAGGCTATTCCAAGAAGAGGTGGCCACAGTAGCCTTCCCACACTCCGTCACTTGTCCAGAGCAATGGTGAAGGAACCTGAGGGATTGCAGCACCAGGGGCCCTTGGTGAATTATCCTCCCTGCGGGTGAAGATGTGTGAGGTACATCTGCACAGCAACTATATATTTTGTTCATTTTCCCCTGTTGTTTATTCAGTAGGTACATACTGTATACCTCAAATGCTCAGGCTCCATCATGGGCACAGGAGAGCTAGTAATAAATGTGACCAAAGGTCCCAGACTTCGTGAAGCTTACATTCTAGTGTTCTGATTATGGGTTTTCCATTGGATTCTCTTGGGTTGTATATTTGTCTCTCATAAACTTATAAAGGATCTGCTCTCACCACTGTGTACTCCTTGCACACATTCCTCCATGCTTAATTACTAAACTCAGTTTTAGATAGTCTGGTCTTAGGAATCAAGCCATAACTAGAGAAATCACAAGACTGGCTAGTCCCAAGGATTAAGGTTTAGAGTGAATCCAGAAGTTCCCGTTGTGGCTCAGCAGAAACGAATCTGACTGGTATCCATGGGGATGCAGGTTCCTTCCCTGGTCTTGCTCAGCATGTTAAGGATCTGGCATTGTCATGAGCTGTGGTGTAGGTTGCAGACTTGGCTCAGATCCCACATGGCTGTGGCTGTGGCCAATGGCTACGGCTCTGATTCTACCCCTAGGGAACATCCTTATGGCAAGAGTGTGGCCCTAAAAACCAAAAAAAAAAAAAAGAGTCCAGAGGGGAGTCAAAGCCCGCCATCTGTAGGTCCATCAATCTATAGGTCCTGCCTGAAAATGCTCACTAGTGAGGTTATCTCACCACATTTGGTAAGAATTGAAATCTCTTGGGAATTCCCACAGTAGCTCAGTGGTAATGAACCTGAATAGTATCCATGAGGATGCAGGTTTGATCCCTGGCCTCACTTAGTGGGTTAAGGATCTGGTGTTGCTGTGAGCTATGGTGTAGGTTGCAGATGCAGCTCAGATCTGGTGGTCCTGTGGCTGTGGCATGAGCTGGCAGCTGCAGCTCCAATTCGACCCCTAGCCTGGGAACTTCCATATGCCAGGGGTGCGGTCCTCAAAAGACAAAGAAAGAAAAAAAAATTTTTTTTTTTTAAAAGAATAGGCTTGGTGGTGAGAAGCAGAAGGAAGTGAAGCTGAGGTGGTAGGATTAAGCCCAATTACAAAAGGTCTGAAGGTCATACAAATGATTTTGGTCTTATTTATTTTTTTCCAGAAATAGTGTTTAGGCTTAGAAATGATTTTGAGCAAAGGAGAGATAATTTTGGACAGTGCTTTGGAAATATCACTGTGTGGTAAAAGTCGAAGAAGTTATGTACTAGAACGGGCTTTTAAAACAAAACTACCCTCCTATGGTAAGGGGTACTTTTAATTCTCCTCGGTAAATGTCTCTCTGGAGCAATTCAAGTAAAACAAAAAGATAGATATTTTTTACACAAGTGATGCAAGTTTGTAATAGAAAAAAAAGTGCAAATGAGCAATAAGAAAATTGCCCCTATTTGCAGCAATATGGATGGAACCAGAGACTCTTATACTAAGTGAAGTAAGTCAGAAAGAGAAAGACAAATACCATATGATATCACTTATATCTGGAATCTAATATATGACACAAATGAACCTTTCCAAAGAAAATAAACTCATGGACTTGGAAAACAGACTTGTGGTTGCCAAGGGGGAGGGGGAGGCAATGGAATGGACTGGGAATCTGGGGTTAATAGATGCAAGCTATTGCCTTGGGAATGGATAAGCAATGAGATCCTGCTGTATAGGGAACTATACCTAGTCCCTTGTATGGAGCATGATGGAGGATACTGTGAGAAAAAGAATGTAGGCATGTATATGTGACTGGGTCACCTTGCTGTACAGTACAAAATTGACAGGACACTGTAAACCAGCTATAATGGAAAAGATAAAAATCATTAAAAAAGAAAAGAAAATTGCCCCTAAACCCATCACTCAGAGATAACTATAGCTAGAATTGTGTGTGCGTGCATGTGTGTGTGTAGGGAAGCTATTCGGCACATGGGCTTTTTGTGCTTTATGATATATCATGGATATAATTCTATCATATCAATAATTATAAATATCTCTTTAGTTATTTCAATGGGGTGAGGAACCTCCAAGTTTTGAAACAATTTCCTCTGGTTAGATTTACTCTGTATTTCATAAAAGAGACCCAGTGGAAAATGGGGAAAAGGTCCTCTGTCTGCAAACTTTGGACAAGGGGAAAATTTTGAAGATTTTCAATGAGGGTTAACATGACTGGATACCAGCTTGGCACAGAATGTCCAACTTCGTGGAGCATTTCAATAATAGCTTGTAGCCTGTTAGGCTTGCGATAGGGCTGGAGGGCGGCCCTTGGGGCTTCCTCAGGCTTCAGGGAGTTCACATGGCTTAGTTGTTCTTATCTACTCACTGCCATGGCAGGAAGTTGGCACCTAGATTTGAGCTGCTCTGACTCTGGCAGGAGAACTGGAGGCAGGAGAACTCCTGGGCCCTGGGTTTATAAACCTTTAGCTGTGAGCTTTGAGGCCAGAAGCTACCACACTTTCCTAATCACTTCCCTTCTCAGTAAAAGATTGTTACATTCACTTTATTTGATTGTTACATTTATATTCAAACTGCGTTGCTTAGATGTTTGATATATTATAAAACACAGAGCAAATAGAAATTTTAAAAGCATGAGTGGAACTAAAACATTTCAGAACAAAAAATCTATTTT
This sequence comes from Phacochoerus africanus, assembly GCF_016906955.1. Taxonomy (NCBI): domain Eukaryota; kingdom Metazoa; phylum Chordata; class Mammalia; order Artiodactyla; family Suidae; genus Phacochoerus; species Phacochoerus africanus. Next base: position 10,718,565 of record NC_062544.1, on the reverse strand, counting down.
GCTCTTAGTTAAGTATTACTATTCACTCGGCATTAAACATTATATATTATAGGGTGATCAATGTGGTTGAATATGATTCACTATGTTTTTTAAAAAAGATTGGTTTAAGACTTTGACGTTTTGAATTTTTGTCCAAGTTCAGTTTATTTTGATAATTTTTACAAAGTCCAACATCCATTCATGATAAAAACTCTTACCAAAGTGGGTATAGAGGGAACATCCCTGAACATAATAAAAGCCATTTATGACAAAACCACAGCAAATGTAATACTCAATGGAGAAAAGCTGAAAGCCTTCCCACTAAATTCTGGAACAAGACAAGGATGCCCATTCTCACCACTGTTATTCAACATAGTACTGGAAGTCCTAGCCAGAGCAATCTGACAAACAAAAGAAATAAAGGGCATCCAAATAGGAAGAGAAGAGGTAAAACTGTCACTGTATGCAGATGACATGATACTCTATACATAGAAAACCCTAAAGACTAAACCCAAAAACTACTTGAACTGATCAAAAAATTCAGCAAAGTAGCAGAATATGAGATTAATATTCAGAAATCAGTTTCATTTCTGTATACTAAAAATGAAATAGCAGAAAAGGAATACAAAAATAAAATACCTTTTAAAATTGCACCCCAAAAAATCAAACCTGGGAATACAGCTGACCAAGGAGGTAAAAGACTTATATGCTGAAACCTATAAAATATTAATCAAGGAAATTAAAGATGTATAGAAATAGAAAGATATTCCACGCTCCTGGGTTGGAAAAAGTAATATTGTAAAAATGGCCGTACTACCCAAAGCAATCTACAGATTCAAAGCAAGCCCTATCAAATTGCCCATGACATTTTTCACAGAACTAGAGCAAACAATCCAAAAATTTATATGGAACCACAAAAGACCCAGAATTGCCAAAGCAATCCTGAGGAACAAAAGCCAAGCAGGAGGCATAACTCTCCCAGACTTCAGGCAATATTACAAAGCCACAATCATCAAGACAGTGCAGTACTGGCACCAAAACAGACATACAGACCAATGGAACAGAATAGAGAATCCAGAAAGAAACCCAGACACCTATGGTCAATTAATCTTTGATAAAGGAGGCAAGAACATAAAATGGGAAAAAGACAGTCTCTTCAGCACGTATTGCTGGGAAACCTGGACAGCTGCATGCAAATCAATGACACTCACACCATGCACAAAAATAAACTCAAAATGGTGTAAAGACTTAAACATAAGACAAGACACCATCAAACTCCTGGAAAAGAACATAGGCAAAACATTCTCTGACATCAACCATACAAATGTTTTCTCAGGTCAGCCTCCCAAATCAACAGAAATGAAAGCAAAAATAAACCAGTGGAAACTAATCAAACTGACAAGATTTTGCACAGCAAAGGAAACCAGAAAGAAAACAAAAAAGACAATCTACTGAATGGGAAAAATAGTTTCAAATGATGCAATTGACAAGGGCTTAATCTCTAAAATATACAAGCAACTTATACAACTCAATAGCAAAAAAGCCAACAACCCAGTGGAGAAATGGGCAAAAGACCCGAATAGACATTTCTCCAAGGAAGATATACAGATGGCCATCAAGCACATGAAAAAATGATCAACATCCCTGATTATTAGAGAAATGCAAGTCAACACTGCCATGAGATACCACCTCACACCAGGCAGAATGGCCATCATTAATAAGCCCACAAATAACAAATGCTGGAGCGGGTATGGAGAAAAGGGAACCCTTCTGCGCTGTTGGTGGGAATGTAAGCTGGTACAACCACTATGGAGAAGAGTATGGAGGTACCTTAGAAATCTATACATAGAGCTACCATATGACCCAGCCATCCCACTCTTGGGCATATATCCGGACAAAACTTTCCTTAAAAAAGACACATGCACCTGCCTGTTCATTGCAGCACTATTCACAATAGCCAAGACATGGAAACAACCCGAATGTCCATTGACATATGGTTGGATTAGGAAAATGTTGTATATATACACAATGGAATACTACTCAACCATAAAACAGAACAAAATAATGCCATTTGCAGCAACATGGATGGAAGTAGAGACTCTCATAACTGAGGTAAGTCAGAAAGAGAAAGACAAATACCATATGATACCACTTCTATCTGGAATCTAAAACATGGCACAAATGAACCTTTCCACAGAAAAGAAAATCATGGACTTGGAGAAGAGACTTGTGGTTGCCTAGGGTAGGGGGAGGGAGTGGGATGGATTGGGAGCTTGGGGTTAACATATGCAAACTATTTGCTTTTGGAATGGATTAGCAATGAGATCCTGCTGTGTAGCACTGGGAACAATGTCTAGTCACTTATGATGGAGCATGATAATGTGAAAAATAATGTATACATAATGTATACATGTATGTGTAACTGTCACCATGTTGAACAGTAGAAAAAATTGTATTGAGGAAATAACAATAAAAAAAATCTACTGACTATCCAAATCAAAAATATGCTACCCAGAGACATGTTGATCCAAAGAGAGGACGGGTATAATCGGATGTACTTTGTAAATCATGATGTTCATTTAAAAATTCTATCTACCCCTTTATGTAAAGGTTTTGGTAGAAATTTAGCTAGTAAATTTCTATGTCCTTAGATGTCAATTAGTTGACTTACTTTTAAAGCTGGGCTAAAACCACTGAAATTCTTCATTTGGAAGATGTTCAAATAGGTTAGGAAGTAGAGTTTTTATTCCGAAAACCATTTTAGAATATATAGTGGGGAAACATTACGAACATCTGTTTTCAAAATGATCTCTCCATAGCAAGAATTGCTTTTTTTTTTTTTTAAAGCAGATTTGGAAGTTTCTAATTTTTCTTAATAAAAAATGAGTAGCTTAACTTTAATTTCAACAACTCTTCAATATTTTCCCATAAAATAATCAGCTAATCTCAGTAGGGCACTCAAGATTTTCATGATTACTTCCTACCTCATTACGAAGTAGTATAAATATTCTATTTAGTAGTCATTTCTTTATATAAATTAACAACCTTAGTGACATTCTGGAGCATGCAAATATCAATATGCTACAATATTCTAGAGCCAGGCAAGGAGTTTCCTTCGTGGTGCAGCAGAAATGAATCCAACTAGGAACTGTGAAATTGCAGGTTTGATCCCTGGCCTTTCTCAGTGGGTTGAGGATCCGGCATTGCCATGAGCTGTGGTGTAGGTTGCAGACATGGCTCGGATCTGGTGTTGCTGTGGCTCTGGCATAGGCTGGCAGCTGTAGCTTGGACCCTCCATATGCCGTGGGTGCGGCCCTAAAAAGACAGAAGACAACAAAAACAACATCAAACCAGGCAAGCGAGAGCGGCCCCGTTTTGACTCCTTTGGGCTGCATAACTCCATCTTTCTTTCTGGATCAATACCATTACATACCTTTGATAATAAGTGACCTCCTGGAGTTCTCTGGTGGCCTAGTGGATTAAGGACCTGGACTTGTCACTGCTGTGGTTTGGGTTACTGCTGTGGCTTGGGTTACTGCTGTGGCTCGGGTTCAATCCCTGGCCCAGGAACTTCTGCACAATGTGGCAACAGTCCAAAAAAAAAAAAAAAAAAAGTGACTTCCTGACCTCAGATGGAGGGAACCAGTGCCAGTCTGCACATCATGTAGTAACAAAGCTTAATTTCCTTTTCATTTTCAACATGAATATCAGAAGAGGTTCCAATTTATTTTTTTCTGTACTCCAAGCCTGCATGCCCCTTGAGGTTCACGGACTCTATGAAGTTACTTCTCTTCTCCGGGACACTGTTAACCATCTTTAAAATGAGGGAAAGGGATAAGACTATGTGTTCCAGGCTTTTCTACATTGGCATTCTAGGAATCTTGCAGTTTTTCCAGCATAATAGGAGTCAACTAGCAGAAGCCTGCAGTGTTGGGAGGATAGCTGGCTGTTTTGATGAGGGAATGGCTGTAGGAGAAATAGCATTGAAGGTGGATGTGCTGTGATTGGTGTGCTTGGTGTGATTGGCAGTCCCAAGTGGAGATGGTGGTGGTAGGCAGCAGAGATGTGGCAGTGAGGAAGGGCTGGTCCTAGAGGCCCTGATCTTACTTCTGACCTTGGACAGGTTATTTTTGCTTTCTGGACCTCAGTGCCCTCATGGAAGAATGGGTGGGGAAGGGGAGTAGGTTATCTTTCAGGGCTTTGAGTCATAAAGGATCCTGAGTTTGAGGGTCCTTTGAATAGAGAACCCCACAGAGCAGGCATCTTCATGTGGGGCCCAGGGGCTACTTTAGGGCTGGCAAAGATGACCTTGGTCAGGACTCTAGCTTCTGGGGCCTGTAGGACCTTTCCGTAAGGGTAGAATTACGCAATGACCTCAAAATGCCCCAGCTCTGCCTCTTGCTCCCTGCGTGACTTTGGGCAAGTTTTTGAGTCTCTCCATCTCTCATTTGCATTATTTGTAAAATGGTGGTAATAATAGGACCTTCCTCCTGGGTTGCTGAGAGGATTAAAACTAAATGAAATAATGCAAAGTAAAGAGTTTAACACAGTGCCCAGCATATGGAACAGCTTTAATAATCATCTGTTATTGTCCTGTAGTTCTTATTTGCCTCCCTACTTTTACCTGGCGGGAAGCAGCAGACTTTTTTGGTTGAACCCAACTCAACGCTACAAAAAAAATAATAACAACAAATTAAATTTGTAGAAATTGAAAAGTCTTTCTTCCTATGGGGTCTGTTCTGAAATCCGCTGAACAATCAACTCTTCCAGCTTTTTATGCTAGTCCTTAACTATGCCTTCTTCCTTCATTCCTGCAAATACCACCTCCTTGCACCAAACAAATCTCAATGCCAGATACAAGTCTTTCCTTTTTCTCTTTCCTTCTTTTTCTTTTCTTTTATTTATTTATTTATTTTTTTGTCTTTTGGCTATTTCTTGGGCCGCTCCCGTGGCATATGGAGGTTCCCAGGCTAGGGGTCCAATCGGAGCTGCAGCCACCCACCTACGCCAGAGCCACAGCAACATGGGATCCGAGCCGCATCTGCAACCTACACCACAGCTCACGGCAACGCCGGATCATTAACCCACTGAGCAAGGGCAGGGACCGAACCCGTAACCTCATGGTTCCTAGTTGGATTCATTAACCACTGCGCCACGATGGGAACTCCCTTTTCTTTTTTTTTAAAGAACAGCTTGAAGCTTAGTTAAAGCAGAAATATTACTCTGTTAGAGCTTAGAATTTGCTAGTATAAATCTCTTCCACAGCCAGGCGCATGAGCTCAAAATTGATAAGGGTGTTAAGAGGTGCATTTCCGTGTTGGAGATATCCTCAGATTAATTTGAAGGCGCTCATTAATAGCACACTATTTCTCCACTCTTGCTCACATTTTCATTGCTCAGCTCACCAACCTGACATCTTAAACTCAAATTATTCTTGCTTTCTTTTTTAATTTTTAAGTGATTTTTCTTTTTTCCATTATAGTTGGTTTGCTGTGTTCTGTCGATTTTCTACTGTATAGCAAAGTGACCCAGTCACACATACATGTATACAATTCTTTTTCTGACATTATTCTCCATCATGCTCCACACAAGTGACTAGATATAGTTCCCAGTGCTATACAGCAGGATCTCATTGCTTATGTATTCCAAATGCAATAGTTTGCATCTATTCACCCCAGACTCCCAGTCCATCCCACTCCCTCCCTCTCCCCCTTGGCAACCACAAGTCTGTTCTCCAAATCCATGAGTTTCTTTTCTGTGGAACGGTTTATTTGTGCCATATATTAGATTCTTCTTTTATGTCTGTTAGTATTTGTCATATGTATTGGAGTGCTCTAAATCAAATTCTTGATTGAAAAATTAGAAAAGGAAAAAACAAAAGAGAGAAGGAATTAAATATTCCCACTTCTAAGTCACTCCCAAATAAATGAGCATATGAAACACTTCTGGCCACCTTTTTTGAAGTTCTAAGATTTTCTGAGAAAGAGGACAGGAGTAGAGGACCCAAAGCCAGGAGGTTGCTTCTGCAGCAAGTGAAGTCAGATTGTCACAGCAGGTGTGGACCTGCCCAAGGTCACCAGTCTGGGGGCACTGGCAATTGCAGAAAACTACCCAATTGCTGTTGGAAAGATGTCAGAATGGCCCTTCCTGAATAAGTTTTGGTTGACTTATTTTGTATGTTTCCAGCTTGCACCAGAGCATCCTCAGGAGTCTGTGGCACTGTGCCCAGAAGGCATGTAAGTTCAAAGAAGACTTGGCATGTTCTGTAGTCCTGGTTGGTCTTGGCAACCCTCTCCTCCTCTAAAGATTATAATTAACAGGGATATAATTTGGAAGCTGTTTTGCAAATGTAGAGGTTAAGAACACAGGCTTTGTGTTTAGGAAAACTGCATCAAATTCTGGCCCCAGCTTAAGCAAGTGAGTTAACCTCTCTGAATCTCAGTTTTACTACATGTGGAATGGGGGTAATACATACTTCATAGAATAACAATGGAGACTAAATGAAAATAATTTTAGCTCTTAGCACAATGGCTACTAACTGTAAGGGCTCATTAAGTGAGGACACTGATAGACCCTTGGCAAGAGGAGAGCTAATTTGGTTGCACGCAACAGCAATTAACCCAGTCTAGTTCAGTTAAAGGAAGGTTTATTGAAGGATATAACAGGCAATTTCAAGGCAACTGAAGAAAGGACATACAATCCAGCTGGTTTTGCCGGGGCTGACCCAGTGAAGACTTCTTCATCATGCTTTTATCTATATCTTTTTCCATTTGTCTGCTGAAGGTTTGTGTTAGTTAATTCATCTCTGCCACTTGGGATACTTTGTTGGAAAAATTTGAGAAAATTTGACTGAATGTACTCCTGACATTGTAGATCTAAAAGGAGAGAAATAATGAATTGTCAGAAGAACCTCAGACAGCACTTAGTCCATAGATGGCTACAGCAGAGCAATGGTGTGCTTCTCACCCTTCTTATGCCCGTGGCAGACATTACCAATCGATCTTACAGGATTTTTTACTGACTTCAGAGTTGGCTTCATAATCCTTCTTAGTACTTCACTTCCAGACAGCCATTAGCAAATGAATGGAGGAAGCTCATGAGATAGAACTCATCTCCCATTCTTTATTCAGCCACTTTAGATGAAGAACAGAGGTTATAGATGAAGAACAGAGGTTCAGGGGGTAAAAGTGACTAGCCCAAAGTCATGTTGGTGAGAAGAATTAGAACCACACACTCTTTGGTGGAAGGATAAAACTATCCTACAAGAGAATAAGAGTGCAGTGAAGATCTAAATGAGTGGGAGCTGGAAAACTCTGGGAAGGCTACACAGCAGAGATTGGAAGTATCTGGACCCCAGAGGACTTGGTCAGGCGAGAGGAGAGAGAGCAGCAGTTGTAATGATGTACAGGTTTTCAGAGTTGTGGAGAGGACCGGGAAGCCAGGTCTTTGAGGCAAGATTCTTCCTTAAGCCCCTCCCCTATCTGGGTAATGACATAGAAATCATTACCATCATACCTGTCTCTGCTTAGAGGCAAGAAATACAGTTTAATGCCTGTTTATGGTCATCCCATTGACAATGGTTTGCCTTTTATTGGTTAGACTAATCATGTTGGCACTATACAGACTGATGGGTATGCTTAAAAATATTTTTTAGAAAAATATTTTTCATTTTTTTTAGTGCCTTTTCTTTTGGCTCCAAGCAGACATAACAGTGAGAGGAAGGCAGAGTTCCTAATACTTTTGCTGGACCACTTCAGAAAGAGGCACACTTACCTGTCTTCTCTCTTTAACTGGGACCAAGGCTACAGGTATTGTTTGTGTTTAATCTCCATTTCCGAAAGGTTGCATATTTTAGAAATTACTCGCTATTGCAGTTCTTCAGGCAGAGCCTGTTCATTGGAATTTTCGGAGACAACGTCTGCTCTGAGTTGGACACTTGGGTGAGAAGTTTTCTGAGGCATGCTTTGGAGTAAAGCCCGGATGGATTCCAACTCCAGGTTTACCACTTAACTAGCTGGGTTACCATGAGCAGATTACTTAATCGCTTCATGTCTCAGTTTCTTCCTCTAAACTATGTAAATGATACAAGCACAGATCTACAGGGTTGTTGGAGGATTCCGTGGAACAATACATGGAATAGGTAGTAAAGGGGCTCCTAAGTGATAGCTATGAGACTATTTATCGTTAACTTACAACTAGAATAGTCTCTAAGCTCTCTAGGATTATGTGATTTCTTACCAAAAATGCTTCAATCTCATTTAACGATTTATGAGAAGGGGGAACCCTAGGTATTTTTCACTTTTACAGTAGTATTCTTCACCCCGCAACAGGTAGATGTGGCATTTGGGGATCAGAGGAAGAAAGGAATCTGATAACAGGATGGTAGGGCTGGAAGGGCACTTCAAGGCCACGTAGCTCTAGGTCAGCTTCTCACTTCTAGGGATGTAGAGACCCAAGCCCAGAAAGACTAAATAACTTGCTCAAAGTGACACAGCAAATTTGTTATAGAGGAAAAGCAAGAAGCAGGTGAGAAGTCAAGGGCTGTGTGCATTCCAGAATGGGATGTATCCTCCCTGCCAGCCCCACCTTGGCTACTGGTGAGTACAGTCCCTAGTGGGAGGAGAGAGGATAAGAGACTTAAATTCACACTTGAACTCTGCCAAGTGGTAGCTGCATGACCTTGCAGCTATCTTTGAGCCGAATGAAGTTCTCTCATTGGCAAATGCAGAATAATTTATCACTATTCATGATTATATCATAGCCCTCTGAAATTGTCAGTGAATTAAATGAGGTCATACATGTGAGATGGCTTGGGACAGTGTTTGATTCTTAGTAAGCTCTCCCTGAACATCATTGGTGGTGGCAGTGATGAAGATGACGATGACATTGGTTGCATTCAGAAAATTAGATCTGAGTGGGTCAAGGGATTCCAGGCACTGGGTCCTGAAGGATGTTGCCATTATTAGCTCCTCTCATTTCCCTCTTTGGTGTGGTGTTTGTGGGGTGTAAGTTTGGCAGAAACTACTGTGCATGCCTTCTGCATGGTGTGCTACTTCCCCTATAACTGGGGTGGAGGAAAGAGAGAAGGCTGGAGACTGGGCTTGGCAGCCATACTTCTCAGGCTTTGTCAAGATGCAGCCAAAGAGGCTGTGGTGGACAGAGTTCTGGCAGCATGGAATGGGGTGTGGGGGAGGAGTACTGGGTTAAGGAAGAGTTAAGCACCCTGGGTTCCAATCTCTGTGACAGTCCCTTGTACTGGAACGTCTACTCTTCGAGTTTCTGTTCCTTACTCCATGAAAGGATGTTCACGTAATTCCTTTGTGAACTGCTGGGCCCTGGCTAGGGGTGGAGTTACAGCAGACATCCTCGTTCCCTTTCTGGGTCCAGCAGAACTGTCTCCATTGTGCTCACTATGTGGGGACCATGTGAGGGTCAGATGCTCACAGAAAGAGAAAGGGGGAGTTCCCGTCGTGGCGCAGTGGTTAATGAATCCGACTAGGAACCATGAGGTTGCGGGTTCAATCCCTGGCCTTGCTCAGTGGGTTAATGATCCGGCATTGCCACGAGCTGTGGTGTAGGTTGCAGATGCGGCTTGGATCCCATGTTGCTGTGGCTCTGGCGTAGGCTGGCGGCTACAGCTCCGATTCAACCCCTAGCCTGGGAACCTCCATATGCTGGGGGTGCGGTTCTAGAAAAGGCAAAAAGACAAAAAAAAAAAAAGAGAGAGAGAGAGAGAAAGGGTTAGCAACTTAAATTATAATGGACCATTTAATTATGAATTCTAATTGTGTTCTATTATGAACAACCACAATAAAAAGATTATCCTGGCATATAATAGACAACTAACAAATACTTATTAGGTAGATGAGAGAGCCTGTGAATGGACCTAGTGCTGAGTGTGTGAAACACACTTACAGAAGACTCTAATAATCTTTGTTTTCCTGGTGCATCAAGATGACGCCCCCTTGAGGAGAGGAGCAGTGAAGTAGGAAAGAGGTCAGGGATGTAATTAGAGGCAGTGTAAGATGCCCAAGATAAATTTCACCTTTTCCACCTGTTTGTCCAGGGCCGTGTCAGCCCCAGTGAAGGACATATTATTTTCCAATTTTACAAACCATCATTCTTCCCTTTTTCTTTTCTTTTCTGGCTTTCCATTCTTCTGTGTTCAGTAAAACCCTTCTGGCACTTGCTCTCATGGGAACATTGGCTGTTAGTCAAATCCTTCTTCCCTTCAGGGAAACAAAAGCAAATCAATAGATGATATTAAGCAACCTGGAAGACCCCAGTCATTTAACACTTCCCATAAATGTCAGCCAGCCCTGCAGCTGTGGATAGTCTCGCTCCTCACGTCTGTCATATCCCCCCTCTTCTCTCAAGTGCCCCTTGATGGCTCCCTTGGAGTAGCTTGGAGAGGCAAGCAAAAGATAGGCTTGGAAGAAATAGGAAGAGGTAAAGTGGTCCCCATCACTGAAGGTAATCAAAGAGAGACCTGATGACCTTTTTTTTCATCTTTTTCTTTTTAGGGCCACACCTGCGGCATATGGAAGTTCCCAGGCTTAGGGTTGAATTGGAGTTGCAGCTGCCAGTCTACACCACAGCTCACAGCAATGCCAGATCCTTAACCTACTGAGCGAGGCCAGGGATCAAATCCGCATCCTTCTGGATCCTAGTCGGATTCCTTAACCTCTGAGCCATGAAGGGAACTCCCACAATGACCTTCTTGGGTGGGACCATGTGTCATGCAGGATTCTTTCAGTTGTGAGTGACGGGAAACTCATCATAAGTAGCTGAAAAAGAAAATCGAATAGTTCAGGTCATTTAAAACCCAGGCACAGGGACAGATGGCTTCAGGGATGGTTTGATACTGGAATTCAAATAATGCCACTGGGGACCAATTTATTCTCTCTGTCCCTTGGCTCCATTTTCTTCTGCTTAAGTTTGCATTCAGGCACCAAGATGAGAGCAGAAACTCAAGACCTACCATCTTCTCAGCTTTATGCCCAGAAGGGAAGAGCTTATACGTTGACGCCAGCATTCCCAGCAAATTGTAGTTTTCTCTCATTGGCTCTTCTGGGGTCCATGTCCCTCCCTGAAACTATCATGGTGTCAAGGGGGAATGGGATGGTCAGATTGGCTTAGAGTGTGGGTTCTGTGATCCACATATGGAGTAGAGTAGAACCTTATTCAAAGGCCATTGGCCATGAGTGGTGGAGAATGTGCTTTAAGAGGGAAAAGCGGAAGAGTGAGGAGACCAATGGACGATATCACAAGTTACAGACGGCTGTGACCTGCTCTGTTGCTTTCCAGGGCCCATGTTTAGGCAGATTATCTGGTGATAATCAGGTATGTTGCAAGTATGACTCAGGGTTGTGAACTCCCATTGGTTATTGTAGTGATGGACGAAAGCTAGGACACTATTGTCTTAGAAACTGGTGCTGAGGTGGAGGTCCAGGGACAGTATGGGCTTGTCTAAGCTCTTGCATCCTGTGAATGGCAGAGCAGGAGTGGGAATGCAGCTTTCTGGGCTCTTCTCTCTTCCTCATACCTTTGCTTCCCCAACTCCCCAGCCTGCTTCTGGAAGAGCACTGGCTGAGTCCTGCTGCAAAGGGATGGATGCTTGCTTTGTAGAGTGGGTGAGTCGCAGTGACACAGGATCCATAGCAAGGGTATGACAAGCATTGGAATCAATTGCATCCCTTATGTACCTATTGAATGAAGGCAAGGAGAGGTGGAGCAAGGAAGAAAGTAGGGAGAGAAGTGACTATTTCAAGGAAAGGAGCACCTTTCTTTCTCTCTTATTTGTTTACTCCATCTTTCTTCCTTGCTCAGGGACAGCCTTATGGAGTATAGAGAGAGACAGTAGAGGGTGGAGAAATGCGCTTTGGCTTGGAGTCCAGAGACCTGAGTCCTCATCCCTAATCTGCTCTGGACCTTAGGCAACTCTAGCCCCATCTGTAGGCCTCTGTTTCCCTACAGGGTAAAATAAGGCAGTTGGAGGACAGCAATGGTCTGTGATGGAATGTTCTCTCATTCCATCTGGAGTGTTCACCTGTGTGAACAGAACATGCCCCTCTCATGCCTTGTCACTGTTGTACCCCTAAGAACCTGGGGCCCAGGGCCCGCAGATCATGGCTACAGGGGCACTACCTTCCTTGGGTGTGTGCAACGTGGCAGCCTCTGACCCCTGGAACTTAGTAGGTGCTCAGTAAGCATTTGTAGAGTGACTGAATATGACTTGAGCAGAGGCTTAGCGGACCCAGTGAGAAGCATCCCACTATTATAATGTTTGGTCTTCAGTTCTTGAAAGCCCTTCTTATTTGGGTCTTCTTTAAAGAAACAAACCATCTCAGGATTGTGTAACTCTTAAGCTCTAAGTAAGCAGCATCTTTTGATTTTAAAAAGCATGCAATTCAGAGGGTGGGGGCAGGGAAGCATGGCTAAACAGAGGACTCTCAAAGCCAAAAGGCTGAGTATGTTGTGGAAGATGAAACTCTAAGCAACTAAAACTTTTATGACATCTTCCAAGCATCCAAAATGAATTGACAATATAATGAATGCTCACGTATTTACCATCAAGTTTGGGAAATAAAATATAAGACTCTAACATGGCCTTCCCCTATTCTCCGCCAGTCTCAGGGCTAACTCTGATATGACTGAAGTGTTTAATATTCTTACAGTACTTTTATATTCCCTATACATATATGTATGCATAAGCAATGTGTAGAAGGTTTGTGTTTATATCACTTTACAGAAATGTATCAAGTTCTATATATCATTCTTCAATTTGCTTTTTCCTTTAATATTGTTTTGGTGTTTATCCATCATCAGTGTGATTCTAGCTGATCCATTTTACAAATTTTGTTTTATTTCCTTTTAGGGCCACTCCTACAGCATATGGAAGTTCCCAGGGTTGAACTGGAGCTGCAGCTGCCAGACCACACCACGGCCACAGCAATGCCAGATCTGAGCTGCATCTGCAACCTATGCCACAACTTGTGGCAAAGCCGGATCCTTAACCCACTGAGCGGGGCCAGGGTTTGAACCTGCATCCTCATGGATAATAGTTGTGTTCTTAACCTGCTGAGCCACAACAGGAACTTCTAGCTTAACTGTTTTTTTTTTTTTTTTTTGTCTTTTTGCCATTTCTTGGGCCGCTTCCGCAGCATATGGGAGGTTCCCAGGCTAGGGGTCTAATTGGAGCTGTAGCCGCCAGCCTACGCCAGAGCCACAGCAATGCGGGATCTGAGCCGCGTCTGTAACCTACACCGCAGCTCACGGCAACGCCTGATCATCAACCCACTGAGCAAGGGCAGGGATCGAACCTGCAACCTCGTGGTTCCTAGTCGGATTCGTTAACCACTGCGCCATGATGGGAACTCCCATAGCTGATCTGTTTTAATGCTGCATAGTAATACCTTGAATGACAGGAATATACAGTCTACTTTTCCATTCTCCTACTGATGAATGTTGAGGTTGCTTCTATGTGTTTTGCTATAACCAATACTCTCTGATAAACTTCCATGTAAGTATGTCTTTGTTACCTGTGTTTTTCTGGGGCACATGCCTAGGAAAGGGCTCCCTGGGACACGGCATCGCTACATCTGCAACATTACTGAATGTTGGGACAAGTCTCTGAAGGGTTTGTACCGATGTACATACTGCACCCCGAGCCTCAAGCAGTGTATGAAAGCTCATCCCTGAGTGATGTTGAGCAGTTCCACGAAACACCTATGCCACTTCTTCACGCCGTGGCAAAGACCTATATTCTTGTACAAATACTAACAGTCTTCCTGACACAGATTTTCTAAGAGGACAGGAGATGGAGGAACAATCTTTGGGGATAGTTGAGTTAGACACAAATATAGAATTTTGGGGAGCCAGTAGTTTGCAGACTTGGAAATCTGTTGTGTTGGAATCCTGGTGCTGCCATTTATTAGTTGTACGGTTTTACACAATGTAGTTTGTGCCTCTTGCCTGTGTTTTTTTTCCTCTGTCAAGTGGGGGTGGTCATAGTACTCTCTTCAATGTGTTATTTGAAGGATTAGATGAGCTAATATTTCTAACACTCTTAGTGTATCATGTGACCTGGCCCATTGTCAGTGGTCAAGCCATGGTAGCTATTAGCATTATTATAGGTCACACTGGCTAGTCACTACCAGGTGTTTTTTTTTTTTTTTTTTTCCCCCATCCTTGAGGACTCCTTTTCAGCCAGGAAGCTCATATTTTGAAATTTTTTTTTATGATGAACAAAATACATGGATTAAGCAGCATTTAATTATTTCATTTTTAGCTATCAAGGCCATATGTGACTGGTAACCAGCTTCTCACTAGCAGAAGGGAACAATGTTGATACACCAGGTTGTATCAGTCTAGCCAGAAACAAGGGGAACTGGGTTTTAGTTACCTAGTGTATGTCAATGTGAAGCTTGCATCAGGTCTTTAGAAATATTGTCTCTAAGCCTGTGACTATCCACAATGACCTCTAGGCTATGACCCTGATCTACTCCTACCTCCATGTTTCATAGATGAGAAATAGAGGCCCAAAGAAGAGGAAGAATCTTCTAATTGTGCCTTCATGGAGATGTAGTCAGTTACTTAATGGCCAAATCTCATCTTGGCTCACACATATGACTAATTGGAAGAGGAGTATCAGGTTATCTATTGCGCATAACAAATCTCCCCAAAGTTCAGTGGCTTAAAACAACTATTTATCATCTTTCATGTTTCTGTGGGTTGAATGGGCTGAGCTGGTTGGTTCTTGCTGAGGCTCAGGCATCTGAAGGCTGGAGTGGACTGGGTGCCCAAGATGGCGCTCTCACATGTTGGCAGTTGAGGCTGGCTGTCACCTAGAGTGCCTGCACATGGTCTCTCCAGCGGGATTGGGGGTCCCACAGCATGGAGGCTGGGTTCTGAGAGGGAACATCTCAAGAGTGAATGTTTCAAGAGGAGGGAGATCGAAGCTGCCAGGCCAGCTAAGGGCTGAACTCACTTGGCTTTTGCCGTATTGTTCTGGTCCATGCCGTCACAGACCCACCAGCATTCAAGGAGATCAAGTAGATTCCACTTCTTGACGAGGGGGTGGCAGGTTTACTTTGTGGAGAGCGTGTGGTATGGGAGATGTTGCAGTTGTCTTTGGAAAGGAGGAAAACACCTGTGGTCCATTGCTGAGGGAAGTAAATGAAATTGTAGCCTTTTCTCCCCAGGTTTGCTAGTTCTGGGGGCAGGAGAGAGACATAATTTAAGCTCAGTTGAAAGAATTGAAAGGGTGAAAAATTCTTCACTGCCTGGCAAAGCAGGAATATTAAATATTTAAATAAAAAACCTTATTGGAGCAACCATGTGCATACTAATAAGAATGGATTTTTTTAACTTGTTTTTGGGAAACGTTCATAATAAAACATCTTGTTCTTGAATTATTAAAGACAATGTTGAGTAAAGAATTGCTTAATTTAGTAAATAATTTTAAAGCAAGCCATTATTTTCTCTAAACTTGAATTTGCTGAAAGCACTCCAAGAATTTTATTACCAGCACGACTGCATAGTGTAATTGTGTAATTAGTAATACATCTGACACTGTTGGAGAGATTTTGTTTGACTTAGGGCAAGAACAAAACGTAGCACTTTATTATTTTTTAAGACTGCATGAGGGACACTGCCCTATTTTGCTGATTGAAGTTTTTTGAGTTTGTTTTGTTTTTGTTTTTTAAATGGTGTTGTATGGCTGAAGTCACAGAGTGAGAACCAACATTTATTGATTTTGGATCTCTGGGTGGAATATGTGGTTTGAAATTGGAGTGATCTAAGTTTAAATTCTGGTGCTCCCTCTTGCTCATATGTTTTTCTTGAGCAAGTTACATAACCAAAATCTCTAATTTTTTATTTATAAAATAGGAATAAGAATTTTTATTTTATAAGTTCGCTTTGACTCTTAAAGTGGAATAATGTTCACGAAGGCCTGGGATGGGGCAGGGGCAGCGGGTTAGGTTTCTTTTCTTCCCTCCTGATTCTGCTTGAGTGCTTGATTTTGTGCATGTTGGCTTGGATGGTGAGTTTAAAATCCATCTTAGGTGTGTTTGCTGGATGAGGCCAGGGTCGGTGAGTGAGCTACAGTGTGAATTTTCCACATATATACATCAAGAAAAGTGTTCAAGGAATTTACAACCAATGTACTTAGAATAGCTTGAATTAATAGTTTATTATAAGATACATCTTAACTTGAGAATACTTTTCTGGTATTTTTTGGTTTGAAGAGACAAATGTTGATTTAGGGAGAGGAGTTAGAAAACTATTGCTGTCAGATCTAAGGGGGGTAGTGACTTCTGCATGATTGATGGGGTTGTGTTCTGTCAAAATCTTGGATCATAAGCCCAGTGTGGTAGGCAGAATTCTAAAATAACCCTCAGCGATCCTCAGTCCTGTATAATTTTTTCTTTTTGTCTTTTGTCTTTTTAGGCCCAAACCCATGGCATATGGAGGTATCCAGTCTAGGGGTTGAATCAGAGCTGTAGCCGCAGGCCTACATCACAGCCACAGCAATGCTTTATCTGAGCTGAGTCTGTGACCTACACCACAGCTCACAGCAAGGCTGGATCCTTAACTCACAGAGCAAGACTTGGGATCGAAGCTGCATCCTCATGGATGCTAGTCAAATTTGTTTCCACTGAGCCACGATAGGAACTCCCCATAATTTTTTGAGTGTGGGTGAAATCTATGAATGTGATAAGCTGTCACTCTCATGATTATGCTTATCATGAAGAAGGGATTTTTCCAGATGTAATTAGAGTTTCTAGTCAGTTGAATTTGAATTGAAAAAAAGATAGGTCTTGGAGTTCCCTTTGTGGCTCAGTGGTTAATGAACCTGACTAGTATCCATGAGGACATGGGTTTGATCCCTGGCCTCACTCAGTGGGTTAAGGATCCAGCATTGCTGTGAGCTGTGTTGTAGGCCAGCAGCTATAGCTCCGATTCGACCCCTAGCCTGGGAACCTCTTTATGCCGGGAGTGCGGGCCTAAAAAAACAAACAATTGGATTGTGATGACCATTGGACAACTATAAATGTAATAAATTCATTGAGTAATAAAAAAAGCACACACACAAAACAAACAATCAAAACAAAACTAAAAAATAGGTATCATCTAACCATATGAGCTCTTTAAATCTGGGTATAGAGGTTAGAGATGGAGGAAGTAAGAGATTCAAAGCATGGGGAAGATTATATTATCCATCGCGGACTTCATGGATGGAGGGGGGCCACGTGGCAAGGACAGAAGCTGCATTTAGAAGCAGGGTGTAACCCTCGGACAACAGCCAGAAAGAAATGAGGACCACAGCCCTGCAACCTCAAGGAACTGAATTGTGCCAACAACCATGTGAGCCTGAAAGAGGACCCTGGACTATAGAAAGGATGGCAGCCCAGCCAACACTTTCATCTCAGCCCAGAGAAATCATGAGCAGAGAGCTCAGCCATGATGTGTACAGACTTTTTACCTACAGAATCTATGAGATGATATATTTGTTATTTTAAACCACTAAGTTTGGGGTATTCTTGCTCTGCAGCAGTATAAAACTAATATGCCCAGTCTTTCTCATTGTGAGATCTGAGCTTGAATTTTTTTCCATTTTAGGGTTGTTCATTTCCTTGCCTTTCAGTAAGGATTTGCTAGCCTAGAACACTGGTACTCATATTAATTGTGCATCACAATCACTTACATGGAGCTTAACGTGTAGATCCTGACCTTTTTCCTGATTGCCGGTGTCAGGTGATTTGGGAGTTAGGCTTAGGGCTGCATTGCTAATAAACTTCCCCAGGTGATTTTGATGTTCGTGTTTGTGGATCCCACTGCAGGAAATCAGTCTTTACCCTGGAGGAGTGATTTCTACCCTGGAGGAGTGGTCTCTTCTGGCACTGATGGGTAAAAGTGACAAGGAGGCCCTCTTAGGTCCACTAGGTGTAAGCCAGAGCTCACTAGGTCTAAGGCACTGTGCTGAGGCTCTACTTACTTCTCTCATTTAAGCCCTGTAGTGACCTTAAGGTGGGCCTGGTTATTAGCCAAATTCCATGGCAGCTTGAGGAGGTAGAGCCAAGGTTACACAGAACGGGAGAGGTGGAACTGGAATTGGAGCCCTGCTCTTTGCCATTCCCAGTTGGGGTCTTAACCACTGAGCATATGTATGGTCTGCTGTGAAACAGAGTCTATTCACCTCTGTATCTGCAGCACCAGCACACCGTCAGGCACATGGTAGGAACATATTTTGGCGATCCCATTCTTCTCCGGGTCCCCCAGCTCCCCACCCAGTGCAGGGCAGTTTTGGTAACAGTGGGGAGGGCCTTTTGCATGGTGGGGCTCTCTGACCACCCTCACCGTCTGCTGCTTTGTGCCTCATTCGCCCTCTAGGCAAAGGCCGAAACTGCTGAGGCTCACCCCTCACCAAGGCGCTGTGCTGGTTCAGATAAGTTGCGTGAGTGGGTATCAGCTGAGCACCGTGAAGTCCTCAGTAATGAGAGGGAAACAGCCAGGGCCGAGCCTGAGGCCGGGATGGGATGGAGCACAGGTGTGGTCAGGGCCTAAATCACTGCAGCTGCCCCTTCACGGGGGGCGAGCTAGCAGCAACCACTCCCACAGCACTGGGCTCTGCTGCCCTGGCTGGAGCTGAATCCTAAGCAAGACACTGGGGGCTGGAAATGGACTGGAGAGACTGACCTGGTGGTCCCCTGCAGCTGAGTTCCTGTAGTGGCTGCACTCTGGTAAGAAGGCCCACACCCCTCCCTGCTACGGGGGCCCTGGAACCGCCCTGCTTCCTTCCTTCCTGGTATCCCAGCATCTTTGCACTAATCTTCCTTTATGATTTAAGACACCAAAGTCAGCTTCTGCTGCCGGTAATCAAAACCTCTGCTAAAGGGAGCAGCAGAGGCTTCAGAGCTGGAAGGGGCCTGAAACGCCATCTGTGCCTCACTGTGTGGCCTGCTGAGCATGGCGGGGCCCTCTCTGCCCTTCGAGGGTCCTTCATGCCCACCCATTGGCCAGTCACTCTAGATGCACTTGTGGCCTTCCCCACTGTCTGGGATGGCCGCCTTCTGTCCTCACCCCTCCTAAATGACTCAGCTTTGGAGATGCCATACAGGCCCCATCTCCTCCATGGTGAAGGCCTAAAAAGTTCTGCTATAAATATTTATTTATATATTTATTTTGCTGTATTTAGAGCTGCACCTTTGGCATAGGAAAGTGTCCAGGCTAGGGGTGGAATAGGAGCTGTAGTTGCCGGCCTATGTCACAGCAACAGCAATGCCGGATCCAAGCCGCATCTGTGACATACGCCACAGCTCACAGCAATGCTGGATCCTTAACCCACTGAGCAAGGCCAGGGATCAAACCCGCATCCTCATGGATCCTAGTTTGGTTCATTAATGGCTGAGTCACGAAGGGAACTCCCAAGTAAGTATTTCAAATATCTGTCCTCTTCTCCTCCACCCCTTATTTTCTCTACCTTTAACTTTACCTGGTTATAATACAAAGATATTCTTAACATGAGATAAATCTATTTTCTGTATGAATTGTTGCAAATTCCAACTTAGTGGCATTGTCTTAGTAGCTAAGATTTTTGTGCTAACACAGGGAATCCAGGATTATTAATGTGTTAAGTGCTCAATGAAGTTTGAGTTTAATTTAATCCTCTCAAAAATTTGATTGAGGTGTAGTTATTATTATTTTGCTTTTTAGGGCTGCACCTGCAGCATATGGAAGTTCCCAGGCTAGGGGTCAAATTGGAACCATAGCTGCTGGCCTACGCCGCAGCCACAACAATGTGGGATCTGAGCCGTGTCTGCAACCTGCACCACAGCTCACGGCAATGCTGGATCCTTAACCCACTGAGCGAGGCCAGGGATGGAGCATGTGTTCTCATGGATGCTAGTCTCTTTGGTTAACCGCTGAGCCATGATGGGAACTCTGACATGTAGTTATTATTAATTGCTATTTCACAGATGAAGAAATGGAGGATTCGAAAGGTTCTCAATGAATGAGGTTACATTTCAGAGTGGCCTGTTCAAATAGCAGGATCAAATTGTGAAGCATCTCAATTTTTCCCTTTTATTGTCACCTGTGCCATTTATTTTGCATATTACAAAAAAAAAAAGCACTAAAAGGTTCAGGGTATTGCGAGTGATGCAAGAAGTTTGGACACAAAGGGAGGGAATATATCCATTTTGGTGAAGAATTAGGGAAGATTGTCTTGAGAAGTGGCACCTGGGAGGTGTGGTAGATAGTATTTCTCAAGGAAGCCTGAGATAATTCTCCCCTCCTACATGATTTTCTAGATTCTTAATATTCTCCTTCAAGAGGTAGAGTCCCTGTTTCCTCCCCTTCAACATGGGTGAGTCTTTGCAACTGTGGAGACAAATAGGATACAGGGCGAGAGAGGCTCTAAGTCACAGAAGTGCTGTGCTCTTAAGATGCTCACACCTGCAACCCCGTCACCATGCTGCAAGGAAGCCCAATCAACCAAGGGAAAGAAACTGATTCCCATCGCCCTAGCTGAGCTCCCAGCCAATGGTTAGCCCCAACTTTCTAGCTGTGTGAATGAGCTGTCTTGAAAGCAGATCCTTTACTCCCCACTTAGGCTACTCCAGCTGATGTCTCACGAAGCAGAGGTGAGTCCTCTCCCAAGATCCTGAATAAATTATGATTCATGAGCAAAAGAAATGACTGTTGTTGTTTCAGAACACTAAATTTTAGAATGGTTTGTTAAACAATAGATTCATGATAAAAAAAAAAAAAAAAGAGGCTTTGAAAGATGGACCTCTTTCCAGATGGAGTTCTGATGGCGCTGTGCTGCTTACTGGCAGCTACTACCTTTATGGGGTGGTGGTAATAGTAGCAATAATATAATAATCATGATGATGATGGTATCACTATTAGGTATTGTAGCTAAGCTTCACTAAGTTTTTTCTGTGCTATCCTCATGCCAAGTGGTTTATGCTTTATCTCGTTTTATTCTAATGGTGATTCAATGGAGAGGATACCATTACCCTCATTTTACAAACAGGAACCTTGATATTAGAGCATTTGAGTTTTCTTTCGGGTCACACATCTTCTAAGCTGTGCTGCCAGAGGATTCGTTCCCTCATCCAGGCAGAGCTTATGTGGCCTTTCAAGAAAGACCATGCTTGTTTTTAGATTCATACTGGAGTGAGAATGACTGCTAGCTAGCATTTTTTTTTTTTCACACATCTGTTTACATTTTGAAAGTGGATGCCCATTAATCAAAAGGAAGAACTCTTGCATAGAGCACTTCTGTAGAGCTATCTGGAGGCAGAAGACTTCTTCCTAGCACTTGGCACATAACTATGTGTCTTAGACAAACTGCAGAGATCCAGCTGACATGGTCCTGACAGCTAAGCAGGATGATGTAGTCTAAGTTCCGACCCACCTGGTGGCTACTTAATTGTGTTATGACACTTTGGGGACTCAGGGGAGCCACTCCTAAATATGCCCCAATGGCATATTGATTATTTTGAATTTAACTTATGAAACGGCCAAAACAAGGAGGATACTCTGACCCTCCTCTCTTTCCCCTGAAGGCAGGAGATAAATCTCAAGTGAAAGGTGTCCTCCCTGTGTCTGAGGTAGAAGGACACCCTTATCACCAGAGAGAGGGAATTCGGGCTGAGAAACCTGTATAAACAAACCTCATTGCTTCTTTAATTGACTACTGAAAGCCCAAACTCTAAATAAATTCTTTGCAAACCAGACATCCAAAACCTCAGTTTCTTTGTCCTGTCAAATCCTCACAAATCTGTTGTTTGTCTAAATAGTATAAAAACTGCTTTTGTGGGCTACTTCTTAGGTCTTGTTTCTGAGACCTCTGGAGGCATAATTAAATTTTGTTTCTTTTTCTCTGTCAATCTATTGTCAATTTTATTGACACAGTTCTGCCACAAGAACTCAAAAGGGGTAAAGGGTAATATTTCCCCTCCCCGACCATCCCTGTTTTACCCATGATGAAACCATAGCTCAGAGAAGTTTCTAGCTTGTCCAGGATCACACAGAACCAAGACTCAAATGTGGGTCTCTTAGGTCTTCAAAAGATGGGTCCAGTCTGCACCGTGACTCTTGCTGTATCCCCCACACTGCATGAAGGATTCAGGGAGGTGTGTGATAAAAGAAGCTGCTGGTAGAAGGAAAGCAATGTTCCAAACACCTAAGGGAAATCCAAAACCGAGGAGAGGAGAAAGCAAACATTAAAACACCCATGCATAAAAAAAAAAAAAAAAAAAGGGAAAAGAAATCAAACCATTTGGAAGCGCTCATTGAGTTGCTGTGTTGGATAATTTAATAAACCGTCTGTTCAGATCCGTCTTGCCTCCCTGCTTTCTGCAGGGTGCCGTATGGAAGCTCCTACGCAGTAATTACAAAGAATGATCTTTCCCCCTGTCTGGGCTCTTGTGCTGTGATATGGGGAGCTGGCGCTGCTGAGCTGTTTTTCTTGGGATGCAGAGTTTAGAGGAGTGTGCACCTGTGTGTTTGTGTGTCTGTGTTGCAGGGGCAAGGGACAGCATCTGGGACTGGTCCTTAGAATCTCTTTGCCCTTGCAGCAATGTTTTTGTTGTTATTGCTTCCTGGGATCTGGGCATGGGGTAACCTGCCTACCTCCAGCCTAATCAAGGCTTGTCTAGTCTGTGTCCTCAGGACTCAGCTCCTCGCTAAGCATCTATAAATTCATCAGACAAATGAATCTTTCCTTAGCTGATACCGTTCTCAGTTAAGAACATTCATTCCTTCAGCACATAATTATTGAAAAACTGTAAGTGCCAGACCCTATTCTAAGAGCATTTAGGCTCTCATGGAATGTGTGTTTTGTAGAGAAGCTTGGTAGAAATCAAGAAAACAAGAATTTCAGCAACTGATAAGAATAGGAAAACAGTATATATTGGGTGACAGGGTTCAGGTGACATTTGAGCTGG
This sequence comes from Phacochoerus africanus, assembly GCF_016906955.1. Classification (NCBI taxonomy): domain Eukaryota; kingdom Metazoa; phylum Chordata; class Mammalia; order Artiodactyla; family Suidae; genus Phacochoerus; species Phacochoerus africanus. Next base: position 10,695,625 of record NC_062544.1, on the reverse strand, counting down.
GACCTGAATGATGAGAGGGAGCCAGTGTGGGAGGGACCTGGGGAGGCGTGCTGTAGGTGGGGGCAACTGTGGTTGCAAAGGCTCTGAGATGGGGAATGGGCTTGGTGTGTTGAAGGAACTGCAGAAGGTCACAGGGGCAGAGGTCAAAAAGTCAAAATAGTTCAGGACCCAAAATTCCAGAGCAATCAGCTGGATGACATGATGCCCGGTCTTTGGATATTAGAGTTGGAGGGTGATTTAGAATGCAGAGGTGACTTTCCTGAGGTTCCATATTGACATGTAGTTAACATAGAACATGGTGTAAGTTTAAGGTGTTGACTTGGAAAGTTTTTATATTGGCATGTGATTACCTCTGTACCTTTCGCTAACACGTCTATTCCATTGTACAGTTATCATTTCTTCTTTGTGGTAAGAACATTTAAGATCTAGTCTCTTAGAGTTCCCATTGTGGCTTAGCGGTAACAAACCTGACTGGTATCCATGAGGACATGGGTTCGATCCCAGGCCTTGCTCAGTGGGTTAAGGATCCAACGTTGCCTTGAGGTGTGGTGTAGGTTGCAGACACGGCTTGGATCTGGCATTGCTGTGGCTGTGGTATAGACTGGCAGCTGCAGCTCTAATTAGACCCCTAGCCTGGGAACCTTCATATGCTGCATATGCGGGTCTAAAAAAAAGCAAACAAACAAACAAAAAAAGGAAGATGTGGTCTCTTGACAACTTTGACATATATGATACAATATTGTTAACTACAGTCACTGCGCTGGACATTGGACCCCAGAACTTATTTCTCTTTTAACTGCAAGTTTGTCCCCTTTGTCCAAGGTCATCCGAGTTCCCCCACCTTCTGACTCCTGGTAACCACACTGTCCTCGCAGTTTCTGGAAGTTCCGCTTTTTTCAGAGTCCACATACAAGTGAGATTGTACAGTATTTGTCTTTCTTTGTCTGACTTACTTCACTAGCATAACGTGCTGAAGCTCCATCTCTCCACGTTGCAAATGGCGAGATTTCCTTCTTCCTCATGGCTAAGTAATAGTCCACTGTACATGGGTCTGTGTGTATACATGCATATGTACAGTCACCTTTATCTATTTATCTGTTGATGGACATACGGTGTTTCCATATCTCGGCTGCTGTGAATAATGCAGGAGTAGACATGGGAATGCAGATACCTTTTCAATATCCTGTTGTCATTTCCTTTGGATCACATGGTCACGTCTGCCTTTGGAGGAACATCTATTCTGTTTTCCTACAATGCTCTACGTGCTGCATTTTACAATATTTTATATTCCCACAATGTTTTACATCCTACCAGCACTGCACAAAGTTTCTGATTCATCCACATCCTCACCCACATTTGTTATCTTTTCTTTTTTCTTGAGAACGAGCCATCCTAACAGGTGAGAGGTGCTATCTCATTGTGGTTTTAGTTTGTGTTTCTCTGATGGTTAGTGATATTGAGGCTTTGTTTTGTTTATATGGTGTGTTATATTGATTGACTTTTAGATGTTAACCTAACCTTGTGTTCCTGGGATAAGTCCCACTTGGTTATGGTGAATAGTACATTTTATATGTTGCTGTACTCAGTTTGCTAGTATTTTGTCATATTCACAAGGGATATTGGTCTGTGGTTTTCTTTTCTTGTGATGTCTTTGCCTGGTTTGACTTCAGAAACCTCACAGTGTGAGTTGAAAGGTGTTCTCTCCTCTACAGTTTTTGCATAGAGATTGTATAGAACTGATAGTAATTCTTTAAATATTTTTAATACTTCACCAGTCAAGTTATCTGGGTCTGAGCTTTGTTGCTGTTGTTGAAAGTTTAATCCATTCCTTACTTTGTTATAGGTCTATTCAGATGATCTGATTTTTAACCAGCTTCAATTAATTTGTGATTTTTCTAGGAATTTGTCCATTTCACCCAAGTTATCTAATTTGTTGGCATATAATTTTCATAGTAGTCCATTGTTATTGTCTCTGTAAGGTCACTAATGACATTCTTTCTTTTAATGCAGATTTAAGTAATGTGAGTTTTTTTTTCTTAGTCTGACTGCATAAGGGTTTGCCAACTTTGTTGATCTTTCCAAAAAACCTACTTGAAAAAAAATTTTGCTTTATTGAAGTGTAGTTGACTTAAAATGTGATAATTTCTGTTGCACAACAAATTAAGTTATACTTGTTCACATATCTGTTCTCTTTCAGATTCTTTTCCCACATAGATTATTGCAGAATATTGGGTGGAGTTCTCTGTTCTAGACAGCAGGTCCCTGTTGGCCAGTCGTTCCATGTACCTCAGTGCACATGCCAATTCCAAACCCCCAGACTATCCCTCCACCCCATGTACCCTTTGGTAACCATAAGGTCTTCAAAGTCTGTGAGTCTGTTTCGAAAGAACCAACTTTTGGTTACACTGCTTTTTATCCATTATTTTTCTAATCTGTATTTTGTTTATTTCAGTATTTATCTTCATTGTTTTTCCTTCTGCTTGTTTTTGGATTGGTTTGCTATCTTTTTTAGTTCCTTAAAGTGGAAATTTAGAGTATTGATTTGGGATTTTTCTTCTTTTTAATATTTTTTGAGTGTATTTTAAATTTATTGGAAATTAATTTTTTCTTTAATTAAAATTTTTTTAAAATTATTTTAACTTTTAAAATGATTTTAATTTTTTTCCATTATAGCTGGTTTACAATGTTCCATCAATTTTCTACTGTGTAGCAAAATGATCTAGTCACATATACATATATACATACATTTTTCTCACATTATCATGCTCTATCATAAGCGACTAGATGTAGTTCCCAGTGCTATACAGCAGGATCTCATTGCTTATCCATTCCAAAGGCAGTAGTTTTCATCTATTCACCCCAAATTCCCAGTCCATCCCACTCCCTCCCCCTCCCCCTCGGCAACCACAAGTCTGTTCTCCAAGTCCATGAGTTTCTTTTCTGTGGAAAGTTTCATTTGTGTTGTATGTTAGATTCCAGACATAAGTGATAGCATACGGTATTTGTCTTTCTCTTTCTGACTTACTTCACTCAGGATGAGTCTCTGGTTTCATCCATGTTGCTGCAAATGGCATTATGTCCTTCTTTTTTATGGCTGAGTAGTATTCCATTGTGTATATATACCACATCTTCTTAATCAAATCATCTGTCGATGAACATTTGGGCTGTTTCCATGTCTTGGCTATTGTGAATAGTGCTGCAATGAATATACGGGTGCATGTGTCTTTTTCAAGGAAAGTTTTGTCCAGATATATGCCCTAGAGTGGGATTTCTGAGTCATACGGTGGTTTTATACATAGTTTTCACAAAAGACCTGAATAGACATTTCTCCAAAGAAGACATACAGAGGGCCAATGAGCACATAAAAAAAATGCTCAACATCACTGATAATTAGAGAAACGCAAATCAAAATTATTATGAGATACCACCTCACACCAGTCAGAATGGCCATCATTAATAGGTTCACAAATAACAAGGGAACCCTTGCTTCTTGTGGAGAAATGGGAACCTTCCTTCACTGTTGGTGGGAATGTAAATTGGTACAACCACTGTGGAAAGGGTGTGGAGAAAAGGGAACCTTCCTGCACTGTTGGTGGGAATGTACACTGGTACAACCACTATGGAAAACAGTATGGAGGTATCTTTTTAATTTTATTTTTTGCCACACCCATGGTATGCGGAAGTTCTGGGGCCAGGGATTGAAACCATGCCACAGCAGTGACACCAGATCCTTAACCTCTTGTACCACCAGGGAACTCCAGGGTTTTTCTTCATCTTCTTGCTTTTTTTGCTGGGCAGACAGCATTTCCCTGAAGGAAGTGGACCAAAGGGAGTGTTTGTGTGTGTTCACATATGTACACATATGCACACACAGTGGGTGTGGAGAGATGGTACCTGTATGTGCACAGTCTCTGAAGTGGAACTGGCTTGGGGTATTTGAGGGACAGAAAAGGGCCATTCTTTGTGGAGCAGATGGGACTGAGATGAGGACGGCAGGGGAGGTGGGGAAAAGGCACAGGATCCCTGAGCTCTAGTGGCAGGGGGAGTGCTGGCTGGATCCTGTCTTTCCGGAAGTGTGAGTGTGAGCACAGCTGCCCCTCCTCTGCTGCCTTCTTGGGTCCCTCCCTCCTCTGTGGCACTGAAACTCTCCTGCAGTGACCAAGCAAATCTCAGATACAGACGTCAGATTCAAGCACACCCTTTCACATGATGGAGGGAAATTGAAGCCTAGAGATGTTGAGCCACTTGTCCAAAATCACACAGGAAGTTGCTGGCAGAGCCTTACCTCTTAGACCAAAGCTCTTTCTACTGTGGGAAATTTAATGTTTCATTTCTTTCTCTTAACCTTTCCTTTCTTTAAAAAGATATGCTTTATGTAGAATGGGTACTGCATTAAATACTTCGCATCCGTTATATCCCTTAACTCGTTATGAATGAGGCAGGTATTGCAATCAACCATACTTGGCAGATGAGAAGCTGAGACTCAGCGATGGAGGGTATCTTTGCCAAGGTCACGAGGTCAGCAAGTGGCAATGTCAGGGTTCTAACCCGGGTCTGTTCACTTTCCAATCTTGTATCAGGCCCCAGTCCCTCTTTTCCGTTCACAAGCTGATCAACCAGTTAGATTGATGGCGGCTGCTTAGACCTTTAGGGAGGTGGAGTGAGTTAGGCTGAACCCAGGATGCCCTACTGGTCCTTCCCAGCCTCAGAGAAGGTGAAGTGCATGTCATGCTGGGACCATCCGGGCTTCGCACACAACAGCACCTTGGCCGCAGGATCTGGGTGAATTAATCTCCTCCGGAGCATGCCTCTGCCAGAGTTTCTGGCCTCTGAACCCATTGAGAGGTCAGCTGTCCTGCTGTCTGCAAGCCCCCAGAGCTGCTGACTCACAGTTGCCCGTTTCCCAGGCACCATCTGCACAGCATCCCCTGCTGTAGTTCTTGAAGCTTGTAGGTTGCCAGCTGCCATCAGTTAGCAGCCCTACTTGAGAGTTTTCTAAGTGCCTTTCTCATGAAACCTTTCATATTTTCCTCTGTGGGATTTATAGCATTTTTTTTTTTTAATTTTGTTTGCTTTTATTTATTTATTTATTTTTAGGGCCGCACCCTCAGCATAAAGAAGTTCCCAGGCTAGAGGTCCAAATGGAGCTGTAGCTGCTGGCCTACACTACAGCCACAGCAACGCGGGATCCGAGCCGCGTCTGTGACCTACGTCAGAGCTCATGGCAATGCTGGATCCTTTAACCCACTGAGCGAGGCCAGGAATCAAACCGGCATCCTCATGGCCGCTGGTCACAATGGGAACTCCAGATTCATATTCATATTTGTTACCCCCATTTTTTTTTTTTCCAGTGAGAAAAACTGAACTCTGATCCTAAAGGTACATTAATACACCCAGGGCCACACAAGTAGCAGGAGGATTTGGGGCTCAAGCTGTGGTCTTTATCTTCCCCCAGATGTGCCAGTGTTGGTCTGTAGCTGCCATTTGGTTACTGTGTGTCCATCTTCTCATTTTTTAGCTGAGGAGAATGATGCTCAGAGGGGTACGGACAGGCCCGGGATCTCAGAGCTGGCAGGTGTGTGAGACTAACGCAGTTATGGACTGACTTGAGTGCACAATTCATGTGTTGAAGTCCTAGCCCACCATACCTTAGAATGTGACCTTATTTGAGACCAGAGTTGTTGCAGCTATAATCAGTTCAATTAATATGAAGTTATACTGGATAGTGAGGCCTGTAATCCATTATGACTGGTGTTCTTACACAAAGGGGAAACTTGGAGTTCCTATCATGGCTCAGTGGTTAATGAACCCGACTGGTATCCATTATGACCTGGGTTTGATCCCTGGCCTCACTCAGTGGGTTAAGGATAGGGCATTGCTGTGAACTGTGGTGTAGGTCGAGGATGCTTGGATCCCACATTGCTGTGGCGTGGTATAGGTCGACAGCTGCAGCTCCAATTTGATCCCTATCCTGGAAACCTGCTTGTGACACGGGTGTGGCCCCAAAAGACCAAAAAAAAAAAGGGGGGGGGAGGGGGAGGGACTTGGACACAGACATGCACACAGGGACAACGCCATGTGACATTAAAGGCAGAGACTGGGATGATGTGTCTATGAGCCAAGGAATGCCAGAGATTGCCAGAAAACCACAGGAGCTAGGAGAAAGGCCTGGGAAAGGTTTTCCCTCACAGCCTCAGGAAAGAACCAATCCTGCTGACACCTTGATTTCAGACTTCCAGCTTCCAGAACTGTTAGTGAATTTCTGTTGCTGAAACCACCTAGTCTGTAGTACAGCAGGCTTAGGAAATGAATATGCAAATCCAAATTCTTAAACAAAATTTTTTATTTATTACAGTATAGTTGATTTACAGTGTTGTATTAATTTCTTCTATACAGCAAAGTGAGTTATACATACATTGCTTTTTAAAAAATATTCCTTTCCATTATGGTTTGTCCCAGGAGATTGGCTATAGTTCCCTGTGCCATACAGTAGAACCTCATTGTCTATCCATTCTAAAGGTAATCGTTTGCCCAGATTCTTAATGGCACTGCCTCCAATTTCCCAGGATATTAGGTTTTACAGCTGAGGGCATTTTGCTTCTAACTTCCACACAAAAGGAATGAAAACAAACCTCTGTGAATGCCATTGTGACAGCAAGTGTGAGTTCAGCTGGGGGTTTTGTTGGCTGTGATGGGGACAGAAGGAGAGTGCTTGTGTGGTGGAAGCAAAATACAGCCTTGTGTCCTTAGCTAGTGTGATACTGGCTGTGATGTAGGCAGACAGTTCCTCACTACCAGAGAGGCTGGAATGTTGGTTAGGCTAGAGAATCTGATGCTTGAGGGACCCAAGAGGATCAAGGAGATGAAGAAATACTGGACCACTCTGCCACTCATCCTGCTGTGTGACTGTAGGAAAACCTCTTGCCCTCTCTGAGCCTCGTGAGGAAGTCTGACTAGATGAGGTCTAAGGGCCCTGAAAACCTCTGTCTCTAATATGATCTGAAGGAAGAGGAAACAAAGAAAATCTTGTCATTTGCAGAAATCAAAGACTTTACTTTGGGATGTTTCTTTCCAGTTTGGTTTTATGTGTATTGACCGGGCGGGCTGTCCTCTTACTCAGCATGCTGACCACTAACTCTTTCTTCCCTTGGCCTCTAAAGATCTCAGGATAGTTAACACATTGGTGACGATGACTTTTAATAAACAAAATGTATATGTGTGTGGGGGGGAAATCTGAAAACATTTATTTGGGGCTCACTCTCAAGAGGTTGGCTTTGGCCCTTTTGAACGAGGCCGTGCTAACTTTCTGTGAGATCACGGCCACATCCCTGCCTCTCGGCTCTCCGTACCTGTAAGGTGAGAGTTTGGACTAGGTCTGCGGTTCTCAGACTGTCCTCTCCAGACCTGCAGCATCCGCATCCCCTGGGACCGTGCTGGACATGCACATTCTCAGACCTCATCCCAGACCCACTGAATCAGAAACCCTGGGGAGTTCCTGTGGTGGCACAGCAGAAACACATCCGACTAGTAACCATGAGGTTGCAGGTTCCATCCCTGGCATCGCTCAGTGGGTTAAGGATCCAATGTTGCTCTGAGCTGTGGTGTAGGTCACAGATGTGGCATGATTCCTGCGTTGCTGTGGCTGTGGCACAGGCCAGCGGTTGTAGCTCTGACTGGATCCCTAGCCTGGTAATTTCCATGTGCCATGAGGGCAGCCCTAAAAAAGCAAAAACAGGAGTTCCCGTCGTGGCGCAGTGGTTAACGAATCCGACTAGGAACCATGAGGTTGCGGGTTCGGTCCCTGCCCTTGCTCAGTGGGTTAACGATCCGGCGTTGCCGTGAGCTGTGGTGTAGGTTGCAGACGCAGCTCGGATCCCGCGTTGCTGTGGCTCTGGCGTAGGCCGGTGGCTGTAGCTCTGATTGGACCCCTAGCCTGGGAACCTCCACATGTCTTGGGAGCGGCCCAAGAAATAGCAACAACAACAACAACAGTAACAACAACCAAAAAAACAAACAAACAAACAAAAAGAAACTCTTGGGAGGGGCCCCTGGGGATCTATTTTAAAGAGGCTTCTAGATGAGTCTGACACACCCTAAAGTCTGAAAAGCACTGGGTTAGATGGCCCCTTTGGTCTCCCAGCCCTGACAGCGGTGTTTGCTTGTTATGTCCTGTCAGATGGCGTAGCCTGCTGTGGGATTCTCAGAGACAGGGTGGGAAGTGGGGAAGGGGCCCTTCCTGCCTTTGCCTCCCTCCCTTCTGAAGGTTTTGCTGCCTCCTTGTTACCCCTCCTTTCTCTCAGTGTTCCCTGGTGACAGGAGCTTATTAAGACGGGGGATTTTCCACAGGCCTGTTTCAGAGGTCCTGGGGAGGGGTTTTAATTGCCAGACTTCACACCGAGGGTGTTAACATTTATTAAAGTCAGCTCCTCTGATTGCCTTTTAACAAGGTGGCGACTGTGCGTAGGAGATAACGCCGGGCACAGCCTGGCTGGCCTCAGAGGAGGCTTAAAGTAATCAGGCGCTGGGAAAATGGGAAGGCAGCCCGGTGCAACGGTGACATGGCATCAGCTCCTGGCCAGGCTGGAGGCGGAGGGGTCCGGGTTGTTCTGGGAACAAGGTGGGCGTGGGGAGGAAGGAGAGGCCAGTGATAGACTGTCCTTCCAGGAATAGAACTGTCACAGCGCTGCAGTCCAGGGAGCCAAGCCTCGGAATCTGGCTCTGGCCCCCTTGGTAGTCTAGATCTGAATCTTTTTTTTTTTTTTTTTTTTTAATTTTTATTGCAGTTGATTGGGTTTGAATCTTACACGTTGATAATTTTGAAGGGAGGGATAGGGAGCAGATAAACTACACTGCTCGTTAGCAGAGAGTGGGAAATGCCCTCCTGGCCTGGATCTAATCTGGATTTGCTACAGTTGCCTGGGCTTTTTTTTCCAGGGCAGGACCCTTTCCTCTCTGGCCTCCAGTTGGCTGGCCTGTGTGCCACCCTAACCCTAACCCTACCCGCAGGGCTTCAAACCTCCCTTTCCGGGTCTTAAGGCCTAGCCTCCCAGTCCCCAGGGTTGAAGGCTTGTATGCAGAGGGGTTCTTGTTTCCCTGGGGGCCACGAGGAGCTGACCGACCTCTCTTCCTTCCTCCCCCCCACCTGGAGCAGGTCTGATTCATCTAGCTTATACCACAGAGGTTCAGAAACACATTCCCACAGAGTGAAAGGAAAAACAACCCTGCTGCAATCCTGTGCTTGATGTCTGAACTGAACCCATGGTCCCCCACCTGCTCCTTCTCGGCCTTCCCCCTCTTGGAAGCCCCGCAAGCATCTCTTTTGACTCTGCCTCGTCCCAGCATCCCATCCATCATTACATGTTGCTGATTCTCCTTCCCAGAGGCACCAGAATCTGTCCTCTTCTTTCCTCCCATCCATTATTGTCATAACTTAGGTTCAGACTCACAATGGAGGCTCCAAAGTGGTGGTTCTCTTTCCTGTCTTGTCCCCTCCAGTCCTTCTTTCTCTAACCAGAATGATCTTGCCGCATGTCACCCAGGTTTTTCCCTTTAAGGCTTCCCTTTTGCCCACCAAGTCCAAGCTTGCATGGTTCAGGAGTCTGGGGTCCTCCATGGGCTGTGCCCATGACACAGCCTTATAATTTGCTGCTCGCCCTCTGTGCTCAGCCAAACACCTTCTGGTTCCCTCAATACCTTTCAAGGGTCCGCTTAGGTGTCACTTCCTCTCTGGAACTTTCCCTGACTCCCTGGGCAGAGTGTATCATTCCTTTATCTGCCTGTGCCTCTAGTAAACCTCATCTTCCCCCAAATTGTAATTGTTTGCATAACTGTATTCCCTGCAAGACTGTGAATTCCTCAAGGCTACAGAGGGCATAGACAATTCAACTCTGTATCCATGATGTATAGCTGGTATTTCATCAGGATTTTTGATTTAAATTCTACAGACATTCTAAAAAAAAAAAAAAAAAAATTCCTTTCATCACCTCCCCACTGCTGTTTTCAAAGTGCATTGGCATTTGCCTAGAGGCTCACTGACAGAGTCTAACTGGGGCTGCCAGGTTGTAAATGTGATGAGCAGCTGGTGGGCACTGAAAGGCTGAATTTTGGGAGACTTTCCCCCTTAATTGCTGTGTGTCCTTAGCTTGGTCACTTGGCTTCTCTGGATGTCACTCTGCCAGTACTTTGATAACTTGATGTCTTTGGCACACAAGGATTAAGACCCAGTTGCAATTTCTTTCTTCATGTATCTTACTGGTACTATTTATTATTTATGAGATTCTTGAGCATATGCCAGGCACTGTGCACAGGATAAGTTTTTTATTTACCTATCTGATTCTCTAAACAACCCAAGGAAGTAGGTATAATTGTCCCCATTTCCTGGGGGCTCAGAAATATGTAAGTTACTTGTGTGAGGTCACATTTGTTGGCCAGATTCTAATCCATTGGGGGTGGGGGGTTGATGAAGAAGAAGATGATGTAACTACAAGGAAAATATGTTCAAGGGAGAGTTGGCCATCCATACTCAACACTGTGGGCCTAAAGGCTTTGGCTTGCCTCTGATGTCACCTCATACACTCTCACCTCCTGCTGTGTTCGTGCCACATGTGCCCTGTTGCTGTTCCATGCACATGCCAAACTTGTTGCTGCCTCAGGGACACCACAGTTGCTGTTCCTTGTGCATGAATGCTCTTCCATCTATTCTTTATGGCCTCACCCCCAGCTCACTTGCTACATCGTCATAAAAGCCTTCCCTAACTCCCCATCTAAAATATTGCCTCCCTCTCCAAGCCCCATCCTGACTCCTCATTCTGTTATCCTTTTCATTTTTAATGTACCTGTACCCTCCTCCCTCACATGTAGGAAGACTGAGGGCTGGGGCTTGATGTGTTTTCTGCATGGCACTATCCTCACACGATGATAAGAAATACTTGAGTGAAGAACAGAATGACGGAAGGTTGGCCAGCACTCACTTGGACTATTCTATTCCTGCCTGGGTGGTACTTACACTTGTGGAATAACCATGGTCAATTTCCTGGACTTCTCTGGGCTTCAGTTTTTCCATTTTCAGAAGGAGGGGTTTAGAAGAGAACAGAGGTCAGCTGGTGGTCTTAAAGGGCCAGAGAGCGAATCTTTTAGGTTTTGCAGGCCACGTGGTCTCTGTTTCAACCAGTCAACTATCCTTGGGCGAAGCAGCCATAAACAGCATGTAAACCAAAGGGCGTGGTTGTATTCTAGGAAAATTTTATTTGCAAAACCGGGAGGCCAGCCTGTGGCTCATAGTTTTCTGGCACCGGGACTAGAAGGCCACTGGAGACCTTCCTTGCTTGGGTACTTTAAATTCCTTATTGGTTGTTTTCTAAGGAGTCTCGTTTGGCTTTGTTTCTTGGCCTTAATATTGAGAGTCCAAGTTCTTGGCTTAATGTAGCTTGTATGTTTGAGACTCTAATGCAGAAGGGAATAATAATAGACCCATGAAGGCTACATGGCATGCCAGCAGGTTATAAACAATGTTTGAGGCTGTCCTAAGATGGTTATAGATGTACCTCTGAAAATACAGAAGATTGTGGAATTTGGGGACCACCATTTTCTCCCTTTAGCTGCAGTGTGCAGCAGCTTGATGTTGGATCTCAGTTCCCAGACCAGGGCTTGAACTCTGGCTGCGGAGGTGAAGGTGCTGAATCCTAACCACTAGACCACCAAGGAACTCCCTTGTGGACCACTTTTGGAAAATGTCCAGAGGGTGCCTTTCTCAAGCTACCCTCCTTCCTTCCCTGAAGACATGTTTAATCTCCTCAGCCCTTCCTGAACCCCTGGATGTGGAGTCTGAGTGTGACACCCCATGTCCCCTTAGTGGCATTGCCTTTCCTGCCCACACGTGTGATTTCTTCCTCCACTGCATTAAAATCTCCTTGACAACAGAGAAGTTTGTTTCTTCCTTTGCCCCACATGACATCTGATATTGTTCTGGGCACATAGAAATGCTGAATAAACATTCAATTGACATCCTAGGACTCCCTGCCCTCCTTTCCCATTATGCATCGTTGGAGGGGCTTCTGTCGCTGTGAGAATGGATCTGGACGGCTTTTCCTGTTGGTGGATTCTATTTTCTGTGTTGTCTGGGATCTGGGTTACCAGATACACATCAATGTTTACAGTCAGGCCATGTGGCTGTGATGGTCAGACAGATATCATCCATCAGAGTATCGCTGCGGGAGTCAGAGGGGCAGGCAGCTGTGTGGGAGGGGATTTGAGCACTGGGAGTGGAGTAAATGCATCCCAGATTTAAGATACAGCTTTCCTGTTAACTTGCTGAGAAAACCGAAGCAAGCCACTTAACAAACCACTTAAGCAAGCCCAAGCTTTGGCTTTATCTAAGAAGAAAGGGGAGAGTAAAACTCTGAGGGTTTTGGTGAAGATTAAATGAAATGATTTATGTGAAGGCATTGGTCAATAATAAAGGACGATACTAACATAAACATTTTTAGCCACTGTCATCTCTTACCTCTTAACTGGCCTCCTTCTTCCACCCTTGCCCACTGAGTCTGCTGTCCTAGGGGCGCCTGGAGTTATTTATAAATGTATGTTGAATCTTCAGCCTTGCCACTATTTTGCCAAATCCCAGTGACTCCCATCTCACTCAAAGCCCAACCCTAAAAATGGTTGATAAGGGTCCCACCTCACCTGGCCCTGTGGCCTCCGACCTCATCTCCCACCACTGTCCATGTTCCTCTTGTTCCCACCTCAGGGCCTTTGCACTTGCTCATCTCAATACCTGGTGTGTTCTTTCTCTTGCCATCCTCCTGGCTTACTCCATCTCTTGTTTCTGGATTTTTACCTAAAGGTTACCTTCTTTCTTAGTGATGCCTTCTCAGGGCATTCTTTTAAAAATTCTATCCCATCCCCTTTGCGTGCTTTGATTTTTCTCTTCAGTGTTTACTACAAGCTAACATCATATGCATATTACTTGTTTTTTTTTTTTTTTTTTTCTGTTCCTGCACAGAGTAGATGCCTCATGAAAGCAGGGATTTTTGCTTATTTACTCACTGCTTTTTTCCAGTGTTAAGCACATTGCTTGATACACATTAGGTGCTTAATAAATGTTTGTCAAGTGAATAACAGAAGTTAGAACTTCATTAGCCCAGTGAGGCTGCGTGTTGGAGCCCACAGAGAACATTTGTAGAAAAATCAGTGTTGGCTGAGACGAATTCACTCATTTCCTATAGCTTGGTCCCAGTGAATGCTCATCTTTTCCCACTAGCATCTATGGAAACAGCTTACTAAAGTCATTAAGAGGGTGGGTGTGGCAGTCAGACCAAGGTCAAGTCTGGTGTGTGAGCTTCAGCACATAATCTACGTCTCTGAACTTGAATTTATTCACTGTGAAATGACAGTATCTACTTTGTCAAGTCGTTATGAGGATTAAATGGGGATTTTTGATTCACGAAAAGTGTTTAGACACATCTTTAGCTCATAGTAAGTTGTTGGCTAATAGTACCTATTTTGCTGTCAGTAAAGGCATAATAACATCAGCATCTTTGAAGAGTACATAGGAATAAGCATAATTTTAATGACCGTTCTTTTTGTGTGCATTTGTCAGAGTTGTTCCAAACAAGTCTTTCATCTTTAGTCTTGTGTCATTTTCCTGCTATTTTGAAAGGTATGTTGTTTCCCCTTTTTGTACTTATCCCCACTCTCCTCACTTTTCCTTGACTCCAGGAAACCTGAAATTTCCTTCCTTCTATGCCAATTACTGGCCCTGTGTCTCGACTCCAGTCACTTTGTCACCACCAACCTCAGTTTCATCATCAGTGCAGTGGGGATAAAATCCCTGCCCTGCCAACCTTGACAGGATACTTAGGGGACCAGTGGAGAAGATGGATGTGGACAGTAAAACACAACGAGTCCTACAAGGAACAGGCTCACTTCTCATCTTTTCTTGCTGCTTCCCAGCACCGGGAGTTGAGAATGCACAGCCCAGCCTCCCAGTTCTCACCCATCCCAGGGAATTAGAGGCAGCATGTGCACAAGGGGGACAGCTTTCTTTTTTGTCTCTGATTCTGTGGTTTCTGATTGATACCTCCCCGAAGCCAAGACTGACTTTATCTTTGGAGAACCATTAAAAAAAATGTCCTGTGGAAGATGACTTTCAATTCAGCACAATAATTTCATTTTAATTATTGATGTGACTTGAACCTGGCATTGTGGATCTGTGTAGGCCTCCCAAAAGCTTGAAAATTTTCCAGCATTGTGAGGCCTCTAATTAACTATCTAGCCAGAGGTTTCTGCATCAAGTAAACATACTAGAATTCCATTATTACTGTTCTCTGGAGAAATCAATTGTATCCATGGTGCTAACTGGAAAATTCATCAGCCAGGAGAGAGTGGTAGTGCATGCAGGCCCAGAGATGGCAATTAGGGGCAGGAGGTCAGGCTGGTCCCCTTTCTCCTGGTTTCCTTTGTCTGTAGGGCCCTGCGGAGTTGGGACTTCAGCCCTCTGTTTCATTAGATTTAGAATATTAGAAAGGAAAAAAACCCTCTTGGAAGCCAGAAAGTTCAGGGATGGCAAATGGGTTTCTTTTTATGTACCAATAGGTGGTTAATGATTTTGAGTCCCTACAGCTTTATATAGCATACTTACCATGCCCTGGGCATTTTCCTGAGCCCCTCCGTTTGGGTGAACTCACTTAATTCTAGCAACAATGTGATGAGGCAGATGCCATGCATAATCTCTTCTCTACAGATGAGAAAACTGAACTAACTTGCTTCAAATCACACAGCTTATAAAAAGTAGAGTTGGGATTCAGGCCCAGGAAGTTGGATTCGACTGCGCTCTAGCAGTAGTGCCAAGTGCTTGGCCTTGAGTCTGACACATAGTGAAAACTAGATGACTCTAGCTTGTGTAGATGCCACTGTTATTGTCCCTTGAGGTTGCCACAGGTAACTGTGCATTTGTCGGTGTAAGAGATGTTTAAGAAGACTAGCTCCCCTTTGCCTGGCTATACTCTGCACAGCCTTTAGATTCAGCTTAAAATTCATTCAAGAGAGGCTTTGCCTGATCCATTCCAGCCATCCTCCTGGTCCATAATAGGGGCCCTCACTATGATCTCCCATGGAATCTTTTGTTCTCTCTTGTTTACATTTCCCTCAATTTGTAGTATGTATGTATGTATGTATATATCTTTTTAGGGATGTACTTGCGGCATATGGAGGTTCCCAGGCTAGGGGTTGAATCGGAGCTGTAGCCGCTGGCCTATGCTATGGCCAGAGCAATGCCAGATCCAAGCCACATATGTGATCTCCACCACAGCTCAGGGCAACACTGGTTCCTTAACCCATTGAGCAAGGCCAGGGATCAACCCTGTGCCCTCATGGATATTAGTCGGGTTTGTTAACCCCTGAGCCAAGATGGGAACTTCTCAATTTGTAATATTTAATAGGTATTTGTGTGATACACCTATATCCTCCACATATCTCTGAGTTTGATGCTGTGTCCCCAGAACTTGGAAGGTGGTGAGCATTCAGTTGTAGGATGAATAGCCTGGTTGGTTAAGTAATCAGGGTATCTTAGAATAAGGTGAAAATAGGGCGTTTTTTAAACTGTGAGTCATGACTCTTTAGTGAACCTTGAAATCCATTGTGTGGCTTTTGATATGTTTTAAAAATAGGAAAAAGAAGACCAATTATTGGATACTCCACACATGGAAATGATAAATATTATTTCGTGAAGCTTTCACGTAGCATGTGTACACTGTGTTGGATGCAAATGTATTTCTGTGCATTCCAGCCAAAGATTTTGAAAGCCCTGGCCTCCAGTGGAGTCCCAACTTGGATGGGACGTGGGACAAGTGACTTCTGAGGTCTCTCCTTGCTGGTGTTGGGGGATCCACAGGCCAGACGAGAGGTTTCGGAGCCCAGAGCTTATTCCTCTCCATCTGATGCATTATATTTTTCAAGGCTATTTGATTATGCCTGGATGATTTGGAGGCAATCTTTCTCTTGTTCAATTAAGCCCATACTTGTTTTTCAGCCTGCTAAATGAAGCCTTTGATCACAATTGAGAATTCACTGTTTCCATTGGTATTACAGTTCTAAATTTGCCCATTTCCTACAGCCGCTGATTCTAATGGAAATGGAAGGGCTGTGGGTTTTTTTTCCTTTGGGGTTTAATTGTGTTGTTCTCCTTATGTATTGTCAACTGCTGGTCTCTTTTTAAGAGGAAAAGGGGGTAGGAGTTGACAACAATATGATAGAGCTTTTCTGGGCTAAGGTGAGTGGCAGGTTACAGAATTTAAGACCTAATATCTCCAACACAGAGAACTTTTCTTTGTTTAAAATTGATGTGCCTCAGTGGTAGATTAAAAATATTCCTGGGAAGTTCCCGTTGCGGCTCAGCCATAACCAACCCAACTGTAACCATGAGGATGAAAGTTCGATCCCTGGCCTCACTCAGTGGGTCAGGGATCCAGTTTGCCATGAGCTGTGGTGTAGGTCATAGACACAACTTGGATCTGACATTGCTGTGGCAATAGACCAGCAGCTGTAGTTCCAATTCCATCCCTAGCCTGGGTACTTCCATAGGTCGCAGATGCAGCCTTTAAAAAAAAAAAAATTCCTGGACACACTTGAGCATCTTTTTTGCTTTTGTCCCTACAGTCTTGCTAGTCAAAGTGTGGTTAACAACCCAGCTCATTGGCATTATTTTAGGGCATGACAGAAATAGAGACCTGCTCCATTTGGAGCTATACTTTTATAGGTTCTGTGGGTGATTCCTGAGCACATTTCAGTGTGAGAAGTGTGGTCCTGCAAGACCTAATATATGGTGGGCATACATGAATAACTGATTGAACTTATTGGATGAAACATGAGAATTCTTCTACAGTCAGAAATACAGATTGGTATATTACGGGTTTCAGAGGAACAGAATCAATAGAATATATATTTTTATTAGTCTGTCTATCCATTGAGGCACACACACACACACACACACACACACACACACACACACACACAAAGAGATTTATTTTAGGAAATTAGCTCATATGGTGGTAGAGAGTTGGCAGGTCCAAAATCTGATGGGGAGACCAGCCGATGGAGACTTAGAAAAGGGTTGCAGTTCAATTCTTTTTTATTTTAAAATTTAAAAATTATAGTTTACAAAGTTCTGTTAATTTGTGCTGTACAGCAAAGTGACCCAGTCATTCATATATATATATATATATATATATATATATACTTTTATTTCATATTATCTTCCATCATGTTCCATCACAAGTGATTAGATAAAGTTTCCTGTGCTGTATAGCAGAATCTCATGGCTTATCCATTCCAAATGCAATAGTTTGCATCTACTAACCCTACACTCCCAGTCCATCCCACTCCCTCCCCCTCCCTCTTGGCAACCACAAGTCTGTCCTCCATGTCCACGAGTTTTTTTCTTTTCTGTGGATATGTTCATTTGTACCATGTATTAGAGTCCAGATATAAGTGATATCATACAGTATTTTTCTTTCTCTTTTTACTTCCTTAGTATGAGAATCTGATGCTGAAGATTGTCTTAGTTTGGGATGCTGTAGCTAAACCCCATAGATTGGGTGACTTATAAATAACAGACATTTATTTCTTACAGTCCTGGAGGCTGGAAGTCCAAGGTCAGGGTGCCAGCAAGGTCAGGTTCTGGTGAGGGCTCCTTGCTGACTGCTGCCCTCTGTCGTAAGCTCACATCCTCATGCAGCAGAGAGAGAGGAAGCAAACACTCTCATGACTCTTAGAAGGGCACTAATCTCATGCATGAGGGCTCCACCCTCTTGGTCTCATGTATGCCTAAGTACCTCCCCAAAGCCCAGCCTTCTAATACCACCTCATTGGGGGGTAGGGTTTCAAGTGGAATTTTTGGGGGGTGTGGGGGTGGGGGGAAACATTCAGTCCATAACACAGATGAAGTCCACAGGTTGTCTGCTTAAGAATTCCTTTTGCTAGAGGGAGGTCAGTCTTTTGTCCTGGTCAGGCATCAGCTTTTCCCACCCACTTTATGGAAGTTAATTTGCTTTACAGAAAATTCACCAATTTAAATGTAAATCTTACCCATAAACACCCTCACAGAAAATCATGTTTGAACAGATATTGGCCCTCGGGTCCTGCCAAGTTGATTCATAAAGTTAACTATCACAGCTGGGAAGAAATTATGGGAAAAGGCAGGAACAGAAATATATCCCAGGTAACTGGGGGATATATTTTTCATTGGAGAACCTCGTCCTATATTCTGGAACTTGAATTTTTTTTTTTTTCAATGAGCCAGGCCTCCAAGAGCAGCCCTAGCAGGCCCTGAGGGATGTCTGATCAGCTTTGGGGCTCAGATGGATAGTTCTGGAGGCAGACCAGGGTCCCATTCTGCTCTGTCACTTAGAACCTTGTGATCCTGGACAAGCCTCTTAACTTGAGGGCCTCAGTTTCCTAATTTGTAAGAGGGATTCCTACTAGTTCTTGCTCTTAGAATTGTCATGAGTATGAACAGAGACCATGCTCACAGAGCATTTAGCACAGAGCCTGACACAGGAGGAAAATAAACAATAGCTGCTACTGTTGCTGTTGTGGCCTTGATTTCTGGCATGTTCTCCTCTTACCTGGTTTTGGTCTTAAAATTACTACCTACAGTTCACATGCCAGTGGAGGCCTCTTTAAGAAGCAAGACAGTTGGGTCAAAATCTGGTCTCCTTATAAGCAGGTGGAGAGGCTCTATTTTTATCATTGCTGTTGGACTGGAGCGAATCATTCCAAGGTGAAGGAAAAAAAAATTATCCCTAATTTGATTGGACTCATTTTCTAATAGAATTCGTTCTCCAAAGACTGGAAGTTGCTGCCTCTCTGATACAGTGGCTGCAGTAAAACACAGCTCTCATGTTCCCCACCCGAGACTGTGTTTCTGTTCTCATGAGTCTGCCCTGCTCTAGTTCGGCTCCCGCCCCATGTACTACATTTCAGTAGCCTAGTTTTGTCCAATCCTCTCAAGCAGAGAGAGGGAAGGGTTTTCAATTAGCACGATCTCATTGCTGAAGGCGCTAAGAGACATTTCCTTCAGAGCAGAGAAAGTCATTGAACGTATGTTGTGTATTTACTATAGGGGGAAATGCCTCACCAGGGATTTGGTGCTTTCCCCCCACACCCCCCCGCCCCCATGTTTGCTGGCTTGGGGCCACTCCAGCTACAACTCATCAGTTAAAGCCGTCTCCCTTAGGAGGCATGACTCCTCTCTGGAATAGCCCTGGTGGTGGCTGTGAAGCTCTTTCTACACAGGCTAAGGGAGTGACTTGCCTGCAAAGACGCCCATTTCTTGGTTGGACACCTCTGGCTATTAGGCTATTAGACATTTAGAGCTTTCTTTTTTTGTTGTTTTTGTTTTTTAGGGCTGCACCTGCAGCATATGGAAGTTCCCAGGCTAGGGCTTGAATCAGAGCTCTAGCTGCTGGCCTACGCCACAGCCACAGCAACTCAGGATCCGAGCCGTGTCTGTGACCTACACCACAGCTCATGGCAACGCTGGATCCTTTACCCACTGAGTGAGGCCAGGGATCGAACCTGCATCCTCATGGATCCTAGTCAGGATTGTTAACCGCTGAGCCACAAAGGGAACTCCCTAAAGCTTTCTTTTTTATGTTGAGTACAACTTGGAGGGTCGATCACCTCCTTGACATATTTTTCTAAAATCTCACCATCACAATCACCCCTCTTTCATGTCTTTTGTTCCTCTATTTCTCCCCTTCCCTCCCCTGCCCCCACACAAGTATTAGAAGAAACAGAAGAGTGGCAATAATGAATTCATTCCTTCACTTAATATTCCTTCAACCAACGTTCGTTGAGCATCTGCTATTTGCCAGACATTCTTCAAAGCACTGGTAATAGAATAAGAGACCAGGTTCATGCCCACATGGAACCTTTCCTAGTAGACAGGTGACAAAAATAAACTAACAAGATAATTGGAGGGTGACAAGGGCTTGATAGAAATAAGCAAGGAAAGTGACCACAAGAACTCTGTTCGTGTGTGGGAGGGAGGGCAGGAGGAAGAGAGAGGGAGGTTGGGATTAACTGGTTTTGTTCAGCAGAATAATCAGGAAGGGCTTCTGGGGGTGGGAACATTAGAGCCTAATTCCAAAAGAGCAGGAACTATGCCATGCGCCGTACTGGGGGAGGAACAAAGACAAGAAGGTGGGAAGGGCTAGGTGTGTTGGATGGATAGAAAGAGCCCATCAAGACAGAGGATAAGAGAGCAAGGGAGTGGACGATGAAAGATCTAGTGGAGAAGAAGGCAGGCCAGCTTTGACAGGCCTGGCAAACCAGCAAAGAGAATTTAGATTCCTTCCTTCTGGAGGCAGTAGAAAGTCATCGGAGGATTCTCATGGGGTTTGGTGGTGTGATTTGTTTTAAAAAGAGCACTCCAGTTATATGTAGAGACTGGATTGTGTGATGGAAAAAACATGGTAGGAAGACCGGTGAGGAGCCATCACAGTAGTTAGTTTTAGGTGAGGGGATGGATTTTAGCCATGTGTTTGGAGGCAGAAACACTAGGACCTCGTGATGAAGTGGACATTGTGGCTGAAGGAAAGGCTGTCTTCTCTTTATCCCTGGGGATCTGAAAAATAGCAGAGGGATGTATCTGTGTCTGGGTGCCATAGACTGAATGCTTGTGCCCCCTCAAAATTCATGTGTTGAAATACTAACCCTCAATGCATTAGGAGGTATTAGGCTTAATAATATGTTAGCTATATGGATGAACACATAGAATGTGGAAGAAGAGGTCCTAGGGACCTAGACTACTGTTTTTAAAAATTATTTATTCATTTATTTACTTTGTTTTTAGGGCCATGCCCACAGCATATGGAGGTTCACAGGCTAGGGGTCAAATCGGAGCTGTAACTGCTGCCCTATACCACAGCCATAGCAACGTCAGGTTTGAGCCACAGCTCACAGCAACGCCGGATTCTTAACCTACTGAGTGAGGCCAGGGGTCAAACCCACATCCTTATGGATGCTAGTCAGATTTTTTTCCACTGAGCCATGATGGGAATGCCCCCCTCCTTTTTATTTTTATTTTTAATTTTTTTTTTGGTCTTTTCTAGGGGTGCACCCGTGGCATATGGAGGTTCCCAGGCTAGGGGTCTAATCAGAGCTGTAGCCCCCGGCCTACACCACAGCCTCAAGCAACGTGGGATCTGAGCCGTGTCTGCAACCTACACCATAGCTCATGGCAACACCGGATCCTTAACTCACTGAGCAAGGCCAGGGATCGAACCTGCAACCTCATCGTTCCTAGCCAGATTCATTAACCACTGAGCCACGATGGGAACTCCACCCCCCCCCCCCCTTTTAAAATGGACATATGAGTTAACGGGGAATAGAAAAAACTAAACTCAAAAAGCAAATCAGTGGCAGAACTGGGACTAGAATCTAGTTCTGGTACCCGGATCTCACTCTAAGCTAGTGCTCTTTTTACTAGCTCACTCTAAGTGTGGGTTTTCTGACCAGAGTGTTAAAGGTCATGAAAAGGAGACAACCCAGAGGATCCTAAGTGCTTTGGTCATTTGATGGGAAAGGAATTGAGAATGAAAGAAAGATTTTCATTCCCCCCCCCACCCTTACACACTATACCCAAAACCTTATAAAAGTGGGAATGACCTCTGTGTACCCATCACCTGGCTCAGCGCTGGCATGCATTTGGTACACAGTAAATGCTTGCTGAGTGGATGAATACATATTTCAGAAGCCGAGGGCCCCTTCACGGGTATTTTCTAAGCAGCTCCTTCTGCTGATTAAGTGCTTATCTCACTTTGGGCTGGAATCAGGTCAATAAGCTGTTCAGTCCTGGGATCAGATAGTCCTGCTCCATTTCTACACCAGTGGAGTGACACTTGGAGAGAGATGTTTCTTAGGTTACACTTCAAAGAATGTTGGCAATAGGATGGTCAGGGACCTTGGACCAGTACTGAATGTTGTTAGAGAGACTGGGGATGTTGAGCTTGAAGTAGAGGCAAGGCGGAGTTGGATATTCAGAGGGTTGTCATATTAAACTATTCTGACTTAATTTGGGGAAATCCCAAAGAGTAGAATGAACTTAATGGCTCCAACTTTCAGGAAGGAAGGAAGGTTCTGGTTCACAGTAAGGGTGAAAAAACAGCATAGCCTTTTGAGAATGAGATAGCTTTCCTAGAGTGAGCCGGTGGAATAGCGGCTTGGTTGTTGACATGGGAGGTAGGTATTCTTACCGGAAATGTTATTAAAGAAGGTTTCTGATTGTATGGGGGTGGGAGTGGATGTTTTCTCAGGTCATGTTTTCCATCCTGAGATTCTAAGATATTTCTAGGAAGTCAGTATTCATTCACCCATTCATTCATCCTTCACCTACCTTATGCTGGGCTCAGTGGTGAGTATACACATGTACTCAGTGGGAATATACACCTAGACCGAGATGGGTTTTTAATCCAGTGGGGTAGATGATTTCGTCCATTTTCCTCACCTCCGGCTGCATTTCTAGAGGTCTCTTGATCACAAAACCTCCTACATGGAACAGAGTGTCTTCAAACGTGTTCATTAGAGCCAAATCCAGTGCCAAATGTAAGCCCAGAACCCCCCAGCTAGAATCCTAATGGAAGAAAGCATAGGAAGCGGTAACTTCTGTTTTCCCAAGTGAGCTTAATTGTTTAAAAGACAGCTGCCTCCCAGGGTCCTGATGCTATCTTTTTATTTCCCTACAAATGAAGTTCTTCTCTGCCCTGTTGATTCTCTGCATTTCTCAGCCAAGAGCAAACTCTGTCTACAAGTAGCTTTCAGTTACAATTATAGTGGATGTTGTTCCAAGCACCATCTTTGCTGGAGCCAGGGGAACTGGTAGCGCTGTGAGTCGTCTTTCTTGCCTTGGAGAGTAGTGCAGTGGGAATATGCAGGCTTCTCTGGCCAGGCTTTCATCCCTGGCACTGTCCTCCAGGCTGGGGGTGCACCTGAAGAAGGTGGCCAAATGCAATTAGAAATAAATAAAGAGATGGGGTTCAGGATGCACTAGTTCCTTCTGAGCTTGGTGTGGTCACCAGAATGTATTACTTCCTTTTTCTCTGCATGGTTTGCATTTCATCTTGAGTGCATTCAAAATCTGTCCCCTTGGACAGGAGCTGCTCCAGGGGCAACTGCACTGATGCCAAGAAGAAGTTCATGATAGGTCTGTCTACCCCATTCATTCTGTTTCTTAAGCTGCTTTCCTGAAAAGACACGTTCCCCCTCCTCCACCTTTTCTTTGGTTAAATTTATTCTTTAAGTGATACTTATCAATAAACAGGGCTTGAGTTAGACTGAGATTCTTTAAATCTTTAAATCTCTTCTGGGCAATTCTCATCATGCCCATTAGTGATCGGTGGTCTCTCATTGGGGGTCACTAACTTTGAACCTGGAAAACATACTTATCTAACTTAACATCTGTCCAGAGTTCTGCATCCCAGGCATCTCTCTTCCTTTTTTACTCTGAGAGGCTCTGACTGGCCTTACATCAGGGATACCCTCAGTCATTACATTTATCTCTGCCCAACAGTGCTTAGATTTTGTGGATAATGAAGATTAAGAAGGTATTTACGGCACTCTATATATTACATCATGGTTAAAATTTAAAGCTATTGTTTTGACAGCAATGCACACAAAAGCAGGTGACATGTAGAATAATGTTTATTTTTCCACAAACATTTGTTGGCACCATGGTTGTACAGATAGTGCTTGGCAGGCAGGTTCTGGAGTCAGAATAGTTCAAAATCTCAACTTCTTCATTTTCTACCTATGTAAATTTAAACCAGGTACTGGCTACCCTGAGTGTCAGCAACTTAACATTGTATAATAAGGCTTACAATAGCATCTGCCTCAAAGAGGATTAAATGAGATAATACACATTCTGCATTTGACAGCCGTGAACATATAATACCTATTGCCTGTTAAGAAGTCATATATACCATGTATTCTTCATGACCTTTCTTGCTATGAATCCTGGAGTAACTGACTGGAGCAAGGGTGAAAGGAACTGAAACCCCAGTCCACTTGAGCATGGTGTTGCTAATGATAAGTAACTTTCCTCTAAATATTTGCTTGTTTATCTTTACTTCCATGTTTGTGCTGCCCTAGGTCTTTTCATAGCTATTGAGCCCCATCTGTTCTCATTTATATTCAGCTGCTATTTAGAATATAAGTGTTAATTATCTCCTTAACACCTCACTGCTACTAATTCTGAGCACTCTGTGTTCTTGGTTCCTTGGGTTTATACCATCTGCCCAGGGTCCCATACTACTTACCTCCATGATCTCTTCTGTTGTTTTAGTGGTTCTTGACGCTTTCAAAAAGACCACGGTAGAATAACCTCCTTTTAGATTAACCTCCTTTAACTATTACTTTAAAACGTATTTTTTCTCATTATAAAAGTAATTCTCATGATAAAAATTAGAAAAACACGGGGACAACAAGCCTCTTCTATAAGACTTCCACCAAGGTAAAACAAGGATGTATGTTAAATATATTTTCTTTCATTCTTTGCTTCCCGCTATGACCTATATGTGTGTCTTAAACTTAGCATCATATCATGTATCAGATGGGAGGTTTTAGCTACAAGTAGCAAAATGATCAACTCACACTGGCTTCTAGAATGAGGAAACAGACACATGTCTGAAAACCCAGAGGTAGAACAGAATTAAGGATTTACCTTGATCCAGTGGCTCTACCTCCATTACACATGATTCTCTCAGCTCCGTCATCTTCTGCTTCAACTAATAAAGCAGCATGGGCTAACAAGCCCAGGCATTGCAGCTTGCTAAAGTACCCAAAAAGGCCAGGGCATGAGGGGCTCTCTCTTCCAACAGACTATCATAAGTGTGGAAAGCCTTTCTTTGAAGCTCGCAGCGAACTTTCCTTTCCATATCATTGGCCCCAATTAAGTCATGTGTCTATTCTTGAATTAAGAATGTGCAAGGGAGATCAGTTTACCATGATTAGTCCAGAGCAGTGGATCTTCAATTTCAGTGTGCATCCGAATTCCTTTGAGAGCCTGTTAAAACTTGGATTTTGGGCTTTGCCTCCCATGTTTCTGAATAAGTAGGTCAAAGTTATGTCTATGGATTTGCATTTTCAAAAAGCTTCTAGGTGATGCTAATGTTGCTGATCCACAGATCACACTCTGAGAACCACTGGCTTTGACAAACTAGAGCCCTTTTTTGCAGGTGGGTTCAATTTCCCCACATATTTTGTGGTCATGTAAAATGGGAAAGATGAACTGGGTGATGGAGAGACAATCAAGCTGTCTGCTACAGCCTTGGTGATTCTCCCATAAAAATTCTTTAAATGTGTAGATGTCACTGTTAAACTGTTAAAAATCATGGTACTTCCACATAGTGGAATAATGTTTAACTAGTCTTCGGTTGCCAGGCATTAATGGTTTTAGTATTTTGCTGTTATAAATTACACAGTAAGGAATGCCAACGCACAAAGTCATTTGTGCTCTTCTCTGATTGTTACCCAAAGATGCATTCCTAGAAGTAGATTTACTCTTCTAGCTATTCTTATCTCACTGACTCAGGGCTCTCTTTTTTTTTTTTTTTTTTTTTTTTCCCTCCAAGGGCATAAATGTCCCATTTTTCCTCTGGCTCTCTTAAAGGGCTAGACCTTTATAGCCTATGTACATTGATAAAATCCTTTCCCAGCACAGAACCTGTTGGGGTCAGGATGGGATGGAGGGTAGGATGACTGAGCCAGTAGAAAAGAGCAGGAGAAGACGTACAGACCCTTGGGCGTGCAGGGCTGGCTCCGGGAGCAGGAAATCACATAGGAGGGTGCCGGACGGCTCCCCGCAGGAGGGTGTGTGGAGTAGTAGTCCATGCTGTGGTAAAGGATGGCACAGTTTGAGCCTGAATTTTTTCTTTTGGGTGGTGTTTTCTAATCTTCAGTCATAACTCTTTCACAATTTTTGTCATATCTGTGTTCTTCCTACAATATTTTAATAATTTTTTTTAGTCAACTAATTTTATTTTGTCTTTTTAAGGCTGCCTCCTTGGCATATGGAAGTTTTCAGGCTAGGGGCTGAATCAGCACTCTAGCTGCTGGCCTACACCACAGCCACAGCAATGCAGGATCCCAGCCGTGTCTTCGACCTACACCACAGCTCATGGCAATGCTGGATCCTTAACTCACTGAGCAGGGCCAGGGATTGAACCTACGTCCTCATGGATGCTCGTCAGGTTCATTTCCACTGAGCTGCAATGGGAACTCTCACTTAATTTTAATTTTTATAGAAACCTTACATCATTAGGGTTAATGGACACCATATCAGTTGCTAAAATAGAAATAAGCTATATATAAACATAGTATTATTAAATACAAACTCAATATTATTGCCTGATACAAGGTCTGAATTTTTTGTTAGGGGGAGGCGAATATGTATTAAGAGAAGCTGAAGACACACCAGGGTTAAATAGCTTCTTCGTCTTCTTTTTCTCTTTCTTTTTGGGCTGCCCCATGACATATGGTGTTACCAAGCCAGGGATCAGTTCCGAGATGCAGCTGTGACCTGCACCACAGCTGTGGCAATGCCAGATCCTTAACACACTGGGCCGCTGGGGAGCCAACATGTGTCTCATTGCTCCCAAGATGTAGCCAGTCCCTTTGTGCCACAGCAGGAACTCCTAAATAGCTTCTTGGTATCAGTAGAAAAATTAAAAGGGCTTTGCAAAGAAAATAACTTTCTCATGGTGAGAGTGAAGATTATTTAACGTCAAATAGTATGCTCTCTAAAATCACCAGCATCCAACTCTTCAGGCACCAATGCACTAGACTAATAAACCTCAAACCTCAGAGCTACTTAGAATGAAACAGACCCACGGAATCAGAATCTCTAGGGTTAGCGGTAAGAGGTGGGCCCAGGAACCTGCGCTTTACCAGACCTCGGAATTCACATGATCATGGAA
The DNA here is from genome assembly GCF_016906955.1 of Phacochoerus africanus. Classification (NCBI taxonomy): domain Eukaryota; kingdom Metazoa; phylum Chordata; class Mammalia; order Artiodactyla; family Suidae; genus Phacochoerus; species Phacochoerus africanus. The sequence goes on along the minus strand of NC_062544.1, from coordinate 10,668,656 downwards.
ATTTAAAGCAGCATTGTTAGGTTATAGAGAACCATTACATGCCCCCCCTTTATTTTTATATGGAAAGAATTTTGAACTTACAGAAAACATGCAAATATAGTACAAAGGCTTTCTACTGTGCCCTTTATTCAATTTATCAATAAACATTTCCTTGTTTTATCATTCTCTTTCTCTGTGTCCTGTAATCTCTCGATGTCTTCCTCTGTGTCTCTCTCTGTCTATATATGCATATGTATATTTTTCACAAACTGAGAAAAAGTGAGGTGCACCAGGCACTCTTCTAAATCCTTCGTTGGGGTTCCTCAGCCTTTCTTTATCTTTCACATGATGGACTATTTTTGAAGAATAGAGCTCTTCCTCTCTGTAATAGAATGCTCATTATTTGGGTTTGTCTGATGTTTCCTCCTATGGAGCCTCCTAGAAGCAGGCTATGCATTCCCAGCTGGAATACTCCTTAGGTGATAGTGTGTCTATCCCAGGGTGCTGTATCTAGAGCCACACAATGTCTATCTGTCATCTACTGGTGTTGTTCGTTTTGGTCACTTAACCAAGGTATCATCTGAATTTTCCACTGTATAGTCAGTAATTTTCCTCTTGGACCTACCAGGCAATCTATGGGGGAGAAGCTTTCAGACCAAACAAATACTCTGTTCTTCACCATTGAGCATGGTCGTGCTAGGTCAGCAGTGGGGAAGGTAGAGTGAATTAAAAAGAAAGGGAGACAGAGATGCTAGCTAAGGCCCTTTGTCCATAAACCGGGGAGGAGAGCGAGAGACAGACAGACGGAAGAGAGAGAGAGGAGAGATAGAAGAGAGAGAAAGGAGAGAGAGGAGAGAGAGAGGAGAGAGAAAAGGTGAGAGAAATATGAAGGCACTTGGGTCTGGGATCATCTGGACTGGAGAACTGTTGACACCACGTGTGTGGCTGTGGTTACCCAGGCAATTCTAGGCACATGAAAAGAAAGTATATTTTTGCAGTTTTTGAACATAGTTAGTGTTCTATGTATGTTAATTTTGACCGTCATGTTGTTGACTTCTAGAAACTTACTGTTTTTTCTTTTTTTTAATCAGTCAATGTTTTACCAGTTTCTGAGAAAGATGTACTTACATTTCCAACTCTCTGGATTCTCACGAACTCTTCTTTAGTTCGTGAGATTTAAACTATTTTAAAGATGCGTTTATGCACCTTCTACTATAAATCTTTTGTGTCCTTGTAGGTAAAGATTATGTCTTATAAACAACATACAATTAGATGCTTTTTTGCACAGTCTGACAATGTCTTTTAATTGAAATACTCAAATTACATTTAATTACTGAGATAGATTTAATTACATGATCTTGATTTTTTTCCTATTTATTTTGTCCTTTTGTTCTTTTTTTTTGGATTAATCAATTATGTTCATTATTACATTTCCCCCTTTTTATTAGCATTTTAATTAGATGTTGTCTTATTATTCCTTTAGTGGTTTCCCAGAAGTACATTATACTTCCTGGATTTATTGTAAACTCTCTTTTTATTAGTGCTTTTACCACTTCCCAAGTAAAGCAAGGACTTAATAACAGTTTAACTCCTTTTACTTCTTGTGCTATTGTTTTACATGTTTTGTCTTGCATGTTTTAAATCTACATATATTTTATTTTCTGTAAGCCAGGAAGTCTACATATATTTGTGTGTTCTCCTTTTTTAAATCTTCTACTAAATCTTTGTTTCAAATCGTAATAGCAGTTACGGTGTTTTTCAGTTCTAAAATTTTCATTTGGTTTTTAAAATAGATTACATGTCTTTGGTGATTATCTATATTTTTATTAATTATTTTGAACACACTAATCATAGTTACTTTGAAGTTCCTGATTGATACCTCTTCCAGCCGATTCATCTGTGGGTCTGATTCTACTGACCCATTTCTTTTGATTTTTAGTCATTTGGTGCTTTTTTTTTTTTTTTAAGCTTTCCTTCTAATTTTTTTTTTTTTGGTTTTATGGATGTTACAGATAAAATGCTGTAAAAGTTCTAAATGAAGTTATTGTTCTCCAAAGAGGTTGATTTTTCTCCTAGCAAGCAGAACACAGGTGAGTCAACCTCCCCTTGTCATGGGCTTTCTTATGATTGGCCCATTTTAGTTTTGTTGTTATTTCCTGGGGTGTGGCTCTGATTCCTAGCGTGTGACCCTCGTGGTACTTTAGGATCTTTGCAAAGGCTTGTCCACTCTGACAGCACTTAAACTTCACACTCCACCTTCTCAACATCATATGATGGCTAAAATATTGGCTCAGATTTTTAGGCTTTAAAGTTGCTCCCCACCCCCCCACCCCACTGATTGTCTTGGAGTCTTTCTTTGCATAAGACATCTTAGGATGTGACCAATCCTTTGAGAGGAATTTGTACCCACTGCCTAGGTTCTGTTTTTTCTGGGGATTTTGCCCTCCAGTCCTAGCTGATTTGTTATTCCCAAATAACAAATTGTTAGTCTATTCAGCTCAGTGAGGCTGCCATTTTTTTTCCTTGGGCTCTATTTATCTGCACTGCAATTTGGAAAATGCTCTCAGAAAAAAAAAAAAAAAAAGCCAGAACAAACAGCTTCTTCTACAGTCTCTCCAAAATCATAGCAGAATGCCCCCAACTCTGTATTTCTGCCTTCAATGATCTTTTTCTATGATGCCTTCTGACATTTTTTACATATTTTGTACAGCTTTTATAGTTGTATTTGGCAAGAAGAGCTAGTCTAGTAGAAGCTACTCTATCATGGTAGGGCTTGAAAGTTTTTTATCTCAGTTTTAAGTGAAGAAATAGAAGCTTAGGAAAGTTATGTAAATTGCTCAAGGTCAAAGAGCTTGTAAATGGCAGAGGTGGGATTTAAATCTAGGTGTCTCCCCCAAGCTATGTCCTTTCCCACTATATTTAGTACATCCTTATCATAATGGTGACTATGCATTGAGCGCCTATTAGGCTCCAGGCAGTGTTAGTTGCTTTCCAAATAATATCTTTTTTCTTGATAAAAATCCTATCAAAGAGAAGGTGTTATCTCTATTTTACAGATATGGAAACTAAACTCAGGTGTTCAAGTCTCTTTTTCAAGGGTATTGAGAACATAAATGATAATGTATGAGTTTGAATCCAACTCTATACCATCCACCAGTCTGGTACTAGAAACAAATTATTAGATACACGAACTTGGCCAGTCACTTCTCTGAGCCCTAGAATTCTTTTTTTTTTTTGTCTTTTTAGGGCTGCACCCATGGCATATGGAGGTTCTGAGGCTAGGGGTCCAATTGGAGCTGCAGCCTCTGGCCTACACCACAGCCACAGCAACACCAGATCCAAGTTGCGTCTGAGACCTACACAGCTCATGGCAATGCCGGATCCTTAACCCACTGAGTGAGGCCAGGGATCGAACCCTCAACCTCATAGTTGCTAGTCATATCTGTCTCCACTGTGCCACAATGGGGAACTCCAGCCCTGGCATTCTAATTTGTAAATGTGAACATCAATTAATGTTTTTGACTTGCAAAGGGGGTTGTGAGTGGAACTATAGTGAAAAGGTGCAAGGCATTCATAGACATGAATGTTAACTGGTGGACAATTTTTCTTTCCAAATTTTTTTTATTAAAATTTTTTTTATTAAAGTATAGTTGATTTACAGTTTTGTGTCAATTTCTGGTGTATCAGCAAAGTGAGCCAGTCATTCATATACATATATATATATATATATATATATTTTTTTTTTTTTTTCTCATCATGCACCATGGTCTATCATAAGAGATTGAATATAGTTCCCTGTGCTATTGCTTATGCATTCTAAGTATAATAGTTTGCATCTATTAACCCCAAACTGCCAGTCCATCCCACTTCCTCCCCCTCCCCCTTGGCAACCACAAGTCTGTTCTCCATGTCTGTGAATCTGTTTCTGTCCTATAGATAGATTCATTTGGGCCACGTTTTAGATTCCACACATAAGTGATATCATATGGCATTTGTCTTTGTCTGATTTACTTCATTTAGTATGAGAATCTCTAGTTGCATCCATGTTGCTGGAATAGGCATTATTTCATTCTTTTTAATGGCTGTGTAGTATTCCACTGTGTATAGGTACCTCATCTTCTTAATCCATTCATCTGTCGATGGACATTTAGGTTGTTTCCATGTCTTGGTTAATTGAATAGTGAGGCTATGAACAGAGGGGAGCATGTATCTTTTTGATTTGTAACCCATGCTACAGTGTTACTGATCCAAATGGAGGAATCCATGGGGCCCAGGAATACTGGGACTCCTTAAGCATGTCTGGTAACTTTTATTTTAGTGATCACTGAAAAGTTAGAAAAAAAAATTCAGTATACTTTTAAGCATTATTAAATAATAGACATAAAAAACTCCCTAAGATAAATTTATCCTAAGATAAATTATCAAGGCTGTCTTATCCGATTATTTTTAATGTAAAAGTTGCAGGAGAAACATTGTTTTCTATGGGTAATTTTGATTTATTTTACCAAAAAAATATTAAATTGCTTTCCCGTCAAAGTGTTTCAATTTGAATAGACTTAAGTAATATTTAGTGCAATGTATATTGTTTTTCTTTAAAGCAACAAAATATTCCACCTCTGTCTTGGAATAATGTACTGTAATAAATAGAAATACCTCTGCTGATCCAAAAGTTACAAATTTATCTTATTCTCTGTGCACTATAGTTTTCCTAATTTTGGTTTCGCTTCACCCGCTTTCAACAAATACACATTAAGTAGATCCTGTTTGCCTAGCTCTCCAGGGAAGACAAATTCATGTCGGTAGCTCAGCCTCTGTCTTCTGTGCGTCTAATAATCTTATGAGAGAGACAAAGATCACAGGCCCGAGATGGTCAAATTATAATAGAAATGTATAGATCAACTGCTGGAGTAAACAGAAAGAAGCATTAAAACACATGGCACAGCCGCTCTTGTTTTGAATGTTCAGGAAAGTTGGGAAGAACTTTCAGAGGCCAGACTCTACAGTTGGCCTATCTGAATTAAAGCCCAGCTCTACTGCTTACTGACCAGGTGAGCTTTGGCAAGTTACTGCCCTTTCTCAGGTTTGTTCCTCTCTTATAAAATGGAGGGAATAACAGTACCTAATTAATAGGGTTGTTGTGAGAATTTATCCACATGAAGGCTTAACACAGTGTCTTCCTCACTGTGGAAGGATTTTCTACAGTTCTTATTATAAATTAAAAGTTGTTAGTGTTAGTTTTGGGGGAGGATGACGGAATTTGGTCTGAAGAGGTGCAGGGAAGACTTTTGGGAGGTGAAACTCTTTGTAGAGAGATGATCCCATTCTCCAGAGGGCTCATCAGAAATGCACAGGAGAAGGGATAGCTGGACACGTTGTGCCCTCAATTTGGAACAGTTTGTGGTCCCTTCCTTGGATTTGTCACCCGTTTCCAATCTCTTTGCTAAGTGCAGTTGTATCACATAAGGATATGAGAGTTGGTGAACGAGAAGCAGGTAAAGTAGGGAAAGTTATTTTTCCATAAGATTTTCACCATCCCTTCTCTGTTTCTAGAGGGCTCTTATGTGAACCGTCAGAATTCTCAGTTCTTTCCTTGCCTTCCCTCTGGCCCTCCTGTGGAATTGAGGGTGGACTCTTCTGGAAAGGCCTGTAAGGTAAAGCCTTATTATCTATAATGAATCAATTCCATTTTATTCATCCTTCTAGATCTATAGTTCACAAAGTAGCCATACAAAAAATACCCATCCCTACATTACCCTTATGCTTAAAACTTGTCGGGTGATACCGAGCAACTTCAGCTTCCCCCAGTGTTGAAGTTCTGCTCTTTCCCCGACCCTGTTGTTTTGGGGCCAGCTGTGCTGCTCTCTGCAGTGGCTCAGTCCTCTGGTCCAGGGGTCCTCAGGACACAGCAGAAGTCTTGGTGCTTGTGAGCAGCTGAGAAAAATCAGTGGGGACTCATTATTGGGGCAACTGCTTTCCTATGTCCTCCTCTAATCCAAGGACTGGTGAATTACAATTTAGGGAGTATTTACACCTAATACTGTTACTCACCAGTGGCCTGTGCTGAGGGGGTAGTGGGTAAAATTTAAAGCCCATCCATGAGCATTTGTTTTGTGGGGTAAGGAGGGTTGACAGCAGTGATCTGATGCCAGGGGCTCTACATTTCCTCCTCCCACCCTAAGCTTCTTTGGCTTGACATAGATAAGGATCAGACTTTAACCTGTGTTCAAGCCTGGAAGAGTGGATGATTACACCAGGGTCAGGCCAACATAATGAGACTTTGGAGAAACAGTATTAAAACAAAAACAAAAACAAAAACAGACTGATTGATAATTCTGTCAGAAGAAGAATGTTAGAAAAATAAACAAACCAGATGACTAAGAATTTCGAATTACCCTAAAGAAGATCAGGATTGATATGAAGAGTATGAAATAAGAACAACCAGTCACAAAAAAATAACCAAGCAGAAATCTCCCTGTGTGTGAAATATTACCCTTTGGGGGAAGTAGAGTAGAGTCTCCTGCATCTTTCTGTATTATTTCTTACAACTGTATCTGCATCTACAGTTATCTCAAAAAAATTTTCCATTAAAAAAGACCTTTCGTATTGAAAGTGTGTATGGAATACCAAAAAAGAAATAATATCACAGTGATGTTTAAGAATATCAAAGACAAAGATAAATTCTAAACATTTCCAAAGAAGAGGAGGTCACAAGCAAAGGAGTTCGTATGAGACAGAGGAAGATCATTGTGTATTGTCAAATACTTTTTTTTTTTGAGAGAGAGAATGGAAGAATATGTCCTCAGTAGCCCAGAATTAAAGTCTGGGTAATATCAAAATGGTAGGTGTATGAAGGCAAAATCAAATAGTATAAGAATGTGTTAAATTCCTAATTTTATATTAAAAGTCACAATAAAAATAATGGAAAAGAAGTATAGGAAAAGAGAACACAAGAAGTAATAAATTAAGATGGTAGAAACAGCTCCAAATATATAACCACAATTAGTGTAAATGGACCAAACTTGCCACTTGAAAGATAAAGATGGACAGATCAGATTTTAAAACTATGAGATCTGCACCTAAAGCATAATAGCATATACAGGTTGAAAGTAACAAAATGAATTTAAAAAATATGTATTGAACAAAGACTAACCAAAGAATGCTGATATAGATACATTAACACCAGACTTTAAACAATAACATTTTATAATATAATATGTTACAAATAATATGAAAATGAAAAAATTTACTGAGGACAGAGAAATGTACTACATAGTGGCAAAAGATTCCATTTACCAATAGATATAACAATTTAAATGTACAATTATCTCAAAGAATTTGATGCAAACATTGATAAAATATCAAAAGAAATTGATGAATACATCATTATTATGGGAGGTTCCTCTTTTTTTATTACTCAATGAATTTATTACATTTATAGTTGTGCAATGATCATCACAATCCAATTTTATAGGATTTCCATTCCACAACCCGAACACATCCCCCCAACCCCAGAACTATCTCCTGTGGAAACCATAAGTTTTTCAAAGTCTCTGAGTCAGTATCTGTTCTGCAAAGAAGTTCATTTGTCCTTTTTTCAGATTCCACATGTCAGTGAAAGCATTTGATGTTGGTGTCTCCTTGTATGACTGACTTCACTTAGCATGATAATTTCTAGGTCCATCCATGTTGCTACAAATGCCAGTGTTTCATTCCTTTTAAGGCTGAGTCATATTCCATTGTGTATATGTACCACATCTTCTTGATCGACATTGACAATTCTCGATGGACATTGAGGTTGTTTCCATGTCTTGGCTATTGAAAATAATGCTGCAACGAACATTGGTATACATGTGTGTTTTCAAGTCATGGTTTTCTCTGAATAGATGCCAGGGAGTGTGCATGCTGGATCAAATGGTAGTTCTATTTTTAGTTTTCTGAGGGAGATTCCTGTTTTGATGGGGATGCAAAAATATAAGAAAGAGCATAGACGATCTGAACTACCCAATTAATAAGCTTAACATTATGGACATATATTTGTATGTGAAATAAATAAATTAGGGTGATGTAAACAATGAAGATGAGCCTTAAAATATAATAGTAAGAAAAAAATGTTCTCATAATTACCTACAACATGCTACTCCTTTTATGATGTTAAAAACAATTAAAATAAAAATAAATATTTTTTAGGATTATATACAGGTGTAGTGAAACAGTAGAAAAGGAAAGCAATGGAAGGATGGACGTGAAATTCAGCATGATGGTTTGCTTGAGTAGGAGAGAGTTCATATGGTTAGAGGCACAATTTTGTTAGAATCCTAACATTTATTGGGAGCTGGGGGATCATGAGTGCTCTTTACATGATTAAGAAGCACTAATTAACTAATTAAAGCTGGCCGTATATTTCTAATATATTTCATTTAAATTATTTTGAGGGAAAATGATGCTATAAACATCATAGGTAATCAACAACTGCCCAGAGAAGTGGAGGGCTTGGCATTTCAGCTGCTGATTTGAGATTCCGCAGAAATTCATCCTATTTAAAAAGGAGGAAGGTTATTCCATGCAGAGGCAGCAGCATAATGTCAGCATTGGAGGAGAAAGAATTTTGTGGTATTACAGTGGCCCATGCAGTTTTAATGACAGCCTGATAGAATGGAGGAAGTGGGCATGGAGAAAAACAAATCTAATGAATCTTTTGAAGTAGAATTGATTTGATGGCAGATCAAGGAGAATTAACCCCATTACTTAATAAGCCCACAGTGAAGGGAAGCTATCATTTCTATTGCTGATCACAGTGGTAGATGCTGTAGTAATGGTGGTTTTATAATGGGAGATGTTGATAGCACTTTATAAGATGACATGGGAGAAGGAAGTTTGTATGATGATTATGAATTGAGGTTGTTTCAGCCATGTGAAGATTCAGCTATTAGAATTCCTGTTGTGGCACAGTGGAAATGAATCCGACTAGGAACCATGAGATTTTGGGTTTGATCCCTGGTCTCGCTCAGTGGGTCGGGGATCCGGCTTTGCCGTGAGCTGTGGTGTAGGTCTCAGATGCAGCTCAGATCTGGTGGTGGTGTGACTCTGGTATAGGCCGGCGGCTACAGCTCTGATTCGACCCCTAGCCTGGGAACCTCCGCATGCTGCAGGTGTGGCCCTAAAAAGACAAAAAAAAAAAAAAAGATTCAGATATGCTCAGTTTTGTTATAACGTGACATGTCGTATGCGATGTAGAAAAATGGTAGCATAGTTTTATAAATGTTAAATGGTCAAGAAATACCTAAAAATTGCAGTAAATATGGCTGGCACTTTACCTTGCAAAATGAACTTTGGAATTTCTGCTTGTGGGAGTGGGCATCAGAAAGATTGACTTGTGAGTTATGGTGAAACGGAAGGAGTATTGGCTGAAATTGGAGGAAAGTTGTAACATGTGCATGAAGATGCACATAGCTCATTATGTGTGTAGTGAACCGAGGCAGCTGATAGATGTGTGAAGTGTTTCATGTGTGCATTTTGTTTCTTGCAGAGAAAATTATACTTAAGCAAAAGTAAAATTTGCATTATGCAAATACATGTCATATACTCTAAAATATCAATCTTTTAAAAAAATTGTAGTTGATTTACAATGTGTCTTCAATTTCTGTTGTACAGCAAAGTGACCCAATCACACAGAGTTCCCTGTGCCATACAGTAGGGCCCCTTTGTCCATACATTCCAAATATAACAGTTTGCATCCCCAAACCGCAAACTGCCCACCCATCCCACTCCCCACCCACCTGGGAACCACAAGTCTGCCCTCCTTGGCTGTGATCTGTTTCTGTTTTTTCAGGTAGGATCATTTATGCCATATTTTAGATTCCACAAATAAGTGATATATCATATTGTATTTGTCTTTCTCTTTCTGACTGACTTAGTATGAGAATCTCTAGTTCCATCCATGTTGCTTCAAATGGCATTAGTTTATCTTTTATATGGCCGAGTAGTATTCCATTGTGTCTATGTACCACATCTTCTTAATCCATTCATCTTTGGATGGACATTTAAGTTGTTTCCATGTCTTGGCCATTGTGAATAGTGCTTCGATGAATGTAGGGGTGAATGTCTTTTTCAGTGAAAGTTTTGTCCGGATATATATACCCAGGAGCAGGATTGCTGGATCATATGGCAGTTCTTTGTTTAGTTTTCTGAGGTACCTCCATGCTGTGTTCCTTAGTAGTTGCACCAATTTACATTCCCACCAACAGGGAGGAGGATTTGTTATTTGTTGAATTGTTAATGATGGCCATTCTGACTGGTGTGAGGTGGTACCTCACTGCAGTTTTGATGTGCATTTCTCTAATAATTGGTGATGTTGAGAATTTTTTCATATGCCTGTTGGCCATTCATATGTCTTCTTTGGAAAATTGTCTTATTTAGGTCTTCTGACCATTTTTCGGTTGGGTTGCTTTTTTGTTGTTGTCGAGTTGTATGAGTTGTTTGTATATTTTGGAGTTTAGGCCCTTGTCTGTTACATAGTTTGCAAAGATTTTCTCCCCTTCTGTGGGTTGTCTTTTTGTTTTTTTAGTGGTTTACTTTTCTGTGCAAAAGCTTTTTTTTTCTTCTGTAGTTGATTTACAATGTTTTGTCAAGTTCTGTTGTACAACAAATTGACCCAATCACACATATTTCCCTGTGCTGTACAGTAGGTCCCCATTGCCTATCTATTCCAAATATAACAGTTTGCATCCAAAAAACTCCCTATATGTCCATCCATCCATCTCCCTCCCCTTTCCCCCTTGGGAACCCTAATATGCTCTTCTTGGCCATGATCTGTTTCTGTTTTTGTTTGTGTGTTATTTTTAGATAGGATCATCTGTTCCATATTTTATATTCTACAAATAAATGATACCATATGGTATTTGTCTTTTTCTTTCTAGCTTATTTAGAATGAGGGTCTCTAGATCTATCCATGTTTCTGCCAATGGCATTAGTTTATCTATTTTGTGGCTGAGTAATATGACATTCTATGTATATACCACATCTTAATTCACTCATTTGTCAATGGAAATTTAGGTTGTTTCCATGCCTTGGCTATTGTGAATAATGCTGCTATGAACATAGGAGTGCATGTGTTTTTTTCAGGGTAATATTTGTCCAGATATATGCCTAGCAGTGGAATTGCTGGGTCATATGGTAGCTCTATATTTAGTTTCCTGAGGTACCTCATACCGTTTTCCATTGTTGTTGTACCAGTTTACATTCCCACCAAAAGTGGAGGATGGTACATTTTTATTCACATGCTCTCTAGCATTTGTTATTTGTTGAATTGTTAATGATGGCCATTCTGACTTGTGTGAGGTGGTACCTCATTGCAGTTTTGATTTGTATTTCTCTAATAATTAGCGATATTGAGAATTTTTTCCTATGTCTGTTGGCCATCCATATGTCTTAGGAGAAATGCCTTTTTAGGTCTTCTGCCCACTTTTCAATTGGGTTGCTTGCTTTTTGTTGTTGTTGTTGAGTTGCATGATTTGTCTGTATGTTTTGGAGATTAGGCCTTTGTTTTTTGCATCATTGACCAAGATTTCATCCCATTCTGTAGGTTGCCTTTTTTTTTTTTTAGTGTTATCTCTAATTTATTTATTTATTTATTTTTTGGGTTTCTGATATAGATTTTTTTATTTTTATTTTTTTATTACTCAAATGAATTTATCACATCTGTAGTTGTGTAATGATCATAACAATCTGATTTCACAGGATTCCCATCCCACAGCCTAAGCATATCCCCCCACCCCCCAAACTGTCTCCTCCGGAGACCATAAGTTTTTCAATGTCTGTGAGTCAGCATCTGTTGTGCAAAGAAGTTCAGTCTGTCCACATGTCAGTGAAAGCATTTGATGTTGGTGTCTCATTGTATGGCTGACTTCACTTAGCATGATAGTTTCTAGGTCCATCCATGTTGCTAAAAATGCTGGTATTTCGTTCTTTTTAATGGCTGAGTCATATTCCATTGTGTATATGTACCACATCTTCTTGATCCACTCCTCTGTCGATGGACATTGAGGTTGTTTCCATGTTTTGGCTGTTGTAAATAGTGCTACAATGAACATTGGAGTACATGTGTCTTTTCGAGTCATGGTTTTCTCTGGATAGATGCCAGGGAGTGGGATTGCTGGATCCAATGGTAGTTCTATGTTTAGTTTTCTGAGGCATCTCCATACTGCTTTCCACAGTGGTTGCACCAATTTACAATCCCACCAACAGTGTCGTAGGGTTCCTTTTTCTCCACACCCCCTCTAGCACTTATTGTTTGTAGACTTTTTGAGGATGGCCATTCTGGCTGGTGTAAGGTGGTACCTCCTAGTGGTTTTGATTTGCATTTCTCTAATAATGAGTGATGTTGAACATCTTTTCATGTGTTTTTTGGCCATCTGTATGATAGGTACTTTGTAAAGAGATATATATTGATGAGAAAATATTCATAATATATAACCAAAATTTGAAATGGTCATATTTCATGAGACTCTTTATAGAATATGATTTTTGTAAAACCTACAACTACATATGTGTAGAGAACAAATACTGAAAAGACATATTCTAACATTATTTTTGGATAGTGAGTTTATGGTTGTTTTATCTTTGAGTTTTCTTCTTTTTTAAATTTTTATTAAAATAATTTGTTGGTTCATTAAAATAAAAAAGCACAGCTTGGCTTGATTCAGGATGTACCTGATGTTTCCAGGACCGACCTCCCTCCCTCTCTCCCTCCCTTTCTCTCTCTCTCTCTCTCTTTCTTTCTTTTTGTCTTTTGTCCTTTTAGGGCTGCACCTGCAGCAACCAGGACCCATCTTTCAGCTCAGCTTACCCACAGTGCCTTCTTGGTTGGAGTCCCTCTCCCCACCCTTGTGGGAGTTGGAAGAAGGCTGCTGGCTCATGCCTAGAAAAATAGAGCCTGTGTATATTTTTATGAGTGGAAGAAAATTTAAATAAGAATAAATATTTAAATTTATTTTAAATATTTATTAAAAATTTAAAATTTAAAAAAGAATAAATAAGGATTTATTGATGGAGCAAAGTCCTAGAAGTCAAAGACAGGAGTGGGACCAGGGTATCTAGAGAGGGGCTAGCCTGGGATGGCATGAGACCCACACACATTTTCTTTCCCCTCCAGGAAGAGGGTTTCTGTCTGTGGATATGGAGAGATTACAACGTTTCCTCCTAGATCTAATAGTCTCTGGTCCTCCATATCCCATTCCAGCCTGATTACCATTTGAGTCAGGGAAATGTTTGGTATGGTTTAAATCTAAATCGAAATCTCTCTTTCTGGAAAACATAATACATTTTTTTGTGTTTAAACTTTTGGAGAAATTAACTAGACATTATATTTGATCCACCAGAGTGCTCTCAGCCTTCTCCAGCAAGTGTGGTCTGTGTCTTTGTACATTACCCATGGAGTTGCTATGATGATGAAGGGTGGAAGAATGCCAGGTGTGGGCAGAGGCACTTCAGAGCCTAAAATTCTGTATCGCATATGGTGACACCTGAGGGTTCTGCATTTGATGATCATTCAGAAAGCCTATCAACATTGTACTGAGTACCCCTTGACATCAGCGTAGGTTTATTGTATGCCTTCCTTGTGCTAGAAGATTCGAAGGAAGGAAGGTGGTCTGGTAGGGACACAATATAGACCTGGATGGAATGAGGATTTTAAAAAAAATTTTCTGGCCACACCCTTGGCATATGGAAGTTCCCTGGCCAGGGAGTGAATTTGAGCCACAGCTACGACCCATGATGCAGCTATGGCAACGCTGGATGCTTTAACCCATTGCTCATGTCTCTGCAGATATCTGAGCTGCTGCAGTTGGCTTCTTAGCCCACTGTGCCAAGGCAGGAGCTCCTGGAATGAGGTTTAACTTAGTTGACGTTTATGTGTTAGAGGAAAAGGTCATGTCAGGCAAATCATCATAGTGACTCAAATGGTTGGTGGACCACCTGTATTTATTATGACTCATCAAGGTTTTAAGATATAGATTCTTGGGTCAGATTCTCTGGGGAGTGACTCAGGAATTTAAATATGCTTTCTCCTCCCTCCTTCTCTTTACATATGCTGACATATGAGAACTCTTGGCAAAAGTTGTCCAGGGGAGGCTTCTTAGAGGTGGGAGGTGGGAACTAAGCTTGGAAATAAAAGAGAGAGAGGAGCAGGAATGGCTTTCCAGGTAGAGGGGAGCAGACACAAGGACAGAGAGGCATAGAAGCAAGACCCACTCTGTAGGTAGTGGGAAAAGCAATATGGGTGAAGAAAATGGTACTTGTTGCGGAATAAAGAAAAGGCTGGAAAGGGTGATAGAGACATGAGTGTGAAAACTCAGCTGTTCTGTAATTTTTTCATTTGTTTGATGATATGTATATAAATTTTGATACAGGCTCATCACTATGTCATAAGCATATATAGATTTTGGTCCTATATCCCGACTCATTCCCTACCTGGCAGACACAAAATGCATTTTCAGGGAAGTAAAGCAAATATTGCTGACTCTCTTTCTATTCTGGCATTCATAAGAGAAATTTACAAGCATGCACCAACAAAATGAAACACAAAGTTCTTAAAATATTGCAATTTATAAGGAAAATAAATGAATTGGCTAATATTCTCACAATCAAATTTTATCTTAGAAAGTTTTGGGTTTAGATATCCATTGTATTTCCATGGAAGGTGAGAATATTTCATGAAAGAATAGGCATAAATAAATTCTATTATACTTATGCTGTTAAAAAAAGTCATAGAATTCATCAGTTTTGACATGGAATTTTTCTGTATGTGTAATAGCAAATTTTGCTTCCATCTCCACTTTGCATTTGACTTAGCAGTGGCTCTGTTAGTGCTCTGGATATTTCTTATGCTATTCTTTCCTTGTGGAATGAGCAGAGAGGGAAACGGTTCATTCTTCTATCATCTCTCTCTGCTGTTGTACATACTAACAATTAGCTGCCTCCTGTGTTCAGGAGATGTATTAGCCATTGGAAAACCCATAAATCCCCTGGATGAGGCTGCCCTGTAGAGATGCTGGCCTGAGAAGCAGCTCTACTGTGTCCACACCTGCAGCCTGCTCTTAGGAATTTTGATTTGATGATCATGTTCAAAGCTATAGTGAATTCTCTGTCACTGTAGCTTGAGAGGGGTGACGTGTCCTCCTGAACATTCAGTGAACTAGCTTTGACAAATATTTTATCTGAATTAGCTTTTGAGTCCTCTCATTTCCTGTACCTTAAGGTGTCCTATACAGACACCTAAATTCAGTGAAAATTCATCAGGTTGTTATTACAAGAAGTGGAGATGAGGGTGGCAAACAGTGACTTTATTTTATTTTTAAAATGATTTTTATTTTTTTCCATTATAGTTTATACTGTTCTGTCAGTTTTCTACTGCATAGCAATGTGACCCAGTCACACGCGTGTGCACACACACACACATTCTTTTTCTCACATTATCTGCCATCATGTTCCATCACAAGTGACTAGATATAGTTCCCTGTGCTATACAACAGGATTTCATTGCTTATCCATTCCAACTGCAATAGTTTGCACCTATTAACCCCAGACTCCCTCTCCCTCCCCCTCCCCCTTGGCAGCCACAAGTGTGTTCTCCAAGTCTATGAGTTTCTTTTCTGTGGAAAGGTTCATTTGTGCCATATATTAGATTCCAGATATAAGTGATATCATAGGGTATTTGTCTTTCTCTTTCTCTTACTTTACTTAGTATGAGAGTCTCTAGTTTCATCCATGTCACTGCAAATGGCAATATTTTTTCTTTTTAATGGCTAAGTAGTATTTCATTGTGTATATACCACATCTTCTTCATCCATTCATCTGTCAATGGACATTTAGGTTGTTTCCATGTCTTTGCTATTGTGAATATTGATGCAATGAATATACGGATGCATGTCTTTTTCTTTCTTTTTTTTTTTTTGTCTTTGTTGTTGTTGTTGTTGTTGCTATTTCTTGTTTCTTGGGCCGCTCCTGTGGCATATGGAGGTTCCCAGGCTAGGGGTCGAATCGGAGCTGCAGCCACTGGCCTACACCAGAGCCACAGCAACGCGGGATCCAAGCTGCGTCTGCAACCTACACCACAGCTCACAGCAACGCCGGATTGTTAACCCACTGAGCAAGGGCAGGGACCGACCCCGCAACCTCATGGTTCCTAGTCGGATTCGTTAACCATTGCGCCACGATGGGAACTCCGGATGCATGTCTTTTTCAATGAAAGTTTTATCCAGGTATATGTCCAAGAATGGGACTGTTGCGTCATATGGTAGTTCTATATTTAGTTTTCTGAGTTACCTACATACTCAAACAGTGATTTTAATAATATAGTTTAACCTCTGAGGAAAAGTCTGAAAATGGAAGTCTCTGTAAATTCAACTCTGCGCCATGCCAGTAATTCACAATTGTAGCAAAAATGAAGAGCCCAAGTAGGCAGCCGTGAGTCATATGAAGTCTGCACTTTGCTGGCTAAAAAAATCCACCCATTTTTCTCTAACTTGAGAAATTATATCAGGATGAGTCAATGACAATGGTTTCCTTTCTGTAAGGATACCTTAGAATTTAGCCTAATATATACAATGAATATATTGTTGGCAGTCTCCATTAGCTTAAGTGTTTTTCATATTCTGATGCTTAGGGTTAAATCTGACAGTGGCTGGAAACTACCCACAGAGTTGTGGTGGTTGGCAGTGGGGGGTTCCCTGCAGGAGTGTGACATGATGAAACTGATACATCGTCTTAAGGGTGTGAAGGATGAACTGGGGGTGAGGCTGGAGCAGAGTGCTCCATAAGAAGGGTGTTTCATGGAGGAGAGAAAGGATGTGGGCTGTCTTGCCTCTTGGTGGTGGGACTCGGGAAGAGGGGCCATCTGAGCAAGAGACGGTGCTAAGTAGTCTTTGGAGGAGGCCAGCAGAAAGCCACATATGGCATCTTAAGAGAGGAATATTTTCCAGCGGCTTCTTGTCTCCTGAGGAAGGTAAAAAGAACAAATTGGGGCAGTAATATGCTCTGTGTGGCAGCAAATAGTTGGGTTACCCTGGGGAGAGACATGAAAAACCTCTTCGAGGACGACAAGCCATTTCCATCTCCCTGGGCTGAGCGAAAGCCCCAGCTGCGTGATTTCTTAGCCAATTATGGGAACTTGCACAGCAAATGTGGTGCATTTAATGCAAGGCCACAAATCTGGGGCAACTTTTCTGCTTTGAAGGTGCTATTTCATCTGTGATTTCCTTTTTACGCTTCTTACTTCCAGGGAGGTACAGCGGTGTCAAGGCAGACTCTGATCTTTCTCTCACATTTCTTCATCCTGCTTCCTGAAAGGCCAGTCAGTGCTGGACAACTTGGAGAGTTTCTATTGAGACTCTGCAGCCAGGGCATGGAGCTGGGCCCCAAAATAGGTGGGGATGGGGAAGGCTATGTGGATGCCCCGCCCTGGAATTCTTGGTGGGCTACTTGTCCCACGAGGAAAAGAGCCTGGCCTGAGGTTTGTGGGTCCCTTTATGTAAAGAGAGGTGGACCATGAAAACCTGGACACCTTGTAAAAAGTCACTGAAAATCTCTAAAAAAGTTTGCTCCAGGGGTCTTCACCATTATTTCACTTCCGATTTTGCCCAGGGACTACTGGGGCCTCTTGCCCTGAACTAGGAGGGTAGTGGTTCCTGCCGCTCCTGCCATGCTCAGTCTACAGCTTTTGTTCTAGTTGTAATTTATCACTTTGTTGACCTCCTGACTATCCAAAGGCCTGACTTCTAATGTCATTGGCCAGCATGAAATTGTTTCCCCCTCCGCCAGCAGGGAGGAAAAAAGCTTTCCTTCATCCTCTTCTCCAAATTCCTTCCTAGTAATCATCATAGCAATAGTGGTAAAAGAATTAAAAGAACCTTCTAAGTTTACATTTATGGAGAATAATAAGGCAGGAAGAATCTGTCTTCATCCCCAGATAACAGTGGGGACAGGGGTGTTACAGGCTAGGCCATCTGTCCTGGGTGGGCATCTCTGAATATAGGCTGAAAAATGCACCCCCCTCAACATGTGTTCACATTCTAATTCCTGGATCCTGTAAATGTTACTTTGTTTGAAAAAAAGAAAAAAAATCCTTTTTTTTTAAATTTTTTTTTTATGGCCATACTCTTGGCATATGGAAGTTCCCAGGGTAAGGGTTGAATTGGAGCTACAGCTGCTGCCCTACACCACAGCCACAGCAATGCTGGATTCAAACAGCATCTGAGACCCATACCACAGCTCGTGGCAATGCTGGGTCCAAGACCCACTGGGTGAGGCCAGGGGTTGAACCCACAACCTCGTGGATACTAGTCGGATTTGTTTCCACTGTGCCACAATGGGAATTCCACGAGTGGTTTTAAATCCAATCACAAGTGTCCTTATAAAAACAGGCAGAAAGAGACTTGGTACACATGAACGGAGGGGGCAATGTGGCCACAGAGACAAAGACTGAAATGATGGGACCACAAGCCCAGAAGTGCTGACAGTCACCAGGGGCTGGGAGCGGCAAGGAACGAATTCTTTACTAGATGAAATGTGACCCCATTTACACTGGATTTCAGCTCAGTGAAGCAGATTTCAGACTTCTGGCCTCTAGAACTCCGAGAGGATACATTTTTATAGTTTTAAGTCACCAAGTTATAATTTATTACAGCAGCTGTAGGAAATGAATACAGTTATAAAGCTGGTTTTTTTTTTTTCTTCCCTCAATTGACTGAAATAAGGGAGCTCTGGGAAGTGGCACACAGACAGTTTGGGAGAGCAGAAGGTACCTCCCAATGTTCAGGTCGTTGTCATTGAATCTGACAGCTAGATGTTGAGGCAACAACCTGAGGTCATCTAATGTCCATCCGTTTTTCTGTCTTTCCCTGTAACAACTGAGTGCCTGTTATGAATCAAGTATTTTGCCAGGGCCAGATTTCTTGCATATAAATACCTTTTTGCATGTAAGTCAAACTTTCTTACCTGATCATGACCTTGAATTTATATCATGTGGATGAGATTCTTGGATAAGAAAATGTAAAAAATACAAGCTGAGAAGGATAGTTGAATTGGTAAGGAGACTGCCAAGCCTTTCCGTTCTGCCCCAATCAACTATCAGTGGCCAAGTTTCCATGGCTATGAAATTGAGTCAAATCAGTTCAAAGCACTGATAAATCTCGAGCTGTGACCAACATCTTGGTAATGGATGATCAGGAAGACAACCTCAGGTAATGGAAACATTCCAGGTCAAAAAAGAGTCAATCTGGGGCATTGGCTCTTTTTTTAAAGAAAATACTTTAATTGAAAACATACAGGCATGTTGGTGCAAACTGATGCAGGCCCTCAAGACAACCTGTGTATGTTCTAAAGGCAAGAGGAGGGAGGGGAGGAAGGGCATGAAGAAGACTTGGGGGGGGGGGCTTTGTGCTACACAAGGGAACGTCCTTTGGATGGCTCAGAACATCTTCTGCCTAGCATCAGGAGCCAGCAAAAGCTCTCATTAGGTTTTCTTCACCAAGTTCAGGGGCTCATTCGGAAGCAAGGAAGTATGGCAGCCAAGGAGATGCATCTGCCAACACCCCACAGCCACCTGGTTTTTTTGCAGATTTGTTTGGAAATAGTTTGGAATGGATATCATTTGAAATGGCTAGTGAGTTTAACTCTGAGTCTGAATTTTCCCACCTGCAGAGTGAAGGATTGCATTAGAGAATTAATTCTGCAGTACTAGAAGATTTAAAATGTCAGATCTAAAATGGACATTAGAGGTCAGCTTGTCCATTCCAGCTGTTTTATAGATTCAAAGAGAGAGTCTCTTCAGATCATAGAAACGACTTGTCCAAAGGCACACAGCAAAGTGCTGGAGAAGCTAGGATTGGAATCTAGAACCTGGGGCTTCTGGACCAGGTTCACCAGTACCTTACGGATTTTTGAAGCTACTAATTTATGGATGGATTTCAGAATTTCTATAAACCTCCTGAATTTATATGTCAAAAATTTCTGAATGTCTATACATTTTTTTTTAAAAGAAAGTATATCTTAAACGTGACATCCAGAAATGGCTAGGGACTTTTCAAAAAGCCATCCATGAATTAATTCATCAAAGACTTGTGTCTCTGCTGCTTCTCAGGCCCTTGGAACAGAGCAGGCAGAAGTCCCTGCTTTCAAGGAGTGTGTATTTTATGTGTTTACCAAGTAAGATATATTGTATATCAGGTGGTGATAGGTGTATGGAGAAAAATAAAGCAGGCGCAGGGGGCCCAGGGGACTGCTTCTACTTTCCTTGAATCAGAATTAAATTTTCCCCACAAGTGCCAAGACTCCTTGTTCCAGAGATCAGGAGCATAGCACAATGAAGGGACAATGTATGCTGTGCTATGGCCGTTTGACAAGGGGGCAGCTAGTGGCAGAGGAGGCATCGTCAAATAGCCCTTGATCCTGCTGGTCATGTTCAGCGAGGCCTGTGCCAGGAAAGTGAGGAATTCATTGTCCTGAGCCTCCTGGGGCTTGCTGCTGGGCCATCGGCACTTACAGGGGGCCCCATGCTGTCGCCTGCCTGAGATAGTGCTGGTTTCTGTGTCAGCATTATTTATGACCTGCTGCATCACTGCATCCAGGCGGGGAGGAGGGGAGACAGGGCAGGCAGAAGGGAGGCAGTAAGAGTGGCTGATGGAGTTTCTGTGTTTGGGGATAAATAAAGGATAACCTTTCAGTGGTCTGTACTGCTGCTTTTTGAAAGCCGTGGAGCTTGATTTGCTCTTGACATGGTTCTTAAAAACATGGCAAGTATGATTGATCCCCCTGTAAAGGTTTATCATCCAACACATGAAAAGGGTGTGGGTCATACAGCAGGTTAGAAGCAGGGCCAAGGATGAAAACCCAGATCTTCTGGTCTCTTTGCAAGAGCCTTTCCTCCTCCATCCACATCCGTGATTTCACCCCTGTCTCCTTTCTTTCTCTGATGTTCCATCTTCAGTCCAGCAGCAAATCCTGCTCCTTGGAAATCTGTCTAGACTCTGACTGCCCTGGACTAGCCTGTTATGTCTTGTATGGACTCTTGCTGTAAACTGAGAACTGGTCTCCCTATATAACTTCTCCCTGAGACCCCAGCTCTCTGTCCATCCTTTACTCAGCAGCCCAATAGCCAACAGTGCAGTGACTCTTTTAAATACAAGTCAAGTTGTTTTCTGCCTAGCCCTCCAGTAACTTTCCATCTCTCAGAATAAGAGCCAGAGTTCCCCCTGTGGCCCAAATTGCCCTCGGTTATCTCACCTCTTGCTCCTATTTAGTACCTAGTTTCCCCCTCTCCTCTCTTTTGCTCCCTCTGCTTCAGCCACACTGGCTTTGCCATCCCCTGAACTGGACAAATATGTTGCCATTTCGGAGCCTCTGTGCTGGAGCTTCCTTCGACCTGGGAGTCCTGCTGCCATGTGTTTCCACCACCGCCTTTATTTATTCATGTCTCTGCTCAGAGACTTGTCAGACCCGTTAGCATAAAACAGCAGCTTGGGTGTTCCCCTGTGGCACCGTGGAAACGAATCCAACTAGTATCCATAAGGATGCAGGTTGGCTCCCTGGCCTTGCTCAGTGGGTCAGGGATCCAGCATTGCTGTGAGCTGTGGTGTAGGTCACAGAGGTGGCTCGGATCTGGTGTTGCTGTGGCTGTGGTATAGGCCAGCAGCTCTAGCTCCGATTTGACCCCTAGCCTGGGAATTTCCATTTGTAGCAGGTGCAGCCCTAAAAAGCAAAACAAACCAACAAACAAAAAAGCAAGAAAAGCAGCAGCTCTTGTCGTTCCCTAACCCCTGATATTGCTTTGTTTCTCTTCACAGCATTTATCAGTACCTGATGATGTATGACCATTGTTCATTTAGTTATCATCTCTCCCACTAGAATGTAGCCCCCAGGAGGACCATGCCTTTACCTCAACCACTATTCTAGTTCCAGTGACCTATAGAGCATCAGGCACATGGTAGGTACATTTATTTGTTAAAAGAATGAAAAAAAATCCCTCTAACCAAGAGCAGTTATTGAGGATGTTTAATGATGATAATGAGGATGTAAGAGGCTGTATTAGTTCTGCTCTGGTTGCCATAAAAGAATACCAGAGGAGCATATCTGCTGCGGCACAGTGGGTTAAGAATCTGAATGCAGAGACTTGGATCACTCTGGAGGTGCAGGTTCATCTCTGGCCTGGTACAGAGGGTTAATGGATCTGGAATTGCTGCAGCTGTGGTGTGGGTCACAGCTGAGGTTCGGATTCACTCCCTTGTCCAGGAACTGCCATATGCTGAGGGAGCAGCCATAAAAAAAAAAAAAAAAAAGAATACCAGAGACTGGATTTCTTACACAACAGAAATTTATTTTTCACAGTTCTGCAGGCTGGAAATCCAATATCAAGGTACCAGCATGCCTGGGTTTTGGTGAGACCGTCTCCTTTTGGCTTAGTAAGAACACCTTCTTGCTGTATTCTAACGGGGCCTTTTCTCTGTGTGCATACATGAAGAGCTCTCTGGTGTTTCTTTGCTCTTAGAGGTACACCAGTCTTATCAGATTAGGACTGCACCCTTATGACCTCATTTAACCTTAATTACTTTGTTGTTGTTGTTGCAGCATTCGGAATTTCCCAGGCTAGGGATTGAATCAGAGCTATAGCTGCTGGCTTATGCCACAGCCACAGCAATGTGGGATCCAAGCTCTGTTTGCAACCTACAGCGCAGCTCACAACAAAGTCAGATCCTTAACTCACCGAGAAGACCAGGGATCAAACCCGTGTCCTCATGGATACTAGTTGGGTTCGTTAACCAGTGAGCCATGACAGGAACTCCAAGAAGCTATGTCTTATACCTTGATGAGTCATAATAAGTTACAAGTGGTCCACTAACCATGAACCCATGTGCTCATGGGTCCTAGTCAGCGTCATTACTGGTGAGCCAAGACGGGAAATCCATTAATTACCTTCCTAAAAGCCCTCTCTCCAAAGATACATATTAGGGTTTAGGGTTTCGACGTATGATTTTTTTTTTTTTTTTTTTTTGGCAGGGAGACACACTTCAGTCCATAACAGAGGCTAACATTTGTTCATCAGTATGTTCCATGAATTGTACAAAACATGTTTTCTCATCGAATTATTTGCCCTCTTTTACAGACATACTGAGGTTAGCTTAGAGGTTATTTAATTTGCTCAGGCACAAAGCTACTAAGTGGAGAAGTTGAAACTTGAACCAAGGCCTAATTCTAAAGCCTGGTGTTTTATTTGTTTATAGTCAAGCACCTTCTATTACACTCAGAAGACACGGGAATAGATTCCTTGTGGGTTTTTTTTTTTTTTGGTCGTTTTGCAGCAAATGAAAGTTCCAAGACTAGGGGTTGAATCAGAGCTGTAGCCGCTGGCCTACACCACAGCCACAGCAATGCCAGATCTGAGCCACATCTGCGACCTACACCACAGCTCATGGCAACCCCAGATCCTTAGCCCACTGAGTGAGACAGCAGTCAAACCTGAGTCCTTATGGATGTGAGTCAGGTTCATTTCCGCTGAGCCATGATGGGAACTCCCCTTGTGTTTTTAAGCTTTTCCATCAGGTTCTTTTATTTTCTTTGCCTGAGTAGAATATTTTCTTATTTTCAGAAACATATTAGGGATTTGATTATTTTCATTCAACCTCTATTCATGGAGAACTATTGTTTTAGGAAAGTATATGGATTGCAATGAGGCATAGAAAAAGTATAATATTTAGGATAAACTAGACAGTACCGAAGTAACAGAGACAAACTATCATTGCCTTAAATTACAATTTATTTCTCATTTATGCTCCACGTCCAACATGAGTTGTGGCAAACTCTGCTCCACACTGTCACTCAGGGCTCCAGACTCTGGGGATTCTGCCATCTTTTACTTGTACCATCTGGAGCACATGGTCTCTGCGGTCACTGTGGAAGAAGACAGAAGACAGAGACCAATGAATTTACCTGCCAAATAGATATAACATCAAGAGATAGAGCTGTCCCGTAACTTCAGAAAGTTCCCTGATGTGGTCCTCTGTTCACTTGCCCACTACTGCACTTTTTCTCTCTCTCTCCAACAGAGCCAACCTCTTTCTTTCTCTTTCTTTCTTTCTTTCTTTCTTTCTTTCTTTCTTTCTTTCTTTCTTTCTTTCTTTCTTCTTTCGTCTTCTTCTTTCTTGTCCTTCTTTCCTTCTTGTCCTTCTTCCTTCTTTCCTCTTTTCCTTCTTTCCTTCTTTCCTTCTTTCCTTCCTTCCTTCCTTCCTTCCTTCCTTCCTTCCTTCCTTCCTTCTTTCCTTCCTTCCTTCCTTCCTTTCTTCCTTCCGGCAGGCACATTGCTGGGCCAGGGATCAAACCTGTGCCATAGCAGCAACCTGAGTTGGATCCTTAACCTGCTGGGCCATGAGGGAACTCCAGAGATAATTACTTTGTAATTTTTATCACTATAGTTTAGTTTTACCTATTCTAGAATTTCTGTAACTAAAAATTCAAGTTTTCCTGGCATATTTTGCTTAGCATAATGGTTTTGAGATTCATCATTGTATGACCATCAGCAATATGTTTTAATTGCTCCTGTTTAGCATGAAATAATCTCAGCCAGATGACCGTACGTTCATCTCTAGCGATCCCTGAACTATGATATTAACTCTTGGCCAAAGCTAGAGAATGTAATAACTAGAGATAGACAATGCTTTACAACCATGTGCATGCATGCGAGTAGTTCTGTGGCAGGATATACCATCCTGCCATCTTTGCTTACAATTGGATTTAAGCTTTGCACCTGATTTTGGTGGAGCCTGGGGAGGGTTGACAGTAGAGGTTGGACATACAGCCGTCATGTGCCTACCTGACCAGTTCACATTAAGAGACCCCCTACCCCAAGCAGACCTTTGGCTTCCTGGTTTTGAGATTTTTTTTTCTTGCATACCCATGGTGGTTTGAGAACTGGAGACAGTGCAGGTCCTGGGCAGCCCAACACAATAACAGAAGGTTAAAGAAGTCTGTACCTGAGACCTCCTGTTATTACTGTCTTATATCTTTTGCAAATACCAAGGTTTTTTTCCTGAGGATACACTCTTTGACTTTTGTGCATCTTTTTAGCAATCAAACCACTTAAAGTAATTAACATGTTATTAACAGAGCTGAACAGCATTCCATTTCATGAACATATTATAATTTGTTTATCCACTCACTTATTTCAACATTCCAGTTTTAGTTTAAACTAAAAAAATACTATTATGGAAATTTTTGTACAAGTCATTTTTTTTCAATGAGTTTTATGTTTTATGAGTTTTATGTTCAGTGAGTTTTATGTTTATAGTTCTACAACCATTATCACCTCATTTTAGAACATTTCCATTCTAAACCCCCAGTCCCTCCCTTCCCCTTCCCAACCTGTCTCCTTGGGTAACCATTAGTTTTTCAAAGTCTGTGAGTCTGCTTCTGGTCTGCAAATAAGTTCATTGTGTCCTTTTATTAGATTCCTCCTATAAGTGATAGCATAAGATTTGTCCCACTGTCTAACTTTACTTAGCATGATAATTTCTAGGTCCATTCATGTTGCTGCAAATGCTATTATTTCATTCCTTTTTGTGGCTGAGTAATAGTCCATTGTGTGTGTGTACCACATCTTTATCCACTTCTCTGTTGATGCACATTTAGATTGCTTCCATGTCTTGGCTATTGTATACAGTGCTGCAGTGAACATTGGGGTACATGTGTCGTTCAAGTCATGTTTTTTTCTGGATAGATGCCCAGGAGTGGGATTGTACAAGTCATTTTGAGGACATGTTTGGTTTTTTTTTTTTTTTTTTTTTCATTTTTGGCTGCACCTGCAGCATGTAGAAGTTCCTGGGCCAGGGATTGAACCCAAGCCACAGCTCTGACCTGAGCTGCTGCGGCGACATTTCTGCATCTTTAACCCACAGAGCCACAAGAGAACTCCTGAGGATATGTGTTTATTTCTCTTGGGAAAACACCTTTAATCTATATTTTCTATTGTTTCATAATAAGCACAAATTTAGTGGTTTAAAACAACACATACTTATTATCACAGTTTCTGTGGATCTAAAATCCAGGTACTACTTAACAAGGTCCTCCTCTACTTTGAAGTCTCTTACAAAGCTGCAGTCTAGGTGTCAGCTAGGGCTGGGATTTCATCTGAAGGCTTAACTGAAAAATGATCAACTTCCAAGCTCATGTGGCAGTTTGAGATTCAGTTCCTTGTGGGCTGTTGAATTGAGGGCTTCAGTTCTTCAGATTGTTAGTGGGAGGCTGCCCTCAGTTCCTTGCCATGTGTGCCTCTGCAAGATGCTGGTGTGATAATATGTAAACATGTTAGCCGAGAAGGCAACAGAGCAAGGTGGACGTGACAATCTTTTGTGATCTAATAATGGAAGCCACATCCCTTCAGTGTTGCTGTATTCGACTGGTTAGAAGCAAGTTACAGGGAATTTTACAGGCTATGAATAGCAGGAGATAGAGATTATGGGGACCGTCTTAAAGGAAGAACTGAGTTTCTGGGTCACAGAAGAGGCACATAAATAAATAACTGTATACACAGTGCTAAACTATTTGCTAAAGCAATTGTAGCATTTGATATTCCCACCAGCAATGTATGAGAGTTCCAGTTGCTTCACATCCTTTTCAACACTTGGTGGTATCAGACAGTATCTTTTTAGTCTGTCTGTTGGGTATGAGATGGTATGCCCTTAGGGATTTCATTTACATATCTCTTAAGGCTAATCACATGGAATATCTTTTAATTCGCCCATTGCCTTTTGTATGCCTACTCTGTGAAATGCTCATGTTTGGTTTTTTTTTTGGGGGGGGGTTCTTTGTATTATCAATTTGTAAGTGTTCTTTCTACATTTTAAATTTAAGTCCTATTTCAAATAATCGTATGGCAAATATTGTCTCCTAATCTGTAGACTGCATTTTAATTTTCTTAATAATGTCTTTCACGTTTTTGATGTTCATAATGTTGATATATGAACAATTTTTGTATTATAAAGTTTTTAATGTTGCAAAATTCAGTACACCATTTTTTAATGATTAGGGCCTTATCTATCCCAAGATCATGAAAATATTCTTCTGGGAAATTTGTAGTTTAATTTTATGCTTTTATGTTGAGTTGATTTTTAAGTATGGTATAATGAAAGGAATATAGGTTCATTTTTTTTCTCTATGAATATCTCATTATTTCAGCACCACTTTTTGAAAAGTCTATTTCCCCCACTGAATTACTTTTACACCTTTGTCAAAGATCAATTGGCCAAATATGTTTAGGTCTGTTCTGGAACTCTCTGTTCCATACCATTTTTTGATGCTTTTTTTTATCTTTTATTTATTTATTTTTTTTATTCCACGCACTGATTACACATTGTCTTCATTTCATTAGTTTTCATAGTAAGGTTTCAAATCAGAAAGGACAAGTCCTACAGTTTTTTTTTCTTTATCTTTCTGGATTATTTTGGCTAATTTTAGTTCTTTACATTTGAATAGAGAATTTCAGAATTGGCTTGTCATTTTTTTTTTTTAAAGCCTATTGCAATTGCACTGAATCTATAGAGATTCATTTAAGGGAAACTAACTCTTTAACATTCTTATATTACAAACCATGAACATGATATAACTAGCTTTTATTTATTTTTTTAAGCAATGTTTTGTACTTTTCAGTGTACGGGTATTCATTCTTTCAGTTAAATTTATAGTCGTCCCTTGATATCCAGTATCAGGTAGTAGGGAGTTGATTCTAGGGCTCCTGCACATACTAAAATCTGGGGATGCTCAGAGTTCCCCATTATGGCTCAGTGGGTTACAAACCCAACTAGTGTCCACAGGATGTGGGTTTGATCCCTGTCCTCACTCAGTGGGTTAAGGATCTGGTGTTGCTGTGAGCTGTGGTGTAAGTCACACATGTGGCTTGAATCCTCAGTTGCAGAGGCTGTCACATAAGCTGGCAGCTGCAGCTCCAATTTGACCCCTATCCTAGGAACTTCCACATGCCATGGGTGGAGCCCTAAAAAAAAAATCTGGGGGTGCTCAAGTCCCTTATTCTTAGAAAAGTTCACAGTGCAATTCACTCTTCCTATTCATGAGTTCTGCCTCCACAGGTTCAACCAACTGGACTGAATTCTGTAGTTGGCTGAATCTCAGAATATGGAAACTGCAGATGGGGGGGTTGAATGTATTTTAGTTTTTTGATGCTGTTCTTTGTTGTTTTTGGTGGAAAGGAAAGTTTGCTTTATTTTGGAGGCTGGTGAATGGACCAGTGAAGAGAGAGTGGAGGGTGGACTCATGTCCAAAGGCTTAGTCCCCTCACCAACAATTAGTGTGCAAGAGCTTTTATGGGAGGAGGGAGGGGGATACATGCATGGTCAGCTCTGACAATCATCTTAAAATTGTTCATGTGTCATCTTGATTATTATTATCTAACGTAGAGTTGATTTACAATGTTTCATCAAGTTCTGTTGTATAACAAAGTGACCCAATCACGTACATTTCCCTATGCAGTACAGTAGAATCCCATTGCCCATCCACTCCAGATATAACAGTTTGCATCCCCAGAAACCCTCAAAATGCCTGTCCTTTCTTCCCACCCAGGAACCCCAAGTCTGCTCTTCTTAGATTTTATTCTAAATGGTATTACTTTATTTTTAAGTTTTTTAAACTATTGTGTAGAAGTATAATTGATTTTTTTTTCATATCATCTTTCCATTCTTGGACTTTGATAAGTGCATTTATCAGTTCTAATATGTTTTTTTTTGATTTCTTGATAGTCTCTAAGTAAAATATCATACTGTTTGTGATAAGGACAGATGACTTCTTCTCATCCAAATTTTATGCTTTTTATATTTTGTTTTCTGTCTTATTGCCACGACTAGCCACTCTAGCACAATGTTGAATAGAAGTGGTGAGAACAGACATCTTTTCCTTTTTCTCAGTTTTAGATTCAAAGCGCTTGGTGTTTCACCATTAAATATAAGGTTAACTGTATTTTTTGTTTGTTTCTTGGAAGATGCCCTCCATTAGATTGTGCAAGTATTCTCTTGCTGGTTTGTGAAGGGTTTTTATCCTTAATTGGTATTAAATTCTGTCACATGCTATTTCTGTGTACACTGAGAATATACATTTGTTTTTAATTTTTAATGTAAATTTGATGAATATCATATATTGATTAATTTTTAAATGTTGAACCAACTCTCTATTTCTAGGACAAACCTCATTTGGTAATGACATATTACCTTTTGTAGATATTTTGGACTCAGTCGCTAATATTTTTATTGAGGATTTTTGTATCCGAATTCATGAGGGATACTGATTTGTAATTTTCTCATAGTGTTCTTGTCAGGTTTAGGTACCAAAGTTACTGTGGTCTCATAAGATTAGTTGGAAAGCATTGTCTTCTCTTTTATTTGAATAAAGAGTTGTTGTATTATTCCTATTATTTCTTTTTTGTGTGTTCAGTTAATCTATCTGGATGCACATTTTCTTTGGGGAATGATATTTAATCATGAATTCACCCCCTTTAATAGGTGTAGGCTTCTGTTGCTTTTCGATTTCTTCTTCTGTTAGGCTTGAAAAGTTTTATTTTTTAAGGAATTTTTCATCTTAAGTAAGTGGTCAAATTGATTAGCACAAAGTTTTCCATTACAGTCTCTTTTTACTGATTTAGTGTCTACAGTTTTTTTCCATACCAAGCAGGTGGTTTGTGTTTTCATGCTTCCCCATAGCTCTTCTAGTTAGGTGTTTGCCAGTTTCGCTTATCTTTTCAGGAAAACAGCTTTTGGCTTTGTTAATTTTCTTTTTTCCAACTTTTAAAAAATTTTGTTGATTTCTGTTCTTACCTCTCTTATTTTAATCTATTTACTTTGTATTTGCTGTTTTTTAAGGTGGAAAACTTATTCCTGGTCATTGATTTTAGAATTTTCTTCCTTTCTTATATAAGCACTTAAAAAACTTCAAATCTTGGAAACGGGAACATTGTGGCTCAGTGGGTTATGAACCCACCTAGTATTTAGGATGATGCAGTTTGACCCCTGGTCTTGTTCATTGGGTTAAGGATCTGGCGTCGCTGTGAGCTATGGTGTAGGTTGCTGTCACAGCTCGGACCCTATGTTGCTGTCACTCTGGCTGTGATGTAGGCCAGTAGCTGCAGCTTTGATTCAAACCTTAGCCTGGGAACTTCCATATGCCACAGGTGCGATCCTAAAAAGTGAAAACAAACAAAGAAAACAAAAACAAAACCAAAAAACAAACAAAAAAAACTACAAATCTTTTTTTAAGTTGCACCTCACACATTTTGATATGTTATATTTTCATTTTCTTTCACTTCAGAATATTTACAATTATTTTTGTGATTTTTATCTTTGAGCCATGAGTAATTTAGAAGGGGGGTATTTAATTTCCAAATATTTGGTAATTCTCTAGATAACACATAGCTAATGGCTTATAAATTCCACTGTAGTAAGAGAATATACTTTGCATAATTTTAATCCTTTGATTATTTGTTTACTTGTGATAGCACCCTCAATATCATCTATTTTCGTGATTATTCCATGTGCATATGAAAAATATGTGTTTTTCAGTGTTGGATTAGTGTTCTATAAATATCAATTAGTTTAAATTGATTGTGTTGTTTAAATTTACTCAGTACATGCTCACTAATATTTTGGCTTATCTGTTCTATTAATTTCTGAGAGTGAGGTGTTAATATTTACTACCATGCTTGTAGATTTGTTTAATTCCTTTTATTACTTTCAATTTTTGTTTCACAGATATTGAATGTTTATTACTAGGTGGATACACATTTAATTGTTAAGGATTCTTGATGAATGGCCCTTTTGTCTCTATGAAATATACATGTTTATCTTTGTTAATACTCCCTGTCATAAGATCTGTATGATATTGATACAACCCATGTATTTTCTTATGCTTACCCTCTACCTGATACATTTTCTTTTCTTTTCACCTGTTTGTATCTTGTGTATTTTTGGAATGAGTGTAATTGGTTCTTGATTTTTATCCAGTCTGATAATTTCTATCATTTAATTGGTGTACTGAGTCTGCATACATTTGATGTAATTGTTAGTATGTAAGGATTTTAATCTTTCGTTTTGCTATTTCTTGTCTACTTTATCCTTTGTGCATTGGTTTTCCTTTCTCATCTTCTTTGGTTTGGTTTTCCTTTTAGGGCCTTGCTTGTAGCATATGGAAGTTCTCAGGTAGGAGTCGAGTTGGAAATGCAGCTGCAGGCCTATTCTGTAGCCACAGCAACACGGGATCAAAACTACATCTGCAACCTACACCACAGCTCATGGCAATGCCAGATCATTAATCCATTGAGTGAGGCTAAGGATTGAATCAGAATCCTCATGGATACTGGTAGGGTTCATAACCCTCTGAGCCATCATAGGAACACCCTGTGTTGAATATTTTATCTAAGTTACTTTATTATATCTTCTCTCTCTCTTTTTTAAATGTTCAGTATTTTCTAAAAAGACCACAATATTTCCTTAATTTATTACTGTGCAGTTGAATTGGAATTATATCACTTTGCATTCAAAGTAAGGACTTTATAATACAATAACTTATATTTACATTTCTTCCCATCTTTTGTTTTACTTTTGTGATATATTTGCTCATACATATGCTATAGTCTTCATGATGCATTGTTATTATTCCTCATTTACAGTAAAAGAATTTTACATCCTTTAAGAAGAGAAAAATAATCTTTTAAAATTATATATTTGCCACTTCCAGTCCTCTTTGTTCTTCTCTATAGATCAATATTTTCATCTGGTATCATTTACCTTCCGCCTGAAGAACTTCCTTCTGCATTTCTTTCAGTGTGAGTGTAATTGTTTCAGATTTTCTCTGTCTTCATTTGTCAGGAAATGTATATTTAGTTCTCATTTTTGAAAGAGGTGTGTGTGTGTGTGTGTGTGCGCGCGCGCGTGTGTGTGAGAGATATGGAATAGTGAGTTGACAGCCTTACTTAGCAGAGCTTTAAAGATGTCTTTCCAATATATTCTGGTCTTCGTATTTCTGAGAGCTTAGCTATCATTTGTGTCATTACTCTCTTGTATGTTATGTGTCCATTTACTCTGACTATTCAAGACTATTTCTTTCTTTGGTTTTCAGGCATTTTTTAATGATAGATATAGCAAAAAAAAATCCTTTTTGGGTTTTGCTGAGACTCCTGAATATGCAGGGTGCTGTTTAGATTAAGTTTGGGAAGATTTCAGCTGTTATTTAAACAATTTTTTCTACCCTAATGTATCTCTTTTCTTCTAAGATTCTGATGGCACCATTTGACATTGTCCCAAAGATGATCAAATATCCTGAAATTTTCTTTCAATGTAGTTTCTCTCTTTGCTTTAGATTGGGTAATTTCTACTGACCTTATTTCAACTTTACTGATCTTTTCTACTGTATTGCCTAATCTGCTATTAATCTCATCTGAATTCATTTTTAGTTCTGATACTACATTTTACACTTGTAAGCTATCCATTTGTTTCTTTTCTTAGAATTTATATAACACTCTTGTAATCCCCCAGTCCTTTGTTTATATTTATCATGGTTATTTAAAAACAATGCTTTAACTGCTAATTTTATTATCTATATCTGTAATGATTAATTTTATGTGTCAACTTGACTAGGTTATGAAGTGTCAAGATATTTGATCAAATCTTATCCTGGGTGTTTCTTTGAGGGTTCTTGTGGGTGAGATTAACCTTTTGGCTGGCAGATAGAGTGAAGCAGATTGCTCTCCCTTGTGGGTGAGCCTCATGTGATCAGCTGAAGGCCTGAACAGAGAAAAAAAGGTTGACTCTGTCCCCAACAGGAGAGAATTCCTCCTATTTAATGGCCTTCGAACTGGAACATCAGGTTCTTTCTTGCCTTCAGACTGAAACTGAAACTTGGTTCTTTCTGGGTCTCAAGCCTGTTGTCCTTTGGACTGAAGCTAAACTATTGTCTCTCTTGGTCTCTAGCTTGCTGGCTCACCTTGCAGATTTTGGGATTGGTAGCTTCCACCATTGTGTCAGCCAATTCCTTATAATAATCTTTTTATACATCTAATCTATTTAATTTATCATTATATCATGTAATATATATAAATGTAATAAATCTCTATATAGGATATAAATACATCCTATGCTTCTGTTTCGCTGGAAAACTCAGACTAATACAATGTAATTTGTGTATTTCTTTCTACTGACTAATTTTCCTCTTGACAACATGTCACTTTTTCTAGTTTCTTCACATAAATAATAATTTTACTATTGCATCTTGTGTATTTTGGATCCTATGTTTTAGAGACTCTGTATTCTGTTACCTTCCCCTGAAGAGAGTTGAATTTTATTTTTGCTGAGAGTTAAATTACTGGTGAAGCACCTTGACCTTTTTTTTTTTTTGTCTTTTTGTCTTTTTGCCATTTCTAGGGCCGCTCCTGAGGCATATGGAGGTTCCTAGGCTTGGAGTTGAATTGGAGCTGTAGCCACCAGCCTACACCAGAGCCACAGCAATGCAGGATCCGAGCCGCGTCTGCAGCCTACACACAGCTCAGGGAAATGCCAGATCCCTAACCCACTGAGCAAGGCCAGGAATCGAACCCACAACCTCATGGTTCCTAGTCAGGTTCGTTAACCACTGAGCCACGACGGGAACTCCACCTTGACCTTTTCAAGGCTTGATTTTATGCTTTGTTTGGGGGATCTGTTCTGGGTTTATACTTAGTCCTGGGATGAATCCCTTAGGGTTGGGAAGTAGTCTTTCCTCCTAAGGCATGGTCTTTCTGGAGTTCAGTGAAAAATTTGAAATGTTTACCATGGCCCTATAACTTGGTAGGTTTGAATTCCTATCATTGTGTCTCTTGTCATGGGCTGCTGCTACTAATACTTCTGTTGAGATTTTTCACCCTTCCAGTTGCTCTTTTCTTTTTTAGCTTCTTAGAGTCTCATGCCATGAATACATAGTTCATAGTTCATATACATAGGGATCAGCCAAGAATTTGAGGAGTTTATATTTAGATTTTGAGAGTTCATTCCTTTCTGGCTTCCTCCATTTCTTTGATTTCCTCCTCAGTATCTAGACACTCTGTCAACTTTAAACTCTTTCCTCCTACACTTCAGGCCAGTAAAACAGGAGGTTTCTGCTTGAACCCATCCTCCAAAAATCTTAGCACATGGACCAGAGAATTTCTCAGCGTAAAGTACAAGTAATTGTGAATCTCAACAATGGAGTATCCATCCCTTCTTTCAAATTTGAATGTCCTTCAGTTTCTGCTTGCTTTTACTTGATCTCTGGAGCCTTCAACCTATTGTTTAAAAATATTTGCCACAGTTTATAATTGTTGCAGCTGGAGTTTAGTCTCTGACACTATCGGAAGGTAGAAGTCCTTGGACATTGTTTTTCTTTGTATAATGCATTATGGATATAATCACATTATAGAAAGTGTCATAATGTGGGAAGTAATAACAAAATCATGTATTATTTTATGTGATAGTACAAAGTGGGGAAAGAATTAGCTCATCCTTGGGATAAATTAGGCTTTTCAGAGAAGATGATATTTGAACCAGGTCTTGATGAATGTACAAGTACTCACCTATACATTCAGGAAGTTGAAACAAGGAAAAGTAGAGAAAATGTGTCAGTGGCATGACAAATGTGTGGCAAGTAAGCCCTTGTTGCATAGGGTGGAGGTTTGTTGAGGGCATTTAAAAGACCCATCTAACCCCTCTTTGTAAATGGGAAAGTTGAGCTTTAAAGAATGGTTACCCAGCTAATTAAGAGAAAAAATGAAAGAATTCAAATCCTTGTCATCAGACTTGCAGCCAAGACTTTTGATCTCATCTTGTTGTAGCATGTGTTGGACTATATATAGGACTTGGGCCAGGTATCTGATCCTTTTGTATCTGGACTCATTCTACATACACAGCTAACATCATCTCAGCTGGTAAAGTGTTAGCATCATCTTACTCTCTTGGTGCTCATGCCTGTGTGCTAACCTTTGCTTCAGCTGTGTCTCTTATCTAGATGTTCCTTAATACCAAAGGAACATCTGCTCTGGGCCATGCATTGTTCTAGGCAATGAGAGTACAAATTTGAAATTAATATAGTTTCCATCCTGAAAAGGTGTGGTGGGAAAGGAAGAAGAATGACCAAGTAACTATTACCTAGTATGATAAGAACTTAGAGCAGGAAAATACCAAGGGTAGTTGGAGCCCAGCAGAAGGGGATCCAATCCATTTTAGTTAGGATGTATGTATTTCAGAAAACTTGCTGCAGGAAGTGATGTGCAGATTCAGATCCAAAGGAGCCAGGTGATAGGAGGGAGGGGGAAGGTAGATGAAAGAGAGAGTGAATAGGATTTATTTGGGGAACAAAAGGATAATTCAATATGGATGAAACTTAGCCATGGTGGATCTAGTAAAAGACAGCTTTGGAGGAGATGAGCATGACCCAGCTCAGCCAAGGCCTTATAAGTAGCATTAAGATGTTTGGTCCTTAATTCTTGTGGGTAAGTATTGAAATTTTAAACAGAATACTGACTCAAATGTTTGGTTCCTAACTCTGATGTTGTTTAGAGAGTGGATTGAGGGGAGAAAAAAATAGCATCTGGACGGCCTGTGAAGAGGCTACTCTGTTGGTTTAGGGATAATATGATGGTCTGGATTAGATGGCAGTTGTGGAGGAAGAAGTGACATAACTGAGGTGTATTTGGGAGGAAAAGTCTGAAAGATTTGCAAAAGAATTAGAGGTAGATGTTTAACAAAAAAAGAGAATGGCTCCCAGGTTAATGGCTTGAGAATATGAGTAGCTGGTAGTTCCACTTAATGAGATGGGAAAGACTTGGGAGTTGCTGGATGGTGATTTGACATGGGCTCACGAGTGCTGCTACTATGGGCTGGTTGTGTGCGAGGTGTCCATGAATAAGACATAAAGCAGCCCTGTCAATTTGACATCAAATCAGGAATTAAAGCTCACAGCTGGCAGTAGAGTTTGAATGTTTTCATCTTCTAGTGGTGCTTAAAGTCAGGATTGTTTGAGATCACCCTGGGAGAGAGTACATGGATAAAAGAGGATTCATCACACTGAGAGCGTAGGTAGAGAAGGAAGGTCATCAGAGAGAAGAGAAGAAAATATACTCTCCCTGAGTATTATAAATACGTGCAGATGAATATTATAAAGGCCCTGAGAAGAGCTGTAGGGAAACATTTTATTTGTCTAAACCAGCTTTTTGTCAAAGCTTATTTCTTTTTATGGTTGCATAGGGAAATATAGAAGTTTCTGGGCCAAGGGTTGAATCTGATCCATAGCTGCCACAATGCCAGATCCTTTAACCCACTGCCCTGGACCAGGGATCAAACCTACACCTCTGCAGTGACCCGAGTGACTGCAGTTGGATTCTTAATCCACTGCATCACAGCAGGAACTCCAAAGCTTATTTCTTCATGAAACTAATTTTAGCAAGAACTCCTAGTTGCTTCTCCCTGAAAATGCACCTATAGGTAGCAATAGTTCTTAGAACCCAGCTAGTATGGATGGTGATGTTTTATCTACATGGGGCAGGTGAGAAACACCCCTCAAAGCCAGCTGAGAAAGAGCTTTCAAAATGAAAAAAAATGCATCAATATTTGTGCAAGCCAGAATAAATGGAGAGAGCCTTGTGGTTGACGGAGTCTAGTTTATTTAAGTAGAGGTCTCTGACCATCAGAACATGATATTTTGGTATTCTTAGAATGTACTCTGGGAAATCTACAGTTGCCTGGGGTAAAGTTTTAAATTTTTATGTATATTACTTTTTCTTTATTTTTTCTTGAAGGCACTTTTTGATTTTTAGGGTTGCACTGCAACATATAGAAGTTCCTAGGCTAGGAGCTACAGCTGCCTGCCTACACCACAGCCACAGCAACACAGCAACACAGGATCTGAGCTGAATCTGTGACCTACACCACAGCTCACAGCAATGCCAGATCCTTAACCTGCCGAGAGAGGCCAGGGATCGAACCTGAAACCTCATGGTTACTAGTTGGATTTGTTTCCACTGCACCATGATGGGAACTCTCTCTTGAAGACACTTTTAACAGATACAGTAATTGTTGACATACCATTTTTTTTGCTAGATCCTATGCTTTGAGCAGATCAGTGTTAGAATCAGATTCTATCATGACCCCCATGTCACGGATGAGCCATTTGATGCTTAAAATGGTTGTATAACATGCACAAGTGGAGGAATTTGGATTCAAACACTAGTCATATGGCTCCAAGCCCACATTGGGAAATACTCTACTGTAATGACCAGTGGGCACCATACCAGGCAAGCTTTTGCTCTGCTGACCTGGCTCTTCTCTTCTCTTCTTGATTTGACTCTTGAGGGGAGGACCTTGAAACCCCAGAAGGTATCAGTCTCATTTTCCTCTCAGGGCACTCCCAGAGCCTTGCCATTCCCTCTTACAGACAGCTGCTTGAAAGGCATTTTCCAAAAGCGTCTGATGTGCTAACTTTGTAATAGTCCCTTGAGGCAGTTCAGACACTTCCCTGGCTGGACTTAGGCATGGAAAAGGCACTTAGTCCCACTGAACTTTTGGGATGGGACCTAGTTGCTCTGGCAGTCTGGGATGAGAGGTGGCCTGCACCTGGAGAGTGCTGTGATCAAACCCAGGAGCCCAACCGCTTCCCATGGCCAGTCCTGCTCAACAGTGGGCTTTAGCATATACTACGTTTTCTGGCAATCCTCTTCCAGTCCCTGGACTGTTTCATGGTCTCTGAGCAGTGTGACTGGTGTGGCAAGTGTTACTGTCTCTTTGTCCTGGCTGTGGGGTCCTTTATCCTCCACTTCCCCTATTCTCTGTGTGTGCCTCTTAAAATTTACAAATGTCCAGATGTCGTGGGTGGGTGTGTTTGCGTGTGTGTATGTGTATGTGTATGTGTTTCTACAGGTCCTTTCATTGCAGCTGGTGCTGAATCTTTGTTATCTGGATATTTCTTTAGATTAACTGTTTATAAAACAGGGAGGTTGGATTAACATGTCCTCACAAAATTTAAAATAGTAATTCCATGCCCCAAGTTTTCTGAGGGTTTATTATGTGCTGGACTCTGTCCTTTTCGCTTTCAATCTTGTTGAATCCTCCCTAAAATCAGAAGGAGAAACGGAGGCAGGGAGATGTAAAAGTGCTTTGCCAGGTAATTCACAGCTTGTTGGAGGCAGAGCTCAAGTTTAAATCCAGTCTGGCTGCAGAGCCTTTATCATTGTGCTGTGTTGGCCGCATCTGCAAATGTGCTACAGGATGATCAGCAGGTTGGAGAGCCCCATTGCATAGATAAGCCATGGAGGCCCTATGAGGGGAAGGAGAAGAGACCATATCCACAGAAATAGGCAGTTAAAACAGAACCTTAAAGCTGGGCTTCTTACCTTGAGGTTCATGAACACATGTGGGGAAAGTAGGTGGATTTCTGGTCTCAGCTTCTTGAAACTGAATTATGCAGTGTGTATCTGTATATATTTCATATGTGTGCATTTTTCTTGGAAAGTGTGTTCTTATGCTTTCATCAGATTCTCAAAGATGTCTGTGACTCTAAAATACAAGAAGCATTTTTTTTAAAAACACTTTTGGAATCCTATTGAGAATCTGATATTAGTTAGGGACACCCTTAGGAAAAAAAATACCTTTAAGATGATTAGGTGTAATCTAATTCTGTAGAAGAGGAAGTAGGAGGCCCCATTGTGTCTCAGTAGGAACGAGCCTGACTAGCATCCTTGAGGACGTGGATTTAATCCCTGGCCTTGCTCAGTGGGTTAAGGATCCAGCAGTGCTGTGAGCTGCAGCGTGATGATGATGCGCTGATGATGTGACAGTAGCAGCAGCAAGTACCAGTTACTGAGTACATACTGCGTCCAAGGTGCTTCGCTAAGCACTTTACATGAATTGTCTTGTATAATTATCACATCAACCCCACGAGGCAATTAAAGTTTGTTTTGTTTTTCGGCTCTACTGAGGTATTATTGACAAAAATGTAACATGTTCAAAATGTACAATATGATAATTTGATAAACATGCACACGGTGAAAGGATTCCCCTCATTGAGTTAACTGAGTTACAGCCGTCACTTTATATATTGACCTTTTTTGGGGCAGGGGGAGAGCATGTAAACTTGAAGCTCTACTCTTAGTCAATTCCGATTATACAATCCAATGTTACCAATTGTGTCACCATGTTATACACTAGATCCTCAGACCTTATTTATCTTCTAACAAAAGTTTGCACTCTTTTACAAATTCTCCCTGTGTCCTCCACCCTGAGCCTCTGAGAACCACCTTTACACTCTGTACAAGTCTGACTTTTTTTTTTTTTTAAATTCCACAGGTAAGTGATACCATCCAGTACCTGTCTTTCTGTCTGGCTTTTTTCACTTAGTGTAAGCCCTTCAGGTTCATCCATGTTGTCACAAATGACAGGATTTCCTTCTTTTCTGAGGCTGAATAATATTTCATTGTGTGTATATATCACATACCTCTTTCTCTCTATATAAAAAGATGTGTATATCTCATCTTTTTATCCATTCCCCTGTCAGTGGACACTTAGGTTGTTTCCATACTTGTGAATAATGCTGCACTGAACACAACAGTACAGATATCACTTCGAGATAATGGTTTTGTTTCCCTCAGCGTATACCCTGGAGTGGAATTGCTGGATCATAAGGTAGTTCTAGTTTTAATTTCTCAAGGAACCCCCCACCCCCCCCCCCAGAGTGTTTTCCTTAGTGGCTGCACCAATTTACATTCCCACCAGCAGCTCACAAGGCTTCCCTTTCCCCCACATCCTGATTCACTTTATTTTATAGATGAAAAAAACCAAGGTACATAGAGTTTAAATACCTTTTTCAAATATCACACAGCTAGGAAGTGACCGAGGTGGTAACAGAGCTCAGCTCTCTTGACTCCTATCCCAGGACTCTGGTCCTACCACACAAAGGACAGAAGGAAGCTGGTCCCTGCCACCTGGAAGCTGTCTCCGTTGATGCCTCCCTCATGGAAGTTGGTGGCATCATTGTGTCAGTATTTGACCCACTGGCAGTGTGTATCACTGACGGCCCCTGTGAGTGGTGGAAATGCCCTCACCTGGGAGGTAGTTTCCCAGCCACTACTTGTGGTGATGCTTACAGATGAGACATAGTTTCTTAACAAATAAGAATCTAATGGATTAGGTGTTATCTAATTATGCATTCTGCATTAAGCTGTGCCTCTCCCTGCCTGCTGCTGCTGGCATAATTAAACTTAATGTACTTTTAACGATGTCTTCTTAACTCAAGCATTCACATGCGATTAGCATCAAACAGGGATGAGCTGTTGCAGGTCTAGGGGCTGTTTTCCACGATGCCCCTGTAAGGCATAGGTTCTGATATGGATGAATCATAAACTTCAAGGTTTACA
Source organism: Phacochoerus africanus (assembly GCF_016906955.1). NCBI lineage: Eukaryota > Metazoa > Chordata > Mammalia > Artiodactyla > Suidae > Phacochoerus > Phacochoerus africanus. The sequence goes on along the minus strand of NC_062544.1, from coordinate 10,628,230 downwards.
AATGTTAGCTTGGGGGTAAAGATGTCTTGGGATGCTAGTCACCCTAATTTGAGCCAGCAAAATGGCATCTTTTTTTTAGTTGGCGTACATTCTAGGTGTCATTTTCCGGAAACTCATATGCATTGTAAATTTTGTCTTGTTTGTTTTGGACCTGAGTTATTGACTGGCTAATGGGTAAAGAGAAAGTCAGGGAAACAACTCCAGGTTGTTACCTGGAGCTCCAGCGTGGAGCATCTTCTCTTAGAACTTTGCTTTCTTTTTCTTTTTGTCTTTCTGCCTTTTTGTCTTTTTAGGGCTGCACCCGCAGCATATGGAGGATCCCAGGCTAGGGGTCGAATTGGAGCTGTAGCCACTGGCCTACACCACAGCCACAGCAACACCAGATCCAAGCCGCATCTGCGACCTACACCACAGCTCATGGCAACGCCAGATCCTTAACCCACTGAGCGAGGCCAGGGATCGAACCCACAACCTCATGGTTCCTAAGTCGGATTCATTTCAGCTGCGCCAAGACGGGAACTCCAGAACTTTACTTTCTTGATCTGTAAAATGAGAGAGGTTAAATTAGATGACATTTATGATTCCCTTTAGCGTTGGGGATTATTATTTAAGTGTGGTCTCTCTGCTGCCAACCTCTCGCCTACCTCCAGTCCATCCTCAAGATCTCAACTAGTGACTTCCGAGACATGTCACTCCTCTCATCAGAAATTTCCCATAACAGTAAAACTACCGGTAATTTATTATTTACTGTACAACAGACACTTATATTTCTTTTTTGTCTTTTGTCTTTTTAGGGCAGCACCCGCGGCATAAGGAAGTTCCCAGGTTAGGGGTCAAATCAAAGCTATAGCTGCCAGCTTACACCACAGCCACAGCAACGTGGGATCCGAGCCACATCTGTGACCTATACCATAGCTCACCGCAGTGCCAAGATCCTTAACCCACTGGGCAAGGCCAGGGATCGAACCTGTATCCTCATGGATACTAGTAGGGTTTGTTAACCACTGAGTCACGACGGGGCCTCCCAACGGGGCCTCCCAGACACTTAGGTTTCTTATCTCACCTCTTCTTCAATAGCTCAGTGAAGTTTGGTATGTTGTGATTTATACTGATGAGCGAACTGTGATTCAGATGAAAAGAGTTTCCCAGCTCAAACAGTTGGAAAGTGGTCATGACCTGTCTGCATTGGTCCACAAGGCCGTGCCTCTGGTCACATGTTCACCGTGGCCACTTGCAGAAGGTGCAGGCTGAGGCAGGCGTTCACAGCCCTCATCATCTTGTGTAGTATTTCCGGCCTCACCTTTCCTTTCCTCTCACACATTCTTTCTCTCCTCCTACTCCACCGCCCAGTGCTGGTCCTTTCATGGCTCCTCACATGTACCTTGATATGCAGCCCCTGTATTGTTACTCAGGATGTCCCCTCCTGCCCTGCCTCATCCCGTCATAGCCTTATGTACTCTTTCGGACTTGCCTCTGCCATGATTCCTTTCTCAACTCTTCATCTTTTCTTTCCCTTGTTTTTAAAGCACTTGAGTTCTATTGCTAACACAAGAAAGGCTTTGATATGTCACAATGGAGTTACATCTGTATGTCTCTATTACCTAATTTGATTGTGAACTGCAGAGGGTCAGGGTTGTTTATTCTACCTCTCTTCTTCCTCCCTACCCTTGATAAATCTGTACTTATAGTTGGTTCTGATGCAAGGGTGACATTCACATTACTGAACAACTGATAGGGCGTGGGCTGAACGGGTGCATCCCTGTGGCACATTGCCCCTCCCCTGACCTGTGTAGAGGGAGCAGAAATAGCCATTGGAAGGGCTGCTGAATGGACTCCTTCTTGGTGTCCTTCCACCTGACCACACTGCCTCCACCATGGTCTCCTGCATCCCCACTCCAAGGCAGTCTCTCTTCCCGGTCCTCTCGCTCTGATATCACCTCTATTTTACTTACCTTGCCCTTCACCTCTGTTTTCATCCTCAGATGCTCCAGCTCACTCTGGCCTCAGGAACTATGTTCTCCCTTTGCTTTCTGGCACATACAGCTCCTCTCCCACCTCTTCCATGGCTTGGCTGCCTCACATTGGTCAGCTTTCTGCTCACACATCATCTTAGAGGGGCTCCCCAATAATCTTATTAAAAATCCTCCCCACCCCCTTGACCCAATCTCTCACACCACTCTGTGTCTTTCAGAGCATCTGTTACAATTCCTTTGTTTGCTTATTGGTTTAGTTGATAATGTTCTTTTCCTTATCAGAACGTATGTTCCATATGAGTATGGACCTTTGCTGTTTTCATCACAGCTGTATCTCCAGTTTGTATGTAGTAGGTATGCAACCTACTATTCAGTTATTTATTGAATAAATAAACTAGTGGATGTGTGAATGAATGAATATCAAAGGAAACCTCTTTCCTTTGAAAGTTATTAGTTCTGCTTCACAGGAGCCAGGCACTTTGCTGGGCTCTGGGACATAGAGGGATGAATCAGAAAGCTAATCTGGGGAGGCACTTTGGTTGCAAACAAACCCTTCTAGTTGTATCAGTGCTAAGTGGGTTTTTCCTGGGAGGGGCGCTGGTACTCTTGAGGTGGGGATTTAGGAGGACCTAAGACTATGCCTCTTAATCAGCTTGTGTTCTCATGTTTATTCTATGTATGGTTCCGCACTGTTCTTTGAAACTGCTTCATTCCTCCTCTCTACCAGGGCAGCCTCTCATCTCCCTCTTTGCTCTTCTCATTCCTCCACAACCTCTTCTTGCATGTGACTTGGGCTTGTCATGGTTCTGACTCAGCTTCGATGCCTCATGTCATGGTCTTGATCTACTAGCATTTCTCTTGTTTTCTTACATCCCTCTTCCTCTATCTCTAGAGACAGCCATGGATTGGTTCAGTCCCTCTCTTGATGCCAAGCCATGGGAGGTTGCCACCTAGCCTAGGGATTGGTTTTACTTGTGCTAAGTTCAGTTTCTTGGGCAGCAGAGGTTAGTTTAGAAGGAGGACAGTTAATTTAGTGGCAGCCGGGCAGACAGTGCTTGACACTCCCTGGTAAGCATTCATTAAGAAGATAAGATAGGCACAAAATAACTAGATCACACAGTAAAACAGAAGAATCCACATGAATGATACATGGGTATTGGGAGTCAGAAAAGGGAAAGATGACTTCTGGTCTAAATGGGGTCAGTCATTGATTCATTTTCCCTCTTTGGGAGCAGTTTGTCTGAATCATAAATAAGGAGCTTCTTGGAAGTATCAAAGAGAAGAGAGGAAAAATGGCTTGTCAGATACATACACAGGGACCACATCTAAGTCCAAAATTCTATTTCTCTTCCATCAGAAGTTCACATTTTGATGGATAAGCTGAGTTATTATTTAAGTGCATTTGTCCTACATATTTTTAAAAGGCATCTGACTATTGCAAGACTATTTAGCTTCAGGGACTTAAAAAAATGCTGTACTGAGGACAGATTTTCCATTGTGTGGAAAAGAAAGCTGGGTTTGAGTTTTGGGGTGGTATTAGGGCATACTAGATCATCGTGACAAATAGATTCAAATATGTACAGCACAAAAAAGTAGAAGTTGACTTCTGGCTCATGTAACAGTCAAAAGAAGTTCTGATGGGTGGGCTGTGGTGAGGTAGCTACTCCATGCTGCCACTCAGTCATTAGCTTTATAAGGAAAAAAAGCATGGAGTATCACTCATGGAACTTTTTAATGGCTTAGTCCAAGAATTGGCATAGATCTTTCTGCTTATCTTTCATTGGCTAAGCTCAGTCACATGGTCACAGGAAAGGATGGTGGAAAGTGTGGTCTACATGTATGCCTAGAAAGAAGAGAAAATGGGTTTTGGTCAGCAGCTTTTAGTCAATATAATTTTTTAAAATTTGTTTTTTATTCAGGTATAGTTGATTTACAGTGTTGAGTCAATTTCTGCTACAGCATCATGACCCTGTCATATTATCTTTCATTATGTTTTCTCATATTATCTTCCAATGTGGCCTATCCCAAGAGACTGGATGTAGTTCCCTGTGCTATACAGTAGGACTTCATTGCTTATCCATTCTAAATGTAATAGTTTGCATCTATCAGCTCCAAATTCCCCATCCATCTCACTTCTTCCTCCCTCTCCCTTGGCAACCACAAGCCTGTTCTTTGTGTCCCTGAGTCTGTTTTTGTTTTGTAGATAGGTTCATTTGTGCCATATTTTATATTCTACATATAAATGATAGCATATGGTATTTGTCTTTCTCCTTCTGACTTAGTATGAGAATCTCTAGTTCCATCCATGTTGCTGCAAATGGCATTGTTTTTTCCTATTTTATGGCTGAATAGTATTCCATTGTATATTTGTGCCACATCTTCTTAACCCATTCATCTGTTGATGGACATTTAGGTTGTTTCCATGTCTTGGCTAATGTGAATAGTGCTGTGATGAACATAGGGATGCATGCATCTTTTTGAATTATAGTTTTATCCAGATATATGCCCAGGAGTGGGATTGCTAGATCATATGTTAATTCTATACTTAGTTTTCTGAGGACCCTCCATACTGTTTTCTGTAGTGGTTGTGCCAATTTATGTTCCCTCCAACAATGCAGGAGAGTTTCCTTTTCTCCACACCCTCTCCAGCATTTGTTATTTGTAGACTCGTTAATGATGGCCATTCTGATTGGTGTAAGATGGTACTTCATTGTAGTTTTGATTTGCATTTCTCTAATAATTAGTGATGTTGAGCTTTTTTCCATGTGCTAACTGGCCATCCATAGCTATTATTTTTTTTTATAAATCCAGAAATTAAGAAGGCAGTCTAAAAGATTTTGCTCTTTTCTAAAATAGGAGAAACCCTACTCCAACATGTAACCATTTATTTTGTGCACCTTAATGTAGCCCATTTCCTTTTCCATTGAGAATTTGAGAGGGGGAAGGACCCTAAAATTCCTTTGTCTTTAATCTACAGATGAGGTGCAGGGAGGTTTTCTTAGAATATATTGTTCAATCTGTTGCTGGCATCTCTGTCATCTCACCCTCGATGCAGAAGGACCATCTAGTTGGAGAAACACTAAAACCTGTGTTTGGAATTCAGTAACTATTGAGACTCGTAGTCTATTGGCATTGGGAAAATGTGCAAACTGACCTTCACTTCAGAGTTTCCTATGCAGGCATTTTGAATAGTCATCTAAGATCTGTTCTCTGGGCATGCTCAAAACAAGTCTGTTCTCCTTTTAAAATCTTACACCTGTAGGACTGTGTCGTGGTTCTCGGGTGGTATGGTAGGGAGTTCTAGGGTCCCACGAAAGTGTCTCCAGGGTCATCTCCTTGGCCTGGGAGGAGGGCTGGGCCAGGGTCAGGTTATGACTTCCATGGCCCCCTTCCTTCATAAAAATATTAGAAATTGTATTTTATGACTGTATGGGTATACAGATGAATATATTATTATATAATAAAACATTTTACTTGACCAAAAGTACATTTTTTCTTCAGATTTTAAAAGGAATTAAAAGAATTTTTGTGCTTTCTTAAAAGTCTAGTGGGCCCTGGGCAGTGCATCTACTATGCCTCATAAATTACTTGACCCTGGGCTTAACTTTCCCACTGTTCCTCTTGGAGATGTTAAAAGTGAACAATGTGTTTCTTAGAATTGATGAGGTAGAATATCCCCAGAACACAGATGAGGGAACCCAGGGTGAGAGAGAGTGACTTTCAAGGACATCTGGTAGGTGAGTGACAGAGCCTGGGCGACTCTTTCCATAACTCATGCCTTTTCCCCTCATCCACCCATCCATTTACTCACATCTTCTCTGTCTGGTGAGACCTTTAACACGTCAGGCACACTGCACCCCGGCATCGTGGACCACACTTGGTCCTGAGGGGGAGGGCAGGATGCGCTATGTTCATTTCACATGTGTGGCATCTTGGACTCAGAAGGCTGGGTGTGAAGTTTCTCCATACTCCTCTTGATACAGAGAAGAAGAATGCAGGGTCTGTTACGCCATTTTCTGATCCCAGCATCTCCTTGAGCCCTGGTATAATGAATAGCTTTTATCTTTTAAGGATCTTGTATATTTACGATCCATGACAAAGTTCAGTTTCTGTCTCACCTGATGAATAAAATGTAACAGAGAAGGACCTGGAGCATAGTCATTGCCTCCTCTTCACTTTACAAATAACTTCCATGTTGGATGGCACATAGGCAGCAGGTACTACACCAACAGAACTGATCTTATCCCCACTTTACAGGTGAGGAAACTGAGGCTCAGTGAGGCTTCAAGGTTTGAGCTCAGCCTGACTCCAGATCTCTCTCCTTTTTTTTTTTCTTTGTATGGCTGCACCTGTGGCATATGGAAGTTTGCAGCCTAGTGGTTGAATTGGAGCTGCAGCTGCTGGCCTACACCACAGCCACAGCAACACAGGATCTAAGCCGCGTCTTGAGACCTTCACCACAGCTCATGGCAATGCTGGATCCTTAACCCACTCAGCAGGGCCAGAGATTGAACTTGCATCCTCATGGATACTAGTCGGGTTTGTAATCTGCTGAGCCACAATGGGAACTCCCCAGCTCTCTTTTCTTAATTGGTAAAATCTTCTCCCTCCCCTTTTCTGGCTCTCCTTCACTGCTTTGCTTTTGTGACAGTTTTTTTTTTTTCTTCTTCTGGTTTTGACTCCTACAGTCAAAGGTATGGGAGGTTATTGAGCTCTTGAATCAATTCCTATAAACCCATCAGTGCTTAGTTACTAGGATAGTTCACAATTTTACCTACCACCCAAATCAGCCAGTCCTAAGTAACTGAAGACAGCAAACTTCATTTGTTCCTTGGCTGCCCTGTGGTATATCCCCCAGAGCCCTTTCAGCCACCTACCTGTTCCAAGGCTTCTATCACTGGAGAGCACAGAGCGGAATCTTTTTCCTTTAAGCTTCCGTGGTTCCTGATATTAAAAAGATGCATTTGTGAAGAAGTCTTTTTTTTTCCAAGGTTAGTTTTAAAGATAGGCAGGTGTTATGGGGAAGCTGCAGACATATCAGTATGCACATGTATTTATTTATAAGCATATGCAAAGAGTTCTAGAAGGATTCTCTTCAGAGTATAAACAGTTTTCTTTCCTGGAGAAGAGAGTGGAGATACAGGAGCTCCAATCTTTATGAGAAAAATTTTTATATAGTTGTCATTTTTTTTCAATGGACAATTGCTTGTTTAATTAAATTAAATTAAACATCAAGAATATTGTATCATGAAGAAATGGATATGGTCTTTGGAAAAACCCCATGGCCTCTCTGGGTTCTGGTTTTCTCATTTCCAAAGTGAGAAGTTAAATGATCGTGGAGGACCCTGCCAAAGCATTAATATTCTCCCGTTCTTTCAGTTCTATCATAAAGTGCAGCCTGTGTGGACTAGATCATCGGCAAGGGTAGGCAAGAATTATGACTTGCTTTTTAAGAGTAAATAGTTACAGGCTTAATTTTTTCTGCTCCCAGACGCACCCCAGCATTGCAGCTGGCTCATTGATTTCACAGACAGTTACTGAGCACATACTGTGGGGGCCAGAGAGGACTCTAGGTGCAGAGGGCAGAACAGTGAACCTGAACGACAAGGCCCCGAACCTGCCAGAAATGAAAGAAGACAAACAGGAATGTAAGAAAACCTCATAGTCACCATGGGTTAGAGTACGGTGTGTGGGGGGACCTCAGATAGTGGGAGAGAGGGTTCTCAGGTGACCTTTCTGAGGAGACGTTTGCACTGACACCTGAAGGATAAGAATGAGCAGGTGTACAAATAGCTGCAGGAAGTTATGTTCTGGGAGGCAGCGCAATACAAGGATTTGGAGGTGGGGAGGGCTTAGTGCAGCACAGTGTGTGACAGGTGGAACAAAGTGTGTGAGGTCAGAGAGTAGGCCTGGGCCAGGTCCTACAGAGTAGCAGTCGTGTGGGTCTAAGAGCATTGAATATCAGTGAAAAATTTTTAGCTGGGAAGTTGTATTCTGATGATGATGTCATCAGTGGGAGTGGGGACTTTTGACACATTTTAAAGTAGAACTAACAGGTCTTGGCAATGGAGTAGGTGGGGAAATGGGGCAAAAAAGGGAAGAAAGGAAGGTTGATACAGACCTAAGAGCCAGCTCTGACCAGAGCCCTGCCACGAAGCCATAGTCACAGGTGGGGCTTGGATCCAAATCGTAGTTTCATTTAAGAATAGAGTCCCTGCTTCCTGCTCAAAGTTGAGGAGAAGGGCGTGTAAGACCTGACCCTGACCTCAAGAAGCTTAGGGACACTTTTTAGGCTGTGAGTTTCATGCTTGCTAGCAGCCGTGCCATTTTTAAAAAGCACTTTCGGAGTGACTGTCATGGCTCAGCAGAAATGAATCTAACTAGTATCCTTGAGGATGTGGGTTCAATCCCTGGCCTCGATCAGTGGGTTAAGGATCTGGCATTGCCATGAGCTGTGGTGGAGGTCATAGACGCAGCTCGGATCTGGTGTTGCTGTGGCTGTGGTGTAGGCGGGCAGTTGCAGCTCTGATTCAACCCCTACCCTGGGAACTTCCATAAGCCAAGGGAGCAGCCCTAAAAAGCCAAAAAAAAAAAAAAAAGCTTGCCAAGTCTTGGACACTCCTCCCATTGAGATGTGGTGTCTCTGTCCCTTTCCCTTGACTCTGGGTGAACTTGTGACCACTTTGACCGACAGAGACGATGGAAGGGATGCCATGTGGTTTCTGAGGAAGGAAAAGGCCCTTTTCACCATCACGCTGGTGCTTGGACCCTGAACCTTGTGACCAGCTGGGGGCTACCCCACTGTGAGGAAGCACAAGCCCTCTGGAGAGGCCACGTGTAGGCTCTGTAAGAGGCAGACATATTCTTTACCCCAGTGCAGGTTCCAGGTGTGAGGCTAAAGGAACCCCCACATGATTCCAACCCCCTAGCTGTGAGCCCTGATTAGCTTTTGAGTCTTCCCACATGAGGTCCTAGACTTCATGGATCAGAGAAGAGCTGTGCCCAGTTCAAATTCCTGACCCACAGGATCTGGTTGTTTGATGTCATTAAATCTGGGTGCAGTTTATCACACAGCAGTGAAAACCAGGGCAGCCAAAGCCAATCTGGAAAGGCTATGCACCGTATGATTGCAGCTGTATGATATAATGGAACAAGTGAAACTGTGGAGACAGTAAAAAGATCAGTGGTTGCCAGGGGTGGGAGAAGAGGGCGGGATAAATAGACAGAGCACAGAGGAGCTTTAGGGCAGAGAGGTTATTCTGTGTGACAGTGTAATGATGGATCCAGGTCATTAGACATTTGTCCAAATCCATAGAATGTACGGCACCAACAGTGAACCCTAATGTAATCTACAGGCTTGGGGTGATGGTGATCTATCACCGTAGGTGCATTGATTATAACACATGTACCGCTCTTGGCGGGGGGGTGAGGGGGGCCAGGGGCTCTGCACTTGTGACAGCAGGAGATAGATGGGAAATACCTCTCCCCTCCTCTTGGTTTTGCTATGAATTGAAAACAGCTTTAGAAATAAAGTCCTATAAAAAAAATCACGCAGGGCAGCTATGTAGGTTGGCAATTTTCTTGATTAAAAAATTTAGGAGATTTCGATTTTAGTCCTGGCTTTGCCACAAAATCTCTCATTTTAGGTTTTGATTCCAAGCACAGATTATGTACACCATGGGCAGATTTGATGCTAATTTCTTTAATGCCAATCTGAGTGGCCAGGGAGGGGAGAGAATTTCAGTGCCCTGAACCTCATTATCTGTTTATTTGGTGGCCTCTGTGGGATGCTCTGTCAGATGCAGAAGCAACCAACCATGTGATCAGCTCAAATGGTCTGGAGGGTCACCAGTGGCAGATTTCCCACCCCCCTTTTCTCTCGTAATTTCTCTCACAGATCTTGGCCTTAGAAACCAATGTAGGAGTTCACCCTCTGTGCCCCCAACTTGCTTTTTGACAACTGGACAAGTCCTGTTCCTTCTATGGGCCTCAGTTCCTTATTTGTGAAATAGAGATCTGGACAAAACAAGCTAAGATTAGGTGTTTCTCTCTCTCTCTCTTTCTTTCTCTTTCTTTTGCAAGAGAGCCAATTGAGCCAAAACAAAATAATGACAAGTTTTGAGAAACAATTTTTCTTTCTCTAATTCAAAACAAAAATGGTTTTTAGAGAACCAGAAGGTACACTGAAGATACTTAAACCCTTCTCCTGGGTCATCATAACTCACATTGATTTATGTCAGGGTCTACTTTGTGCCTGGTGGTGTGCAAAGTGCTTGGCATGCTTGAGGTCATTTAGTCACACCTTTGTGGAAGACATTATTATTCCCATTTTATTTTACAATTTTTTAAATCACTACACCCACGGCCAGGGATTGAATCACAGCTGCAGCTGCAATTTACGCTGCAACTGCAGCAACGCCAGATCATTTTAACCCAGTGTGCTGGGCCAGGGACTGAACTCACACCTCTGTGGTGACCCGATCTGCTGTAGCTGGAGTCTTCCTCGTCTTTTTTTTCTTTTTTTTTTCTTTTTTGGCTTCTTAGGGTTGTACCTACAGCATATAGAGGTTCCCAGGCTAGCGATCAAATTGGAGCTGCAGCTGCCAGTCTACATCATAGCCACAGCCACAGCAACGCAGGATCCAAGCCATGTCTGTGACCTACACCACAGCTCATGGCAATGCTGGAGTCCTTAACCCACCGAGCAAGGACAGTGATCAAACCTGCATCCTCATGGATACTAATCAGGTTTGTTACTGCTGAGCCACAATGGGAACTCCCTATAGTAGGATTCTTAACCTACTGTGCCACAGTGAGAACCCCCTGTTATCTCTCAAGAGATTAGATGAGGGCACAGAGGCCCAGAGAGGTTAACTAACTGCCCAGGGTCATCCCACTGTCAGGATTTGAACACAAGAGTCTTAGCTACCATGTTAAGAATTCATGGTAGCAAGTTCTTTTCAGCTTGTCCTTAAATATGAAGACACTTTTCCAGAGCTTGTATTCTGTGATTTTGAGATTTTATGGACTCCTCCTTCTCAGAATTAACTCCTCCATTGCCCTTGGAGAAGAGCCAGATCTCAGCAGAGTGGAGGCCAGGCCTTCATACTTTCAGCAATGACCAGTTCCTCCTCCATTCACAAAGCATCTGGGCCACACACAGATGTGGGTCTTGCCCTGCACACTGTGTACAGTGACAGAGCTGTCTGCAGACCACCTGCCTCCCTCCTGCCCCATTTCCCGGACCACTTCCTCCTTGGGGACAGGAACCCTTTCTCAAATTCCTCAGCTCCTAACGAATAAGTAGAACAGAACTGTGGTCTGAAATCCTCTAGCCTAATTGTTAGATGATTAGGCTCTGGGGTCCTACAGAGGTGGACCCTAATTTTGACTACTCTTTATAGTGTTCAGTTTTGGGCAAATGACTTATTTTCTCTTGGCCTCAGTTTCCTCACTTGCAGTAGGACACTCATTCTCTTCCAACCCAGATTCTTCTGAGGATTAAGTGGCTAATGGATGCAAAATATTTATTTCACATTGTGCTCATGAAATCTGAGCTACTATCTTTCTTCTTGTCTTGAGGGTGAGGGAGTTGGTGATGCTGTGCTACACTTTAGGGGTAAAGGGATGGGCTGGGGCAGCACTAGAATGCAGAGGAGGAACATGAGCCATGCAAGTAATAGTAACTATAGTAACAGTAACACTCCCTTAAAACTGGTGTAGCAGGTGGCAGTTTACAAAATGTAACCTTATACAAATACATATACACTGAGATAGTCTTAGTTGATCCTTCACATGACCTTGGAGAGTAAGGAAACTATATCCCATGATATACTATTGAGACTGTGGGTATGTTTACCTTGATGGGTACAGGCTAGGAGGAGGTGAGACATCTGGAGGGCAAACCAAGAACCAGTGCCTAGGGAGGTGTCTGTAGTTCACACACAGCATTTCTTTCTTTGTCTTTTTAGTTTTTTAGGCCTGCACCTATGGCATGTGGGGGTTCCCGAGGCTAGGGGTCGAATTGGAGCTGGAGCCTCTGGCCAATGCCACAGCCACAGCAACGCTAGATCCGAGCCACGTATGCGACCTACACCACAGCTCATGGCAGCGCCTGATCCTTAACTCACTGAATGAGGCCAGGGATGGAACCTGCATCCTCCTGTATGCTAGTCAGTTTCGTTTTTGCTGAGACACAATGGGAACTCCTCTTTCTTTCTTTCTTTTTTTTTTTTGGCATGTGGAAATTCCAAGGCCAGGGACTGAACCCAAGCCACAGCAGCGACAACACCAGATCCTTAACCGCTAGGTCACCAGGGAATGCCCACGTACCGTATTTTTAAAGTCAAAGCAGGCCAAGTGTAGCTAGACCTATGTGGAGGAGGTGGCGAGTTTGCTTGTTCCTGGAACATGAAAGGAAGAGACATGTATTAGGGAGAGATTGTTCTGCCCAGCTCTCTAGCTGTCTTAATTGTGAGAGTCCAGGATTCTAGGAATTGCATGTGATTAACTCAACAGGTAGAAGATGGTAATCCTGTGAGTCCTAGACATCTGCCATCTCTCCTCACCTTTCCCTCCCTGGTGCTGGGATGGCCGAACCTTCATAATAAGATTAACACAGCAGGAATGTCATTTTCACGGGACTGGAGCAGCCGGTCTGGTCTGCCTGCGGCCTTCTGACTTGCATTCCACATATGCTTCTTGCCACTGTTGGTCCGGCTGTGCTAGACTGGGAGAGGAATGGGCTGATGCCAAGGCAGGGGGTGGAGGGAAGTGTGGGCTCTGGCAGGAGGAGAAAAGAGCACATAGAATGGACCCTGCAGGTGGGCTGATGGCTCTCTGTTGGGGCAGAGAATGCTAAGTTGAAAGGAAATGGCACTGTGGACACCTACCTGGGGGTCCACAGAGGGAAGAGCTTCTGCAGATTTGACCATTTAATGAGTCTTGGTTTTCAGCAGCAATGAGACAGAACTGCCTGCTGAGAATTTGAAAGCACAATCCTGAGATGCAGTCCTTGAATAGAGTCATCCATTACTCATTCATTAATTCATTGAGTACCAAACTCATGCTAGGCTTGGGGAGGGAGTGAAATGGAAGATTTCTGGGGCTGTAGTTAAATGTCCTGGTTTGGCCTTGGGCCACCCATGAAATCCTTCTGAGCCTCTCTTTCCTCATCTGTAAAATGGGGTTATGAGAGGCTGCCCTGTCCCCCTCACAGAGTTATTTTGAGGCTAGAATGAGGCCAGGCATGTGGCCCTGCAACAGTCCTTTCTTTAGTGGGTGTGGGAGAAGAGAGGCCATGATAAATAGTTGATTTTCATTGTACGTTCACATCTCCAAAAAGGGAACTATGAGCCAATTTACGAGGTCATGATTCTCTGGTCTTAATGAAGATTGAGCCTTTATCTTTCTGGCAGGCTGGGAGAAATGGAAGTCTGGAGCCAGACAGCTCTGAGATGCAAACCTGGCTCCACCAACTGGCAGTTCTGTGATGCTGGGAGAGTGAAAACACAGATCATGCCTGCCACTGCTCAGACCATTTTCGTGGGCGTTGGGCGAGAGTATGTGTGATGCCTTCAGACAGCGACTGGCTTATAGAAAGTTATCTCTTCCTGACCAAGAAGCTGCATAATCGTATGCTCTTCTGATCAGTATTCTTTAAATCTTTTTCATCACTGTGTAGAGGACAGAGGCAGTGCAATTAGGGAAAATGGCAGCTCCGTCTCTGCCTGTCCCACAGAGGAATTCAAAAGGCTCTTATTTAACTCTGAAAAGGCATTCATTGCAAAAGCATCTGGATGGTGCCCCTTAAGGCATTCTGGAGAGCAGAATTATCTCCACCTCCTTAAATTTCTAAGGGTGGCAACAAAAAACACCTGTCAGACAATCCTTTGCTTTGGCTCTGCCTGTGCATCAGTACCCATTTTCTGGTTTTCACTCATTTGTTGGTGGGGCCAGCCTTGGGCCAAGCACATCCTCAAGTTAGTTGATACGTACTTTTGCATTTCCCTGTGTATGAGGGGTGTCCCATCACCAGGAGCTAACTGGGCTCATCATCTGGAGAGAGTGCAGAGATCATGAATCAGGGGTCCACCTGCCAGTCCCAGCCTACCCACTTTTGCTTGTGTGCCTCATGATCAAGTCTCATGATCTTCCTAAGTCTTGGGTTTTAATACTTCTAAAATGGGAATACTTCTCTCTCTTCTGCCTCCCCACCCTTCAGGACATGGCTGTGAATCAAAGAAAATGACAGAGGAGCTTTGTGGCTGCAGAATCCTGTGGCAATGTGAAAGATTGTTATTCCAGAACAACCCTAACCTTAAGGAAAAGAATCAGAGTGAGTGGCATTGTGTGTGTGCGAGCCGGCGGGCTGGGAGTAGATTTTTCAGGGACTTTGGAAATCTCTCAACTCCTGCTTGACCTTGCTGGCCTGTGTGCCAGTGCAGTCTGCCTCTACTGCTTTCCTCTTTATAATACTCTCATTTATCTATGCAGTCGCCCTCAAATCCTCATGGAATTTACGAATTTTGTGTGTTTCCATCAGAGGCAACACATTCAAGGCGAGGTTGATAGCCAACTGCAGGGGTCCAATGTCTGTAGCCGAACAGAAATAAACATGAATGCTAAAAGCTCCCCTTCTCGGCCTGAAATGATTCAAAGGGATAGGGAAGTAGAGACAGAGACAGAAGAGTGGGGGTGTAGGAGAGAAAGTAGAGAGAGACCCTCTGCTAATATGTTTTAGAGGATGAAGAAAATAGAATTTTATGGACAGAAAACAATGTGCTGCCTGATTGTTTCCTTAACACCAAACCTTTCTCAGAGAACTTTCCTCTGTCTGTGAGTTAACCATCACAGCATAGCCCAGAAGACGGGTCAGCAGGAAGCCTTGCTCTGCCCCGACAGCAGAGAAGAAAATGGAAGCTGACACAAGCCAGGATGGTGACCCTGATGCCCCAGTACCTGCAAACGGGTTTGCACAGGACAAATCAGAATTCAGTCAAACCAGTCTGGAACCAACAGCTACCACAGAAACAATTACTGACTCTTTTTCGTCTTTTTTTTTTTAAGGGTCATACCCATGGCATATGGAGGGTCCCAGGCTAGGGATCTAATCAGAGCTGTAGCTGCTAACCTACACCACAGTCACAACCACACCAGATCTGAGCCTCGTCTGTGATCTACATCACAGCTCATGGCAACGCTGGATCCTTAACCCACTGAGCGAGCCTAGGGATTGAACCCAAGTCCTCACGGATACTAGTCAGGTTTGCAACCATTGAGCCACAGTGGGAACTCTCCAATTATTGACTTTCTTAATTCGTTATTATATGGTTTCCAGCTGGTCACTGATTGGTGAATCAGAATTCCTTTGGTTGTTAGAGATGAAACTGTAACTCAAAGTAGCTTAGGCAAAAGAAGCTGTTGATGAGCTCCAAATCAGGGGTAGCCTCTGGAACAGCTGGGTCCAGGGGCTCAGAGAACATCAGGACCCCTTCCCTCCAGCCTGCATCTTGGTTTGGGTGAATTGGCTTTGTTCTCTCCTACCGCAGGAGTCTGAAGCTCTAAGATTCAGAAGAGAACCTTGGATAGTTTTAGCCTGGACTCCCAAATATAACGCTTTGCATTCAAAGTCCAGATTAAAAAATCCCAGGGAAGGATTCTAATTGGCCAGACCTGGGTTATGAGATGCTGTCTAGCCCCATCATTGTGGCTGGGGAAGAAACGGATTATAACTGCCTGGGACAGGGACTTGGGGAGGGCAGGGTACTAAGACTGGCAGCACAAGCAGGGCCACAGGATTTCAAGGTAACAGGAGCAGTTCCCCAAGGGAAGGGATGCCAGGCTGCCAAACCCAGGGATGCTGACTCTCAGTATCATGCTAGTTTCTTTCTATTGGTTTTCCAATGGCTGAGAAGTAAGTTTTTAATGTCATTGCTAAATGGTTTCTAAAGAGTTCATTAGGCTGATTACTCAATTAAATTCACAGCTTCTTCTTTTTTTTTTTTTTTTTCTTCCTAAATGTGTTTGTGCGTGAAAACAGGATCTCTGGGTCACAACCTATGTTGGGGGAAAGAAAAACCAAAATGATATTTTTATGATCATAGTTTCAAGGCAAGATGAACAAACAGATAATGAGCTATTTTATTTGTTTAAAAATCTAGATAATTAAAGGTTTTTTTTCATAAATCATTTTCTCCTCCTGGAATTGTTTAGATAACTGCTGAATTTTTCCACTTCAAACTCCACGTCCATCCAACCTCAGGCTTTTATGCTGAATAACCAGTTTCTGCTGTCTCTTCATAACTGCTTTTTTAGATAAGTACATGAAAACAAGGGTTTCCTCAATGTGAAATATGACACTTGCCTTCAGTAGCCTTTAATTTTCCATTCGGAGTCCCTTGCCTACCTCCCTGTGCCCATCTTGTCCTTCAAGTGCCTCTTTGCTCTTCGTATCAATAGCTACCTACCATCAAAAAAAAAAAAAAAACCACCTTGTAACAGACATTTAAACACAGTTTGACTTTGCTAGATATTTTTTGCCTAGCACTTTGCAAGAGCACTTACAAAGAAACAGAACGTTGTGGAATAAAAGGGCTTGTCCTGGATCAGGAATCCTGAGAACACCAAGAAAACGTTGTTTGGTTGGGGAAAATTTTATCAAAATCCTCAAGTCCCACTGTCTAGGCATTGGCCTGCTTTATTTAGATTTGAGGCTAGTCTTGCTTATCGTTTTAGCTGCTTCATTCCAAAACAAACAAAAAAATCACCCCCACCTTCCCCAGATCATGGTCCAGTTTATCCAGATATGCTTGACTGGCACTACCTACAGGGTTAGAAAAAAAAGCCAGACATCAAGTTACAGAATTAATTTGAGTGTAAGAAGATCTCTTTGCTGCATGAAAAATACCCTGGACTTGGAACCGGGAGAGCTACTACTAGCCAGTCTTGGTTTAACCAGGAACTTAGGGGACCCTGAGCAAGTCACTTTCTCTCTAGGGCCTCGAGTTCACTTATTTATAAAAATATAGTTGGATAAAATAATGATAAGATGATTTCTAAGCTCCCTACCTACTCTTAAGAACTGTCCTACATCTCATTCATGGATGTAAAATATTCCTCTGATGGAAATGCACGTCTCTCTCCCCAAGGACCTGTGAATGTGAAATCAGACAGTGTGTGTAAAATGCCCATCCCGGAGCAGATGTTCAACAAATCACCACTAACGATGGTACCACATGGGTTCCTGCAGCTTGGGGTTTGTGGACTGATTTTGTGTCCAGTTTTCTTTGTTGATGATACCAGTCATACTGTGATAGTAGTCCAGACACACATATGTAGAATCCTTACCTACATCCAAAGACCCGCTGCCATGTGATACACATAAGATGCTATTGCCAACATTTCCCGTGGGTGGAAAACCATGCAGTCCTCCAGGAGTTGAGGAGGACGCTTTGTTAGAGCAGGAATGGTGAACATATGGCAAAGCAGCTGTCCTTCCTCATCTTGCGTTCATGTGTTGATTTATGAATCCATCATGGTTCCCATTTACTGAGTATAGGCTGGGCCCAGAACCATCCTCATCTCAGTGTCTTTGGTGGTCTGATCCCTTCCCTCTTGGCGTCACTGGCTTATTCTCCAGTGACTCCTTGCATAGTCAAGCCAAGTGCCACCCCTGGGGGTGGTCTGTCTCCTTCCAGTACTATCCTTCTCTGTCATGAGGATGGATGGCTTCCTATGATCTTCCAGTGATCTGTTCCTGTGTCATAGGAATTCCAGGTGGCTAAAGCTGTATTTCTACCTCTGGGTCTCAGTTGGCTCGGGCATCAAATGGAAATGGTCATTGGGCCTCACAGGCTTCCTGCCTGAAGATTTAGTGAGGGGGTGGCGTGAAGTGCCAGCATAGAGAAGATGCCTACAATATGTTTCTTGCTAAACTCTGTACCTGAGTAAATTTCTTTCTCAGGCCATAAAACTTCAATTCCGTTTTTTGATGAATTATGCAGCAGTGCCGTAGGTCCAGCGCAGCCTTCTCACCTTGGCCATGTGGTCCAGCTGCATCGGCCCTTGCCCTTTCCCCAAACAGGCCCTGCCTACTCCTGCCTCTGTGCCCCCCCCCTTTGTCTTTTTAGGGCTGCACCTGAAGGATATGGAAGTTCCCAGGCTAGGGGGTCAATCGGAGCTGTAGCTGTTGGCCTATACCACAGCCACAGCCACAGCCACAGTCACTCAGGATCTGAGCCGTGTCTGTGAGCTACACAGCTCATGGCAATGCAGGATCCCACTGAGTGAGCCCAGGGATTGGACTTGACTCTTTATGTTGGGTTTGTTACCACTGAGCCATGATGGGAACTTTTTTTTTTTTTTTTGTCTCCATGGCTTGTTCTGTTTCCCCTTCTGTGACGATCTTCTCTTTCATCTCTGGCTGTGTGAGGCCTGCAAACCCTCAAGGCAGCACACACATGTCATCACCTCCTTCCCTGATTTTCCTAGTCAGGATGATCTCTGCCAACTTGGGACACCAGAGAGCCTTTCAGCCCCACCTCTCCCATTCATCAGGTCATTCATCAAATGCTGACTGAGGATCTCTTATGCACCAAGCTTGGTGCTGAGGCAGACGAGATCTCTGGCCTTGAGAATGCATCATCTAGCTGGAAGAGGTGGACTTCGGAGTTCCTTTTGTAGAGGCTGGACATGGGGTAAAGAGGGGCATGTGGAAGGCTGGACCCAGACACTTTGCCTTTATTCCCATCTACTGTTGATCTGTGTCTCACTTACTTGTGTTTATGAGTCTTTTTGTTCCTCGCTATAAACTCTCCAAGAGACAGGACGATCTCTTATTTGCCTACACATCCCCCATGACATCTAACTGTGGACCGGGGTGCTGGGTGCTTATGCTTTTTAAAAGGAAGAAGTATATTCTGGGATTAAAAATGAAGCCATTCGGGTCTATTTGGAGTGGATAGGGCTCAATGGTAGGCCTCTCAGCTGGTTCTGGCTGCAGAGTCACTTGCAAAAATAGACTGGAGGAGCCTCAGCCACTCGAGCAGGCAGAGCTCTCTGCTGCCTCCTGAACCACAGCTGTCAGCTCTGCCTGGATGCCTGATAGAGTCCCCATCCTTGGCTTCTCTGCCCTGTCTTGATTTATGCTGTGGGCCAAACTCTTCCAGCCTCAGCCTTTTCCCCTACACGTGGTTTCTTGTCTAAATTCATTTAACTGTTCCTCTTCTCTGCTGGCTCCCCTGGTTTAGAATCCTTACTCTTTTTCAGTTCAGCCTTGTCTTGCCATCATTTGCATCCCCACATGCCGTTGAGGTGCTATAGTGATTATAAGACAGGATTTCTCAACCTCAGAGCTATTGACATTTTGGTCTGGAAAATTCTTTGTTGTGGGAGATTTCCCTGTATGTTGTCAGCATCCCGAGACTTGTACCCACTAAATTCCAGTCATGCCCTTTACCTCTAGGTACGGCAACAAAACACATCTCCAGACATTGCCACATGCCCCCCGGGGACACAAAATAGCATCTGCTTGGGAACCACAGATGGAAGACTGCAATCGGGATCTTAGAGATCCATTAGATGAATCCCTCTTCCCTGGTTTCCCTGAGGTCACTGAGGCCCAGAGTAAGGGAATGAGTTGCCCAAGATCACACCACAAACTGGCAGTGGGGGAGGCAGTAGGCTTCCTGCCTTTTCTTATTCCAGTGCTTTTTCTAAGCATGGTGAAATCGCCCTTGGAGATGGGCAAGTAAAGTGAAAAGGCAGTGAGTTTGGAGAGAGACAACCTGGGATTAGAATCTAGGTCAAGTCATCAGTTAGCTGCATGACCTTGGGGTCTAAACCCCTCTGAGCTTTCACTTCCTCCCATGTAGAAAAGGGGTGATAAATCCCCACTGCACAGAATTGTTTTGAGGACTAAATGAGATGTTTGTGAAGCTCTAAAATCTTATTCTGGTATGCAGCTAGTGATGAGCAAATGCTGGTACCCTTGTCCCTTGTATGCAGCGCTATAAAAATGGCAAGCATACCACTGAAGCAAAGTTAGAATTGTTACCCGGAAGACTTGTGCACGGAAGATGAGGCTGATAGGCAGTGCTTTCCAGTGGACAATGTTTAAAATGCAGGTGGTGGGATTTGGTGTCTATGATGGAAACAGCCAAGTAGTTTTCCAGTTTGGAAAATCACTGGCTGTTTTGAAAGCTGACTCATTTAACAGAGATTTCCCCATCCCCCTTTCCTGAGGATGCTCCTCTGATGATTATGTCTTATCTCTAACTCCTGCTTCTCCCTTCTCCCAGCATAATGTTGTTGTTTAAAACATGCCGAAAGGTAGAAGAGTATGTGGAACCCAAGTTGGGGACTGCATCTTTGCCTCCTTGCCTTCTCTTTTATCAGATGGACATAATGATATTTTCTTCCCTGGGGCCATGGAGATTTGGCTGCCATCCGGTAACCTGGGTTCTGGTATGAATCTGGCCACTGACAAATAATCCTAATACAGTGCTTTGAAATTTTCACAGTTTTCGTGAGCATTTTCTTTATCCCCAGGTTGGCCTAATTGTAGTGGTTCTCAATCCTGGCTGTACATTTTAATCACCTGAGAGTTCAGAACAAACCAGCCACAATAAAACAATGATGGCCATATGTGCACACAGACAAATTGTACTTAGAGATGCATCTTGGGCAGCAGTGATTTTGGTTGAAGTTCCCTACATGACTCTAGTGTGCAGTTAGGGTCAAGAGTCACTGCTTGTGTTGACACCAGAGGGCCCATTTTTTTTTTTTTGGCTAGGAAAATGAGGTTCAGGTAGTTAATTTTCCTGTCCAAGATTGTAAAGGCAGGGGGAGGTGACTCCTGATCTCATCTACTGTCCTTTCCAGTTGAGCACACTGCTCTTCTATTCATGATGTGATCTGGAAACTTCAAGGCAGAAAACTTCTTTGAAAATTACAAAGCATTATATTATATTAGGATTATTTGTCACTGGCCAGACACACACCAGAACCCAGGTTATCAGATGGCATCTCCATGGTCCCAAGGGAGAAAATGCCATTCTAGTCATCTGATAAGAGAGAAGAAAGTGGCTTCTTACTCAAGAGCCTCAGTTTTCTTATCTGTAGAGTGGGATAGGAGTGGACCTCCAAAGACCTTCTTTCCTAGAGGGGACATTAGCATGTGGTAAAGAAGGAACTTGCCATCTTGTCTCTTACTGAGGGTAAGTTGACTTTGGACACTGTTTTAGTGATATTCATGCCTATTTGTATAGGACCTTGTCAATTCTCTCTTGATATATATCACAGTATTACTCATCAGATACCCTGAACAGAGCTGTAAAAGATGCAAGATAAAGTCAGAAAAATTAAAAGATGTATATTTCACTTTCATGCTAGTGGTATCTCCTTGACAGTGTTAGATTCCTGGGGAGTCTTCCACAAGGATACTTTGACTGCTGGGAATGCCTTCTTTAGCTGAGCCTAAGTCCATTGCCCTTAACTCCCAGCACTGATCCTGGTCTTGTCCACGTAGAAAGCTAATTCCACTTCCCCGGACAGCTGCAAGGCTCCTTCTCCAGGCTGAACCAACTGTTCTGCAAGGGGACCTGCTTTTCCGTCTGCTTCCCAACCTGCTTGCTATTCTGTAGCCTGGATCTATTTTATTTTATTATTTTTTTTTTGTCTTTGTTGTTGTTATTTCTTGGGCCGCTCCCTCGGCATATGGAGGTTCCCAGGCTAGGGGTCGAATCGGAGCTGTAGCCACCGGCCTACGCCAGAGCCACAGCAATGCGGGATCCGAGCCGCATCTGCAACCTACACCACAGCTCATGGCAACGCCGGATCGTTAACCCACTGAGCAAGGGCAGGGACCGAACCCGCAACCTCATGGTTCCTAGTCGGATTCATTAACCACTGCGCCACAACGGGAACTCCGCCTGGATCTATTTTAAAGGGGCCCAAAGTGACTCTTTCAACCCTTCTCCTTTCAGACTAATCCTGTCTGGATTAGTGATCTCTCATGCCCCAGGAGGATAGAAGGATAGATTGGCTTTCCCAAAGGTATGACAGGTGTAACTTGAACCATTCCATTTTCAGTTATTTTGGTATCACAGGAAGACAGAGAACTGTTGGCCTGTGGTTTTCCAGACCATCATGTATCATGACCTGGTTAACCATGAGATGGGCAATGTAAAGCTTATGGATTTGGGCAGACTCAGTTCAAATCTCAGTTCTGTCACTTACGAGACTGTGGGAGGTTGTGATACATCTAAATTTGAGATGCTTCACCTGTAATGTCTTATTTTAGAGGGCCATTGTCATGATGTAGAAGATATGGAGTCTGCTTAACCTAGTAAGTGCCCCATGCATGGTGACCTGTGCCCTCATAGGCATTATGGTCATTATGCCAACTACTTGATTGCAAGGTGACAGAGATCAGTCTTTCCCGTGTGGCAGCTGGGGCTAAGGGCTTCTTCACTGAAAAGAACCCCAAATGCTGGAGGCTACTGCAGGTGGGTCTGAACAGTGACTGGAACTTCACACAAGTCTGCTAGCTTCTCTCCCTTCCCCCAAAGCCTCTAAGCCATAGTAGCTGCTACCTGAAATGCCACTTTTATTTTAGACCTCTGATCCCTGCAATATGCAGAATTCTTTGGGAAAGAAAACACTTGAAGCTGTTCTTAATCATGAGTATTTAAGGGTCAACATGTGTCCCTGTTACAGAAAGCCAATCTTGCTTGAGTGAAAAAATAGCTTTCAGGCAAGAAAGAGGGTCAAGTGGTCTGAGGGCCAAGATTGTGTATAAGACTGGTCTGGATTTGGTTTTGGTTGCGACTCTGCACATCACAAATGTACCTGGACTCCACCTTGTGGGAAGTCTGGAACACATTCCGTGTGAGCCCTCGGGACCATGACCTGGTCCTTAACCAGAAGTTGAGCACTGCTCCTTACGCAGTTGGAACCATGGCCCTTGAAAACCATTCCTTCTGTTGTTACCTTATTTGGATAAATAACTCCCAATGATCCAGCTGAAATGACTTGCTTGAGAGCTGTTAGTGAGTCAGGAGTATTGGTCACCATTTAAAAAAAATGTACTGAACTTAGGCTTAGGAATAAGGAAATACCATCGTTTAGAGCTCTGGCTTTAGAAATGGCACAACAATGGAATGGACAAATATGAAAAGTAGATAATGGATCCACAGTGATTTAATTCTTGGTGATATTTTCATTTTATGCAAATACCAAAAGAAAAAAAAAATCCTGACTGTTTGAAAGAAAAACAGGAACCAAAAAAAATATTTAGTGTTTGATCAAGCAAAAATCCTTTCACACATCTGCCAAGAGAGTTAAAACAAATATAGATGTTAAATAAAAGGCCCAGGTACCAAAGAGCAAAATTTAATGAAAGCCAGAACTGTTAAGTAATGGATTCCTGTTGAGAAAAATGTCAATCTCTTCCAGAGTTTTCCCATTGCTCTATTTTTAAGAAAAGTGTAATAAAAATACATAATACAAGTTAACTTTTTTCTTACTTTTGTTTTCCCCATCACCCCTCCATTGATGAAAAACATTGTCTTGCTGGAGTCTTAGACCCCCACATAGCATAGCCCCTCATTTCTAGCATAGGTGGTCTCTCCCTATTAGATCATGTTTCTGGTGTGCTCAGTGGCTGGAGAGGCATCTTACCAAGCCAAAGGTAAAAGGTCTTTGAAGCATGTTGATGGTAAAGGGTTATTTCCAACTCCTCCGAAATGCAGACTCCCTAATGGTGGGTCATGTCAGATTCTGCAGTGGTAGGCTAAGGGTTGAGAAGAATCTGGTAGGAGGGTAAGGGGTAAGGACATCAACTGACAGTAACAAAAAGTGAAAATCCACCTTGAGGGTCCTGCTTCACGCACCATACCCCCACTGACACGTGAGAGACTGAACAGCAACTTGAGGTGAAAGGGCAAAGAGTTTGATTTTGGGATGGTTCTTTGCTGTGGCTGATAGTAGGAGGATGGAAGAGACATAGAGATGATGTGTATCCACGGAGAGAGTCCACAGATGAAGCCAGTCATGTTGCACCTACTTGTACGTAGGCTCCAAAACCTTTAGTTGGTCAATTGCTAATGATGTCCTCTGGTAGAGAAGATTGTAGGGGGTAAGGGGACAAGCCAGAATATGGTTATCAATAAAAGCTGAGAACACATGGCACTCACTGAATCATGCACCTAAGGAGAGTGGCTGCTGGAGAGCTGGAAGCCAATTGCACCAAGAATGAGAGTTGGGATCTCCAGGAAAGCAATGTGCCAGGACCAGATGCCTCCCACCCCCCAATACCCAACCAAAGTTGTAGTCAGTCTGGGCTTCTCTCCATGAACGCTGTCACTTCTCCAATCTTGTTTTAGTTCAGCTTTGTAGTCCCAAACATGGGCCTATTGACCCTGATCATTGGAATACAATATTTTCATTCTGTCTTTGTCAGGGGGAAGGTTGGCTTCCTTGGGTTAGAAGGATGTTAAGCTTCCTCAAAGTTATCACCTCAGTCCGTCTCCCTATCATCCTTCAAATCATTCACCCTTGGGCATTTTACTTTCTAAAGATGACAAAATGTTATCTGGCCACCTATGAAAAGGATACCTTTATAGGACATAGAAACTCAAGTTCTCCAGGTCAGCAAAACCGTAAGCTTCACATTTGGTCTCTCAGTCATAGAACAGGGCACACCATCGAAGGTTCTACAGCTTATAGGCTTCAATGAAGCTTCTTTTCCCAAAGTTCTTCCATCAACTTTCTTTCACGTTTAGCTTGCATGACAGTCCCCCCCCACCCCCACCGCCCCCACATCAGAGGCTCTGAAGAGAGTTTACTCTACAGTGGGGTTTCTGCTCAGAAGTCAAGCAAATGAAAAGTGTGAACCAGGGGTTCTCTCTGGCTCTGAGCTATTCCCAAAGCTCTACTTGGTTCAAGAAGCCAGTTGCCCTTCAGCCACCAGAATGCTTCTGGGCTTGAACATAGCAGCAGGACACACTTCTCAGGATTGAGGTTGACTCTGTGAAGAAGCATATGATTCCACCTAAGGCCTACAGAGATAGCTGTTACACATTAAAGGAAACTTTATCAGAGCCTCTGGAATTTCACGAGTCCTCCTCTGACTGCACACCTGCCTTTGTCGACCCTCTCCGCCACCCTTGTCCTGCATTCCTTCACATGTGTTCTCCACTAAATCAGTGCTGAGGCAGGGCCCTGTCTGAGGAGGGCAACCCACTCCTCCAACAACTTCCAACTCCATCCGTGGCTTGGGTCCGAGGTGGGGAGGGGGATTTGGAGAGCTCCCATGATGATTTAGTTTGAAGATTGCTTTTTCCCTTTCGCTTGCTTGTAAGGTAGAACAGATCTTGAATCTCCAATCTGAAAACCAAAGAAGGATGGGTAGGGAGTTGGGAGTAAGAAGTAAAGAGAAGGAGGGGCCTAAAAGAACTTGAAAACCATGGATATTAGTAAGAAAAAAATACCGCACACACAAAGACACATTAACAACCGAATTAAAAGAAAATAGTACAGTTTCCTCGTTAGTGTTCTAGTGACTCCATGTTCAGAGACACAGGCTCTATTTGACAGGGTTATGCTCCCCTTATTGCAATACAGTGTTACTTGTCATCCTCACTTAGCAGATGGAAAAGGGCAAAATAACATCAAAAAAGGAAAAAGGGGCTGCAAAATGGTTTCTCAATTCTTCAGGAAAATCAGTTGAATCAGCCTCCCTGTGGTCATGGTGGTTGGTGGTGGTTGCGTTTCATTTTGTTGTTTTTGGCACTGAAGGGTTGGGATGGAACTGGGGGAGCCTGAGCATACTCCCCAGGGGTCTTGGTTCTGCTCCATTACAATCCAGTGGCTCCCAAGGGCATCCCTGTACTGTGGCTCATGCAGGGAATGGATTGCATGGACTTGGGGAAGTCATGGCTGACGACCCGGCCGTTTTCTCCACTACCACCGCCGCTGGCTCCTGCCCCGCTGTTTCGGGGGAGCGTTGATGTCCGTATGGCTTCGTTGATGGATTGCTGTGGGATCAAACAGAAACCCTTTTCAGGAGGACCGGGGGTTCTTCCCCAAGTCCTTGGCAATGATTGGCAAGGAGAATGAGTCAACACTGGACAACGCCCCAACTCTCCTCCCACATCCAACTTTTCTCCTAAGCTATAATGCTAGTCTTGACTTCCCATGCACCCACAGAATTGTCAGGTGGCTCTGAACAAGTCTGATCCCTTCTCTGGACCTAATATTCTCTGTTTAATCAGGTGTACTGGGTGAGCTCCTAAGATCCTTTCTGGTTCTTACACTCTGTGATTTCTACAGATAGAATAGTTCCATGGTAGTGTTGATGATGCTATAAGTGTAGTAACATGACCAAGGAGAACTGGAAATGGGCTTTAGGAAACCTGAATTTTAGTTCTGGTTCTGACATCAGCTAGTTGTGTGACCTTGTGCACATCTCCTTGTCTCTCCGGATCTTTTAAATATCCATGTTTGCCAAAATGTAATGGTCTATGCACCCACTGATTTTTTTTTTTTTTTTATAATTTTTTTAATATATATTTTTTTATTTTCCCACTGTACAGCACCCACTGACTTTTATTAGCAAAAAGGGTGCTATACTATATGAAAATGATTTAAAATATTAAAAAATTGAGAGTGTATCATTGTTGGGTGAAAATTTAAAACTACCTCTGATATGCTTCTGGAAAAATGATATCCTGCCTCTAACAGTATGTGTTAAGGGAATGTAGGACTTGCTTGAATAACACAATAGGCAAAATGTAATTGGAAAAAAGCATGCGCTAAAGAAAAATGAGAATGAATGCCAAAGATCATTATCTGTGTATCCTCTGCTTCCTATTGGCATATAGTATAACCTGTACTTCTAGACTGACACAGTCAGATCAGTGCTACTAAGCTGTGAGTCCTAGATGGTTGGAACTCTGGATGTGAAAAGAACTTCATTGTTCATCCCAGGATGAGATGGGCTAGATCGAATATTCAGGACCCCAATCTGTAATTGGAAGCATATCTTAAAGACCAGAGAAGCTGTAGTCTTCTGAGTTCCTTTGGAGAAAGAAACTTCATGATATGGAATCTAAACCCTCTTCCTGTCACTTCCAACTTCCCATGAAAATATACCCATTGAAACTTTGAGGTAGGGCTTCGTTTCTTGGTGGGAATCACTGCAAAGAAGAATTGTCTATGAGTTGAGAGTTTCCTTTCTCTAGGATAAACCTAGCCCATCCATCAAGGCTCATTTTGTCCTTATTTCCTTGCAATTGTCTTTGGCTGTCCTAGCAAGTGCTGGTCCCCCTCATCTGCTCAATATTCTGCTCACATCTGCTGCAATAATTCTGCTTTGGGTATGTAACTTGCCTTAAGAACAATAACTGTCTGAAGGAGGGCAAGGGCCATGTCCTTTCAATTCTTAGCTACCTCTCAGAGTGTCCAGGATGTCATTAGAGGCTCAGTAGATAAACTTGGCATGATTCTAGTGAAGGGAGAAGTCAGTCAACCTACCAAGGCTGGACAGACACAAACAGGGCCGTTTTGACCCAACTGTTATTCTTTCTGCTATACTATGCTGGGAGGATTCGCTGAGTTCTAGCAATTCTGATAATGTTTTAAAATAGTCTTTCTTTTTTTTTTAAAAAAAGGCCCTGATTCAGACAGATTTGCCCCATAGGATCCTCCAGCCACATTGGTTCTGTCTCCACATTGGTTCAACCCCCCTGGATGTGACTTATTTTACACTCTGCCTGGTTGTCCTACACTGAAGAAATGTGACAGGATTGCATTGTTCTAAGTCAAGGCCAAATAAACACCACTGTGATGCTCTGGGCTTGGGGGTAGGGGTGAAAATAAAAGATGAGGAATTCATGGTTACTTGTTCTCACTTTAAAAATGCTGAAAAGAAATTAACTTTTTATTTGTGTGTCTGGGCAGTATGGAACCTTCTATAGATCAGCTTGGAATGTTTATCTCCTATGATTTTTCTCTGCGACACCCCTATAATTAAAAAAAATGTTCACATAGATCACCTTGGACTTAGTTTCTCAAAAAGGTCTCACATATGTTCATAATATTCCAAGTTGGTGGTATTTGCCAAATTTATCTTATAGGAGAAGTCTGATGGCCTAATCAGTATTGGTACCTATCAAAGTCTGAGATAACTTAGTCAGGCATGTAGCTAAATCCCTCCAAGTTCATGGAAATCAGAAGTGGTTTTCAAGGAAGCTGAGAGAATCTCAGGTCAATGACTCCATACCTCCATTGATGGTGGGTCTTACCTGCTTACTGGCTTTTCCCCCTAGGCTCAGGTGTCTCAGAAGAAGAGATGAATAGAGTCAAAACTTTGGAATGGGAAGCATTGCTAAAAATGACTATTTCACTAGTTCTCAAACTTGGCCCCCCATTGTTATCCTATGGGAAGTTTTAGGGTGCAAAAACCACTGAGAGCTGAGACCTATCTCAGGGATGTTGACTTAATAGGTGTAGTGTGTGGCCTGGAGTTTTGAAAACTCCGCAAATGATCCTAATACGCAAGCGTGGAAGAAACACACTGATCTAGGTTGATTTCACTTCATAGAGAAACTGAGGATTTAGCCCTGACTTGCTTGAAGTTAGTTATCTGTGACCTCCTAGCAAAGCTGATGACCTTCTGACTGTGGTGCCTTCTCCCCCCAGTAGCTAAATTGTCATAAGCCAATGTCACTTCTCTCCTTGCCTCTGGGAACTGTGGTTCTCCCTTGTCCATCCCTGACATACAGCCATTCTTCAAGTTCATCCTTATATGTTGTTGCCTTTGAAACGATACTCAAGTGCTTTAGAAACTCATTCCTTGAATAGTGATTACTGTCCTAACTTCTCAGTAACATGCTTTTCTAAGCAGAGTCTACCCACCCTCTCCCTGCCCTCAAACACCCTAATAAGAGGTTGGTCCTTGG
Organism: Phacochoerus africanus; assembly: GCF_016906955.1. NCBI lineage: Eukaryota > Metazoa > Chordata > Mammalia > Artiodactyla > Suidae > Phacochoerus > Phacochoerus africanus. Next base: position 10,599,294 of record NC_062544.1, on the reverse strand, counting down.
TAATGACCTCATCCTGGCACCTGTGCTGAGAGCCAGAGTGACTTCCTACCATGGAGGATGCACCCCTGCCTTACCATGTCTCTCAGCTGCTCATTAATTCCAGGGACATGTGCGAAGCCCGACTGCTGGCCATGGTTTCAACACAGCCCGTGTTAGCACAGCCATGGCAATGATGCAAAGTCAGCGGCTCTCCAGGGAAGGGGGGTGGGTGGGGATTATTTTCCTTTGGGAGAAAGGTGGTGAATAATAAAGACCCTGGCTGTCCTTAATATAAGTTGAGGGCTCAGGTTCCAGTCTTTTTTCCCAGGCAGAGGGGAGGGATGGGGGATCTGGGACTTCATTCAATTTGGAGTACGTGTTGGGTTTTATATTATTGCTACTGGGTGACAATTCAGTTATACTCAGATGCTGTGGTTGCCTCAAGTCCCTCTCTGAGTCCTCGGCTCGCCCCTGCTCTCCTTCTCCATGACCCTCTTCTCATATCCGGGCAAGAGTTCTGGCTTTTGGGTCTGCAGTACTTGTGCATCTTTTGGAGGTGACTGTCTTTCCCTGGTTAATTCTTTTCATGTTTCAAGTCTGTTAAGCATCGCTCTCTCAGAGAAGCCTCCCTGTCCTGCCCCAGCCTCCATTCCCTGGTCAGGACTTGACAGTATTAGACATTTTTCTTCACTCATTGGATTTATACACATTTGCTTTTTCTCTGTCTTTCCATTAAATTCTCAGCTTCCTGGCTGTATCCCCAGTGCTGAGCAATGCCTCGCAGGCAGTGGTGCTCCGTTTGTCCTTGTGGAAGGACTGCCTGCAGGCTGCCTTCCCACCATCCCCATGACACTCACTGCACATCCTGTTCATGTGATGTCAAAGGGGAAAGGACCTCAACAACATGAGAGCAAAGCATTCCATGCTGCTGATGGCCTCAACAGCTAGATCCGGAAAACCCAGGGACAAGGGCTTCATCTTATCTGTCTGTTCACTGTAGGTGAGGTTCTGAAGGGGATGAAATAGATGACAAAAATTATCTGTTGCTATGTGGTTGGAGAGGAGAGAGAAATTGAAAAGAAGTGGCTTGGCTGGTACCAAGAACTCGGGCTTTGCAGAGGCCATGTTGGAGGTCTAATTCCTGGTCCTCCAACTCCTAGCTTGTGTGACCTTGTTAGAAAAACTAATTAGCTTACTAGAGAAAAGCAAATCAAAACTACCATGAGATACTACCTCACACCAGTCAGAATGGCCATCATTAATAAGTCCACAAATAACAAATGCTGAAGAGGATGTGGAGAAAAGGGAACCCTCCTACACTGTTGGTGGGAATGTAAATTGGTACAACCACTATGGAAAACAAGATGGATATACCTCAGAAAACTTAATATAGAACTACCACATGACCCAGCAATCCCATTCTTGGGCATATACCTGGACAAAACGTTCCTTGAAAAAGATATATGCATCCGTATGTTCATTGCGGCACTATTCACAATAGCTAAGAGATGGAAACAACGCAAATGTCCATTTACAGATGAATGGATTAAGAATATGTGGTATATATACACAATGGAATACTACTCAGCCGTAAAAAAGAACAAAATAATGCCATCTGCAGCAACATGGATGGAACTAGAGACTCTCATACTAAGTGAATTAAGTCAGAAAGGGAAAGCCAAATTCCATATGGTATCACTTATATCTGGAATCTAATATACAGCACAAATGAACCTTTCCACAGAAAAGACTCATGGACTTGGAGAACAGAATTGTGATTGTCAAGGGGGAGGGGGAGGGAGTGGGATGGACTGGGAATCTGGGGTTAATAAATACAAATTATTGCAGTTGGAGTGGATGAGCAATGAGATCCTGCTGTACAGCACAGGGAACTATATCCAGGCACTTGCTATGGAGCATGATGGAGGATAATGTGAGAAAAAGAATGTATATGTATTAAAAAAAGAAAAACTACTTAATTTATGCAGACCCCAATTTCTTCATCTCTAGAATGGTAAGCACAACCCACTCTAGGGTTAATGAAAATGTATACAAAGAGGGCTTTGAACATTCAAATTACTATAAAGATTTCTTTTATTCCATCCCTTTCTTCTCTGTTCCTTCTTCTTTTCTTTCTCTTTTCTGCCCCCTCTTCCTTCCCTCTGTCTCTTTTCCATGCAAAGTTGAGATGGGTTCCTTAAAAATTGTTGAGAAATAGGAAGCTTGATTGTGAACTAGGTTTAGGGGCTCAAGGTCTTAACAGCTGGCCACACACCATGATTAAGAAAAGAAGCAAGACGAAAGGTTCTTGCAAAAGGCCCTGGACACCATCAGTGTGGTTCTCCATGTGAAGTTGGAGGCTGCACCTTTGAAAAGAGATAGTATGCCTCTAGAGAAGGCCAAGTACAGAATAAGGAGAACTGCACAGCTGGCAAGTCTGAGAGGTGAGCAGAACATGTTCCATTTATCTCCTTTTAGTTAAGAGAGGAGCTGATGGAGCTTTGAAATATCAGGGGTAGGTTGATTAAAAAACACTATACAGGCATCTCTTCTGCAGGTGAAAGACTAAAAACCCTACTAAGAGCCACGATGAGTTGGGCAGAAGTCATGCCAACCAATGGCATGATTCCAAGAACTCCTGGTGTTGGATCCTGAGAAATTCAACATCTTCTTTGGAAAGGAAAGGGTGAGAATATTTCCATGAAATTATGGCATGACTCAGTGGTATCTTATAAGAATTCTTGTTTTGTTTTCTTTTGTTTTGCTTTTTAGGGCTGCACCTGTGACATATAGAAGTTTCCAGGCTAGGGGTCAAATTGGAGCTAGAGCTGCTGGCCTATGCCACATCCACAGCAACACCAGATCTGAGCCACATTTGTGACCTACACCACAGCTCATGGCAACCCCGGATCCTTAACCCACTGAAAGAGGCCAAGGATCAAACCTGCATCCTCATGGATACCAGTTGAGCTGGTTACTGCTGTACCACAGTGGGAACTCCCAGGATTCTTGTTTTTACCTGAATGTTGTAATTCGGGTAACTGACCTTCACTTTGGTGGTGAAGGTCAACATTGTTCAGGGTATAAGAAGGTCTTAGTTTTCAGCCACCCTGGTACCACCACTTGATACTGACTATGATTAGTGGGACATGGTTATCTCATAAGGACAGCTAGAATTGCAGATTCCCTGCTTTGTGGATGCCTGGTCTCTTAGGAGTACAGAGTGATAGGACCAAAAGCACTTTGGGGGATATTGTGTGTGCTTCCAGGCTGGGTGGTTCTGATGGTTGTGTTTGCCTAACCCAACGGCAGCTCCTCCCTATGCCTCATCTTGTTCTCCAAGAGATTTTTTTCTGGATCCAATTCCACATTAATTTTACTAATACTTACTCTATGTGGGGGGGATATCCAAAGAGAAATAAGACACAGCTTCTTACCTTAAGGATCTCACAATCTCTATAGCTTAAAAAACCCTAGGACATCTAAGTAGCAGCAGTAAAAGGAAAGTCTTAAGGAGACTGTAGCTAGCCAATTATGTGAATATTATTATAAATTCCAGTTATTATTTATTGAGGGATTATTATGGCCCAAGACTTTTGCCAAGCCCTTTAAATCTATTTTTTTTTCATATAAGTGTTATAGCAATTTTATGACGTAATACTACCAGCCCCATTTTATAGAAAAGGAGGATCATCCAATTTTTTTTTTCTTTTTTTCTTTTTTTTTGCCATCCTGTGGCATATGGAGTTCCCAGGCCAGGGATCAGATCCAAATGGCAGTTGCAATGTATACTGCTGCTGTGGCAACACTGGATCCTTAACGCACTGTGCTGGGCTGGGATTTGATCCTTGTCTCAGCCTTCCAGAGATTCCGCCTATCCCGCTGCACCACAGCAGGAACTCCAGAAAGGAGGATAAGAAAGCTATTGAAACTTGTCCAGGATGACACAATTAACACATGGAGTAGGCAGGTTATGTGGTCAGACATCCAGTGTTCAGAGACTTGCATTAAACCACTGTCCTGCCCTGTGTTCTAGGGGAGCTCCTGTGACGTGTACTGAGCCAATCCTGGGACCCTTATCAGGGTTGCGGCCTATGAGGAAGGTTTAGAGGGTTGTAAAATTGTGCTCACCCAGTTTTTCTCCTGTTCCCCTATTGCCATTGGAGTAACATTTACTTTGGAGGGTTAGATGGGAGAGTCTTTAGGCTTATGTTTTGGATGGATAAGCAGAGGAAGCTTTGCTTAAATTCTAGGAGACCTTGTGTGTCCAGCCAAGCTCCTTGGAGGTTTATACTGGATTTGGGATCTGAGGCCCATGCTTTTGCTGTGCTTTGCCCTTTTTGGAAAGACCTAAATTTGGATGAGGTGGTCAAGGGTAGGATTGAGGCCAAATACCATCACACTGCCATGCCTTATTTATTCCTTCTTACAATATCTTTGGAAATTGCCTTTTAAATGGGTCCTATGGGAGAGGGATTGGCCCGCATTGAGGCACATGGCTAGAAAACATGAGGTGGGTGGCTGGAGTGTGGAGCATGTACGGAGAGCAGATTGCCTGAGAAAGGAGAGTAGGCTGGAGCCATGGTGTAGAAATGCTGAATGCCAGGATGGAAGGCCCTAGTGCCCCAACTCCCACTCCCTGTGTACAGAACTGTACAGAGTTTCCAAACAGGGGAAGCAAATACCTAGCTATGCCTTCTCCAAGAGGGACCTGGAGGAATATGCAGGGCTGATGCCTAAGGCAGGGAGGGGGTTGGCAGGTTGTGGTTGTGATCCAGCAGTGTATATGCTGAGCCTAGGAACAACTGTAGGTTGAAAAAAAGGGCTTCTTAGAGCACATTCCAGGAGAGCAAACCCTACGAATGAATCTTAGTCTAGTCAAGCCAAGATAACAGCCTAGGGTACATTGCTCAGAAGGACTATGCTTTTTTCCACTCCTGTTGGTTTGAATCCTACTTGTCCTTCCTCTTAGTTTCTAGTTCTTCCTGGAAGCCCTATTTTCTCCCCTCCCTATATCCCTATAGGATTTCCTATCTATGCCATAGTTAGGATAATGTTTCCGGATCACTCTTTGTTAGAAAGGCATCTTGGTCCTCTCTACCTCCTCAGGATGTCTCGCTTATAATGTGGCATGAATAACACTTCCTTCCATCAATGTTTTCTTATTGAAGCTAAATGATGAAATGTGAGGGGCCTTGAAGTAATCCAAACTCCCTCCGGATGCTTGAATCTATATCCCTGTCAAGAGTTATTCAGCCTTTACATGCGTACCTCCCTTGGTGGGGTGCCTGCTACTTACTGGGATAGTCCATCCCATTTGGGGGCAGCTCTGAAAGAAAAGTAGATCTCTTCCTTTGTTAACATCTGTTCTCCTTGGCTTTTACACATTAGTTCTTGTGTTATACTTTGGGACCCTACAGACCTCATCTGTTTTCTTTCTCCCCTGAATGGTCTTCATGCTTGTACAGATAGCTCTCATATCTTCTGTAATGCTTCTCTTTCCAGTTAGTTGCCTTCAGCTGTGTTTGATACGGTTTGGGGTCATCTAATTAATCTGCTTACCATTCTCCGGGCATGATCCTCTTTGCCAACATCCATCTGATAATATGATGGCTAAGAATTCACCAAGCATGGCAAGATCATCCACTTTGCAGAGGGAGGATCCCCCCTCTGCTGTCTTGGGCACTACACTTCAGTTAGTGCCACCCCAGGTAGAATCTACCTTTAGAGCATCACCCTGGCCTCACACTGTAGTGACTGCCCACTTAAAGCCCTGACTTTTAATCTCACCCCTCACCTCTGGCTCATGCATTTGTTTTCTCAGGCCTAATGTTTGTCCTGGCACATTCCGTCTTCCTTCCTTTCTTACAGCTCCCTCTTTCCCCATCACTTTCCTCAAAGCAGCTTTCCATCGGTCGTCACCCCCTGCCTTGAGCTGACCTCAACCTCCTGTCACTCCCCACCCTTTCCAGCAAAGGGACTCCCAGCAAATCCCGCTGGGTCACAGAACAGGTTAGGAAAGAGGCCTGGGAAGACGATGCCACCTTCATCCGCTTGGATTCGCTACGTGACTTGTAGCAGAACTCGATTAAGGCAACCAGCATGGCTAGTCCAAGTCCTCCAATCAGGATGTAGAACACGCCAGCCACATTGCTGAGGCTCAGAGCGCTTGTCTTGTCCTGGGGAGAGGAGGAGGGAAAGCAGGGGGAGGGGGAGAGAGTAAAGTGAGCCAAGGAGCTAGAGAGCACCCAAGAAACAGCATTTTATCACACATACACTCAACCCAGCACCCTCTTTAACACTCGTAATTGTTGAAAACGCTTCATATTTATGGACAGCGTGTTAAAAAAAGTCCCCAGGGAAAAAATGTATATGTGTGCATGTGTGTGTGCACATGTGCATGTGTGTGACAATTTTCCAAGCATCCCGGATTATATTTAGTTTATAAACAGATTTCCCCTCCTCCCCAGTGCCTATTCTAGGGTGGGAGATGCCACAGAAGTCATAGCAGCTTCTGCCGAGATCTGCACCCTTGAGCTTACCCCATTCTTTCAGAAAATTGTATCCCTTCCTTTTCAGCTCAGTTCCTGCCCTCCTTTCCCCTCTGTTGCTCAGCAACGCATTGGTTTTCCTTATTGTTTGTGTCTCTGAATGTTTTTCTGAGAGTTGGTACTTAAAATGAACTTTCCCCTAGATGTGCATTTGATTTCAATTTAATAAGACAGTTATTGTACATATAATAAAGATCAACCAGTGTATACCTTTAACTTACTGCGCTGAGTCCCAACTGAGGGGAAAAAGAAAACTGGGGGGCTTGGAATAGAAAAAAGGCACTGAGATATAAAAATGGCTCTATTAAATCCTAATAATTATGCTTAATTGGAGTCATTTTTCTGGTGAAGGTGCTTGCTGAAAAACACTGTAGGCAGACTGAGATGGCTGAATTTAGAAATCCTGCGGTGAAAGATCTTGCACTGGTTTTGGATAAATGAGATCCTAGGGCAGGGCGCTTAATTTCCAGGGACCTGAGGACGAGGGTCCATGCCCAGTAGGAGGTGGAGAGAGCTCATTTCGTGGAGCCTGAGAAGGGTCAGCGGTGGGTGAGCCCATCCCTGAGTTCTGTTACCTCCAATGGGGTTCACGAGTCGGGGACTGAGGGACAACATCTTCCCACGTGGTGAGAATGACCAAACAAAACCAGAGGTTGTGGGGAGAGGTAATGGCTCAGGGAGGGGGGAACTGCTCAGTTAAATCCTTGACACAGGCCAGAAAGCATCTTTAAATCTTGGAGGAACACCCATCCCCAGATGTCACAGTAATGCGGAACACCTTTGTTTATATGTTTGCTCAGGTGCTCGTTGCATTAAAACAAAGTGCATGCCTCATCTGGCACAGGCAGACTCCATGGGATAACTCTTTTACATCTCTCCACACATCTTTTGTCAGGTGGGGATGCTGGCAAGCCACACAAAAGGTGAGCTCCCATGCCCCAGGGACTCCCCTGACATCTTCTTAGAAGCTGTCTATGTAGCAATGGGTCAGGCACTGACCAAGTCAGTGGCCTTAGCCCTGGTTCTACCTGGTGCATTGTACACAATTCAGCAGGGCTGAGCAGCTGGCAATAGCAACGTCCCTTTCCTCCTCAGAGGCAGCCTTGGCCAGCCGAGCTGTAGGCTTATTTAAAGCATACCCCTTGGGTGGCTCCCTGTATTGCTAAAGCAGATGGTTCTTGAATATGGGCTCTACTTGGCAAGGCATAGTCTGGCTTTGGAAGCAGTGGAAATGATTATTCAAAGGGCTAGAATTTCTCCTGCTCTGGTATAGCAGCCTGATAAGGGAAATGTGAAGCAATGAGTTTTGTGATTGATTCAAGAGTTGGCTCAACAAGTCAACTCCCACTTGGCCTGATGTTTCAGAATGTTCAAAGTGTCTCCCCGTGTGTTGGTCAGGAGTTCTGCCTTTCTGCTTCTGGAGAGTAAGTCTCTTAGAGTTCTTGGAGGACTTACAGTTTGTAGACATCCCTATAAAACTCTGTGGGTAGGCCTTGGGGTGCGGTGGGGAGGCATGTTAATGTAGTATTGGCTCACACCTTAGAAAAGCTGCTGACAGTGACGCTGAGAGAGAGGGGGGTGGGGAGCACGCCTTGGGGGTGGCGCTAGACAAGATGGCCCAGAGGAAAGGGTTGAGTCCTGCTGACATCACAAGCTGATCAGCCGTTCAGTAGCTGAAGTGCCTCTTTTCTCCAAGGCTGTTTCTGTCTCCATAGTTTTTTCAAGTTCACCCTGGTTATGATTTGTCTTCAAGGATAAAGAAGTGGTGGGAATCTTTTTTTGTTACTCTTGTCAAAAAACCCTGAGAGGCCATCTGCCTCCCCTGATGGTAGAAGGTGGAGTGTCCTCTGCTGGTAAATCTTGGAAGGAGGACGGGTCTGATCTTCATGTGTGGTGGGGGTAGGAGGCATAGTCTATGTATTTGCAGGAGGAGGAAGGCCCAGTGCGGAGCATTTGATGATGTCTGGAGGTGGAGAGCACCCCTCACTTTTGAAGGAGCTCTCTGGTCCATGGGGATGGCAGTGTACGTCAGTGTGGGGACATGTCCCATACAAACAAGGAGGGCGGCCAGATGGTATGGGCACTGCCACCTCTTCCAGGACACAGTGCTACTGATCCTTACTTATGTTGACACAATTGTGGGAAGACCTCTGGAATCAAGGGGGCAGCTGGGCCCTATGACCCCTGTTGTCAGAAAGCAAACTTAGATTGAGGTACTGCTGCGCAAGTTTGGCCTCCTTTAACAGGGTTTACAACGAAGGGCTGATGTTCATGTCTTCCTTGCCCACATAGTTGAGGAGTTGACATTTAGGCAAGCCTTCATAATTTCCCTTATGTGTGCCATTGACTTTTTTTTTTCTTTTTAGGGCTACACCTGCAGCATGTGGAAGTTTCCAGGCTAGGGGTTGAATCAGAGCTATAGCTGCCGGCCTACGCCACAGCCACAGCAACATGGGATCTTGGCCCTGTCTGTGACCTACACCACAGCTCACAGCAACGCCGGGTCCTTAACCCACTGATAGAGGCCAGGGACTGAACCCACATCCTCATGGATACTAGTCTGGTTCATTAACCACTGAGCCAGGAAGGGAACTCCCTGCCATTGGCTTTTTAATAGCCCCACATTTAGCTCTTTGAAAGGAGGCCCAAGGCCACCGTCTTCTGTTGAGTTGTCCTTACTGACTCTCTTCAACTCACTCTGATGAAATAACAATGGCATATCCTGGGGCAGGAACAAAAATTCCTTTTATTTAAGGACCAGAGCTCTGATTCCTCCATATCTAGGTAAGGGGACTTTCTTAGGCATTTGTGTACTAACAGCCATGTTTGACCAGGGAGGGGAAAAGGCAGGATCTGAGTCTTCTGAGCACCCCTCTGGGAGACCACACTCTCCTCCCCTCCCCTAGCAGCTGCCTGCCCCCAAGCCAGACAGCTTGGGGGTGGGAGTGAAAAACTCACAACTTGTCTTCTGCCAGGAGTGGGGAAAGAGAGTGGCAGTACTGAGAAGAATGACAGGCAAAAAGAAAAACAAAAATTCTTCATTCAGCATCATTGGGCTTGTTGTTATGGTGACAAAGCCCCCTTTCATCTGTTCTCTTAACCTGTTATCTTGATTCGCCACCCTTATCATGTGAAAGAGAGATGTTTTTCTTCTTCTTTTGTATATTTCTTTGCTCCTCCCACATAATGGGGGACTGTCCCTAACTCCATCTGTGTTTCTGAGCCAATATCCCTTCCAAGAAGGCGGGGCTGGCTTGAATCTTTGTGAGGAGGGTTGAGCCAGGTCTGAGGCAGAGAGATTTGGCACTTTCTAATGGCTGCTGTAGAAAGTTCTAAGGAGAAGCCAAGTCCTTTGGCCTTAAGACCAGTCCTTCCCATGGAGACCAGTGCCGCCCATCACGTGAGGTCTGCTGAATCTGGACCAAACTTCAGGTTTCTCTGGATACTTTCATTCCTTCTTCCTGGTATGAGAGTTTGAACTCCTACAAAGTAAAGGCTGCAGCTTTCGCTCTTCTCTGCCTTCCACAGATTTACTGGTGTGTGTACAAGTGGGGTTTTAGGGGCTGCCTGCAAGCCTTTCTCAGGCTGACTCTGTCACCTGATTTTGCCTTTCAGGGCCATGAGACTGGTTCAACCTCTCCTCCACCAATTAACCTTTCTGCTATAGGGGGCTTTCTCTTTTGCTTTTCCAAAATTTCTGTTTTTGGCTTAGCAGCCATTTTTCATGAGCAGTTGGTTATTTCCTAGGATTGGAGACTGAGTGTTGGGCTAGGCTCATTCATAAGCTAGGACCAAAGTGGGGGAATTACGGGAAGGTGAATTTGACTGAATTGAAGGAAGACCTTTCAAATCCATAGTGCTTTCCAAAGGTGGAATGAATGCCTTGCTATGGATAGTGGTGAGTTCCTCACACATGGATGCGTGCAGGAAGAAACTG